>NC_135332.1:81682835-82368252 GCF_023851605.1 Tamandua tetradactyla
TCTGCTGGTCCTTTCTTAGCTTCTTCAGGGTGACTATGGATTACTTCTCTTTCTTCCCTTGGCTCTCTCCAGGTTCTGGCTTGCTTAGTTTGCTGGTTTGAAGCTATCATGTACCCCAGAAATCCATGTCCTTTAATCCTCATTCAATATTGCTGGGTAGGATCTTTCTGATTGTTTCCATGGAGATGTGTCTCCACCCACTCAACATGGGGTTGCTAACTGGAGTTCTTTAAGAGGGAACCATTTTGGAAAAGGCTTTAGAGCCAATAGAGTCCAAACAGCCAGAGACCACTGGAGATGAAGAAAGAAAATGCTTGCCTGGGAAACCACTGAAAAAGCCTGGAGAAAAAGCTAACAGATGTCACCATGTACCCTTCCAGCTGAGAGAGAAACCCTGAACAACATCGGCCTTCTTGAACCAAGGTATATTTCCCTGGATGCCTTAATTTGGACATTTTTATGGCCTTAGGACTGTAAACTTGCAACTTAATAAGCTCCCCTTTTTAAAAAACTCATTCCATTTCTCATATATTGCATTCCAGCAGCTTTTGTAAACCAAAACAATTAGCATCTCATGGGAAGGCACATAGCAATGTCTGCTGGGCTTTGCTTCCTGTCTAGCTTTTGTTGGCTCTCTCAGCTTCTGGTGTCTCCTTGGGCTTCTGCATTTCCAAACATCTGCATCTCTGTCGGCTTTCCAAGCTTTCCCCCCAGCATTCCAAGTATCTCAAAATATCTGCACCTAGTCTCTGCCACTTCTGCATCTCCAAAATGTCTCCTCCTTTAAAGGATTCCAGTAAACTAATCAAGACCCACCTTGAATAGGTAGAGTCACATCTCCATCTAATCAAAAGGTCACACAATTGGATGTGTTCACACCTCCACGGAAACAACCTAATCAAGAGTTTTCACCCCAAACAATACGTCTGGCTCCACAAGATTGATTAAGAAAAAGCACATGGCTTTTCTGAGTACAAAGCAGTTTCAAACCAGTTAGCCCAGCAATCCTCTCCAAGGTATATGCCCCAAAGAATTGAAAACAGGCATTTACAGAAATACTTGTACACTGATGTTCACAGCAGCACTGTTTACAATAGCTAAAAGTTGGAAACAACTCCAATGGCCGTCAATGAATGAATAAACAAATTGTGGTATGTACAGAGTGGAATTATCCAGCCATAAAAAAGAATGACGTTCCTATAAAGCCTACAACCAGATGACCTCAAAAAAATTTATGTTAAGTGAAAGAAGACTGTCACAAAAGGCCATATATTGCATGATTCCATTTATGTGAAATGTCCAAAATGGGCAAATATATAGAAATAAAAAGTAGATTAATGGTTGTTTAAAGCTGTGTGTGTGTGTTGGGGGATGGGGAGTGACTACTAATGGGTGTAGAGTTTTGTTCTTGTTTCCCAGCTGCTAAAACAAATATCAAATAATGGGTTGGCTTAAATGATGGAAATTTATTGGCTCATGGTTTTGAGGCCAGGAGAAGTTCAACAGTTGAGACATCAGCAAGGTGATACTTTCTCCCAGAAGACTGGCATACTGGGGTTAGCTGCCAGTGAGTCTTGGTCCTTGACTTTTCTATCACATGTGGTGTCTTCCTTTCTCTTCTGAGTTCCATTGACTTCTGGCTTTTCCTTTTGGTTTCTCGCTGTCTGACTTTCATGCAACTTATAAAGGTCTCCAGTAATCCAATCAAAACTCAATCTGACTTCATTGGGTGTCCTAGTTTGCAAGCTGCCAGAATGCGATTTATCAAAAACAATGTTTTTAAAAAGGGGAATTTAATAAGTTGTATGTTTACAGTTAGAAGGCTGTGAAAATGTCCAAATTAAAGCAAGGCTATAGAAATGTCCACTCTAAGGCATCCAGGAAAAGATACCTTGCTTCAAGAATGCCAGTGATGTTCAGGACTTCTCTCTCAACTGGAAAGGCATATGGCAAACACAGTGACATCTGCTATCTGCTAGCTTTCTCTCCAGGCTTCTTGTTTTATGAAGCTCCCTCAGGGATGTTTTCCTTCTTCATCTCCAAAGGTTTCTGGCTGCATGGGCTCTCAAGCTTTTACCAAAATGTTTCCTCTTTTAAAGGATTACAGTAAACTAATTAAGACCAACCTGGAATGGGTGGGGTCACATCTCCCTCTAATGAAAGGTTAATAACCACATTTAATAAACCTAGGTTGTAGGTTTCCAACCTACAATACTCAATAGGGATTAAAAGAAATGGCTGCCTCCACAAGACGGATCAAGGTTAAAACATGGCTTTCTAGGGTACATAATCCTTTCAGATCAGCACATTGGGCTGCACATTAACTGAAGTAACATGTTGAAGAGATCCCATTTGCAGTGACTCCTTACCCACTAAAATGCAGACCAAGACCAATTACACATCCAAACTTGGGTTCACAAATCAATCCACCATGTTTCTTTTTCGGGGGGATAGAAATATTCTATGATTAGCTATGATGGCTGCACTACCCTATGAATATGCTAAAAACATTAAATTCACACTTTAAATGATTGAATTGTAAATTAAAATTGAATTATATTTCAATAAAGCAGCTAAAATAAACACATGAAAATAGATGGTAATTCATATTTTAAAACTTTAACTCATGTGTGAGACTAAAGCAAAAAACCTTTATTTGGTACAAAATTTATATTTCGACTAGTGCATTTCCTAATATAACTTATATGGACAGTTTAATTGAACACCGTAAGTGATAGAACCTTAAACAGGGCATGAGATTTTGTAGGTTTGTCCAGAATGATGCCCCGATAAGTCCCAGAGTGATTTGAACAGTGAATAAAAAAGAATTTGCAAAGTCCCCTTGGGGGAACAGCAAGAAAGGGGGAAAATTCAACTTCCCCATTTGGGGTTTCTGATATTCTCAGAAACAGGGAGGACAACCAAATCAATAGGCTGAGCCCTCAATCTTGGGGGTTATTCACATGAAATTTATCCCTGCAAAGGATAGACTAAGCCTACTTAAAATTAGGCCTAAGAGTCACCCCCCCAGAGAACCTTTTTCATTGCTCAGATGTGACCTCTCTCTCTCTCTCAGCCAAAAATGGCAAGCAAACTCACCACCCTCCCCCTTCCTACATGGGACATGACTCCAAGGGGTGTAAATCTCCCTGGCAATAAGGGACAGAAAATCCTAGAATGAGCTTGGACTCAGCACTAAGGGATTGAGGAAACCTTCTTGACTGAAAGGGGGAAGAGAGAAATGAGACAAAATAAATTGACAGTGGCTGAGAGATTCCAAGCAGAGTCAAGAGGTTATCCTGGAGGTTGTTCTTATGCATTGCATAGGTATCTCCTTTTTAGTTTAAAGTGTATTAGGCTAGAGGGAAGTGCCTGAAACTATAAAGCTGTGTTCCAGTACCCTGTTTCTTGAAGATGATTGTATAATAATATAGCTTTCATTAATGTGACTGTGTGATTGTGAAAACCTTGTGTCTGATGTTCCTTTTATCTACAGTATGGACAGATGAGCAAAATATATGAATTAAAAATAAATAAACAATAGGGGGAACAAATGCTAAAATTAAAAAATAATAATTGGGTAGATGGAAATGCTAGTGGTCAAAGAGAGGGAAGGGTAAGTTGTATAGTATGGATGATTTTTTTTCTTCTTATTTCTTTTTCTTGAGTGATGCAAATGTTCTAAAAAATGATCATGGTGATGAATATACAACTATGTGATGATACTGTGAGCCATTGATTGTATACCATGTATGGAATGTACACCATGTATGTACATTAAGAATTGATTGTACACCATGTATGTATGTTAAGAATGAATGTGCTTCTATGTTGTTTTATCAATAAAAATTTAAAAAAATAGATGAACATAAAGAGGGTAAAAACATAGATATAGAAATTATGAAAGGAACCAGAGTTGAAGACCACATTAAAAAAATTAAAAATTTTTCTTCAATGGTTCAACAACAGATTGGAGTTGGAAGAAGAAAGAATGAAGAATAGAAAGAAAGATAAGAAAAAGCTGAGAGAGGAAAGCTTACATTGTATCTATGTTTCTAAAGTTAAAAAAAAAACGAGCAACTTAAGATACAATGACGCTTAAATGTAATACACGATCCTAGATGGGATCAGCAAGGGAGGAGATCACAGGCCTCCCCTACGTATGGGAAAAAGGCTCCTTTGACTCTGACCCAAAACCCTGGTCTAAAGCTAACAGGTCTCCTGCCTGACACAGGCCATGGTCACCATGGACAATAAACCTACAGGAGCTTCTTTGTTCAAAACGGAGCAGCTGGAAATGGCAGATACTGGAGTTTAACCTTCTTCCCTTCTTATATCTATTACATTCTCATAAGAATTATCTGATTCTAAGTAAGAAATGAGCTACATTTCAAAGCTTTCCAAATATTCATTACATCTAGAGGGTTTCTCTCAAATAAAAACTCTCAAGCATTGTATAAGGAGCTACAGTGAAAGGTTTTCTCACATTTGCTGCATTCCTGGATGTTTTTTCCTCCTGTATAAATTGAAGGGTTCCTCTCTAGTAGGAGATAGTGGCTAGGTGTCTACCTCATGCTGAGAGCCTCCCCACACTCATTTAATTCAGAAGATTTCTCCATGGCGTGAATGACCTGATATGAGTATTGAGCTCTGACTGAAGGATTTCCCACATTCACTACATTCATGGGACTTCTCTCCAGATGTATTCTGTGATGGTGAATCAAGTGTGACAACTGAATAAATCCTGTCCTGCACACGGTGCACACATAAGGTTTCTCTCCAGTGTGTATCCTTTGATGCTCAGTCAGGTGAGATGTCTGACTGAAACCTTTCCCACATTTATTACATTTATATGGCTTCACCCCAGAATACATTCTCTGATGGTGAATCAACTGTGATGGTTGACTGAAGCTCTTCCCACATTCTTTACATTCAAAAGGCTTCTCTTCTGTATGAATTCTCTGATGTTTAATGAGATTTGCTCTCTGATTAAAGGCTTTGCTACATTCATTACACTTATAGGGTTTTTCTCCAGTGTGAATTCTCTGATGTTTAACGAGCTTTGATGTCTCCCAAAAGCCTTCCCACATACATTACATACATAGGGTTTCTCTCTGGTGTGAATTCTCTGGTGCTCAATCAAGTGTGAGCTCCAGTTAAAATATTTTCCAAATTCATTGCATTTATAAGGTTTTTCTCCAGTGTAAATCTTCTGATGCCATATAAGGACTGAGTTGTGACTAAATATTTTCCCACACCTGACACATCCAGAGGGCTTCTCTCTAGTGTGAATTTTCTGATGCTGAATAAGGTGTCAGTTCCTGCTGAAAGACTTCCCACACACATTACATCCATGGAGCTTTGACCCACTGGGGCCTGTCTGCCGCTCATACCAGCCTGGATCACACAGAAAGCCTCTGCCATATTGCTGCCAACTACCAGTTTTCTCTTTTAGCCAGTCCTTCTGGCTAAGATGTAATAGACTTTGAGCCCAGAGTAAAAATTTCCTCCAATTTATTATGGCCTGGCCGCTCTCTGTTGCATTGTTTTTGAGGGAGGGACTGTTTCCTTGCTCAGAAACTGTTTTTTGGGAAAAGAACTTCCTCCTGACCTTTACTGTGAAACTGCCCCACGAATGTTCCACTCCTACTCAGTCCCACAAGCTTCTCAAAACTCACACTACTCTGGAATGTCTCTTAGGAAAATTTCCTGAGCTGCCTCTAGTAATAATTCCTTTGGAGTTGACTCTTTGTGCCTTGTCTTCACTTGAGAATCTGAAACAAAGAACAAAAAATTAGAGTTTCACCTATGAAACTATGAAGGGAAAAGGAAGTAATTACTGTTATGATTGAGCCAAATCAAATTTCCATGCAGCTCTTATGTGTCAACATGATTTGAGCATTTTCCTTCTGTTAAAGGACTGATTCCATTTTGCCCTGTATCATGTTTGTTTGTCAACCTCTCTCCATTTAGGCTGTGAGTTTCTGGAAGGCAGATGCCTTATCCCTATAGCCTTTTAGTACCCAAATATTGCTGTGTGCAAAGCAGGTGCAGACAACTAAAAAAGGAAAGAGAATCATATAAATGAATATTTGCTGAGTGCCCCCGCTTGCCAGGTACCATTCCGGGTGATGAGATTTGGTGATGAATGAAGTCTCTGCCCCCTTAGAGCTAACATCTTAATGGGAATACAGGCAAAAAAGCAAGTAAATATACAATAGGAAACCAGGATAGGATAGAGAATTCTTCTCCAAATTGGAATGTTCTCTCCAAATCAAAATGTCAGCTCTGCAAAGACAAGAACTTGGTTCCATTTACTCTCACACCCAGCACCTAGAACAGTGCCTATACACGGTTGGCACACAAACAATTTTTGTTGAATGAGCAAACAGAGTGGGAGGGGCTGCTATTTCTAATAACATTCTCTCATTATAGATATAATGCAGAGCCTGGGTTGTCCTCTAAAACATAAATCCTATTGAAGTCACTAGGTGGGATGAGCCTGCACACTAGTGCAATGGGACACCAGCCACCCTGGTGTACCCGAATTCTAGAAGGAAGGTGAGGGCAGAAAGGGAGCCCATGAGGACAAATGGGGACACCAGGCCAAATGCTCCACACTCCCCTCACAGTCCTTGTCAGCTCACATGCATGTCACAATGGCAACCTTCCCTAAGAAACCAGTCCTCTGTCACTTATCTGTATAGAGAGGCTCTGGCAGGTATCTTCCCTCCACCTACAGCAGGGCCACGTCCCATGGCACTTCCCCCTGCTCCAGCTGGGTGATGAGCCCAGGTCTGGACACAGGAAAACCTGCTTATCCAGAAGGGACTGGTCAGTGCTGGAGATGGGAGCTGTCTCTGGCTAAGGAATGCAGAGGCTGTGGGGGGAAGGGAGCCTCCAGAAGAGGTTCAGAGAAGTAGGAGAATAAGGAAATAGTCCATACAAATGCTCTAAGCTGGCACAAGGGCACTCCCAAATATTGAATATTGGGATGTTGCGTGTATTCTGTTGAGAGTGTTCAAGGGTTCTGGTTCTGCAGAGACCACCCCTGCCACCTGGAAGTGGGGAGCAGGGCTGTAGTCTCTCAGCACAATGACAGGAGAGATGGGTGTTACCTTGTCAGAGGACTCAGCACATGAGCCTGGAGTTCTAAGGACATAGTGACAGTGGTTTGAGTGCTGGCTAGGAAGTGACTCACCCAAAGTGATCAAGATATGGTGGTTCTGCAGCATCATGTCCCAGTAGAGTACCTTCTCCCTGGGACCCAGCTGCTGCCCCTCCTCCTGGGTGAAATACACAGCCACCTCCTCAAAAGTCACTGCATCCTGGAATGACAGGCACCCCTTGACCCCCCAAGGGGCAGGCAGATCCCCAGCCTCACCATCTGTGTTTTCCATGTCTTTCAAAAGATGTTTGGGAAGAGGGTTGGGGAAGGGGCAGGAGATGGGGGGGTCTATGGAAGGGCAGGGAATTTGGGCTCTCCCACAGGGCCTGCTCAGCATGGCAGGAGCCTGCAAGGTGGGCCCAGATCTGGGCAAGAAGATTTAGTCTTGGATCCCTAGAAGGGAGTTTGGGTAGACATGCTCCAGGCTCAGGGGAGAGTGGTCCCTGGAGATAGCCAGAACAGCTCCATGAAGGCTGGCTCACCTGGGGGGTTGGCCACCATTCCCAGGCTACCTTCAGTGAAGGACAGGCACCTGAGGGCAGGTGGAACTGAGAAAAAACTGAAGCAGAGAGAGAGCGCTGCCTGCTGGATGGGTGTGGGACCTCCCTCTGTCTGCAGCATCCCTAGGTCACTACCAGGCCCACTGTGAGGAACTAGATGGCCATGTAAGGAGAAGCTGCTGACCCTCCCACCGTAGAGCACACTGATATAACTTTCAGCATGAAGCATGCCGTCTTCTGAGACCCTCTCCCAGCAAGCCTGTGCTGGGAGAGGCTGAGGGTCAAATCCAAGGACAGCCACAGACCTTTCCTTGTTATAAAATTGGATGTTACATGATAACGATTGTATAGCCTTTACCCTGTGCCCTTGTGATTGTAAAAACCTGTGCTTAACCATCCCTAGTACTCGTTGTATCTGTTTTTTCCAACTTTAGTGTGTCCTTCTGGAAACACCTTCTAACTTGGCAACCATCTTACCGCCTGACTTGGGTTCCTTGGACTCACCACCTGCCTTTTGTTCTTACTCCCCTACTAAACATTGGCTCCTTCCTAGACCCTCTTCTCTGTTCACTCTGCACATGCCCCATATGTCTCCCCCTGCCCAGGCCTCATTTACCAGCTTAAAGCCAGTAAATTATACTGGTTCCCTCTGGTCCAGGGTTCTGCTGGGGTTCCCACTTGGCACACAGCTTATTCTGCTCTGCAGGGCACTTCAAAACCAACATATTAAAAACTGAACCTGTTATACTGAGAGGTGTGAGGAGGTGCCCAAAAATGGCCTTTGAATTGCATGGTTGGGATTCAAGCTCCAGCTATGCTATACAACTGGAGCCTGTGGGCCTACATGTGACCTCTCTGAGCCTGGGCTTCCTCAGCTGGCTAAGAGGCACCACCCCAATGCTGCAGTGTGGGGCCCATCTAGTTAGAGGTCCATCACCCAGGTAGCTAGTCAGCTCATGCCTCTACATCATCAGCATTTTATCTTCCAAACCCATTCCTCCTGCAGAATTATCCATCCTAGTGATGATAAGGCCATCCCCACCCCTGCCACCAGGAAGCTGGGAAGCATCCTGACTCCTCTTCCCTTTCTGGTCACCCCCAGCCCCACCGCACTGCTCCAGCATACTCCTTCATCCCATTGCCACCACCCCTCACCTGGAACTGCTACGTGGTGAAATGAGGCCAGCTCATCCCAATCCTCAGCCTCTTTCCTTCCCTGCTGCTACTCCAGGGCCTCTCAGTCCACCATGTTCTCTTGACTCGGGGTTTGCAAACTTGTTTCTTGCTGCCCAACATTACCCCACCAGCTTGCAACCAACAAGTTAGGATTTAAGGGATGATTCTGATTACTGAATCATTATATAGATATTCCTCTTATTTTTTTCTGTTATATTAGAGTAGACAGACAGAAATACCTGAAATCTCTGAACTGCAACCCAGATGCCCTGACCTCTGATAATGATTGTATACCCTTTACCTTGTGCCCTTGTGATTGTAAAAACCAGTGATCAACCTTCCCTAGTACCTATTGTATCTGTTTTTTCCAACTTTAGAGTCTTAAGATCACAAAAGACAGCCCCTAATGTATATTAATGAAGGGCCTTGGGTCGGCCCAGAACAAAGCTACCCCATATCCAAAGTTATCTTGATAACTGAAGCTGGATCTAACCAAAATAAGCCTGCCTAACATGTTGAATACTTTAAACTTTGACCTATAAGTCACCTATACCTCACTGTAATATTAAAATATCACACCCATCATCATATGAAGACTGCCATTTCTTACATATGTTCTGTGACTAAGCATGTAATCAATGCATGGGCTCAGTAATTAAATCACCACCAATTACATCATCTGGGGCCACTGTACTCATTATCCTAAAACCTGCCCATCTTCTGATTCTATAAAACTACCTGAATTACTGCAGTTCCAGGAGACAAATTTTGGGGCCAATAGGACATCTGATCTCCTGCTTTGCACCTGGTAATAAACTTTTTTCCCTTTGAAACACACGGTGTCTCAGGAATAGGTCATTTAAGCACATCAGGCAAAAGAATCCACTGCCTATTTTTGTAGGGTAATAATTTGGAAACCACTGAGGGATGGATGCCCGAGTTTCTGCAGCCCCCGCAGAGCAGGTAAGCCAGGTAACCAAACTTTTTGTGCCTGCTGGACTGTATTTAGTCTAGCAGCTTGGCAACTGGGATTTCTCTGCTCCACTGGCTCTCCAGATCGTTTTGGTACCTTAAAAATCTTCAAAGAGAGAAATTGTTTCCAGTTTCAAGTCCAGACATCTGACTGGGTCAGTGGGTCACTGGGATAAAAGTGGGTCTGGGAGAATACATGGCAGTTCGCCTCTTCCTGGACATGGCTGTGTGGCCTGGACCTGCTTCCAGAATGATCCCCTTTACTCTGATTCTACATGTGATCTCCCACTTTGCGCCTAGCAATAAACTCTTTCTTTTTTTTGAAACCCCTGGGTCTCAGGAACTGGTCATTTGAATGAATCTTGACCAGTAAAGTCACTACTCCTCTATACACCTAGACAAGCACTCTCTGGAGTCGAGGCTGGAGGAAGGGAAAGCAGACACAGCAGAGGACCCGGTGGGCTTCTCACTGCCCGCAACCACTGTCCACTGTCCATAGGGGCGGCCCCATGATCCTGGCCCCCCAGCAACACCTCCCAACTCGTCCTGCCCCTCCGCGTCGCACGCAGAGCCCCGCCCCGAGTTCGCCCTAACCCTGCCCTGGCCGCACTGACCACACTCGCGGTCAAGTAGTCACAGAGGCCTCTGAGGACACACAGGATGGAAGTGAACCCCCACAGCTCCTTCCGCGCCCTCTGGCCGCTCTAGGACGCCAGGAAGACCATGGTCTCGGTGGTTTCTCCACCCCACCCCCACCCCCATCACTCCAAGAGAGCAGAGATTGAAGACCCGCACTCTTACCCTCTCTTTCATGCCCAATGGCCTTTTAAAAGCCGAGTGTGACCTAATGTATCTTAGGGATGCAGACTTTGAGACAGGTGCTGTTGGGGACCAATGAGTGTCTGGGAATTGGTGTCTTGGTAGAAAATGAGGTCATTGAAAGAGATGCGGGGTCCTTGGCAATGGTCCACAGTGAATAAGGTATACTGGAAATGATGCCCCATCATTGCCTTTGCATTTATTTTACTGATGTCCTACTCCTGTGCTTTGCTGTTTCCCTGCTTGGTTTTTAGAATATCAATGACCCTGGGAAGAAGAGGATGTGGTCCATCAACAAAGAAGTCGTGCTTTTCTCTCTAGGCATAGCTCCTTTCTGCCTGGATCCTAAGGGGTCCAGGCTGGAAAATGTTCCAACATAGTGAAGAAAGATGCTTCTGCCTCAGGTATAGCCCCAAAGAAGATACTCTTTGATGAAGAGCAAAGAGTGACACGTTGGAGATGGAGAACCTTAATGAACTTAACTGTTGTGAGGAGCCTCCTTTATTCCCATCCCATCATCCATGTCAATTGTGATGATGCAAAGTTACTAAAGCTCATGGGAAGCAACCTCATGAAGCAGACATAGTAGGATGGTGGGTTTTTATCAAGGAACGCAAAGGAATAGGAGCTATTAATTTACAGTGGATAAATCTAATGTTTGGCCTGAATCTGTTGAGTCAGTGAAATTTTCCAAGTCCAAAAACTTAGCAGGAAAATGCAAAGGCTTCAGTCTGGAATGCTTAAAATATAGGATTTAAGGTCCTTCAAAGGCAAAGTGCAGAGCATAGACACAAGATACAAAGGTTTCAGAAATGACATGGAAATGGATGGATGGGATGTGGAACAAAAGCATCAGAACTTGCTGAGAAAGAGGATCAACCCAAAAGACAGGTTTGATCATTCAGTCAAAATAAGACCAGTCAGGTGGAAATGTAAAATTGTATAGCTGCTGTGGAGGATGGTTTGGCAGTTCCTTAGAAAGCTAAGTACAGAGTTGCCTTATGACCTAGCAATCCTGCTGCTCAGTATATACCCAGAAGATCTGAGAGCAAGGAGGCAAGTAGACATTTGCACACCACTGTTAATAGTGGCATTATACACAGTTGTCAAAAGATGGAAGCAAACTCAGTGTGGTAGTTAGATCCAGTTGTCAACTTGGCCAGGTGAAGGCACCTAGTTCTGTTGCTGTGGACATGAGCCAATGGTACGTGAACCTCATTTGTTGCTAATTACATCTGCAGTCAGTTAGGAGGCATGCCTACTGCAATGGATGATGTTTGACTTAATTGGTGCTTAAATGAGAGAGCACAACGTAGCATAGCCAAAGCAGCTCAGCATTCCTCATCTCAGTACTCACAGCTCAGCCCAGGCCTTTGGAGATGCAGAAAGAAGTCACCCCGGGGAAAGTTGTTGGAACCCAGAGGCCTGGAGAGAAGGCCAGCAGAGACCATCCTGTGCCTTCCCACGTAAGAAAGAACCTCAGTGGAAACTTAGCTGCCTTTCCTCTGAAGAACTGACAAAATAAATCCCCTTTTATTAAAAGCCAATCCATCTCTGGTGTGTTGCATTCTGGCAGCTAGCACTCTAGAACACTCAGTGTCTATCAACATATGAATGAACAAAATGTAGTCTATACATATGATGGAATATTACTCAGCAGTAATAAAGAATGAAGTCCTGAAGCATATGACAACATGGATGAACCTTGAGGACATTGTGTCATGTGAAATAAGTCAGACACAAAGGGATATCACTGATAGGAACTAATTATAATATGTAAACTCATAAACATAAAATAGAGAATATAGGGTACAGGACACAGAATGAGGCTAAAGAATGGGGAACTATTGCTTAATAAATGCAGAATGTTAAACTAAGGTGAACTTAAACATTGGAAATAGAGGTGATGTTAGCACATTATTGTGAGACTAATTAACAGTGCTGAATGGTGTATGAGTGTGGTGGAAAGGGGAAGTTTAGAGTCATGTCCATCACCAGAAGGAAAGTTGCAGGTTAAATGCACGGGGGTGTATAACAGAGTGAATCTTGTGGTGGACAATGTGCGTGATTAACCGTACAAACAGAAAAAAGTTCTTTTGTGAACTAAAGCAGATGCATGACACTATTATAAGGAGTTAACAATAGGGGGGTGTATGAGAAGAAATGTACCCATCACAAACTATGGAGTGTACTTAACAGTAATATTTTACTACTCTTTCATCAACAGTAACAAATGTATCACATCAATATTATGAGTCAATAATATTGGGGGATAAAGAATATGAGAGGATTAGGGCTTTCCATTTTATTTTTATTTCTTTTCTAGGGTAATAAAAACGTTCTAAACTTGATCATGGAGCTGTATGCACAATTATGTGATGATACTATGAACCAGTGATTGTATACTTCATATAGTTTCTATGCTATGCGAATATGTCTTTTTAATGTTTTTTTATTATTAACAAGAAACATATAAACATTCTTGACATACAAACATTCTTGACAGGGTTACAATCAATGGCTTACATTATCATCACATAGTTGTGTATTCATCACCAAGATCATGATTTTGAACACTCACATCTCTCCAGCAAAAAACAAAAACAAAAACAAAAAAAACTCATGCATTCTGTTCTGGTCTGCTAGCTGCCAGAATGTAATATACCAGAAACAGAATGACTTTTTAAAAGGGTAATTTAATAAGTTGCAAGTTTACAGTTCTAAGGCTGAGAAAATGTCCCAATAAAAGCAAGTCTATAGAAATGTCCACTCTAAGGCATCCAGGAAAAGATACCTTGATTCAAGAAGGCCAATGAAGTTTAGGGTTTCACTCTCAAGTTAGAAGGCACATGGTGAACACAGTTAGGGTTTTTCTCTCATTTGGAAAGGCACATGGCAAACACAGCATCATCTACTAGCTCTCTCTCCTGGCTTCCTGTTTCATGAAGCTCCCCAGGAGGTGTTTTCCTTCTTCATCTCCAAAGGCCGCTGGCTGGTGGACTCTCTGCTTCTCATGGCTATGTCATTCTTCTCTCTCAGAATCTCTCCTCATTCTCCAAAGTGTTTCCTCTTTTCTAGGATTCCAGTAAACTAATCAAAACCCACCTGAATGGGTAGAGACATGTCTCCACCTAATCCAGCTTAACAACCACTCTTGATTGAGTCACATCTCCAGGGATATGATCTAATTACAGTTTCAAACATACAGTACTGAATAGGGATTAGAAGAAACCTCTGCCTTTGCAAAATGGGATTATAATTAAAACATAGCTTTTCTAGGGTACGTACATCCTTTCCATCAGGCACACATGCCATACTCCTTACTCATCCCTCTCATGACCACTAGTATTTTCAATCTACTCAATTTATTTTAACCTTTGTTCCCCCTATTATTTGTTTATTTCTTATCCATATTTTTTACTCATCTGTCCATACTGTAGATAAAAGGAGGATCAGTCACAAGGTTTTCACAATTACACATCACATTGTAAAAGCTATATCATTATACAATCATCTTATAGAAACATGGTTACTGGAACATAGCTCTATAGTTTCAGGCCCTTCCCTCTAGCCACTCTAATACATCTTAAACAAAAAAGGGATATTTATATAATGCAAAAGAACAACCTCCAGGACAACCTCTTGACACTGTTTGAAATCTCTCAGCCACTGACACTTTATTTTGTCTCATTTCTCTCTTTCTCTTTTTGGTCAAAAAGGTTTTCTCAATCCCTTGATGCTGAGTTCCAGCTCATTCTAGGATTTCTGTCCCACGTTGCTAGAGAGGTTTACTCCCCTGGGAGTCATGTCCCATGTAGAGGGATGGAGGGCAGTGAGTTCCCCTGCCGTGTCCTATCCTTTGCTGGGATAAGTCTCACAGGGACAAACCCCAAGATTGAGGGCTCAGCCTGTTGATCTGATTGCCTAACTGCCTGTGAGAATACCAGGAACTCTCCAAATGGGGAAGTTGAATTTTCCACCCTTTCTATCCATTCCCTCAAGGGGATCCTGAAACTACCTCTTTATTCACTGCTCAAATCACTCTGGGATTTACTGGGGCATCACACTAATTGAACAAACCAACAAAATCTCATGTCCTATTCAACGTTCCCCATACTTATGGTGTTCAATTAAACTGTCCATATAAGTTAAATTAGGAATTGCACTAGTCAAAATATAAATTTTGTACCAAATAAACATTTCTTGCTTTAGTCCCACACAGAAGTTGAAGTTTTAAAATATGAATGACCACCTATTTGCCAAACCCTGCAATATTGAGATTGCTTTGTTCTTCCTCATGCAAAAACGTTTTTTAATGTGCATGTAGATACTATCATTGTACACTCTAGGCATTCCTAGATTATACCATCTCAGACCTTATCATCAATAAAGATGGTAAGGATATTGTCCCCAGCCCTTCTCTCTCTATCATTCTCACATTCAGCTTCATCTATGCTGTGTGACTATATCTTAATAAAATTACATTAAAAATAAAAATAAGACCAACAAGTTAAATAAAATAAAAGGAAGGAAAATGCTCCAATTCAACAGGGTTAACCTTTCACCTGATAAGGGAAGAATGGCACAAACTTCAGTAAGCTGAACTTATAAAAAATGTCAGGAATTTTTAAAAGGAGTAGGAAGCAAAGTCAAAGTTTGGTGTATAAGCTCATGGAAAAAACATATTGGGCTTCCAGAAGGATAGAAGAGCATTTAAGGATGGTCCTTGTTCTCGTTTGCTAGCTGCCAGAATGCAATATACCAGAAATGGAATGGCTTTTAAAAGGGGGAATTTAATAAGTTGCTACTTTACAGTTCTAAGGCTGAGAAAATGTCCCAATTAAAACAAGTCTATAGAAATGTCCAATTTAAGGCATCCGGAGAAAGATACCTTGGTTCAAGAAGGCCGGCAATGTTCAACATTGCTCTCTCAGCTGGAAGGGCACATGGCGAACATGGCAGAGTCTGCTGGCTTTCTCCTAGCTCTAAAAAAAGGGACTCCCTCCAAAATGTTTCCTCTTTTAAAGGATTCCAGCAAGCAACTCCACCTTCAGTGGGTGGAGACACACCTCCATGGAAATCAGCTAATCAAAAGTTATCATCCACAATTGGGTGGGTCACATCTTCATGAAAACAATCAAAATGCTCCCACCGAGCAATATTGAATGAGGATCAAAGGGCATGAGTTTTCTGGGGTCCACCACAGATTCAGACCAGCACACTGCCTGCTCCCCTTGTTTTTACACTGGGTCCAGAGGGACACCTCTCCCCTCTGTCAATTCATCTGCTGCCCTTGTTCCTTCCTGCCTCATTGAGGCACACAGGAACTGCTTCACACATGTTCTGAATATGATTGTTTCCTAGTGTCCTTTGGTATATATGGTTTTAATTTACATGTTGTGCTGTAAACCTCATTTTGTTTAATTTTTCGCAAAACGCTTTGTTTTCAGGATCTACTGTTCTGTGCCTATCGTGTTCCTTGTTTTACCTTGTGCATAATTGTGGGCCCACTGTATTTTATTTATCCATCTCCTACTGGTAGAGAGCTAATTTGCTTCCCACTCCTGACTCCTTGCAAACAGTGATGTGTTGACTTTTTACATCAGACCGGTTGGGGTTGCTGGCCACAGGGTATCTGCATGCTTAATTTCACCAGATTGCCCCTCAGAGGGCAGTCTGGATCCGTTTACATTCCCAGGAGTACTGGTGAGAGTTTCTATTTTGGGATGCCCTCATCCAGTTACTTATTTTTGCTAATTTTTTTGCACAGTTTTCTTATTTTTGCTAATCTGATGTGTCTACAGAGGTGCATCATTGCCATTTTCACATGCCTTCATGGATTACTGGTGAGTTTGATCATTTTCTCATGCAGTATTCAGGCTTTCTTCTTTAGTAAGTTCTCCCTTCATACTTTTTTGTCTGGTTTTTATTGGAGCTCAAGCTTTTTATTTTCTTACTGATTTGACAGAGTGTATTCCAGATGACGACCCCTTGTTAGGTTTAGATTGCAAATATCTTCTCCCAGACTATTATGTACTAACTTTAACTGGACTCTGATAAGTAGAACTCATTCAGATGTTGTATGAGCTGGTTTGAAACTGTTCTGTATCCCAGAAAAGCCATGTTCTTTTAATCCTCATCCAATTTTGTGGGGTGGGGCCTTTTTTTTTTTTGTAGGATGGGACCTGTTACTTAGATTTGATTCCATGGAGATGTGACATGCATCCTACCCAATTTGGGTGGGAGTTTTGATTATTATATTATTTCCATGGAGCTGTGACCCTGTCTATTCAAGGTGAGTCTTAATTAGTTTCCTGGAGCCCTTCAAAGAGCTCACCGAGAGAAGAGAGAGGTAGAGCCAACAGAGAGAACAGAAAAGTTGAAACCAGGATACAGATGTTTAGAGATGCAGAAGAAACTTGCCCTCCCCCACCTCCAGCAGAAGCCAAAAGGACCCACAGGAGCTGAGAGAGCCATTTTGAAACCAGTCCAGGAGGATCAACAGACATTGTCATGTGACAGAAGAACCAGGATGCAGTCTTTCCTCTGAGAAGGTATCCTGTCTTGGGTGCTTTAATTTGGTTATTTTCATGGCCTTAGAATTGTAAATTTGTAACCTAATAAATCCCTTTTGAAAAAGTCTTCTGTTCTTGCAGTTTTAGCAAATCAAAACATTGTGAAACCAGCAACTTTTCCCCTTATGGTTTGTTGTTTGGGAGTTTTAAGAAGTCCTTCCCTTTCCCAAGGTCCTAAAGACACTTCCCTATATTTTCTTCTATTGGTATTTTAGTATAACATTTCACATTTATATCTATTCCATTGGGAATTAAACTACATATATAGTAAATGGTGAGGACCAAAATTCATTTATTTTAAACTTTATATTTTGAATTACTTTTAAAATTATAGGACAATTACAAAAATAATACGAATCCTATACAGAGAACTCCAAAATCCCTATTCCCCCAGATACCTAAATCCATCACTTTTAATTATTTGTTACATTTCTATCAATCTCTCTATCCATCTATCTATCTATCTATCCATTTTCTGAACACTTGAGTGTAGATTGTAGACATCATGCTCTCTGAACACAATACTGCTGTGTACATTTCCTAAGAATAAGGATATTTGCTGACTATCAGTTTTTCATATATTTCCTTTATCATATTGAGGTAGTTAACTTTGATTCCTAACTTTTGGAGTGTTTTTCATCAGAAAAAGATGCTGAATTTTGTCCAATGTTTTCTCAGCATCAATTGAGATGATCATGTGATTTTTCCCTTTTGATTTGTTAATGTGTCCTAGTACATTAATTGATTTTCTTGTGTTGAACCATCCTTGCATTCCTGGTATAAACCCCACTTGTTCATGGTGTATAATTCTTTTAATGTGCTGTTGGATTCGATTTGCAAATAATTATTGAGAATTTTTGCATCTATGCTCATTAGGGAGATTGGCCTGTAGTTTTCCTTTCTTATAGCATCTTTACCCGGTTTTGGTATTGAAATGGTATTAGCTTCATAAAATGAGTTAGGTAGTGTTCCTTTTTCTTCAACTTTTTTTTGGAAAAGTTTGAGCAGGATTGGTGTTAGTTCTTTCTGGAATGTTTGATAAAATTTCCCTGTGAAGCCATCTGGCCCTGGAATTTTCTTTGTAGGAAGATTTTTGATGACCCATTGAATCTCTTTACTTGTGATTGGTTTGTTGAAATCTTCTATTTCTTCCTGAGTCAGTGTAGCTTGTTTGTGTGTCTCTAGGAATTTGTCCATTTCATCTAAGTTGCCTAGTTTGTTGGTGTATATTGTTCGTAGTGTCCTCTTACGATTTCTTTTATTTCTTCAGGTCTGTGGTAATGCACCCCTTCTCATTTCTGATTTTGTTTATTTGCATCCTCCCTCTTTTTTTCTTTGACAGTCTTGCTAGTGGCCCATCAATTTTCTCAAAGAACCAACTTTTGGTTTTATTGATTCTTTCTATTGTTCTTTTGTTCTCCCATTCATTTATCTCTGCTTTAATCTTTATTATTTCTCTTCTTCTACTTGCTTTGGGGTTAGTTTGCTGTTCTTTCTCAAGTTCCTCCAGGTTTGCTGTTAAGTTCTCAATTTCTGCTCTTTCTTGTTTTTTAATATAGGCATTTAGGGCAATAAATTTCCCTCGTAACACAGCCTTTGCTGCACCCCATGCATTCTGGTAAGTTGTATTCTCATTTTCATTCATCTTCAGATAGCTAGTGATTTCTCTAGTGATTTCTTCTTTGACCTACTGGTTGTTGAAGAGCATGTTATTCAATTTCCATATATTTATGAATGTTCTCATTCTTTGGTGGTTCTTGAGATCCAGCTTCATCCCATTGTGATCAGAGAAAGTGCTTTGAGCAATTTCAATGTTTTTAAATTTATAAAGACTTGTTTTGTGCCCCAGCATATGATCTATCCTGGAGAATGTTCCATGAGCACTAGAGAAGAATGTATAACCTTGTGCTTTGGGGTGCTATGACCTATATATATCTGTTGGGTCTAATTCATTTATCAAGTTATTTATCTGCTCTATTTCCTTGTGGATCTTCTGTCTGGCTGTTCTATCTATAGAGGAGAGTGGTGTCTCCTACTATTAGGAGGTCTCCTACTATTATTGTTGAAACATCTATCGCTCCCTTCAATTTTGCAAATGTCTGTCTCATGTACTTTGGAGCTCCTTGATTGGGAGCATAAACACTTATGATTGTTATATCTTCTTGGTGAATTGACCCTTTAATTAGTATATAGTGTCCTTCTTTGTCTCTTATGATGTCTTTACATTAAAAGTCAACAGAGTCATTAATCTCTGTAATTTCCACTATTTTTCTATTTATTCTTTCAAATTCCTCTTTGTGCTCTTCTGCTGTCTTCTTGATCTCCTTTATTTCATTTGCTATCCCACTTATTTTATTAAGTAGAGTTGTATGTACATGTTTGATTAGTTCCAATGTCTGTGTCTCCTCTGGTGTTTTAATTTGGTCATTAGGCAGAGCTATATCTGTCTGCATTGTGATATGCTTAGTGATCTTCTGTTGTCTTCATCACATGCAAATCTTAATTGATTTACTTTGGGATTTGATTTCTTTCAGTAGTCTAAGGCCTTGTGTTTGTGGGATGGTTGTACAGCAGAGAGCATGGCATGGGGTGGAGCACTCAGTACAGTGATTTGTTTCAGGACAGGTATGGGCAGAGGTTGGGGATGTTATGCTAATGCTTTTGAATGTGGGCGCCCAGCAGCCAGGGAGGATGTAGCTGTGTGGGTGCACCAGTCTGGGGGCATAACACTGGGGTGTGCGCTAGTCTAAGGCATGGACCCTTTGTGTGCATGCATAGAGCTGTGGCAGCAGTTTGGGGTTATGCCTTCATGGATTGGGGGCAGATGTGACATGGCTGCACAGCTTGGCAATTTCTCAGTGTGGCTGAGTGTGTGTGCATGCGCAGTTGTAGGACTGCTGTAAAATGCAGTTCCCAGAGTTGAATGACATGATTGGGCACCTCTGTGCATGCGTGGGCCTAGGAGTGCCTTAAGCGGATGCCCTGACCTCAGGGAGGACAGGGTAAGGCTGTGCAACGCTATGAGCAGAGGTGGGGGTAGTCTAGGTATGGAAGTTAGCACCCACAACCTTTATGTGCTGGCAACAGCCTGCAGGGAACCGGGAGGGGGAGGTAGTGGTCGGGAGGGGTATAGGAGAGGTGGCTTAGGCTGCACTTGGGGTGGGGGTGGGGGCAGTTAGGTGCACTGGGGACCAGTGGGGTGGGGGCGCCTTGAGCACTGGGAATGGGAGTGTGTGACGGGGTCAGGTGCATGGGGTGTGGGGTGAAGCTAAGGAATGTGGCCTGGCTTACTTCCTAGTCCCGCATTCCCGTCTGTGCGCTACCACAGGCTCTGCAGCTCTATGCCTGTGCACCAGACTCCAGCTTTCTGCCTCTCAGTTTCTCAGCTTCTGCAACCAAGGCTGCACTATGTGGTGCAGAACGCTCTCCCAGGTCAGCCGCACTCTAGAATTGCTGCCTTGGTCACCCTCCTGTCCCTTCTCTAACTTTTCCATGGAGCAGGCCTAATCTTGAGCTACTCTCAGAAATGTGGCTTCTTTTTATGTTCTAAAATGATCTTAATTTCTATCATGTTCTCTAGCTATTTTTTCCTTGTGTAGAGGACCATTGTCGAGTCTTAGAAGTTGATCTTATTGAACTTCCTTATTACTTCTAATAGTTTGTTGATTTCTGTATGTTTTCAGCATGGTGCTTCATAGTACCTTCAAAATTTGAGACTTTAGGGTGTTCCATTCTTTATTAATTTCCTACTGCTGCTGAAACAAATCACCACAATCCTAATTACATCTGCAGAGACCCTTTTCCCAAATAAGGTAACATTCACAGGTTCCAGGGATTAGACATGGCATACCTTCTGGGGAGCCACCATTCAACCCACTACACCATCTAATCCATAGAGTCTTTCTTTTTTTGTTTATCTTATTGCAACATATGTCAGTCTCCTTTTCTTGTTCCTGATCTTAAATAATTTCCATCAAAAGATTCTCAGTTGAGAACAATTTGTGTAGATTCATATACAGTCTTTATCCAGTCAATGAAATTTCTTTTATGTAATCAGGTTTTAAACTTTTGATCATAATGAGATGTTGACTTTTAAAATAATCACGTGATTGTGTCCTTAGTCCAATGAAGTGGCGAATTACATTGCTAGATTTTTCAGATGTTAAGTGATCCTTACAGTCTTGTATATTCTTTTTTGAAAAATAATGTAATTATTTTAGTTGTAAAATATTCATAGTGGGACGTCCGGAGAAGATGGCGGCTTAGTAAGATGCGCGGATCTTAGTTCCTCCTCCAGAACAGCTACTAGGGGAGTAGAAACAATACAGAACAGCTCCCGGAGCCACGACAGAGATAAAAAAGACAGCGTACCCCATCCTGGAATGGCTGACTGGCTGAGAGAACCAGCTCCGCTGAGATCGCCGAGGGGCGCGGGCTTCCCCGGGCCAGGCGGCAAGCGGCTAGAGTCCCTCCCTTCCCCCTTCAGGGCCAGCTGGCAGAATTGGGCAGGCGGTCCCTTCAAGCTGCGGCGGCTGGTGCCCCCAACACGCGCGGCCCCCTGGACCAACTGAGAGAATTGGATCGGAAATACCCAGGCCATGGAGAACGGTGACCGGGGGGGTCCCTTCCAAACACGTGACTCCCCGGTCCGGCTGGGAACGGTGCACTCTCCCGGGCCGCGGCGGCTGGCGCCCTCCTGCCACGCTTGGCGCCCAGGGCTGACTAGGAAATTCGGACGGGCGCTCTCACGGGCTGCGGCGGCCGGCGACCCTCCCTGCATTCGGACCCCCGGGCTGGCTGGCACTCTTCCAAGCCGCTTCGGCTGGCGAACCTCCCCCATGGCGAGAGTTTTCCAAAGTTAAAGGACCCACAGCACCTTTTACTGGTGGGACCCGCAGACAAACGTGTGTCACGAGCGCAACCTACTGGGCAGGATAAGAAAAACAGAACCCAGAGATTTCACAGAAAAATCTTTCAACCTGTTGGGTCCAACACCCAGAGAAATCTGACTAAATGCCCAGACGCCAGCAGAAGATAATGGATCATGCTCAGAAAATTGAAAATATGGCCCAGTCAAAGGAACAAACCAATAGTTCAAATGAGATACAGGAGCTGAGACAACTAATGCTGAATATACGAACAGAAATGGAAAACCTCTTCAAAAACGAAATCGATAAATTGAGGGAGGACATGAAGTAGACATGGGCTGAACAAAAAGAAGAAATAGAAAATCTGAAAAAACAAATCACAGAGCTTATGGAAGTGAAGGATAAAGTAGAAAAGATGGAAAAAACAATGGATAACTACAATGATAGATTTAAAGAGAAAAAAGATAGAATTAGTGATTTGGAGGATGGAACATCTGAATTCCAAAAAGAAACAGAAACTATCGGGAAAAGAATGGAAAAATTTGAACAGGGTATCAGGGAACTCAAGGACAATATGAACCGCACAAATATACGTGTTGTGGGTGTCCCAGAAGGAGAAGAGAAGGGAAAAGGAGGAGAAAAACTAATGGAAGAAATTATCACTGAAAATTTCCCAACTCTTATGAAAGACCTAAAATTACAGATCCAAGAAGTGTAGTGCACCCCAAAGAGATTAGACCCAAATAGGCATTCTCCAAGACACTTACTAGTTAGAATGTCAGAGGTCAAAGAGAAAGAGAGGATCTTGAAAGCAGCAAGAGAAAAACAATCCATCACATACAAGGGAAACCCAATAAGACTATGTGTAGATTTCTCAGCAGAAACCATGGAAGCTAGAAGACAGTGGGATGATATATTTAAATTACTAAGAGAGAAAAACTGCCAACCAAGACTCCTATATCTAGCAAAATTGTCCTTCAAAAATGAGGGAGAAATTAAAACATTTTCAGACAAAAAGTCACTGAGAGAATTTGTGACCAAGAGAACAGCTCTGCAAGAAATACTAAAGGGAGCACTAGAGTCAGATACGAAAAGACAGAAGAGAGAGGTATGGAGAAGAGTGTAGAAAGAAGGAAAATCAGATATGATATATATAATACAAAAGGCAAAATGGTAGAGGAAAATATTATCCAAACAGTAATAACACTAAATGTTAATGGACTGAATTACCCAATCAAAAGACATAGACTGGCAGAATGGATTAAAAAACAGGATTCTTCCATATGCTGTCTACAGGAAACACATCTTAGACCCAAAGATAAAAATAAGTTGAAAGTGAAAGGTTGGGAAAAGATATTTCATGCAAATAACAACCAGAAAAGAGCAGGAGTGGCTATACTAATATCCAAAAAATTAGACTTCAAATGTAAAACAGTTAAAAGAGACAAAGAAGGACACTATATACTAATAAAAGGAATAATTAAACAAGAAGACATAACAATCATAAATATTTATGCACCAAACCAGAATGCCCCAAAATACGTGAGGAATACACTGCAAACACTGAAAAGGGAAATAGACACATATACCATAATAGTTGGAGACTTCAATTCATCACTCTCATCAATAGACAGAACATCTAGACAGAGGATCAATAAAGAAATAGAGAATCTGAATATTACTATAAACGAGCTAGACTTAACAGACATTTATAGGACATTACATACCACAACAGCAGGATACGCCTTTTTCTCAAGTGCTCATGGATCATTCTCAAAGATAGACCATATGCTGGGTCACAAAGCAAGTCTTAACAAATTTAAAAAGATAGAAATCATACACAACACTTTCTCAGATCATAAAGGAATGAAGTTGGAAATCAATAATAGGCGGAGTGCCAGAAAATTCACAAATACATGGAGGATCAACAACACACTCTTTTTTTTATTATTATTAATCAAAAAAAGAAAAGAAATTAACACAACATTTAGAAATCATTCCATTCTACATATGCACTCAGTAATTCTTAGCATCATCACATAGATGTATGATCATCATTTCTCAGTACATTTGCATCGATTTAGGAAAAGAACTAGCAAAACAGCAGAAAAAGATATAGAATGTTAATATAGAGAAGAGAATTAAAATAATAATAATAAAAATATATATATATAAAAGGAAAAAGAAAAAACAACAACAAAAGATACAAACAAACAAACAAACAAACAAAAAACTATAGTTCAGGTGCAGCTTCATTCAGTGTTTTAACATAGTTACATTACAATTAGGTATTATCGTGCTGTCCATTTTTGAGTTTTTGTATCTAGTCCTGTTGCACAGTCTGTATCCCTTCAGCTCCAATTACCCATTATCTTACCCTGTTTCTAACTCCTGCTGGTCTCTGTTACCAATGATATATTCCAAGTTGATTCTCGAATGTCGGTTCACATCAGTGGGACCATACAGTATTTGTTCTTTAGTTTTTGGCTAGACTCACTCAGCATACTGTTCTCTAGGTCCATCCATGTTATTACATGCTTCATAAGTTTAGTCTGTCTTAAAGCTGCATAATATTCCATCGGAGGTATACGCCACAGTTTGTTTAGCCACTTGTCTGTTGATGGGCATTTTGGCTGTTTCCATCTCTTTGCAATTGTAAATAATGCTGTTATAAACACTGGTGTGCAAATGTCCGTCTGTGTCTTTGCCCTTAAGTCCTTTGAGTAGATACCTAGCAGTGGTATTGCTGGGTCGTAATCCATTCTGCCAGTCTATGTCTTTTGATTGGGGAATTAAGTCCATTACCTTTTAGTGTTATTACTGTTCGGATAATATTTTCCTCTACCATTTTGGCTTTTGTATTATATATATCATATCTGATTTTCCTTCTTTCTACACTTTACTCCATACCTCTCTTTTCTGTCTTTTCGTATCTGACTCTAGTACTCCCTTTAGTATTTCTTGCAGAGCTGGTCTCTTCGTCACAAATTCTCTCAGTGACATTTTGTCTATAAATATTTTAATTTCTCCTTCATTTTTGAAGGACAATTTTGCTGGATATAGAATTCTTGGTTGGCAGTTTTTCTCTTTTAGTAATTTAAATATATCATCCCACTGTCTTCTAGCTTCCATGGTTTCTGCTGAGAAATCTACACATAGTCTTATTGGGTTTCCCTTGTATGTGACAGATTGTTTTTCTCTTGCTGCTTTCAAGATCCTCTCTTTCTCTTTGACCTCTGACATTCTAACTAGTAAGTGTCTTGGAGAACGCCTATTTGGGTCTATTCTCTTTGGGGTGCGCTGCACTTCTTGGATCTGTAAATTTAGGTCTTTCATAAGAGTTGGGAAATTTTCAGTGATAATTTCTTCCATTAGTTTTTCTCCTCCTTTTCCCTTCTCTTCTCCTTCTGGGACACCCAGAACACGTATATTTGTGCGCTTCATATTGTCATTCAGTTCCCTGATCCTCTGCTCAAGTTTTTCCATTCTTTTCCCTATAGTTTCTGTTTCTTTTTGGAATTCAGATGTTCCATCCTCCAGTTCACTAATTGTAGCTTCTGTCTCTTTAAATCTACCATTGTAGGTATCCATTGTTTTTTCCATCTTTTCTACTGTGTTCTTCACTCCCATAAGTTCTGTGATTTGTTTTTTCAGATTTTCTATTTCTTCTTTTTGTTCAGCCCATGTCTTCTTCATGTCCTCCCTCAATTTATTGATTTGGTTTTTGAAGAGGTTTTCCATTTCTGTTATTATATTCAGCATTAATTGTCTCAGCTCCTGTATCTCATCTGAACTATTGGTTTGTTCCTTTGACTGGGCCATATCTTCAATTTTCCAAGCATGGTCCATTATTTTCTTCTGGTGTCTGGGCATTTGATCAGATTTCCCTGGGTGTGTGACCCGGTTGGTTGAAAGGTTTTTCTGTGTAATCTCTGGGCTCTGTTTTTCTTTTCCTGCCTAGTAGGTGGTGCTCGTGGCGCTCGTCTGTCTGCGGGTCCCACCAATAAAAGATGCTGTGGCTCCTTTAACTTGCCCATCCGAATCTCGCAGTCGGCCCGGGAAACCGCGCGTGGAGGGGGGGGTCACCGGCCACCGCGGCTTGGGGGAGTGCCGGTCCAAATTGCCCAGCTGGCCCGAGACGCCAAGCGTGGCGGGAGGGCCCCGCTATTCAACGTTCCTAGTCAGACCGGGAAGCCACGTGTGTGGAACGGACCCCAGTTGCCAGCCTCCCTGGCCCTGGAAAGCACGCGCCCCTCGGGTATCTCACCGCAGTGGATTCTCCCTGCCCGTTCAATCATTCCAGAATGGGGTATGCTGTCTTTTTGGTCTCAGTCATGGCTCCGGGAGCTGTTTCGTATTGTTTCTGTTTCTTTAGTTGCTGTTCTGTAGGAGTAACTAAGACCTGTGCGTCTTACTAAGCTGCCATCTTTTCCGGAGGTCTCTCAACAACACACTCTTAAACAACGAGTGGGTCAAAGAAGAAATTGCAAGAGAAATTGGTAAATACCTCGAGGCAAATGAAAATGAAAACACAACATATAAAAACTTATGGGACACAGCAAAGGCAGTGTTAAGAGGGAAATTTATTGCCCTAAATGCCTATATCAGAAAAGAAGAAAAGGCAAAAATGCAGGAATTAACTGTCCACTTGGAAGAACTGGAGAAAGAACAGCAAACTAATCCCAAAGCAAGTAAAAGGAAAGAAATAACAAAGGTTAGAGCAGAAATAAATGAAATTGAAAACATGAAAACAATAGAGAAAATCAATAAGACCAGAAGTTGGTTCTATGAGAAAATCAATAAGATTGATGGGCCCTTATCAAGATTGACAAAAAGAAGAAGAGAGAGGATGCAAATAAATAAGATCAGAAATGGAAGAAGAGACATAACTACTGACCTCACAGAAATAAAGGAGGTAATAACAGGATACTATGAACAACTTTACACTAATAAATACAACAATTTAGATGAAATGGATGGGTTCCTGGAAAGACATGAACAACCAACTTTGACTCAAGAAGAAATCGTTGACCTCGACAAACCAATCACAAGTAAAGAAATTGAATCAGTCATTCAAAAGCTTCCTAAAAAGAAAAGTCCAGGACCAGACGGCTTCACATGTGAATTCTATCAAACATTCCAGAAAGAATTAGTACCAACTCTCCTCAAACTCTTCAAATATCGAAGTGGAGGGAAAACTACCTAATTCATTCTATGAAGCCAAGATCACCCTCATACCAAAACCAGGCAAAGATATTTCAAAAAAAGAAAACTATAGACCAATCTCTCTAATGAATATAGATGCAAAAATCCTCAATAAAATTCTAGCAAATCGTATCCAACAACATATTAAAAGAATTATACATCATGACCAAGTAGGATTCATCCCAGGTATGCAAGGCTGGTTCAACATAAGAAAATCAATTAATGTAATACACCATATCAACAAATCAAAGCATAAAAATACATGATCATCTCAATTGATGCAGAGAAGGCATTTGACAAGATACAACATCCTTTCCTGTTGAAAACACTTCAAAGGATAGGAATACAAGGGAACTTCCTTAAAATGATAGAGGGAATATATGAAAAACCCACAGCTAATATCATCCTCAATGGGGAAAAATTGAAAACTTTCCCCTAAGATCAGGAACAAGACAAGGATGTCCACTATCACCACTATTATTCAACATTCTGTTGGAGGTTCTAGCCAAAGCAATTAGACAAGAAAAAGAAATACAAGGCATCAAAATTGGAAAGGAAGAAGTAAAACTATCACTGTTTGCAAACGATATGATACTATACATTGAAAACCCGGAAAAATCCACAACAAAACTACTAGAGCTAATAAATGAGTACAGCAAAGTAGCAGGTTACAAGATCAACATTCAAAAATCTGTAGCATTTCTATACACTAGTAATGAACAAGCTGAGGGGGATATCAAGAAATGAATCCCATTTACAATTGCAACTAAAAGAATAAAATACCTAGGAATAAATTTAACTAAAGAGACAAAAAAACTATATAAAGAAAACTACAAAAAACTGTTAAAAGAAATCACAGAAGACCTAAATAGATGGAAGGGCATACCGTGTTCATGGATTGGAAGACTAAATATAGTTAAGATATCAATCCTACCTAAATTGACTTACAGATTCAATGCAATACCAATCAAAATCCCAACAACTTATTTTTCGGAAATAGAAAGACGAATAAGCAAATTTATCTGGAAGGGCAGGGTGCCCCGAATTGCCAAAAACATCTTGAGGAAAAAAAACGAAGCTGGAGGTCTCGCGCTGCCTGACTTTAAGGCATATTATGAAGCCACAGTGGTCAAAACAGCATGGTATTGGCATAAAGAGAGATATATCGACCAATGGAATTGAATAGAGAGCTCAGATATAGACCCTCTCATCTATGGACATTTGATCTTTGATAAGGCAGTCAAGCCAACTCACCTGGGACAGAACAGTCTCTTCAATAAATGGTGCCTAGAGAACTGGATATCCATATGCAAAAGAATGAAAGAAGACCCATATCTCACATCCTATACAAAAGTTAACTCAAAATGAATCAAAGATGTAAACATTAGGTCTAAGACCACAAAACAGTTAGAGGAAAATGTTGGGAGATATCTTATGAAACTTACAATTGGAGGCGGTTTTATGGACCTTAAACCTAAAGCAAGAGCACTGAAGAAGGAAATAAATAAATGGGAGCTCCTCAAAATTAAACACTTTTGTGCATCAAAGAACTTCATCAAGAAAGTAGAAAGACAGCTTCCACAATGGGAGACAATATTTGGAAACGACATATCAGATAAAGGTCTAGTATCCAGAATTTATAAAGAGATTGTCCAACTCAACAACAAAAAGAGAGCCAACCCAATTACAAAATGGGAAAAAGACTTGAACAGACACCTCTCAGAAGAGGAAATACAAATGGCCAAAAGGCACATGAAGAGATGCTCAATGTCCCTGGCCATTAGAGAAATGCAAATCAAAACCACAATGAGATATCATCTCACACCCACCAGAATGGTCATTATCAACAAAACAGAAAATGACAAGTGCTGGAGAGGATGCGGAGAAAGAGGCACACTTATCCACTGTTCGTGGGAATGTCAAATGGTGCAACCACTGTGGAAGGCAGTTTGGCGGTTCCTAAAAAAGCTGAATATAGAATTGCCATATGATCCAGCAATACCATTGCTGGGTATCTACTCAAAGGACTTTAGGGCAAAGACACAAATGGACATTTGCATGCCAATGTTTATAGCAGCGTTATTTACAATTGCAAAGAGATGGAAACAGCCAAAATGTCCATCAACAGAAGAATGGCTAAACAAACTGTGGTATATACATACGATGGAATATTATGCAGCTTTAAGACAGAATAAACTTATGAAGCATGTAATAACATGGATGGACCTAGAGAACATTATGCTGAGTGAGTCTAGCCAAAAACTAAAGGACAAATACTGTATGTGAACCGACATTTGAGAATAAACTTGGAATATGTCATTGGTAACAGAGTCCAGCAGGAGTTAGAAACAGGGTAAGATAATGGGTAACTGGAGCTGAAGGGATACAGACTGTGCAACAGGACTAGATACAAAAACTCAAAAATGGACAGCACAATAATACCTAATTGTAAAGTAATCATGTTAAAACACTGAATGAAGCTGCATCTGAGCTATAGGTTTCTTTTTTTTTTTTTTTACTATTATTATTACTTTTATTTTTTTCTCTATATTAACATTCTATATATATTTTTTGTTGTGTTGCTAGTTCTTCTAAACCGATGCAAATGTACTAAGAAACGATGATCATGCATCTATGTGATGATGTTAATCGTATGATTTCTAAATGTTGGGTTAATTTCTTTTTTTCCGTTAATTAATAAAAAAAAAAGAAAAAATATTCATAGTATAACAGTCACTTTAACCATTTTAAGTGGGCAATTCTTTCACATTAAGTACATTGGCTATACTTTGTAACTTTTACCACTATATATTTCCAGATTTTTTAATCAATCCAAACCAAGATTCATGTTCATTTAGCAACATCTCCCCATACCCCTTGCCCCGACCCCTGGTAACTACTATTCTGCTTTCTGTCCCTATGAATTTGCTTATTCATTGTGTTTCATATATGGGAAATCATATGATATTTGTCCTTTTCTGTCTGGTTTATTTCACTCAGCATCATGTATTCAAGGTTCATCCACATTGTAGCATTATGAGCTCTTCACTTGTTTTATGTCTGAATAACATTTCATTGTGTGTATAGACCACATTCTGTTTATCTAACGGTTGATGAAAACACTTGGGTTGCTCCTCCCTTTTTGCAATTGTGAATGACTCAGGGATGAACATTGCTGTACAAACATCTGTTCTAGTCCCTGCTTCCATTTCTTTTGTATATATACCTAAGAACGTGATTACCTGGTCACATGGTAATTCTAAGGTTAACTTTCTGAGGCACCATGAAACTCTTTTCCACAGCCCTCCAGGGCAATAGGAGCGGGTTACCTGGGGAGGGGGCTCCTCACTCAGCCAGCCCTCATGGGGACATCTAGGGAGACCCCGCGTGGCCCCCTTAGCCAACCTGTGACCCGGGCCTGCCCACTGCTGCCCCCGTTCCCGACATGCCGCTCGCACTCTTGGGGACTCCGGCTCCCGGCGGCCCTAGCGCTGGCGCACGCGTACTGCATCTGGGCGCCCCCTGGCGGGAGCGCGCCGGGGGCGGGGCCGGAGGCGGGGGGTTGCGCTTGGTGACGGGAGGACGCGGCCGGCGCGCACTGGGCCGGTGTAGGTGGCAGCGGAGGACGCGGACTGCTCGGGCGGCGGCGGCGGCGGTGGGAGCTGAGACAGCAGACTCGCGAAGCGCAGGCCGGGATGAGGGGCAGTGGCTTCGCGGCCCGCGCGCAGCCCGCCGGTGAGAACGCGGGGCGGTGGGCGGGCTGTCGGGAAGATGGCGGAGCCCGGGCGCTGCGGCCCCCGCAGTCCGGCCCGGCCTCGGTGGAGGCTCCCGCCCGCCGAAGGAGGAATGTGGGCCCTCGGCGTTTGGGGGGCAGGGAGGGACCTCCGGGGCAGGGGAGCGGCCTGGGTGTGCGGGCCGGCAGGGGCGAAGGCCGCGGGGGCGCAGGGGTTGCAGGCCCTGCGGAGACAGTGTGAGCCCCAGAGGGGCCCGACGGGGCTGGGGGTGTGTCGATGTATGTGTTACCGGCCCGGGAGCGGGTGTGAGTGTGTATGCCCGGCCGGAGAGTGGGTGTGGTGTAAATGTGCCCGGCCCGGGTGTATGTGTGGTACCCAGCCGGAGGGTGGGTGTGAGTGTGCCTGGCCTGGGGGTAGGTGTGAGTGTGTGCCCGGCCGGAGGGTGGGTATGAGGGTGAGTGTGCCCGGTCCGGAGTGGGTGTGAGTGTGCTCGGCCGAAGTGTGGGTTGAGAGTGAGTGTGTCCGGCCCGGGGTGGGTGTGAGTGTGCCTGGCGTGAAGGTTCATGTGAATGCGTCCGTGTGCCCAGCCGGAGGGTGGGTGTGAGGGTGAATGTGCCAGGCCTGGGGGTGGGTATGAGTGTGAGAATGTGTCTGGCCCGGGTCTGGATGTGAGTATGCTGGTGTGAAGGTATGTGTGAGTACGCACGTGTGCCCGACCGGAGGGTGGATTGAGGGTGAATGTGTCCGGCCCGAGGTGGGTGCAAGTGTGTCTGGTCTGAAGGTATGTGAGAGCGTGTGAGTGGGGTGCCTGGGTGGAAGGTAGGCGTAAGTGCCCGGGTTGTGCGCGGGGGCGTGGACGCTACTTGCCGGGCGCAGTCCGGGTGGGGGTGGTGGGGGCGTGCCGCCGAGGGGCCCTGCGGGTGAGGGCGACTAGCTGCCAAGGGTGCTGGTGCCCGCGTTCTAGAAGGGCTGCCTGGGGCGATGCGGGCCATGCGTGGCTGGGCGGTCATTGCTGTACTGGGCCGGGTTTTATCCCGGGACCCCGAGGAAGGGGTCGGTATGGGCGTCTCCGGCACCCAGGGTCATGGCTGCCTGCGGGCTCTCTCCGCTGGCGCTGGGGCTGGGCGCCGCCGAATGGGTTCCCCGGACCCCGCCTCTGCAGCAAGGACTGGCTGGGGCATTTAGGGGGCGCAGCCGCTTCCCTTGGGCAGGAAGCCCTGGCCCAGCACCTCCCCTTCCTGGTCTCTCCTGAAGCTCGGTTTGCCTCCCCGTGTGCAGGAGCGGTGTGGGCGGAGGCAGAGTGTTCCGCGCTGAAGGCCACGCGCCATGCGGGCTGTGTGTGAGTCTTGGGGTTCAGGAAGTCTTTTATTTTAAAACGTGCAGCCTGCTCGGAGGCCGTGGCAGCTGTGGGTGTGTTACATGCTGCTTCTCACCAGCAGCTGTTGTGGGCGCTGTGCAGTCCTCAGCAGCAAAGATGCGGCTAGGTTTTCCTCCCCCTTTTCACTGTTCTCCGGGTTTAACCAAACCTCCAGTGACCTCTGCAGAAAAACGCTTCCCTCCCTTGTGAGGACAATATGGTGATTTGTCTTTTGAATCCATTGAGGGGAATTTAACACTGTACATCCTGGATGCCTTTTTAAACACAGGTGGTTCCCAACCTTCAAGCACCCCTTTAACAATAAGCAACTTGTGTTTTTCGGTGCTGGGGAAGGGAAGGAGATTTGATAGGCGCTGTGGGAAAAAAAAAAAAAAAGTGAGGAGAGTCTGTAACGCCCTGGGTGCAGAGTCAGTGGCCGGTAAACGCTTGCAGAGTGAATAAATAGAGGCCTGATGTACTTTTAGTCAGCTGTCTGGCCAAGAGACAGGAGAGCAGTGGGAGGGTGGGTTCTGGAGCCAGTCAGCCTGCCTTTGAGTCACGACTCTTCTGTTTACTGGCTTTGTTGCCCTAGGCAGGGTCCTCTGGGCCTTTAGTTTCTCCTCTGTAAAATGGGGATAGCAATAACATGGGCCGTATAGCGTTGTTGTGAGGACTAGATGAATTAAGGATTGCAAAACACCTCATGCCTGGCACATTGTCTAAGTGTAAAAAAAGTTAGAAATTGTTACTGCTAGGATTTGGTGCTGCCAGGTTGGGGTTAGATCTAAGGCTGTCTGGTATATGTGCTGGTACTTCAGTTGTCCCCTAGGACTGCTATATTAGTTTTACATTTCTTGAAGTTTGTGGTTTCTGTTTCTTACATCAAACTGGGTATCATATTTGGAAAAACAAGTGTTTGTAATGGTAAACTGGAACATATTTCAAGTACTTAGAATTATTTTATAGTTCTTACAAAATATTTTTAGAAAAATAAATATTCTAGAATCACTGGAATACTGTAGGTCTTACTGTCCTTGGGGATTAGGTAGAATTGTTGACTCAGAAATGAGATTGAAAGCACTTCTTGGGTAGTTTTTCTGAATGAAGCTACCAAAACGCTTGTTAGACTTCATAGTGTTATCCTGTGCTAGACCAGGAAGCCTTGGATTAGAAGCTGTACACTACACGGGGGCTCAGCCAGTCCTTGAACGACTAAATAACAATTGGCCTGTGAATGAGTGCGGTCTCTTGTTGGACTTCTGCTTGGTTGGTTCTTTGGTGTGGTTGGAAAAATGCCCATGCAGTTGAGATACCTAGTTTTACCCCTTTGCTGTTTCTGTTCATTGACTCATGATCATTTGCTGTGGGTTTTATATGTTCCCTCTTCAAGTCAGCTTTGCCAGGTGTTCCAAAAGGACACCATGAGGGATTGCTCAGAAGAGCAGACATGGGTGCAGCCTGGGCCTGGGATATGCTTGTGCCAGAGTTGAACTGAATGGTCGGGCCTGCCTCCAAGTTCCTTCCCTGGCTGCCTGGCTTACTTCTCTAGGAACTAGCCCCTACCCTCAGTTCTGGCTGTGTCTGCCTTCTGTGCCTGCCTTGCTTTGTCTGTCATCAAACCGTTATCCCTGCACTTGACTATATTAGCAGGTCTTCCCTGTTTCCCAAGACTGAAACTGACCCTGACTCACTTCTTGTGGCACACTCTCTGCTTCTGCCTTTCTCCCTGCAGGGAGATATACTTCTTACCTGGACCCACAATCCAGACTCCCACTCCTGCTTCTGCCATACTTTGTATCTCAGACTTTCTGTGACTGACATGAGCTGCTCAACATTCCCTGCTAGCCTGTTCAACTCCCTGAAATGTGAGGGTGACCTGAGTAAAGGGGATTTCATTAGCATGGTTCTGTGAATTCTGGTAACACAAAATAGGTCTTTTCTTTGTGTTACACCCCCATCATAATCGTGTTCCTAAACTCATACTGGGTTTTGATGCAGGTTGAGTTTTGTGAAAAGAGCTTTGACCACAATTATGCTCCACTGGGTGGAATTTTTCTTGGTTCATCATTTGGCATAGCTTTTCCCTAAATTTCTTTTTAAATATGGATATCTGTAGGAAATTCATAATATTCATCATTAGTAATTTTTCAATATTCTGTACACTTTTCCCCTAAGTGTTTTTTATTCAGTATTTTTTAAATTGAGCATCTAATCTCTGCTCCTTTTGTTGGTCATATATTGAAGCAACACCAACATTTGGCACAGTCTTTCAGGGTGCTTGAGATCACAAAGGACAAGTCTACAGAGAATACAAACCAGGGCTCTAGACCTGGGGCCAGCCAAATCTGGCCCAGTGCCTGTTTTGTAAATAAAGTTTTATTGAAGCCCAGCCACACCCGTTCATTTATGCATTGTCTGTGACTGCTTTGGTAGGATTGACTAGTTGTAGCAGACTCTCTATGGCCCTCAAAGCCTCAGCTATTTACTGTCTACCTCATTTACAGAAGAAGTTTGTCAGCTCCTGGTTTAGAAGTTCTAAGGGAAATGATGTCAGGAACCTAGAGCAGTGAGAGAAGGCTTCAAGGAAGAGGCCATCTTTGAGCTGAGCCTTACTCAGTAGGTTGTGAATAGGTGAAAGAAGCTGAGGCATTGTAGTGCCCCAGATAAAAGGTGTTTCAGTTTTGGGGAGTGAAGGTAAAGGAGGGTTATGTGTAGTTTGGGGGCGTTAGAAAGTTGTGTAAGCAATAATGGGAGGTCGGGTTGACAAGGCAGGTCAGAATGGTAGGGTGAAGGTTTTGAATTTAGGTTAAAGACTTAATTTTAATTTTCTAGTTAGTAGGGAGGCACTGCATGCTTTATGTGTCTGTGTTTTAGATGTTTGAGAGCAGGAATATGGTGATAAAATGGCTTAGGAGAATTTAACTGGCAATGATCATAGGATAGGTTGGATAGGATAGAAAGGAAGAAATCCGAATGATGGATTGTATTACACAGCTATCTTTACAGAAGATTGGAATAGCAAGTAACCCCACCATTGCAGTGGATCACAACAATCGAGGTTTATTTTTTGCTCACATTTCGCTTGCTATGGCTCTTTCCCATTGTCTTCACTCTTGGATCTGGGTGTAAGCCCAGCCCTTACGTGGGAGGTGATTTTTTTTTTCAACTTTTTTTTTTTATAATATAACATATATACAAAGCAAAGAAAGAAAAAAACAATAGTGTTCAAAGCACTCTTCAACAGGTAGTTACAGGTCAGATCCCAGAGTTTGTCATGGGCTACCATATGATCCTCTCAGATTTTTCCTTCTAGCTGCTCCAGAATATAGGAGGCTAGAAGGCTTAAATATTTTTTAATCATCACAATCGACTTTTTTTCTTTTTTGTGAAAAATAACATATATACAGAAAAGCAATAAATTTCAAAGCACAACACTACAATTAGTTGTAGAACATATTTCAGAGTTTGGTATGGGTTATAATTCCACAATATTAGGTTTTTACTTCTAGCTGCTCTAAGATACTGGAGACTAAAATAAATATCAGCTTAATGATTCAGCAGTCATATTCATTTGTTAAACCTTATCTTCTCTATATAACTCCACCATCACCTTTGCTCTTTCTGTCCCCACTCTTTAGGGGTATGAGGTGATGTTCTTTTGGTATGAGAGTAGTAGAATCTGATGACTCTTCAAGTTTCTGTTTGGAATTGGCACATTTGCTCCCATTTCATTGTCTAAAGCAGGTCATGTGGCCGTGTCCACCAGTGGGAGGGGATATATACTTTTCCCATAGGAAGGCACTCAAAGTCCCAGGTGAGGTGGGCAGGAGGTAAAGCTCTCATACTAAGAAGGGTGAGCCAGTACCAACACCCCCACCTGTTATTGAAATGTAGGGGGCTCCTGCAGCAAAGCTGCGAACTACAAGTGTGGTGTTCTGGCTGAGGTCCTGGCAGCAGGTGTCTGTGCCTGATGGGGCTTTAGGGCTGTGAGGGTCATGGAGATTTGTGGAGATGTCAGAGGCCATTGATGGTTTGCAGTTGCAGGATAAAAGAACAAACGGTGGCTTCTGAGAGCTGGGGTTGGTTTTAGGTGGAGAACGGGTACCCATGTTCGGAAGGTACTCAGTCTCATGGCCGCAGCTGTTGTACACGTAGGTCCTGCCTGCATCCTCCAGTTTGGGTCTGAGGTGGTGGTGGGGCTCTAAGAGAATATATGCAATGGGATCTGGAGCTCAGGAGAGGGCAAAGAGCCAGACCCCACCCCTGCATGAGTGCTGTGAATAGGAACAAGAGTGGGTGTTCAGAGTTGATGGCAGCAAGATGGTGGTGGCCTTGGGGAGGCTCCAGGTCCCTCTGCTCTCTGGGAGGTCTCACTGTGGGCAACACACCCGGCCGGCTTCTCCCTTCGACATCAGACTCGGCAGCCAGATTGCGTTTAGGCATGTCCCTGGGGCTTCTCAGATTTTGCATCCGTCCTCCCTTGGGCCTTTTGTGCTTTGGGACCACCATTTGCTTGGCAGCTAAAACCAGAAGCCTGGTATACTGAATCCTTCAGACCACCACATCCTGTCTCCTATAAGGCCTGCTCCCCAGGCCCCCGATATAGGTATCGAAACCACCCTTCCTCACTCACCAGCACTGTGGCCCAAGCAGAGATTGGGAGATCGCCATGCCTCTTGCCTGGCTTCCCAGCTCAACCCTGAACCTCCCACCTTTGTCATCCACGTAGTGGTTCTCAACCAGAGATGACATTTGGCAATATCTGGAATATCTGGAGACATTTTTTGGTTGTCTTATCTGGGGAAGGGGGTGCTACTGGCATCAAGTGGGTGGTGGCTCAGGGCGGTTCCCCCTGCAATTACAAGGCTCACATTCCTCTCTGGCTTTCTAGTAACTTCTAGACTTGTTCCTCCCCCCACCCCCCTGCTCTGGCCACTTCCTGGTACATACATTGCTTTCCAGTGATGAGAAGTGTGTGGCCAGTGGGCCAAATTGTGCCTCTGTGTTCCTCCACCCCGAAACAAGACAAGCAGAACTCAGGTGACCCCTCTGCTCCTTTGACCCTTGGCTCAGGCTCCTCAGGAAGGAGACTCCTTGACCTGCCTGCCCTGGTGCAACCTCCTTTGAGCACTGCACAGACAGATCTTGTGTTTCTCCATCTAGACGGGGAAGGCCTTGAGTGCAGGAGGCCATTTGGGTTCTAATGTGTCTTTGCACTTCGCAGCCATTCTCTGCACTTTGCAACTGTTCTCTGTGCACTAATGTCAGTAAAGATTGGAATGGGAAGATGCTAGTCTCATCTGGCGTTCCTAAGTGTGACACTTTTCATTATTATAGATCCTCTTTTTTTGCATTCTAGAAGTTTCCCTTTTATTTGTTTTTCAGTAGGTCTTGTATTCATATGGTTCAGAAGTGCGAAGGGAGCCCGACGATGTCTTCCTGCTTCCACCTCCAGGACCTGGGTTTGGAGACTGGGAAGGCTTAGGGAGGTCCCCAGCCATAACTGGTCTCTTGGAGCTCCTTCCAGAGATACTTTGTAACTGTGCAAGCAAATGCATGCATTTTTTTTCCTCCCACTTTTTTCTTTTCAAAAAGTTTCTGAATCTTGCCTTTTTAAACTCGGTATGTGTGAGAGGTCATTCCACATCAAAACATCTTCCAGTGCATTCATTCTCTGGCTGCATCAGGTTCTGTTCTGTGAACATGCCATGACTTTAAACAGTCCCCTAGTGGTGAATAGTGTACTTAGTGCAGTTATAAACAATGCTTCACTTAGTGTTTTGCAAGTGTAATATGTGCCTGTAGAATCCATCCTAGAACTGTCACCTTTTTCTTTAATCATTATTTAATCCATTAGATCAGGTTTCACTTTTGTCTCATAATAAATTCCTTTGTTTCTTTATTTCTCCAAATTATGTATCTATATTTTAAATATATAATTTGGATTATATGAGTTTCTCAGTTGGAAATTGATTCACCTTTTGCATGTTCTTATGGTTAAGGGTGACTAAAAAACATATGTTCGTGCAAAAACTTGTACACAGATGTTCATAACAGCATGATTCATAATAGCCCAAAACTGGAAGCAACCCACATGTCCATCAACTGATGAATGGATAAACCAAATATGGTATCTATGTATAATGGACTATTATTTGGCAATAAAATAAATAAAGCACTGATACATGCTACAATGTGTATGAACCCTGAAAACATTATGCAAAGTGAACGAGCCAGGCATATAGTGTATGATTCCATTTATATGAAATGCCCAGAATAGGCAAATCTGTTGAGACAATATAGATTAGTGGTTGCCTAGGACTGGGCTGGGAAGATTAAGAGGACTGGAGAATGACAGCTAGGGGGTCCTGGGTTTCTGGTTTTTTTGGGGGGGGGGGGGCAGGGTTTCACTGTAGTGTAGTGTAATTCAGTGGACTTTTTAAAACCTTTTATTCTGTTACCATACCATATATATATATACATTTTCCCTTTTAATCATATTCAGATATATATTTCAGTGTTGTTAATTGCATTCACAATGTTATACCACCATCCATTACTAAAATACTTCCGTCATTACAGATGGGAACCCTATATATTTGAAGCCTTGATTTCCCATTCTTTATCCCCAGACCATCCCCTGCTAACCTAAATTGTAGATTCTGACTCTGTGAGTTTGCTTATTCTAATTGTTTCAAATCATTGAAACCATACCATATTTGTCCTTTTGTGCCTGGCTTATTTCACTCAATATGGTGTCTTCAAGATGCATGCATATTGTCACATGTATCAGGGTTCACTCATTTTTATGGTGGAATAATATTCCATTCTATGTATATATCACATTTTATTTATCCATTCATTGCTTGATGGACATTTGGGGTATTTCCATCTTTTGGTAGTTATTGTGCACTTCATCCCCATAATGTCTGTTATGTTTCTTTTTAAACTTTCAAATTTTTCTTTATGCTCACACATTTTCTTATTAATATCTTTTAGTTCTATTTCCGTATTTTCCTTCTTGAATCAATTTAGGAATTTTTTTAAACTTCTTTGTTTAGTTCCATATTCTGAAATTTTAATTTAGTTCCTTGATTCAGCCAAATTTTCTGGTTTCTTAGTATGGCTTTAATTTTTTGCTGATGCCTGGGTATTTTGTTATTTTGATATGCCAACTGTGAAGGTCAGTTTCACCATTTTGTCTAGGGTTTTATTGTTGATTTTCTTTGTGTAAGGCTCTTCCTTGACACATGGTCCAGCTTATTCTGGACCTTTAGAGTAGCCCATGTTTTACTCCTCAGACTTTCTCAGCTCTTCTTCATCTGCTTCTTGCCCTCGATATGTGGTATAATTTTTAGGATTTCACTTTTTTGTGCAATCGTTTTACCTCCAGGGGAAATCTTCCTCTGTTTCTTCTCTAGAAATCTTGATCTATTCTGTTTTTTTATTTTTTAATTTTTTATAGAATCCTTATTATGAATGGCCAGTGTTAAAAATATGAAACCTATAGAAGCCATTGCATGTGAAGTCATTTGTGTGCTCTAGCTGCAAAGATGCCACATCTAGTTCATTGCTATATATGAGTACAGATTATCTTCCTGGGCTATATGATTTGGAATTTGCTCTCTTTGCCAGAGTTATGATAGTGAAATCATACTAAATCCTTTTGGTTCTGACTTATTTCACTCAGCATTATATACTCTAGATTCATCCATGTTGTCATATGGTTCAGGACCTTATTTCATCTTACACAGGTTTCTTTTTAGGGTAATGGAAATGTTGTAAAATTGATTGTGGTGATGGATGCACAACTCTATAATTGTACTAAGAGATAGTGAGTGTACATTTTAAATGGGAGGATGGTATGATATGTGAATTTTGTCTCAGTAAAACTGTGAAAAAAAGAGTAAGTAGGATTTTCAGTTGGGAACAGTTCCAAATTGGGGAATTAGAAGGCCTGGCACCTGTAGAAGGGCCTTGGCATTTATGCCATTGTGGGGTTGTAGTGACGAGAAGGCTAGTAGTAGACAGGGCTTTGTGGCTTTGTGGCTTCCCGTGGGGTCCTGAGTATGTGTGGTAGCAGGTGTAGCCCCCCCTAGGGGCGGCATACTTGTGGTAAGCTGTGAGACAGTCACTTGCTCATTATGTGATTGACAGCAGATCACATGCTTAGTCTACCTGTGCCTCAGTTCCTCACCTGCAGATGAAACAATACTTGGTCTACTGCTTTTCTAGGGTCATTGTAAGGCTGAAGTCCGAGTGAGTTTCAGAGCATTCTCTTTATTACTGGGTGTCACGTGTATGTGAGGGTTAAACAGTTGATTTCAACATAAATGGGCTGAGAAGCCAACAGAGCACTTCTTCCACCCTCTTGCTGACTGGTATTAAGACAAGAAAAATACCAGGTGTGATTTACTGCAGAGGTGATGAAACAGGAAAGCTGTCATTCCAGCTCGAGTACATGGCCAACACCAGGGTGCTAGGGTAGAGCTGGGGTCATATTCCTCCTTTCGCCACAGCCCTCTGATTTATTTACCTTTTGCCTTGCTCGTTTCATCTTTTCTGCATTTTCAGTTGACTTTTTTTTAAGCTGCTATAGGCCATGGCACTAGTCAGACAGAGAGTGGCTGATGGAAAACAGCCTTCATGGATTGTTTAAAAAATAAATCTGGTAGTGTATTTTAGTCAACAAAAGTTTATGGTAACATTTGGCCTGTGATACTGCTAGTGGTTATCTATTATAGTCCATTTAACAATTACCTAGGATTTCTGTAGTAGCTGGCATGTTCTTCCTAGCAATCAGGATTGTACTGAAACATGAATCATTTAAATTTCCCAAATCACTTAACCACAAGCCTCACATCGTTTATGCATCAGATTATAGCCTGCATGTGTTAATAAAAGTGCAGTTTATTTTTGTAAAGTACCTTCTAAAACCCCCAAAACTAGATTTCCTGATAATTGCAGTGGTCTTTTATTTTGTATTTACAATGTGGCTGTGTCAATAGGATGCCTACTTTTTCCAGTTCTGAGGAATGGCCTCTGGTTCCTGAAAGCTGGGAGGGGCGACAGTGTGGGCCCCAGAGTCTGACATTAGATGTGGAGCTCAGGAGCCGAACAATACTTCCTCCCTGAGGCCCTTGATACCCAGTGTGTCACTGGGGTCAGTGCCCTTTTCCATGAGCTGGGCAGCAGTTTCATGGCTGGGTCTGTCTTAGCCAGGCACTCCTATGGTCACCCCACTGCCTGGATCTCCACCCACCTGGAAAGTGCTAGCCACTGGCCAGTCAGGAGTGCCTCCCAGACCTGTCTTCTCAGGGCCTCGCTCTCTGGTGGGCTGGCTGCCTAGACCAGGCAGGCTCTCTGGAGGAGGGGGTGTCTTGTCTGGAAAGCTGAGGTACCTGTCATGGAGTCTGAAAGGGATCAGGCAAAGAAAATGCATCTCAGGTATAAGGGGCAGTGAGAGGCTGGAAGCCACAGGTGTGTTTAGGTGACTTCCACGGCTCTCTTTAGCTGGAGCATCCAGGGGAGGCCAGGTGAGTGGCACCTGGGAGGCCCACAGGCTGGTGGGAGAGCGTTGTCTGCACTTCTGATGTTGAAGGCAGACAGGGCTGGCCCAGTGCCCAGTGGTGATGAGTGAGTCTCTCTCTGGCTGCAGCTCCACCTTCTCTCCTCCACTCTGGAAGCATATCAGAATTACATGAGGTTATTACCCACACTGCTTCCGTTCTGATATATTTAAAAAGGCAGAGTAGATCATTACCAGAGTCCATTTGCTGGAGGTGGCATGCTATTGGAACGTGGATGGCTCCAGTGGTTATTGAGAGGTGCTTGGCTGTGGGTAATGCTTGGACCCTGTGAATTTCCTGTGGAAGAGTGGAAAGAGCACTGTCAGGCATCTCACCTGGGTGGCACAGGGTAGCCCCATGGCTTTCCAGCCCTCCACTCTGCTGGAAGATGAGGATGGAGCTGTGAGAGCTGCATTCAACCTGAGGGGTCACGGAGGCAGCCCTGGGGTAGGAGGGTCTGGTGGTGGGAGCCCGGGGCAGCCCTGGGACATGAGTTGCCAGGCAGCAGAGCCAGTCCCAGGCAGTGCTGAGCCATGAGAAGGGCCTTGGAAGCTAACTCAGATGTCTCTGAAGCATTGCTGACCACTGTGCAGAGGGAGTTAGAGGAGGCCAAGGTGGGAGCTGGGGCCAGATTAGGCCATGTCGGGCTCCGGTGAGGGGTGTGTGGCAGAGGTGGAGGGGTCTTGAGGTATAAAGTGCCATTAGTTCAGCTTCATTGTTGTTAATCAGTTTGTGTAGGTCCTTTGTCACTCCTTCTGGAAGTAATACAGTTTAGGTCACCTGTGGTTTTGGTCTCTGCTTTTTAACTAGATTTTTGGTCCCACATATGTTGTGGGTCATATAAGGTCACACCTTACTTATTGCTGAACACATATTTGAAGTGTCCCTCCCCCCACTGCATACATCATGAACAAGTTTCCCTGTAGTGTGTATGCCGATTGGTCTTTTTTAACCCGCCTTTATGGAGGTGTAGTTTACCCACCATGAAATGTGGTGTACGACCCAGGGGTGTTGCATATTCCCATGCTGCACAGCCATCCCCACCACCTGGGCCAGGAGACTTCTCCTTAGAGCCAAAGTGTCGTCTCTGGTGTTTGGGATATAACGTGGAGAAAGGCAGGCTGGGTCCTTACTCTCACAGGGCCTGGTTCTCCAGGACGGCAGCCTACCATCCCATAGCAGGTGGTGAGGTAGGTCAGGGGCATCAGGGTGGGGGTGTGAAGCAGAAGGGACACGTGCCAGTCTAAAAGGGTGGCCACAGGTGATGGCTTTGAGCCAGGATATGGAACAGGAAGGAGATACGCCACAGGCAGAGGAGAGTCCCTGCAGCGGGAGACAGCCAGTGCAGAGACCAGAGGGATGGGGGTGTTGAGGCACATCCAGGAGTTTTGGAGGGACTGTGCAGAGAGGGAGATAGAGGGATGCGGGTTGGAGGGCTCTGGAGAGCTCAGAGCAGAGAAGGGACGACAACTGACTTGTCTTGTTTAGTAGGGTCCTAGTGGCTCCACGTGGAGCATTGGCTTGGGTAGGAGTGGAAGTCAGGAGACCCATGGGAGACGATGGTGGGTTCCACTGGGTGATGACAGTGGAGACCATAGGATGTGGTTGGAACCTGGGTGTGTGTGTATATATATATGTTTTTAACTTTTTTATTGTATAGTATAACGTATATACAAAGCAAAGAAATAAAAAAGCAGTCATCTTCAAAGCACAATTCAACATGTAGTTACAGGACAGATCCCAGAGCTTGTCATGGGCTACCATACCATCCTCTCAGATTTTTTTCCTTCTAGCTGCTCCAGAATATAGGAGGCTAGAAGGCTTAAATATTTTTTTCATCACCACAATTTACTTTTCTTTCTTTTTTGTGAAAAATAACATATATACAAAAAAGCAATAAATTTCAAAGTACAGCACCACAATTAGTTGTAGAAGTGATTTCAGGGTTTGGTATGGGTTGCAATTCCACAATTTTAAGTTTTTATTTCTAGCTGCTCTAAGATACTGGAGAATAAAAGATATACCAATTTAATGATTCAGCCATCATATTCATTTGTTAAATTCTATCTTCTCTGTATAACTCCACCATTACCTTTGATCAGAACCTGGGTATATTTTAACTTTTTATTTTGTGTTTCTTCATTTAAAAATTTTTCTTGAGGTATTTTTAAGTTAACCATGAGGATTTCTTGGTGGACTTGCAGGTGAATGGGAGTCCTTGTGGGAGTGTTGCATTCCACATCTGAGACAGGAAAGATGAACTGGGTGGACCGAGTCAGAAGGGAGGAACAGGGAGATGCCAGTTGGGGGATTGGAGGTGTGGAGAGGAATGGAAACCCGAGACCAGGTGAGACCCCAGGAAATGGTGTGGGCAGAAGAGAGGGCCCAGGACGCTGAAGGCAAGGAGCAGGGTGGGGGCAGTCAGCGGGGTGGCAGTTTGGGGACAGCCAGTGGGGCAGCAGGCCCAGAAAGCCAGGAAGAAGGTCAGCCTGGGAGGGTGTGATCTGTGCCATGCCCCACGCATGGCTGCTGCTGGTCAGCATACAGAGGCCACCGTGACTGGAGGAGCATCTCCGCTGAGCAAAAGGGGACAGTGCATTTCTGTAGTGGTGGAGCCTGGCCTGAAGGAAGGAAGGTACTGATGGTGTGGGAGAGAGGAAGCTGGCTGGAGCCGTGTGCGTGGCCAGTGGGCACAGGTATGTGGAGAGCTCCGTGGCTGAGAGGCCATGAGTGTGCTGGTGGTGAGCAGCCCATGCAGCCCTCTACTGATGGTTTTCTCAGAGGGTGAGGAAGCATGTTTAAGTCAGGAGTGAAGAAGATGGTGCTGGGTGTTCCAAGTTTTAGCAGGTGTGAAGCGGGGCTGGAAAGGGGGCTCACATGGCTGGGCACACAGCCCCTCATGCAGATTGGGGTGGTGGCTGTGCTGTGAGGCTGTGCAGAGCATTGGTCTGTTTTTCTCCAGGGATATTGAGCTGTAGCAATCCAGAAGGAGAGCTGAGTGGTTGGTTTGTCCTGTAAGTGAGGGCCCTGGGATTCTGGGGGGTCATGGGAGGAGCATAAGCTCTTAATCCACTTCAGAGATAAAGACCTTGAGGCCAGATGCCAGGTAAGTGATGGGCCCGCATTTGTTCTAGTCTGGCGGTTGTGATTAATGAAGAGTCACTGACAGCACAGGTTGGGGAAGTGGGATTTCTTCCTAGATGCCCTAAGGCCATGGAGGGGCCATGGAGGACAGTAAGTAGGGTGACCTGATCAGAGTGGACTCCTGTGGGAAGGGTGGAGAGGGGTGTGCGTATGTGTGTTGGGGGTGGGGCTGGGTGGCCCAGGAGAGAGGAATGGTCACAGGACTCCAGGTGTTTGGACAGCGACATCTTGAAAGTGGAACTGAGGGGACATTTTTGCCATCTGCCTGTACTCTGTTGGGGGCTGGTCATTCCCTGAGGTGTCAGTGCAGGGACTACGGTGTCTGTCACTGCTTCGGTGCTGGTGAGGGCACTGCAGGATGCTGGAGCCCACTAGTTATGTGGCTCCTGTCATGCTGACGCAGGCCTGGAACACTGCTGCTGTCCTGGTGGACAGTGTGGCCAAGTGGACCTTTTCTAGAAGCTGAAGACAAAGCAAAACTGGCTGAATGTGGGACGTGGCCTGAGACTGGTGAATCTAGCTCTTGAATCATGATGCCCCGCATGGGGGCATGCTACCAGCCCTGAAGAGCAGGGTGACTGGGTTCGCATGTCACATGTCTGCCTGGGCGTATCCCACATGAGGATGTGGGTTTGTATCTGGGCATATCCCATGCACGTGTGTGTGTGTGTGTGTATCCTACACGCCGATGTAAGGGTATGTTGGCATATCCCACATACGGATGTGGGTGTGTGCCTTCATGTCCCATATGTGGATATGGTGTGTGGGCATGTCCCACACATGGGTGGGGGGGCATATCCCACACACAGGTGTGGTGTAGATACACATGTGCAGCAATTGCCAGGATCACAGAATGTATAGTAGGATCTTCTTTTTTGTAAATTACATTTAAAAGAAGAATATGTAGTTTTATGTGTGCTGATACAAGTGTAGGGTTTTTCTGGAAGGGACATGAGGAGTTTAACAGTGGTTTCTTTGCTGGGATCCTCAGCCATGTTATAGCTGTTACTTTTTCAGAGTGTCTGCAGGAGTCCCTCGCTCTGTGGGGTCAAGGGCTGTCCCTGTCTTCTGTATCCCTCTGAGCATATGAGCCCTAGTGAATTATGCAGAATTGGGGCAGCAACAGGACAGGGAAGAGTTGCCACTGCCCCGTGGCTGAGAAAATTTCTTCTGGAGGCTTGGGCCTCACACCCGCCCCTTTGCACCCCTGCTTAAAATTTTTTTTTTCTGTAATTTCTTAACAGAAGTCAATTTATTCCCGACTCAGCTCCCAATCCCGATACAGTTTTCACACTAAAATAAATGACAATAAATGTATTTCTACTATGATATATCAAGAAAAATATGCATTTCAGTAGATCTATTTAAATATCAAAGTAACTTTTGAGTGGCAGATAACAGAAAGAAGACCTGAAACCACTTGACAGATAGGTAGTGGAAAACACTACAGTTTGCTTAAAATATTTTAATGGCTTTTTTTACTTAGAACAAAATTAAAAATCTTAACGTTTTCCTTTGAGGCCTTTGTGGCTCTCCAGTCTCAGAATGTTGGGGCTACCCTGTGTGTGTGACAGCACTGCCCAGTTTTAGTGACAGTGAATGAGTTTGAAGGAAATGGGGACCAAGAGCAAGACTGAGTCCCCAGGGTGGCTAGGAGGTGGTGCCTGGGCAGTGCTGGAGGGGCCATAACTGGCCCATTCCAAGGGTACTTGGAGCTACCAAGTCTGTCAGCTAGCACAGGTCTGAGCTGCCTGTGGGCAAAACAGCATTCCCCTGCTAGGATCTTTAGTTCCTTGTCATAGAGGCTTCGGGCTTAAGTTTTATTACATTCAGTTTATTGGACAATATTGAGCTGTGTATATTTTGGCAGTGTCCAATTGGTGGCTCACATATCATACAGAGCAATACTTTATATTTATATTGTATTAAGTTGCTCCGCTGCTTAAAAAATATATATAGACTTCCGGAGAAGATGGTGGCTTAGTAAGACACGTGGGTCTTAGTTCCTCCTCCAGAACAGCTACTAGGGGAGTAGAAACGATACAGAACAGCTCCCGGAGCCACGACAGAGATCAAGAAGACAGCGTACCCCATTCTGGAACGGCTGATGGCTCGGAGAACCCGCTCCGGTGAGATCGCTGAGGGGCGCGGGCTTCCCCTGGCTGGGGCGGCAGGCGGCCGGAGTCCCTCCCTCCCTCCTTCCCGGGACGGCTGGGAGAATTGGACAGGCGGTCCCCTCAAGCCGCGGCAGCTGGCTCCCCGCCGGCGCGCAGCCCCCCGGACCAGCTGGGAGAATTGGATCGGAGATGCCCAGGCCGCGGAGAACGGTGACCGGGGTCCCTTCCAAACACGTGGCTTCCCGGTCCGGCTGGGAACGGTGCACTCCGCCCCGGGCCGGCTAGGACATTCGGACGGGCGCTCTCCCGGGCTGTGGCGGCCGGCAACCCTCCCCGTGTTCGGATCCCCGGCCGGCTGGGAGATTCGGATTGGCACTCTTCCAAGCCGCTTCGGCTGGCGAACCTCCCCCATGGTGAGAGTTTTCCAAAGTTAAAGGACCCACAGCACCTTTTACTGGTGGGACCCGCAGACAAACGAGTGCCACGAGCACCACCTACCGGGCAGGATAAGAAAAACAGAACCCAGAGATTTTACAGAAAAATCTTTCAACCTGTTGGGTCCAAAACCCAGGGAAATCTGACTAAATGCCCAGACGCCAGCAGAAGATAATGGATCACGCTCAGAAAATTGAAAATATGGCCCAGTCAAAGGAACAAACCAATAGTTCAAATGAGATACGGGAGCTGCGACAACTAATGCTGAATATATGAACAGAAATGGAAAACCTCTTCAAAAACGAAATCGATACATTGAGGGAGAACATGAAGAAGACATGGGCTGAACAAAAAGAATAAATAGAAAAACTGAAAAAACAAATCACAGAACTTATGGAAGTGAAGGACAAAGTAGAAAAGATGGAAAAAACAATGTATACCTACAATGATAGATTTAAAGAGAAAAAAGATAGAATTAGTGATTTGGAGGATGGAACATCTGAATTCCAAAAAGAAACAGAAACTATAGGGAAAAGAATGGAAAAATTTGAACAGGGGATCAGGGAACTCAAGGACAATATGAACCGCACAAATATACGTGTTGTAGGTGTCCCAGAAGGAGAAGAGAAGGAAAAAGGAGGAGAAAAACTAATGGAAGAAATTATCACTGAAAATTTTCCAACTCTTATGAAAGACCTAAAATTACAGATCCAAGAAGTGCAGTGCACCCCAAAGAGATTAGACCCAAATAGGCGTTCTCCAAGACACTTACTAGTTAGAATGTCAGAGGTCAAAGAGAAAGAGAGGATCTTGAAAGCAGCAAGAGAAAAACAATCTGTCACATACAAGGGAAACCCAATAAGACTATGTGTAGATTTCTCAGCAGAAACCATGGAAGCTAGAAGACAGTGGGATGATATATTTAAATTACTAAGAGAGAAAAACTGCCAACCAAGACTCCTATATCGAGCAAAATTGTCCGTCAAAAATGAGGGAGAAATTAAAACATTTTCAGACAAAAAGTCATTGAGAGAATTTGTGACCAAGAGACCAGCTCTGCAAGAAATACTAAAGGGAGCACTAGAGTCAGATACGAAAAGACAGAAGAGAGAGGTATGGAGAAGAGTGTAGAAAGAAGGAAAATCAGATATGATATATATAATACAAAAGGCAAAATGGTAGAGGAAAATATTATCCAAACAGTAATAACACTAAATGTTAATGGACTGAATTCCCCAATCAAAAGACATAGACTGGCAGAATGGATTAAAAAACAGGATCCTTCTATATGCTGTCTACAGGAAACACATCTTAGACCCAAAGATAAACATAGGTTGAAAGTGAAAGGTTGGGAAAAGATATTTCATGCAAATAACAACCAGAAAAGAGCAGGAGTGGCTATACTAATATCCAACAAATTAGACTTCAAATGTAAAACAGTTAAAAGAGACAAAGAAGGACACTATCTACTAATAAAAGGAACAATTCAACAAGAAGACATAACAGTCATAAATATTTACGCACTGAACCGGAATGCCCCTAAATACATGAGGAATACACTGCAAACACTGAAAAGGGAAATAGACACATATACCATAATAGTTGGAGACTTCAATTCACCACTCTCATCAATGGACAGAACATCTAGACAGAGGATCAATAAAGAAATAGAGAATCTGAATATTACTATAAATGAGCTAGACTTAAAAGACATTTATAGGACATTACATCCCACAACAGCAGGATACACCTTTTTCTCAAGTGCTCATGGAACATTCTCAAAGATAGACCATATGCTGGGTCACAAAGCAAGTTTTAACAAATTTAAAAAGATTGAAATCATACACAACACTTTCTCGTATCATAAAGGAATGAAGTTGGAAATCAATAATAGGCGGAGTGCCAGAAAATTCACAAATACGGGGAGGCTCAACAACACACTCTTAAACAACGAGTGGGTCAAAGAAGAAATTGCAAGAGAAATTAGTAAATACCTCGATGCGAATGAAAACGAAAACACAACATATCAAAACTTATGGGACGTAGCAAAGGCAGTGCTAAGAGGAAAATTTATTGCCCTAAATGCCTATATCAGAAAAGAAGAAAAGGCAAAAATTCAGGAGTTAACTGTACACTTGGAAGAACTGGAGAAAGAACAGCAAACTAATCCCAAAGCAAGCAAAAGGAAAGAAAGAACAAAGATTAGAGCAGAAATACATGAAATTGAAAACATGAAAACAATAGAGAAAATCAGTAAGACCAGAAGTTGGTTCTATGAGAAAATCAATAGATTGATGGGCCCTTATCAAGATTGACAAAAAGAAGAAGAGAGAGGATGCAAATAAATAAGATCAGAAATGGAAGAGGAGACATAACTACTGACCTCACAGAAATAAAGGAGGTAATAACAGGATACTATGAACAACTTTACGCTAATAAATACAACAATTTAGATGAAATGAACGGGTTCCTGGAAAGACATGAACAACCAACTTTGACTCAAGAAGACATAGATGACCTCAACAAACGAATCACAAGTAAAGAAATTGAATCAGTCATTCAAAAGCTTCCTAAAAAGAAAAGTCCAGGACCAGATGGCTTCACATGTGAATTCTATCAAACATTCCAGAAAGAATTAGTACCAACTCTCCTCAAACTCTTCAAAAAAATCGAAGTGGAGGGAAAACTACCTAATTCATTCTATGAAGCCAACATCACCCTCATACCAAAACCAGGCAAAGATATTACAAAAAAAGAAAACTACAGGCCAATCTCTCTAATGAATATAGATGCAAAAATCCTCAATAAAATTCTAGCAAATCGTATCCAACAACACATTAAAAGAATTATACATCATGACCAAGTAGGATTCATCCCAGGTATGCAAGGATGGTTCAACATAAGAAAATCAATTAATGTAATACACCACATCAACAAATCAAAGCAGAAAAATCACATGATCATCTCAATTGATGCAGAGAAGGCATTTGACAAGATTCAACATCCTTTCCTGTTGAAAACACTTCAAAAGATAGGAATACAAGGGAACTTCCTTAAAATGATAGAGGGAATATATGAAAAACCCACAGCTAATATCATCCTCAATGGGGAAATATTGAAAGCTTTCCCCCTAAGATCAGGAACAAGACAAGGATGTCCATTATCACCACTATTATTCAACATTGTGTTGGAGGTTCTAGCCAGAGCAATTAGACAAGAAAAAGAAATACAAGGCATCAAAATTGGAAAGGAAGAAGTAAAACTATCACTGTTTGCAAACGATATGATACTATACGTCGAAAACCCGGGAAAATCCACAACAAAACTACTAGAGCTAATAAATGAGTACAGCAAAGTAGCAGGTTACAAGATCAACATTCAAAAATCTGTAGCATTTCTATAACTAGTAATGAACAAGCTGAGGGGGAAATCTAGAAACGAATCCCATTTACAATTGCAACTAAAAGAATAAAATACCTAGGAATAAATTTAACTAAAGAGACAAAAAACCTATATAAAGAAAACTACAAAAAACTGTTAAAAGAAATCACAGAAGACCTAAATAGATGGAAGGGCATACTGTGTTCATGGATTGGAAGACTAAATATAGTTAAGATGTCAGTCCTACCTAAATTGATTTACAGATTCAATGCAATACCAATCAAAATCCCAACAACCTATTTTTCGGAAATAGAAAAACCAATAAGCAAATTTATCTGGAAGGGCCGGGTGCCCCGAATTGCTAAAAACATCATGAGGAAAAAAAACGAAGCTGGAGGTCTCGCGCTGCCTGACTTTAAGGCATGTTATGAAGCCTTAGTGGTCAAAACAGCATGGTATTGGCATAAAGATAGATATATCGACCAATGGAATCAAATAGAGTGCTCAGATGTAGACCCTCTCATCTATGGACATTTGATCTTTGATAAGGCAGTCAAGCCAACTCACCTGGGACAGAACAGTCTCTTCAATAAATGGTGCCTAGAGAACTGGATATCCATATGCAAAAGAATGAAAGAAGACCCGTATCTCACACCCTATACAAAAGTTAACTCAAAATGGAACAAAGATCTAAACATTAGGTCTAAGACCATAAAACAGTTAGGGGAAAATGTTGGGAGATATCTTATGAAACTTACAATTGGAGGCGGTTTTATGGACCTTAAACCTAAAGCAAGAGCACTGAAGAAGGAAATAAATAAATGGGAGCTCCTCAAAATTAAACACTTTTGTGCATCAAAGAACTTCATCAAGAAAGTAGAAAGACAGCCTACACAATGGGAGACAATATTTGGAAATGACATATCAGATAAAGGTCTAGTATCCAGAATTTATAGAGATTGTCCAACTCAACAACAAAAAGACAGCCAACCCAATTACACAACGGGAAAAAGACTTGAACAGACACCCCTCAGAAGAGGAAATACAAATGGCCAAAAGGCACATGAAGAGATGCTCAATGTCCCTGGCCATTAGAGAAATGCACATCAAAACCACAATGAGATATCATCTCACACCCACCAGAATGGCCATTATCAACAAAACAGAAAATGACAAGTGCTGGAGAGGATGCGGAGAAAGAGGCACACTTATCCACTGTTGGTGGGAATGTCAAATGGTGCAACCACTGTGGAAGGCAGTTTGGCGGTTCCTCAAAAAGCTGAATATAGAATTGCCATACGACCCAGCAATACCATTGCTAGGTATCTACTCAAAGGACTTAAGGGCAAAGACACAAACGGAGATTTGCACGCCAATGTTTATAGCAGCGTTATTTACAATTGCAAAGAGATGGAAACAGCCAAAATGTCCATCAACAGACGAGTGGCTAAACAAACTGTGGTATATACATACGATGGAATATTATGCAGCTTTAAGACAGAATAAACTTATGAAGCATGTAATAACATGGATGGACCTAGAGAACATTATGCTGAGTGAGTCTAGCCAGAAACTAAAGGACAAATACTGTATGGTCCCACTGATGTGAACAGACATTAGAGAATAAACTTGGAATATGTCATTGGTAACAGAGACCAGCAGGAGTTAGAAACAGGGTAAGATAATGGGTAATTGGAGCTGAAGGGATACAGACTTTGCAACAGGACTAGATACAAAAACTCAAAAATGGACAGCACAATAATACCTAATTGTAAAGTAATCATGTTAAAACACTGAATGAAGCTGCATCTGAGCTATAGGGTTTTTTTTTGGTCTGTCTGTTTGTTTGTTTGTCTTTTTTTTTCTTTTTCCTTTTCTTTTTTTTTTACTATTATTATTTTTTCTCTATATTAACATTCTATATCTTTTTCTGTTGTTTTGCTAGTTCTTTTCCTAAATCGATGCAAATGTACTAAGAAATGATGATCATGCATCTATGTGATGATGTTAAGAATTACTGATTGCATATGTAGAATGGAATGATTTCTAAATGTTGTGTTAATTTCTTTTTTTCTTTAATTAATAAAAAATATATATATATATATGTATATTGTATGCTGTATGGCAGGAGTCATATTTCATTCTTTTTCCATGTGAGTGTCCCCTTATTGCAGCACCATTTGATGAATTTTTGTTTCGTTGGTTTTTCATTTGTTTGTTTTGCTTGTTTGTTTGGAAAGTGCATGGTTTCGGGAATCGAACCCACGTCTTCCGCATGGCAGGTGAGAATTCTACCACTGAATTACCCTTGCACCCTGCTTAAAATATTTTAATGGCTTTTTTTACTTAGAACAAAAGTTAAAATCTTAACGTTTTCCTTTGAGGCCTTTGTGGCTTTCCAGTCTCAATTTGTGGGGCTTCTCCTGAGCTTAGCCATCTGCCCTGCCTGGAATAGTACCTCCTTTAGCCCTCTCTTCTTTCTCCTCTTTGAGGCCTCAGCGAAGTGATTCCTCCACTGAAGCCTTTCTCAGCCTAATTTAATGTGGGTTCCTCCTGTTACTTATCTCATTGAACTTTATTCTTTTCTTTTATAGCACTTAGCAAAATTTATCATTATAAATTAGCCTTCTACTTGCTCATTGTTCACGTTTCTCCTTAAAGGGTAAGGGCTAGGACCATTCCAATTTTCATTTATTGGTATATTCCGCAAAATAGATATTTTTGGAATGAATTGATGAATGCATAAATAGAAGAAATAAATGGTAGAAAATTAATGAGATAGATCAGGGATGCAAGAGATACTGCAAGCTAATGCTCTACATAATTAAAAGTTATTTGAATGATAAAAATAAATGTTCCTGTGTCTTGCAGTGAGGAGCCTGTTTGAGAGATGGAGCATAAGTACTGTGTCTGTACTGTGTCTTGAGGAGTGGGTGGTTTGATAAGAAAGAGTAGACAGCATACCACGTAAGGATCAAGTGGAAGGCACACTTCGGAAACAATTCATAAAGTACTTTTACTGGAAGAATTCAGTCTGGGAAAGATCGTAAGACAGGCGTGTCATAGACCTGTATTATCTAGTAGAACTTTCCATGTGGCTATTGAGCCCTTGAAATGTGTAGTGAGACTGAATTTTAAATGTTATTTAATTTTTAAATTCCAATAGCCACAAGTGGCAAGTGGCTACTGTACCGAACAGCTCAATTTCAGAAGCTGATGGTGTAAGGGGTGTTAACTTTATTGAACATTTATCATAGTGAATGTGACTTGACTTAGGCTGTCCTTTTGGAAGATTTTAAAAATCTGTCAGTCCCATTAAGGAAATGCAAATCAAAACCACAATGAGATACCATTTCACACCCATTATAATGGCTGCTATTCAAAAAAAAACAGTGGAAAATTACAAGTGTTGGAGAGGATATGGAGAAATAGGAACCTTTATTCATAGCTGCTGGCATGTAAAATGGTACAGCAGCTCTACGAAAGTTAAGTATAAAATTACCATATGACCTGGCAATCCCACTTCTATAGATATATACCTAAAAGAATTGAAAGCAGGGATTCCAACAGATATTTTCACATTGATATTCATAGCGGCACTATTCACAATTACCAAAAGATCAAAGTAACACAAGTGCCCATCAATGAATGGATAAACAAAATATGATATATCCACACAAAGTAATATTAATTAGCAGGAAAAAGAAACAGGGTTCTGATACATACCAGTGACCACAAGGATGAACCTTGAAGATGTCATGTTGAGTAGAATAAGCCAGGCACAGAAGGACAAATATTGTATGATCTCTCTTGATTTGCATTAATTGGAATAAGCAAACTCATAGAGTCAGAATCTAGAATATGTTACCAAGGGTGGGGTGCAGACAGGGAACGGAAAGTTAAGGCTTAAAATGAACAGGGTTCGCATTTGGAATGGTGGAAAAGTTTTGGTAATAAATGGTGGTAGTATTAGCACAACATTATGAATGTGATTAAAAGCACTGAAATGTTTATCTGAATGTGATTAAAAGGGGAAATGTTAGATTGCCTATATGGTAACAGAATAAAATTTTTATAAAAATCCGTGAAACTACACTACATGAACAGTGACCCTTAAGTTAAACCATGGACTGTAGTTAATATACAATTATTAAAATGTTCTATCATCAGTTGTTACAAATGTTCCACATCAGTGCAAGTTGTTAATAAAGTGGTATGTGGGAATCCTGCATTGTATGTGTGATTGCTCTACAGATCCACAACATCTTTAATAAAGATTAAAAAAGAAAAAGTCTATACATACGCAAAAAAATCTGTCAGTGGAGTGTGAGATGGAGTTGGATTAAGGGAAGTCTGAAAGCATGGAGATTCTTCTGTTATTTAATCACCACCTATTAAAATAAGAGTCCACAGGTAGACAAGAGGGAATTCAGTCCCAGGTGCACTAGAGGTGGTGAGATTTGTGAGAGTGGAGTTGCTAGAGCTGATCAAGGCACCGAGAACGGGCTGGGCAGTGTGGGGAAAGGGCACCTGGGTAGCAGAGCCAGTGTGTCGCCATAAGCATGAGTTGGCACACAGTGGAGTGTGTGAGCTGGTTGGGGAAAAGGTGATGTGGTAGTTAGAGTCAGTTGTCAACTTGGCCAGGTGAAGGTACCTAGTCTTGTTGCTGTGGACATGAGCCAATGGTAGTGAACCTCATCTGTTGCTCATTACATATGCAGTTGGCTAGGAGGTGTGCCTGCTGCAATGAATGATTTTGACTTAATTGGCTGGTGCTTGGCGTAGCACAGCCCAAGCAGTTCAGCATACCTCAATTCAGCACTCACAGCTCAGCCCAGGCCTTTGGAGATGCAGAAAGAAATCACCCCAGGGAAAGTTGTTGGAACCCAGAGGTCTGGAGAGAAGGCCAGCAGAGACCATCCTGTGCCTTCCCACGTAAGAAAGAACCTCAGTGGAAAGTTAGCTGCCTTTCCTCTGAAAAACTAACGAAATAAGTCCCCTTTCATTAAAATCCAATCTGTCTCTGATGTGTTACATTCTGGCAGCTAGCAAACTAGAACAGGTGACTTGGGGAGGGGAGTACTGTTTGGTTTCAGGTGATGGAAACCCATGCAAGGGAGTGTCCAGCTGGCAACTGTAAGGCAAGGGGGAGCTTTGGGAGAGAGGTGGTTGGGATGAAGATTTGAGACAGGTGTACAGGAAAGTGATAGTGGAACTGGGAACAAAACAAGGAGTGCAAAGGGCAATGTAGAAGGATAAGGGGCACCCCACATTAAAGGGAGTCATGAACAAGTGGACTCCATGAGGCAATCTGGGTGAAGTGGCTAAGAGAAGGAGTGGTTAATCCAAGGTTTGGGAAGCCTCTAGGGAGAGAATGCTGTGAAGGGAGTGTGGGTCAGTGTGACAGGATGATGCAATGGAACAGTGGAAGCCAGGGAGTGAACCAAGGCCAGATTATTTGGAATTATTCAATCTCTTGATTAGGTAGACTCTTGCATTGAGCTTTGAGAAAGTTGTTTCTGATGGAGGTTAATCAGTAACATTTTTCTCTCTTGACTTAAGATCAGAGGGCTGATGATTTAAAATAAACTGTTCTCTGGCTTCAAAGATGTTTTGTTGTGATTGAGACAGGACTCAAGGGAAGTATTAGGTTGAACGACATGAAATTAAAGTTCATATGTAGGTCAAAAACTGCTGAAAAATGGCAGTTTCATTTGGTATATCTGACTGTATAAAGACAGTGTATTCAGGTATTTTTTTTCCCCTTTCTTCAAGTCTTCACTGTTTTAATCTACAATTATGCTGATAGTTCTTGAAATTTCCTGGTTAGCATGTTCCTGGGCATCATGCTATCTGTTATTTTGACTGTAATAATTATACACTGTTCTTTTGTCTGCCCTCTTTGGTAGATGGATATTACTAATTACTGGTGCATGTGGTGCTTTCTAGGAAACCAGTTCATGATTTGTGTGTAGAACGTTTACTGGGGTACTCTGGGGCCAGCCTCTGAGGGGAGTGAGTAAAGTGGGTTTGGACAGAAAGAGGGATTGAGCTTAATTTAACATCTTGTGGAAACAAGACCACAACATATTAACACTACTAAGCCTTCTAATCCATGAACCTAGTATTCCTCTCCATAAATTTAGGTCCTTTTAAAGTTCTCTTATGAGTATTTTGTAAGGCTGAGCGCATATATCTTGCATACATTTTGCCAAATTTATCCTTTACTGTGTTTGATGCTACTGTAAATGTTACTGCTTTTGATATCAATTTTTTATTGTTAGTAGTATATAGGAATATAACTTGTGTTTTAATGTTGATTTTTGTATGGATTCCTTAAGAGTTTCTGTATACACAGTTATGTCATCTGTGAATAAAGATAGTTTTATTTCTTCCTTTCCAATCAGTTTGCCTTTTATTTCTTTTCATTGCCTTGTTGCACTGGCTACGATCCAGTAAAATGGCATACAGAAGTGGTGAGTGAATGTCCTTACCTCATTTCTGAACATAAGGGAAAGCATTCAGTCTTTTCACCATTTAGGACAATGATAGCTGTAGGGTGTGTGTGTGTGTGTGTGTGTGTGTGTGTGTGTGTGTGTGTGTGTGTGTGTGTGTGTGTGTGTGTGTATACACCTTTTATCAGGTTCAGGAAGTTCCTTTCTATTCTAAGAGTTTTTTCAAGAGCAAATAGATTTCGTCAAATGCTTTTTCTGCTTCTATTGTGATGATCTTTTTTTTAAAATTGGAGACGTTGTTGTTCTATAGAACAATCATGAATAAAATAATGTATTCCCATAATACCCTACCACCACCAATACCGTTTACTGATGGGGAAAATTTGTTACAATTTAAGATAGCACATTTTAATAATTGTACTATTAATTAAAAGTCCATGGTTTAATATGGAATAAAAATAAATAATAGGGGGAACAAATGTTAAAATAAATTTAGTAGATTGAAATGCTTGTGATCAATGAAAGGAGGGGTAAGTGGTATGTATGGTATGTATGAATTTTTTGTTGTTGTCTTTTTCTTTCTTTTTCTGAATTGATGCAAATGTTCTAAGAAATGATCATGATGATGAATATGCAACTATGTGATGATATTGTGAATTACTGATTATATATGTAGAATGGAATGATCATATGTTAAGAATGTTTTTGTTTGTTTATAACGTATAAAACATAAGTTATTAAAAAAAAAAAGTCCGTGGTTTAATTTAGGGTTTACTCTTTAGTGTAGTTTCATGGATTTTTTAAAAAAATTATTGTTACTGTATATAAAATTTAACATTCTAACATTTCCCCTTTGAATTATGTCCCTGTATGTATATATGTATTTCAATGCTGTTAGTTACATCCACAGTATTGGTACTACCATCACCACCACCACCATCCATTACCAGAACGTTCCCATCATTCCAAATAGACCCTGTACATTTTTTTTCTTTTTTGTGAAAAATAACATATATACAAAGAAGCAATAAATTTGAAAGCACATTGCAACAAATAGTTATCGAACAGATTTCAGAGTTTGCTATGGGTTTTTCCACAATTTTAGGTTTTTACTCTAGCTTCTCTAAGATCCTGGAGACTGAAAGAAATATCAGTATAATGATTCAGCACTCATACTCATTTGTTAAACCCTCCTTTCTTTGTATAACTCCACCCCCACCTTTGAGCCTTCTCACACTCTTTAGGTATATTTGGGCTATGCCTATTCTAACTGTTTCGTGTTGGAAGGGGCTGTTGATAATATGGGGTAGAGAGATGGAGCTAGTCGATGTTCTGGCACCTCTGCATTTCAGGACTTACCTGGTCCAGGGACCGAGCTGAAGATTGTAGGTTTCTGTAAAGTTACCCTAGTGCATGGAACATTTATAGAATCATATAACACCCTAGGTGTTCTTTAGGATTGGCAGGAATGGTTTTGGTTGGGGTTTGGCAAGTCATGACAGGTAGCAATGTCTAACAGAAGCATGCCTAAGAGTGACCTCCAGTGTAGCCTCTCTACTCTATTTGAACTCTCTCAACCTCTACCCTATACATTTTAACCCTTAACTTCCCAATCCCTATCCCCACTCCGTCCCCTAGTAACCAATATTCTAGATTCTGACTTTAGGGTTTGCTATTCTAATTGTTTCAAAACAGTGAGTTCATACAATATTTGCGCTTTTGCATGTGGTATATCTCACTCAACATGATGTCTTCAAGGTATATTCATGTTGTTCGTGAGTTCATTCCTTTTTATAGTTGAAGAATATTCCATTGTATGTATTCATATATTTTATTTATCCATTCATCAATTGATGGACACTTGTTGCTTTCATCTTTGGCAATGAATAATGCCACTATGAACATTAATATGCAGTTATCTGTTTGAGTCAATTATTTGGGGTATATACCTGGTAAAGAGATTGACGGGGCATGTAGTAGTTCTGTATGTAGCTTTCTGTGGAACTGCCAAACTGTATTCTGCAGTAGTTGCACCATTTTACTTTGCCACCAACAGTGAATGAACATTCCTGTTTCTTCACATCCTCTCTAACACTTACTTTCCGTTTTTTAAATACGACCCATTCTAATGGGTGTCAGTGGTTTCTCACTGTGGTTTTGATCCACGTTTCCCTGATAGTTAATGATGATGAACATCTTTTCAAGTACTTTTGGCCATTTGTATATCTTATATGGAGATGTGTTTGTTCAAGTCTTTTTAATTATAAAAAAATAACACATATGAAAAGCAATAAATTTCAAAGCACACCACAACAATTAGTTATAGAATAGAGTTCAGAGTTTAGTGTGGGCTACAGTTCCACAATTATAGGTTTTTCCTTCTGACTGCTCCAAGACACTGGAGATTAAAAAGAAATACCAATATAATGATTCAGGAGTCATACTCATTTGTTAAATCCTGTCTTTTATAATAGGGGGAACGAGGAAATGACATTCACTCACCACTTCTGTATTCTATTTTACTGAATCCTAGCCAGTGCAACAAGGCAATGAAAAGAAATAAAAGGCAAACTGATTGGAAAGGAAGAAATAAAACTAATTTTATTCACAGATGACATAACTGTGTATACAGAAACTCTTAAGGAATCCATACAAAAATCAACATTAAAACAAGTTATATTTCTATATACTACAAACAATAAAAAATTGATATCAAAAGCAGTAACATTTACAGTAGCATCAAACACAGTAAAGGATAAATTTGGCAAAATGTATGCAAGATATATGCACTCAGCCTTACAAAATACTCATAAGAGAACTTTAAAAGGACCTAAATTTATAAAAAGACCTTCTCCTTTGATCTTTTTTAAGTTATTTATTTTTGATTGATATATATCATATAGCTGTGCATTTATCCGAATTGACTTTTTTTTCTTTTTTGTGAAAAATAACATGTATACAAAAAAGCAATAAATTTCAAAGCACATTTCAACAGTTAGTTGTAGAACAAACTTCAGAGTTTGGTGTGGGTCCATTTTTAAATTGCCTTGTTTGTTTTTTTAATTGAAGGATTTCTTTATATATACTGGATATTAATCCTTTATTGGATATGTGGTTTCTAAAGATTTTCTCCCATTATGGAGGTTGTCATTTTACTTTCATGATAAAGGTCTTTGAGGCACAAAAGTTTTTCATTTTGATGAGGTTCAATTTGTCTTTTTTGTTGTTGTTGTGCTTTGGATTTAAAGTCTAAGAAACCACTGTTTAATTGCTCTGGCTAGAACTTCCAGTATAGTGTTGAATAATAATGGTGACAGTGGGCATCCTTGTCTTGTTCCTGATCTCAGGGGGAAAGCCTTCAGTCTTTCACCATTAAATAGGATGTTAACTGTGGGTTTTTCATATATGCCTTTAATCATATTGAGGAAATTTCCTTCTATTCCTAGAGTTTTTATCAAGAAAGAGTGCCTTAAAGTCCCTTTGGGGGACCAGGTAGAATGGAGGAAATAATCAGCCTCCCCATTTGAAGAATTTCTGATATTTTGCAAGCAGTGGGCCCAAACAACAGGCTGAACCCTTAATCTTGGGGTTTGCCCCTATCAAACTTATTTCTGCAAGAAATAGGCTAAGCTGACTTAAAATTAGGCCTAAGAGTCACCCCCAGAGAACGTTTTTTGTTGCTCAGATGTGGCCTCTCTCTCTAAGCCAACTTGGCAGGTGAACTGACTACCCTCCCCACTATGTGGACATGACTCCCAGGGGTATAAATCTCTGGGGCAACATTGAGATGGAACTCCAGGGTGAACTGGGTGGGCCCTTGCATTAAAGAATTGAGAAGGCCTTGATGAAAAGGAGGAAGAGAGAAATGAGACAAAATAAAGTTTCAGTAGCTGAGAGATTTCAAACAGTCGTGAGGTTATCCTGGAAGTTATTCTTATGCATTATATAGATATCCCTTATTAGTTTATGGTGTATTGGAGTGGCTGGAGGAAAGTACCTGAAACTATTGAGCTGTATTCCAGTAGACTTGATTCTCAAAGACAGTTGTATAAAGATATACAATGTGACTGTGTGATTGTGAAAACCTTGTGTCTGATAGTCCTTTTATCCAGGGTTTAGATAGATGCATAAAAAAAAATACAGATTAAAAATAAATAAATAATTGGGGATTAAGGGGTAAAATAAATTGGGTAGATGAAAATATTATTGGTCAATGAAAGGGAGGGGTAAGGGATATGGTATGTATGGGTTTATTCTTTTTCCTTTTTATTTATTTTTCTGGAGTGATGCAGATGTTCTAAAAAATGATCACAGTGATGAGTACTCATACAATATCATGGTGATATTGATTGTATACCACGTATGGAATGTATGCATGTGAAGATTTGTCAATAAAAATATTTTTTTAGAAATTTTAAGAAGTGGTGCCTTTTTTGCATCAGTTGAGATGATCATGTTTTTTCCCCTTAATTCTGTTAATGTGATGTACACATTAATTAATTTTCTTATTTTGAACCAACCTTGCATACCAGGGATAAATGTCCTTTGAACATGGTGTATATTGCCTTTTAATAGGGTAGGTTAATGCGTTGAGATTTAAGACAATAATTAAGAAGGAAGGATTTATTTTTCCTATTTAGCTGTTTGTATTCTTTATGTCTTGTATATTTTTGTTCTTCAATTATTCTGTTACTGCCTTTTTTTCTGTATTAATTTGCTTTTTTGCAGTGAATTCTTTTGATTCCCTTGCTCTTCCCTTTTCTCTATATTTTTTAGTGATTTTCCTAGTGGTTACTTTAATGATTACCATTAACATGTTAAACTAATAACAATGTAGTTTAACTAGTACCAATCTAGTTTTCATAATACACAAACCCTCTACTCTTGTATATCTCCATCCTTCATCCTTTATGCTCTTATTGTCTCAGATGACATCTTTTACATTGTTTCCCATTAACATGGATTTTAAGTGTTATTGTACACCTTGCCTGTTAAGTTATATGGGGAGGGGGGACAGTCACAAATCATAAATACAGTGATATAGGATTTTATATTTATCTATGTAGTTACCTTTACCAGTGTTCTTTATTTCTTCTTTTTGGCTTTGAGTTACTGTCTAGTGTCCTTTTTTGAAGCTTCAAGCGCCCCCTTTAGCATTTCTTATAGGGCAGGTGTTTTGATAATGAATTCCACCAATTTTTGTTTATCTGTAAATGTCTTACTTTTGTCTTCATTTTTGAAAGATAAGCTTAATGTTTATAACATTCTTGGTTGATTTTTTTCCTTAAGGATTTTAAATATGTCATTGCACTGTCTCCCAGCCTCTATTGTTCCTGATAAGAAATCCACTGTTAATCTTATTAGAGTTCCTTTGTATATGACAAGTCACATCTCATGTCAAAATCCTCTTTTTGTTTTGATTTCAGCAATTTTGCTATATAATGTGTCTTCGTGTAGATCTCTTAGAGTGGATCCTGCTTGGAGTTTATTGAGCTTCCTGCATGTTATTATTCATGTCTTTCCTCAGATTTGGGAAGTTTTGGGGCATTATTTATTCAAGTATGTTCTCTGCCCTTTTGTCTCCCTCTTGTTTTTCTGGAACTCCAATGATGAGTATGTTGTACCCTCAATGATGCTGTCTCACAGGTCCCTTATGCTCTGTTCATTTTTCTTCATTATTTTTATTTCTGCGCCTCATACTGGATAATTTCAGTAGTCTTATCTTCAGATTTGTTGATCCTTTCTTCTACGTCTTCAGAGCTGCTGTCAAAACCATCATGTTTGTGTTTCATTTCAATTACTGTAGTTTACATCTCCAAAATTTATTTTTGTTTCTTTTTATAATTTCTATATCTTTATGTTGTTCAGGCAATGTTTTCCTTATTTCCTTTACTTATTTGTTTAGGGATTCCTTTAGCTCATTGGACATATTTAAGACAGTTGATTTAAACTTTTTTTTTGTATGCTGTATGGCATGGGTCACATTTCATTCTTTCCCCATGTGGTTTCCCCTTATTGCAGCACCATTTGTTGAATTTTTATTTAGTTGGTTTTTTGTTTGTTTGTTTGGGAAGTGCATGGGCCATGAATCGAACCCAGGTCCTTGCATGGCAGATGAGAATTCTGCCACTGAACTACCCTTCCACACCTTGAACTTTTTTTTATTTTTGTGAGCAGGCACTGGGAATTGAACCTTGGTCTCTGGCATGGCAGGCAAGAACTCTGCCACCGAGCCACCGTGGCCTGCCCTAAACTTTTTAACTAATACTTGAACTTCCTCAGGGGTGATTTCTTACAAATTCTTTCTTTTCTTGTAAATTGCAGTATGGTTTCCTGCTTCTTTACATGTTTTATATTTTTTTATTGAAACCTGGATATTCTCAGTATTATGTTGTTATAACTCTGGTAATCTAGGTCTCCTACAACTTTAGGATTACTAAGTTGTTGTTGTTGAGGGTTGACCCATCAGTTTGTAACTTTTCCAAATTACCCTTGCTCCCAAATGGGGAATGAAAAGAGAAAATGAAAAGGGAAGGTGAAAGGGGAGTGGAGAGGAAGGGAGGGAGGGAAGGTGGGAGGGTGGGAAAGAAGGGGAGAGAAAAGAGGTGTTGCTTCTTTAAGACTCTTCTGCCATTTTTGCCTGAGGGGGTTGGAACAATAGCTGCCCTCAGAGCTGGCCCCCCAACTTCTGAAGTTCCCAATCAAAAGCAGTGATAAACAATCAGACCAATCGGTTCCGGATTTTGGAGGCATAGGTCCTATATTCCCCCTTGGCATCAGCATATTGCACCTGGAGCCTGGGTTACAGTACCCACTGCATGTGTTTGGGAGATGGAGGATAGTAATTCACAGATATTTACTTTACCAGGCTTTTCCTCCAGGTCTTCCCTGAGTACAGCACAGTGTTCCACTAGACTGCAGAGTTTCAAAAATAGTTTATTCTGACAGTTTCTGGCAACTCAATTGTTGCTTTGGTGGAGTGACTTGGTGAAACTTCCTACTGCATCATCTTTCCACAATCCTCTCCTTTGTTGGGTTTCTTGAATGTATTTGTTCATGTTTTTCATTGAATTTGGGAAGTTTTCTGCCATTATTTCTTTGAACATTCTTTCTGCCTGTTTCCCTCTTCTCCTTCTGGGACTTCCTTTATGTATATATTGGTGTACTTGATGGTCTTAGGCTCTGTTTTTGTTTGCTAAAGCTACTAGAATGCAGTATATTAGAAATGGACTGGCTTTTATAAAAGGGGTATATTAAGCTATAAGTTACAATTCTAAGACCATGAAAATGTCCAAATTAAGGCACCAACATGAGGATACCTTCTCTCAAGGAAGACCAATTGAGTCTGGGCTTTCTCTGTCACGTGGTGACTTCTAATGTCCTCTCCCGGCTTCTGGGTTCAAACAGCTCTGTCACCTTCTTCTATATCACCAAACATCTGTTTCTGGTTTCATCTCCCTGCTCTCTGTGTTGGCGCTTTTAAGGATGCCAGTAAACTAATTAAGACCCACCTTGAATGGGTGGAGTCACATCTCCTTGAAAACAACCTAATAAAAAAATCCTACCCTACAATAGGTCTGCCCCCACAGCATTAGATTAAGCTTAAAATAACATAGCTCTTCTGTGGTATATAACAGTTTCAAACCAGCACAGGCTCTGTTTATTTTTCTTCATTTTTTTTTCTTCTCTTTAGCCTGAATTATTTCTATTTCTTCTTTGAGTAGCTTTAAACTATTGTGAAAGCCTTGAGGGGCGGGGAGGTTTTTTAATTGTCTTCAATTCCAGTATTTCTGTGTGAGTAATCTTTTAAAAGTTCAGTTTCTTTATTGAGGTTCTCATTTTGCTTCTTTATCATTTTCTTGCTATCCTTTAGTTCTTTCTCTGTATTTTCCTTTATTTCCCTGAGCATATTGAAGATCAGTTTTTTTTTTAATGTCTTTGGTATACCTAAAGTCTTGTGTCCTTCATTGATGATTTCTGAAGTTCTATCATGTTCCTTTGTATGCACCATCATTTCCCATATTTTGTTTGTCTTATCTTTTGTTGAATTTTAATATTTTTATTTGTTAATTCTGTAATTTAATCTCTGAGCTGTTTCTTAAATTTGTATCCAAGTAGTGTTATGACATTTATTTCATTGAGTGCCAGGAGTTAACAAAAACTAACAGCCCAGCACAAAATTTGCACGGTCATTGTGAATTGGTTTTGTTTTGGCTGGTGCTCTTCTTCAGAGTTTAGCCTCCTACTAAGAAGATCGGCCAGAGGCAAAAATGCAGCATTTTTCTGATCATGTGGCCTGGCCTTGGCATGAGCTCTTAGGAATTCTCTCTTTTACAGGGATCAGAATGTCTGCTCTATCCCCCTTTGTTTTAGTTTGCTGAAGCTGATTAAATGCAATATACCAAAAATGTACTGGGTTTTAACAATGGGGATTTATTAGCTTACAAGTTTATAGTTCTGTGCTGGTTTGAAGCTATTATGTATGCCAGAAAAGCCACGTTTTAATCCTGATCCATTCTTGTGGGAGCAACCATTTCTCTCTTTTTAAGAATATTTTTATTGAGAAATCTTCACACACATACAGTCCATCCGTAGTATACAATCAGTGGCTCACAGTATCATCACATAGTTGTGTATTCATCACCATCATTTTTAGAACATTTACATCACTCCAGAAAAATAAAAAGAAAAAAAACTTATACATACCATACCCCTTACCCCTCCCTCTCATTGACCACTAGTATTTCCATCTACCCAATTTATTTTACCCCTATCCCCCCATTATATTTATTTTTTATCCTAATTTTTCAGTCATTTGTCCATACCCTGCATAAAAGGATCACCAGACAAGGTTTTCCCAGTCATACAAAAGCTATATGGTTATACAGTCGTCTTCAAGAATCAAGCCTACTGGAACACAGCTCAACAGGTGGAGGTACTTCCCTCCAGCCACTCCAATACACCATAAACTAAAAAGGGACATCTATATAATGCATAAGAATAACCTTCAAGATAACTTCTCGACTCTGTTTGAAATCTCTCAGCCACTGAAACTTGATTTTATCTCATTTCCCTCTTTCCCTTTTGTTCAAGAAGGTTTTCTCAATCCCATAATGCTCTGTCCCAGCTTCTCCCAGGACTCTTGTCCCACGTTGTCAGGGAGATTTACATGTCCCACATAGCAGGGGAGGGCAGTGAGTTACCTGCCAAGTTGGTTTAGAGAGAGAGGCCACTTCTGAGCAGCAAGAGAGGTTCTCTAGGGGTGACTCTTAGGCTTAATTATAAGTAGGCTTAGCTTCTCCTTTGCAAGGATAAATTTTGTAGGGGCAGACCTCAAGATCTAGGGCTTAGCCTATTGAATTGGTTGTCCCAATTGCTTGCAAGAATATCAGGAATTTCCAGATGGGGAAGTTTGATATTTCCCCCTTTCTCTCCAGTCCCCCAAGAGGACTTTGCAAATACTCTCTTATTCTCTTCCCAAAGTATTCTGTGATATATCGAGGCATCACACTAACCTGGACAAACCAACAAGATCCCGCACGCTATTCAAAATTCCATGTAATTATGGTGTTCACATAAACAGGCCATACAAGTTAAACTGGATAGTATGCTACCCAAAATATAAATTTTACACCAAATAAATATCTCTCCCTTTGGTCTTACACAGAAGTTGAAGTTTTGAAAGGAGGGCAATATCATCCTTTACCCATTCTCCTGATATACCTTAGTCCTATCCTGATCACCTGCATTCACTACTTGATGTCTGATCACTTTTTCAACTTTTTAAACAGTTCCTGTATGGGGTACTGCTGACATTCATAGCTTCAGAGCGCTAACTCTTGAGTCTCAGCTGTCATATAAATACCCAAAGTTTCTAGGAAAGACCATGTTATATACAAACAGCTTAGTATCTCAGAATTTAGAATTAACAGTTACACTTCCTGGATATATGTGACTGCTGTAAGAGTTTATAATCTATGACCCTTTACAGTAAGCCCCAACCTGATAACCCATGCTCTCAACTTTTAGTTCACTGAATTTTTATAGTATAGTTAGTCTATATGATTGAGGCATGATAATATTTGTCTTTTTGTTCCTGACATTTCATTCAACATATAGTCCTTAAGGTTCATTCACTTACTTGCCTGCCTCACTTCATTTCTTCTTGTGGCTGCTCAGTAGTCCATTATATATATACATTATAATTCTCCCTTCCATTCCAATTCAGTCATTGTACCCTTAGGCCACCTCCATTCATTGTGGATCATGAACACTGCAGCCAGAAACACCAGTGTGCAAATGTCAATTCATGGCCTCACATTCATTTCCTCCAGGTATATACTTGAGCAGTGGGGCTTCAGGATCATATGGGGAAGCCCCCCACCCCAGCCTACTGTGGAACCACCATACTACCTTCCAAGGGGCTGCAACTCTCATTTCCCTACCGACAGTTAATAGGTACATCTCTTTCTCCACTTTTTCTCTAGCACTTGTTTTTCTCTGTTCATTTTTAAGTAGTTTTATTCACACATCATGCAATCCAGCTTAATTGTATAGACATGCCTTTGCCAGCAAAACTTTTGATTGGATAATTTCCACAGTGATGTGACACTCCCAACTGGGTGTGACCTCTTGATTAGATTGAGATGTGACTCCACCCATTCAGGGTGGGTTGTGATTAGTTTACTAGAGTCCTTTAAAAGGAAATACATTTTAGAGAATCCCCAGATGCAGATGCTTCAGAGTTGACAGACAAATGGATATTTGGAGATGCTTGGAGTGCTGACAGAGCAGATGCCTAGACACGGGCAGAGCCTCGCAGAGGTCACCATGTACTTTCCCAGGCTTTGCCATGTGCAAGCCAGAACTCAGAGTTGTGTCCCAGAGGAGCTAAGTGAAGCCCCAAGACACTTAGAGAAGAAACCCTTGGCATCAGAAGCTGAAAACAGTGGAACTGGGAACAAGGACCAGCAGACCCCGGTCATGTGCCTTACCACCTGATAGAGGTGTTCCAGGCAGCATCAGCCTTTCTTGAATGAAGATAACCATTTGTTGGTGCCTTAATTTGAACATTTTCTTGGCCTTGGAACCATAAACTTGCAACTTAATAATTACCCTTTGTAAAAGCCATTCCATTTCTGGTATCTTGCGTTCTAGCAGCATCAGCAAACTAATACAAGTTCTAAGGCCCTGAAAATGTCCAAGGCATCAGCTGGACATTTTGATGAAGAAAGGCTGCAAGCTTGGGCTCCTCTGATAGCAGGGCACATGGCTGACGTCTGCTGGACCTTCTCTCTCAGGTTTTGTTGCTTTAGCTTCTGCCTTCAGTGATTTCCTCCCTTAGTTTCCCTGGGGTTTTTTCCATAAGCTTCTGTTCTAGTTTGCTAGCTGCTGGAATGCAATATACCAGAAATGGAATGGCTTTTAAAAAGGGCAATTTAATCAGTTGCTAGTTTACAGTTCCAGGGCCAAGAAAATCCCAATTAAAACATATAGAACTGTCCAATCTAAGGCATCTAGGGAAAGATACCTTGGTTCAAGAAGGCCGATGAAGTTCAGGGTTTCTCTCTTAAGTGAGAAGGCACATAGTGAGCATGGTCAGAGTTTCTCTCTCATGTGGAAAAGCACGTGGTGAACACGTGAGGGTTCCTCTCTCATCTGGAAGGGCACATGGTGAACGTGGCATCATCTGCTAGCTTCTTCTCCTGGCTTCCTATTTCATGAACTCCCCAGGAGGGATTTTCCTTCTTCATCTCCATAGGTCACTGCCTGGTGGACTCTGCTTCTCGTGGCTATGTTGTTCTGCTCTGCTTTCTCTGAATCTCTCATTCTCCAAAATGTTTCCTCTTTTATAGGACTTCAGAAACTAATCAAGACCCACCCAAATGGGTGGAGACATGCCTCTACCTAATCCAGCTTAACAACCACTCTTGATTAAATCATATCTCTGGAGAGATGATCTAATTACAGTTTCAAACATACGGTACCGAATAGGGGTTAGAAGAAATGGCTGCCTTTACAAAATGGGATTTGGATTAAAACATGGCTTTTCTGGAGTACATACATCATTTCAAACCAGCACAGATTCTCTCTCTTTTTAAAAATATTTTTATTTATAAAACAATGTAAAAACATTCTTAACATACAAATATTCCATACATGGTGTATTATCAGTACATGCTCATGATATCATCACATAGTTGTATATTCATCACCATGATCATTTTTTTTAACATTTGCATCACTCCAGAAAAATAAAGAAAAAACTTATACATACCATACCCCTTACGCCTCCCTCTCATTGGCCACTAATATTTCCATCTCCCCAATTTATTTTAACTTTTGTTCCCCCTATTGTTAATTTTTTATCCATACTTTCTACTCATCTGTCCCTAGATGGAGGAAGCATGAGACTCAAGGCTTTTACAATCACACAATCATATTGTAAAAGCTATATCCTTATACAATCATCTTTAAGAAACAATGCCACTGGAATACTGCTCTACAGTTTCATGTACTTCCTACTAGCCACTCCAATATACCATGAACTGTAAAGGAGTTATCTGTATAATGCATCAGGATAACCTTTTGACTCTGCTTGAAATCTCTCAGCCACTGAAATTATGTTTTGTCTCATTTCTCTCTTCCCCCTTTTGGTCAATAAGGTTTTCTCAATTTCATGGTGCCAGGTCCTGGCTCATCCCCAGACTTCTGTCCCACATTACCAGGGAGATTTACACCCCTGAAAGTCATGTCTCACATAGGGATGAGGGCATTGCATTCACTTGTTGTGTTGGTTTAAAGAGAAGAGACCACATCTGAGCAACAGAAGAGGTTCTCTGGGGGTGACTCATAGGCCTAATTTTACATAGACTTAGCCTGTCCTTTATAGGAATAAGTTTAATAGGGGTGAACCCCAAGATTGAGGGCTTGGCCTCTTGGTTTGGTTGTTCCCACTGCTTCCTAGAATATCAGAAATTCTCCAAATGGGGAAGTTTAATATTTCCTCATTTCTCCAAGGGGCTTTGAAAATACTTCTTTAACTACTGTTCAGATCACTCTGGGGTTTATTGGGGCATCACACTAACCTGGACAAACTGACAAAATCTCATGCCCTATTAAAGATTCTCCATGAGCTTAATTTCATCTCTTAGCTTCTGTATGTGTTTATCTTCTTATAATGGATTCCACTAAGAGGATTAAGATCCTCGCCCTTGAATCACATGGGTCACATCTCAATTGAAATAACTTATTCAAAAGGTCCCACAGACAATAGGTCTATACCCATAGGAGTGGATTAAAAGAACTTGACCGTTTCTGAGGTACATAAACTTCAGACTAACACATCCTTTTTTTTCAACAGAGAATTTAGGGTACCATTTGTTCTTTTTTTTTGTTCAAGGCATATATTTAATCACAATCTTATATGGTCTTATAAAGTTAAAGGAAGCTGAATCTTTTTTTCATCATCACATAGTTGTATATTCATCATCATGATCATTTTTTAGAATATTTGCATCAATTCAGAAAAAGAAATAAAAAGAAAACAGAAAAAAATTCGTACATACCGTATCCCTATTCCTCCCTTTCATTGATCACTAGCATTTCAATCTGCTAAATTTATTTTAACATTTGTTCCCCGTATTATTTATTTTTTTAACTTTTTTTGTTAATTAAAAAAATTAACAAACAAAACATTAAGATATCATTCCATTCTACATATACAATCAGTAATTCTTAATATCATCACATAGTTGCATATCATCATTTCTTAGAACATTTGCATTGATTTAGAAGAAGAAATAAAAAGACAACAGAAAAAGAAATAAAACAATAACCGAGAAAAAAGAAGATTATACATACCATACCCCTTACCCCTCGCTTTCATTTACCACTAGCATTTCAACTAAATTTATTTTAACATTTGTTCCCCCTATTATTTATTTTTATTCCTTATGTTCTACTCTTCTGTTGATATAGTAGCTAAAAGGAGCATCAGACAAAAGGTTTTCACATTCACAGAGTCTCATTGTGAAAGCTATATCATTGTTCAATCATCATCAAGAAACGTGGCTACTGGAACACAGCTCCACATTTTCAGCCAGTTCCCTCCAGCCTCTCTGCTACATCTTGAACAACAAGGTGATATCTACTTAATGTATAAGAATAACCTCCAGGATAACCTCTCAACTCTGTTTGGAATCTCTCAGCCATTGACACTTAGTCTCATTTCACTCTTCCCCCTTTGGTCGAGAAGGTTCTCTCAGTCCCTTGATGTTAATTCTCAGCTCATTCTAGGGTTTTTTTTCAGTCCCTTGATGCTAAATCTCAGCTCATTCCAGGATCTCTGTCCCACGTTGCCAGGAAGGTCCACACCCCTGGGAGTCATATCCCACGCAGAGAGGGGTAGGGTGGTGAGGCTGCTCATCATGTTGGCTGGAGAGAGAGGCCACATCTGAGCAACAAAAGAGGCTCTCTTGGGGGTGACTCTTAGGCCTAAATTTTAAGTAGACTTGACCTATCCTTTGTGGGGTTAAGTTTCATATGAACAAACCCCAAGCCTGGGGGCTCAGCCTATAGCTTTGTTGTCCACACTGTGAGAATATCAAGAATTCAACTTGAGGAAGTTGAATTTCTCCCCACTCTCACCATTCCCGGAAGGGGGCTTGCAAATACTTTTCCAGTCACTGATCAAAGCACTCTGGGATTCATCGGGGCATCACTCTGGACAAACTAACAAAATCTCATGTTCTATCTGAGATTCCAAGTACTTATGACATTCAATCAAACTATCTGCATGAGTTATATTAGGAAATGCTAGTCAAAATATAAATTTTGTAACAAATAACATTTTTTGCTTTAGTCTCACCCATGAGGTGACATTTTAAAGTATTAATTATCATCTATTTTCAGCACCCTACAATAATGACATTCCTTTGTTCTTCCTCATGCATAATGTCCTTAAGGTCCATTCATGTTGTTACATACTTCATAACTTTATTCTGTCTTACAGCTGCGTAATATTCCATCTTATGTACATGTCACAGTTTGTTTAGTCAACTCTCTGTTGATGGACATTTTGGCTGTTTCCATCTCTTGGTAATTGTTAATAATGCCGCTATAAACATTGGTGTGTAAATGTCCATTTGTGTCCTTGGCCTCGTGTCCTTTGAGTAGAGACAGCATATAGATGGGTCCTGTTTTTTAATCCATTCTGCCAGACTATGTCTTTTGATTGGAGAGTTTAATCCATTAACATTCAGTGTTATTACTGCATGGGTAGTACTTTCTTCTACTATTTTGCCTTCTGGATTTTATATGTCATATCTCATTTTCCTTCTTTTTACCTTTACTCATAGTCTTCCTTTCTACACTCTTCTCCACACCTCTCTCTTCTGTCTTTGTATCTGTCTCTAATGTTCCCTTTAGTATTTCTTGCAGAGCTGGTCTCTTGGTCACAAATTCTCTCAGTGATTTTTTGTCTGAAAATGTTTTAATTTCTCCCTCATTTTTGAAGGACAGTTTTACTGGATATAGAATTCTTGGTTGGCAGTTTTTCTCTTTTAATAATTTAAATATATCATCCCACTGTCTTCTCGCCTCCATGGTTTCTGCTGAGAGATCTGCACATAGTCTTATTGGGCTTCCCTTGTGTGTGATGGATTGCTTTTCTCGCTGCTTTCAAGATCCTCTCTTTTTCTTTGACCTCTGACATTCTGATTATTAAATGTCTTGGAGTATGTCTATTTGGATCTATTCTCTTTGGGGTACGCTGCACTTCTTGAATCTGTAATTTTAAGTCTTTCATTATAAGAGTTGGGAAATTTTCAGTGATAATTTCCTCCATTAGTTTTTCTCCTCCTTTTCACTTCTCTTTTCTTTCTGGGACACCCACAACACGTATATTCATGCGCTTCATATTGTCTTTCAATTCCCTGAGTCCCTGTTCATATTTTTCCATTTTTTTCCCTATAGTTTCTGTTTCTTGTCGGATTTCAGATGTTCCTTCCTCCAGTTTTGAAATCCTATGTTCTATCTCTCGAAATCTACCATTGTAGGTTTCCATTGTTTTTTTCATCTCTCCTACTGTGTCTTTCATTCCCATAAGTTCTGTGATTTTTCAGACTTTCAGTTTCTTCTTTTTGTTCTTTCCTTGCCTTCTTTATATCCTCCCTCAATTCATTGATTTTGTTTTTGATGAGGTTTTCCATGTCTGTTCGTACATTCTGAATTAATTGTTTCAGCTCCTGTATGTCATTTGAATTGTTGGTTTGTTCCTTTGACTGGGCCATATCTATGATTTTCCTAGTGTGATTTGTTATTTTTTGCTGGCATCTAGGCATTTAATTACCTTAATTAGTTTATTCTGGAGATTGCTTTCACTTCTTTTATCTAGGGTTTTCTTGCTGGATGAATTTGTTGTCTATCTGTTCTTTGACATTCCGTTCAGCTTTATCTGGACCTTTAGCTTAAGTTTTGTTTAACAGAGGAGAATTTTTCAGTTCTTGTTTTCTTGTTTCTCACCCTGTTTGTGTGATGCCTTCCCCCCCCCCACACACTTAGGAGGGTCTACTTAGATATTATAGACCCCAGCCCAATTTTCCCAGATCAAACTGGCCTCCTATCAGGAGGAAAGAGTCACCTGTGTCGGTTTTCCATGAGGGTGAGACCCAGCAGGTTGAAAGACTTTCCTGTGAAGTCTCTGGACTCTGTTTTTCTTATCCTTCCCTGTATGTGGCGCTTGTCTGACTGCAGGTCCCACCAGCATAAGTTGATGCGGTACCTTTAACTTTGGCAGACTCTCCCTGCTGGGGGCGTGGTAGAGACAGAGGAGAGGTAGGCTGGTTTTAATGGCTTCAAATTACCAAGCCCTGGGATCTGAATTCCTTGATGGAGGGATTCCACCTGAGTTGGGCTTCACCCCTCCCCTGGGGAAGGCACAGGCTCCAGACAAGCCCCCAAAAGAGCTCACTTCTGCCTATGCCTGGGGCAGTTGCAGCCTGAAAATTCCTGCCGCTATATCCAGAGGCAGTCAAGCCTTTGTAGATACACAGCCACAGAAACCTCTGTTCCCTTCTTTTTCCCCCCACCCCTTTCTCTGTCAGTCCTGCCCCCTTGGTGCTGGGGCATAAATGAGCAACCTCCGCTTTGATCAGGTTCACCTAAGCTGGGGGCCTATTTTTAATAGTCAGAATTTGTTAATTAGTTCCACAATTGGCGTTTGATTGTGCCCAGTCCCTGCTGCTGGTAAAGTCCTTTCCTTTCCCCTCTGGGAAGCGGCCTGTGGGGGAGGGGTGCCGGCCACCGCAGCTTTGGGGACTCACAGTTGGGGGGGGTGCTCGCAGCCGGTCCAGCTGGTCCAGACTGGGGTACACTGTGTGTCTGGTCACTGACGTGGCCCCAGGAGCTGTTCTGTACTGTTTCTGGTTATTTAGTAGTTGTTCTGGAGGACGAACTAAAACGTGCACATTGTTAAGCCGCCATCTTGACCTGGAAGTCCTCTATTTGTTTATTTTTAATCCATATGTTTTACTCATCTGTTGATAAGGTAGATAAAAGGAGCATCAGACACAGGGTTTTCACAATCACACAATCACATTGTGAAACTTATATCATATACAATCATCTTCAAGAAACATGGAACACAGCTCTATATTTTCAGGCAGTTCCCTCCAGTCTCTCCGTTACACCTTAACTAAAAAGGTGGTAACTATTTAATGCGTAAGAATAACCTCCAAGACAGCCTCTTGACTACTAACACATCCTTTAAAATCGGTTCTCTTCCTATTTTATAAAGCGCCTGTTGGTGCTCTTTTGTATATACTGATGCAGGTAATCTTTTCCCCAGGCCACTTCAGTTTGATTGTTTCTTCAACTGCTTTAGCTGTCTGTAAGCTGCTTCTGCTTGTAGGGCAAGTTCTGGGAAGGTGAGCCTGCTTCAGTCCTTTAGGCTGCCACCTGCTAGCTTGGCATGAACACACAGCCACCCTCATATGCACACGTAGGGTTTACTCTGCTCTCTCAGGAACAGGCCCGGGCAGGCTCTGTACTGTGCTGGGAGTGAATGGGTGATGGTCTGCTACCATTTCTTAGTTCTGTTTGGTTTTGGTGTTCGCTGTGCTACTATAACTTCTCTGGAGCTCTGGGAAAGATGACTCTGCCAGTTTTTGCTATTCTCTGTCAATTGTTTTTGTCAGCAGGGGTGGGGGGTGGGGATGGAATGGAACCCTGCGCCACCATCTTGTTCAACTGTTATTTTTTTATAGATGATTGTTCCAGTTCCTATTGCTCCATAAAAATACCCCCCCAAACAAACAAACAAATAAACCGAAAAACATAGGAGCTCAAAACAAAAACATGTATCGTCTCTCATGGTGCCTTTGGGTCAGAAAGTGGGGAGCGGCACAGCATGGGGTTTCTCAGGTGGCTCGGTTGTCTTGAAGGCTTCCTCTCATGTATGTCTGGTCCCTGGGTGGGTGCTCACTGTCCCCATTGAGTCACTACAGCATGGTGACCTCAGGGTGGCTGGGCCCTTGCTTGGTACTCAGGGCTTCACCGACATGTGTCCTGAGAGAGTGACATGCAGAAGGGAAATCTGCTTTCCAGCTGAGCTTTGGACGTCACAGTACCATGTGTTGCATTTTGTTCATTACAAGTGAGTTGTGAAGGCCTGTGTTCAAGGAAGCAGAATTAGACGCTGCCGCCTGATAAGAATAGTATCAAGGCATATACAGACATGTTCTCAACTCCCTTTGGTCATCTTTCTTTTCTCTCTGATAACTTCTAAGGCAAACATTTGACCTTTGCCAGCATCTATATGTACCTCCTTCCTGTGCTCCCAGAGGCAGCCAGCTTCAACTCTGTCTCCTTTATTTCCTGTTTCCTTCCTGTTTCTTTTCTTTTTCTTTTCTTTCCATTTTATTTTGGTGGCAGAGTGATTTTTTTTTTTTTTTTGTATGCTCTATGGCAGGGTCACATTTCATTCTTTTGCCATGTGAGTATCCCGTTATTGCAGCACCATTTGTTGAACTTTTGTTTGGTTGGGTTTTTTGGTATATTTGTTTTTTGGGGAAGTGCATGGGCAGGCAATCGAACCTGGGTATCCCACATGGCAGGCACAAATTCTACCGCTGTTCTACCCTTGCACCCCCGGCAGGGGTGATTTAAAATTTAGTATTTTGAATATTGATACTTTCACAAGGTTGTAGGAAAACTAGACCAAAAAAACGAAACATAACAAAAAGGTGTGCAATACAGAGTTTGGCCCTACCTTTGTGTCCTCTCTATCTAGTTTCTTCCACTTCCCAGGTAACCATTTAATATTGCAGGTTTAAACAAAGACAGGGTCCTTATTTTCTCTGTTGTTTGGCCCCAGTGTTAGTACATTACATACCCACTCAACCATATGTCTGAAGTTCTCTCCTCATTAGTGCAGCATGCTTACCCTCATTCCTGTTGTCAGCTGCACCGTCCTCTGCTGTAGGCAGAGTGGCACCTCATGTGTGGGACTGCCGAGCTGCTATGGGCCCCCTGTGTGCCCTCATGCTGCGTGTGTGAGATGAGTCCCGGCAGAGTGTCCCTGTCGGAATTGGACAGCATCTCCTTGTCTGTGGAGCCCAGTGGTTGAGTCCTCTGGGCCATTCTGGGAGCTGCCAGTTCCTGGGCAGGGCATGACATTGCAATGAGAGGCACTCCCAGTGTGTGTCTCCCATTTAGATGGTCCTCAGGGAATTCCGGGATGTGAACACCACTCCCTGCCGTACTGTGACCCTCCGTCTCCAGGAGCAGGGCTGGGCATCTTGTCTGGCAGCACCTTTGGCAAGATGAATTTTCCAAGGCTTGAGCTTCCAAATGTGATGAACAGCTGCAGTCCAAGGTCTGCAGCACTGACTCCAGAGAGAATGTCTTGGCTTGAAGACAGTTTATTTTAAGTACAAGTGTCCTTCAAACGTCATGTTCACATGTTTTCCTTCTCGTTCATGGCATTTCTGTGAGGCTTGACCTGTGCGACGAGTGCTTGAGGGCCTTTGCCAGAGTCTGCATTAATCTCTAGGGAAAAGCTGAGTGCAGGTTCAGGAGGTCCCACCCTCTCAGCACGTCTCTTCCAGTGGGAGCACTACCAGCAAGCCTGTGAGGAGACAGGGGAGCCAGAAGACCCCCGCAGTACTGTGTGGCGTGCAGCCAGGGTCCAGGAAGGGACGCCCCCACATGGTGGCCAGGAGCAGCACAGCCCAGGGACTGTTCCCACTGCACCCACGTGGTTGGTGAGCTTGCAGTGTGTGCAAAATCCTTCTGCTAGCCCAGATGAGAAGACTGATTCAGGTTGATGCGGAGTGGGGTGGAGGCAGCATTCCACCTGGCACTTCTGGGCTCAAGGCCACTCTTCCAATACCTGGTGCCTAAAACTTGTATTGTGTGACTGCTTTGAGAGTGATTTCTCAAGCGTGTTATTCTCTTTTGCCAGTCCTCTCCATTGTCGGCACAGAGTTCGAGGCTCAGTGCTAGGTGACTGTGGCTTTGAAGCTGTATAGACCTAGGTTCAGGTTCTGCTTGCTGTTGTAGAGCTGTGTGTCACCATGGACAAGTGGAAGGTCTGCTTTGTTTCCTCATTGGATGGGAGCTGCTGCTTCATGACTGAGGACTGAAAGGTGAGGGTGCAGAGCATCTGGTCCTGGCATACAGCCAGCACTCAGTTCCCTCAGGCTCCTTTCGGTGCCCAGTTTGGGTCTTTGAACACACCCGGGATACCACAAACTACCCCAGTTATAATCCAGGGGTCAGGCACATGTCTTTAGCAAGAGTGGATTTGGTTATCGCACATTTCTAGACTTAAAGGCCCCATGTTCAATGAGGGCGAGCACCTAGCAGGTCTGGGGGTGACATATGGTGCATGTGGATAGGAGGGTGTGAATGGGGCCTGGTAATCGGTTCAGTCAGGCTAGGTGGCGTGATGCTGGCCAGACTCAGGAGGAAGTCCTCGAAATGGAAATGGGCTTCCACAGCCCCCTGACCAGGTGACCTCACTACCACTGTGGTGGGAACTGGCCTACCCCGTGGGCTTCTGGTGACTGGCACCTCAGTGGAAAGCTGGGCTTCTCTGTGACCTCCCAGACCTCTCGTGCTGCTCTCCATGCTACACTGGACACTCGGTATTGACACATCAACCGTGTGCCCTGCTTGTGTGGCAGGGTATAGCAGCTGCAGCAGTGGTAGGCACCAGGGGTCCTTGTCCTCTGTTGCCTCCTTTTGGAGATGTACAAATGGAAAAAAGTGGTCACAGGTGTCTGAGCTTGTGATGGTTGCTCTGATTGGGGGGGGGGGCGGTATTTAGGGGACATCATAGGCCTGGGGGCATTATGGGCTGGGCCGGGGAGGTGGCCATGTAGAGGAGCCAGAGGGCCTCTCAGATTTGGCCTGAGCGGGAGGTCATGTGTCCTGAGAAAGGGGTGCAGGGGAGGGCAGGTGTGGGGTGAAGGTGCTGGGTTGGGTTTGGCCACCTAGATGACATTGAATTGGGGACAGTCATTGAGAGCGGAGCACGCAGGCCTGGCACTTATCAGGAAACACAGGTGTATGGCCACCAATGTGGATGTGCTTGGCATGTGTTGTTGCAGGGGTTCTGGGACAGTATCTTCATGGGGGCGGCTAAAGAACAGGGAGGTGGCCTGGGACACAGAGGAATGCCAGTGTGAAGTGCCTGTGGCTGCAAGCCCCAGGTGCAGGTGAGGTGGGTGTGCTGAGTCCTCGTGTGAGGTTCACCGCTGATTTGACCCTATTTTTAACAGTTTTGTTGAGATATCATTTACACGCCATAGAATATGTCCAGTTTAAGTGAACAATTTAGTGATTTCTAGTCAGTTTACAGTGTGTGCAACCATCACGCTCTCCAGTTTCAGAGCATTTCCATGGCTCCAGAGAAACTCTGCTCCTGTGCCCAATCACCCCTGGTTTCCTGCCCTTGCCCGGAACCCATAATCTATTGTCTGTCTCTACAGACTTGCCCATTCTGGACATTTCACATAAGCGGACCTTTATGTGACCTTTCAGGTCTAGCTTTTTTTGCCCAGGAGTTTATTTCTTTTTTTTTTTTTTTTTTTTTTTTTTTTTTTTAAAGAGAGAGGGAGGAAGGGAAGGAAAGACAGAGAAGGAAGGAAGGATGGAAGGAAGGAAAAAAGGGAAACATTTTTAAACATTTTCTTGTTTTATTATATTTTGTTTGTTTGTTTGTTTTTTACATGGGCTGGGGCCGGGAATCGAACCGGGGTCCTCCGGCACGGCAGGCAAGCACTCTTGCCCGCTGAGCCACCGCGGCCCGCCCGAGTTTATTTCTTTTTATTGCTGAATTATGTTCTGTTTGTGCAGACGTACCATGTTGTGGTCATCCATTCTGCTATCAGTGGACATTTTAATCTCCATGTGTTGATGATTGTGGTGAATGCCACAATGAATGTGCATGAACCAGTTTGTGGGGACATGTTTCCATTGTTCGCAGGTTGATTCCTAGGAGTAGAATTGCTATGGTGAATTTCTGTTTAACTCTACCTAGTTTTGTCATGTCACAGACTCAGTGCAGTGTATAAGTGCTCCTGCTTCTCCACATCCTGGCCAGCATGTGTTGGTGTCTGTCACTCCAATTTCAGCCATCCTAGTGGGTGGGAAGTGGCATCTTGTTGTGGGATTATTGCCCATGCCTGTATTTTAATTGGTGAAATATCTAATTTAGTGCATTTGTTCAATTTTTAATTGGCTTATTTGAGTTCTATTATTGAATTGTAAGAGTTCTTCATATATTTTGGATACATGTTTTTTAATCAGTTGTATAATTTGTAAATCTTTTCTCTTGGTCTGTGACTTCAGTTTCTTAATGGTGTCTTTTGAAGCACAAGAGTTCTGGCTTTTGATAAAGTTGATTTTATCAATTTTTCTAAATCACTGTGATTTAGATGTCATATCTAAGAAATCTTACCCCAAGGTCCTGGTCTTTCAGTAAAATTGAGTGCAGATTGCTTCATTGATTCAGTGGCTTAGCAGACATGGTGACTTCGTCTGTGTGGTGGACACACAGCCCAGAGTGTTGAAGGATGGGGCTCGAGTGAGAAGAGGATTGTTGTGCAGTCAGTGGTTTATGGGGGATAAGAAATAAGGTAGTGGGCAAAGGTGGACAGGACTGAGGGAATGCTTTCCAGGTGTTTCTAATATGGGGGACACTACAACATGTTTAAATAGTGAAGGGAAGGAGCCAGTGGAGAGGCAACTGAAGGAATAATTGATAGCTAAGAAGGAAGACATTTGTATTTGTTTTCTATTGCTTCATTAAAACATTGCAGCACATTTAGTGGCTTGTGACAGCACCCACTTGCCATCTTATAGTCTGTTCCTGGATGTGAATTCTGAGGATGAAAGTTTAATTCATCTGAGGTTGAATGTGCTGAAAGCACGAAGGGTGAGGGTGTTAGGGAGGCAATGGTACCATCTCGTGGAGGCAGGGTGCCCAGTGGTGTCTCTCGCTGTGACATTGTGCGGGACCAGGGTCAGGAGAGAGTTTGTGAGCAAGAGCCTGGGTCATCTCTGAATGTGTGGGCTAAGCAGAAAGTAGTGGAGAGGCTGGGTGGAGGCTGGGAGGTGTGGAGGCAGCACTGAGTTTTCCTTTTGGCTGTCAGCTTTGATGTAATTGGTTATGAATCACAGGATTTGGTGGGTTGCTTTGCTTTATTAAGCTACTTGTCAGTCTGTATCCCTGCAAACTGCTTAAAATCTACATTATTTTTTTTGTTCCTGCTTAACAGATTGTAGCAGCCAATTATTTAATAGTTTCCTATAGCTCCCTGCCCTCCTTTGTCTGCTGCCTTGGAGTGCTGAGGTGCCTGAGCTAGGGCAAAGGCCTTCACCTACTCCTTTGTAGATCCTTCTGTGAAACTAGTGCCAAGGTGGGTCTCTAGAGATGCCTGCAGATTATTGGAAACTGGCTTAATGTAGGAAGGTCATATCCAAAATCTGTATATCAATTTAATTTTAAAAGTTAAATAACATTTTAATTAAAGGAACCATGTTTTGAATTTGTATATAGGATGAATACAAAGACTACTGAGATAAAAATGTTTAGCCAAGTATGATTTTTTCTATTATAATTAAGAAACAAAAAATAGAGTAATACCCATATGGATGAAGAATGAAATCATCACATTTATTCTTATGCACCCAAGTTCTAATGAAGTAAAAACAACTAAAAGAGAGCATTTGGAGATGTTAAAATTGACAACAGTGAAATGAAAATTTTAGCTTAATTTTTGACAGTATTTTGTGGATGCTTTTCTTTTCAGTGGCTATCAGGAAAACACTTCTTTACTGCAGCACTTCAACACTTTTTGTTGTTGCTGCTGCTAAATCTATATTAAAATGTTTTTTAAGTTTGCTGTGGAAACTGCCATCTTTCAAATGCCCTTTTCTTATAAAAGTGAACAAGGATCATAGGCAGAAAAATAATCAAACACAAACTTGTTTGATCTTGTCCATGTTTAGCAAACCCCTAATAGCAGTGCTATCAGGGAAATGCTGGCATAGATTCTATACTTTGCAGAATATTTTCTGCATATCACTTGTGATACATTCTGCAAAGAGTAAGGGTTCAGGTACTTCTCATTTAACATTGATAATCCATTCCTGAAAATCAGATATTCCTGCATGAAGATGTTTATTGGAGTCTATTTTATTAACTTTTTTTTATTAATTAAAAAAAAGAAAAGAAATTAACACAACATTTAGAAATCATTCCATTCTACATATGCACTCAGTAATTCTTAGTATCATCACATAGGTGTATGATCATCATTTCTTAGTACATTTGCATCGATTTAGGAAAAGAACTAGCAAAACAGCAGAAAAAGATATAGAATGTTAATATAGAGAAGAAAATTAAAATAATAATAATAATAATAAATATATATATATATATAAAGGAAAAAAACACAAAAGATACAAACAAACAAAAAACTGTAGTTCAGGTGCAGCTTCATTCAGTGTTTTAACAGTTACATTACAATTAGGTATTATTGTGCTGTCCATTTTTGAGTTTTTGTATCTAGTCCTGTTGCACAGTCTGTATCCCTTCAGCTCCAATTACCTATTATCTTACCCTGTTTCTAACTCCTGCTGGTCTCTGTTACCAATGGTATATTCCAAGTTGATTCTTGAATGTCGGTTCACATCAGTGGGACCATACAGTATTTGTCTTTTAGTTTTTGGCTAGACTCACTCAGCATAATGTTCTCTAGGTCCATCCATGTTATTACATGCTTCATAAGTTTAGTCTGTTTTAAAGCTGCATAATATTCCATCGTAGGTATACACCACAGTTTGTTTAGCCACTCGTCTGTTGATGGACATTTTGGCTGTTTCCATCTCTTTGCAATTGTAAATAATGCTGCTATAAACACTGGTGTGCAAATGTCCATCTGTGTCTTTGCCCTTAAGTCCTTTGAGTAGATACCTAGCAGTGGTATTGCTGGGTCGTAATCCATTCTGCCAGTCTATGTCTTTTGATTGGGGAATTAAGTCCATTACCTTTTAGTGTTATTACTGTTCGGATAATATTTTCCTCTACCATTTTGGCTTTTGTATTATATATATCATATCTGATTTTCCTTCTTTCTACACTTTACTCCATACCTCTCTCTTCTGTCTTTTCGTATCTGACTCTAGTGCTCCCTTTAGTATTTCTTGCAGAGCTGGTCTCTTCATCACAAATTCTCTCAGTGACTTTTTGTCTATAAATGTTTTAATTTCTCCTTCATTTTTGAAGGACAATTTTGCTGGATATAGAAGTCTTGGTTGGCAGTTTTTCTCTTTTAGTAATTTAAATATATCATCCCACAGTCTTCTAGCTTCCATGGTTTCTGCTGAGAAATCTACACATAGTCTTATTGGGTTTCCCTTGTATGTGATGGATTGTTTTTCTCTTGCTGCTTTCAAGATCCTCTCTTTCTCTTTGGCCTCTGACATTCTAACTAGTAAGTGTCTTGGAGAATGCCTATTTGGGTCTATTCTCTTTGGGGTGCACTGCACTTCTTGGATCTGTAAATTTAGGTCTTTCATAAGAGTTGGGAAATTTTCAGTGATAATTTCTTCCATTAGTTTTTCTCCTCCTTTTCCCTTCTCTTCTCCTTCTGGGACACCCAGAACACGTATATTTGTGTGCTTCATATTGTCATTCAGTTCCCTGATCCCCTGCTCAAGTTTTTCCATTCTTTTCCCTATAGTTTCTGTTTCTTTTTGGAATTCAGATGTTCCATCCTCCAGTTCACTAATTGTAGCTTCTGTCTCTTTAAATCTACCATTGTAGGTATCCATTGTTTTTTCCATCTTTTCTACTCTGTCCTTCACTCCCATAAGTTCTGTGATTTGTTTTTTCAGATTTTCTATTTCTTCTTTTTGTTCAGCCCATGTCTTCTTCATGTCCTCCCTCAATTTATTGATTTGGTTTTTGAAGAGGTTTTCCATTTCTGTTCATATATTCAGCATTAGTTGTCTCAGTTCCTGTATCTCATTTGAACTATTGGTTTGTTCCTTTGACTGGGCCATATCTTCAATTTTCCGAGCGTGATCTGTTGTTTTCTGCTGGTGTCAGGGCATTTGATCAGATTTCCCTGGGTGTGGGTCCCGGCTGGTTGAAAGGTTTTTCTGTGTAATCTCTGGGCTCTGTTTTTCTTTTCCTGCCCAGTAGGTGGTGCTCGTGGCGCTTGTCTGTCTGCGGGTCCCACCAGTAAAAGATGCTGTGGCTCCTTTAACTTGCCAATCCGAATCTCGCAGTCGGCCCGGGAAACCGCGCATGGAGGGGGGGTCGCCGGCCACTGCGGCTTGGGGGAGTGCCGGTCCAAATTGCCCAGCTGGCCCGAGACGCCAAGTGTGGTGGAAGGGCCCCGCTATCCAACGTTCCCAGTCGGACCAGGAAGCCACGTGTGTGGAAGGGACCCCGGTCGCCAGCCGCCCCGGCCCGGGAAAGCGCGCACCCCTCGGTTATCTCACCGCAGTGGATTCTCCCTGCCCGTTCAGCCATTCCAGAATGGGGTACGCTGTCTTTTTGGTTTCTGTTGTGGCTCCGGGAGCTGTTTTGTATTGTTTCTGTTTCTTTAGTTGCTGTTCTGGAGGAGGAACTAAGACCCGCGCGTCTTACTAAGCCGCCATCTGGAGTCTATTTTAAATGGGAAACTATGTTGGTTTGGAAGCTGCCAGAACACAATATATCAGAAATAGAGTGGCTTATATTAAGGGAATTTAAAAGTGGCAGGTTTACAGTTCTAAGCCTATGAAAATGGCCAAACTAAGGTATCCAGGGAAAGATACATTAATTCAAGGAAAACTGATGGGTACAGGACACCTCTGTCAGCTGGGTAATCATGTGGCTGGCATCTGCTGGCTTCCTGTTCCTGGGCTCTGTTGCTTTTAGCCTCTGTTCCTGTGGGGCTTACTTGCTTTGCTTCTCTGGGGCTGGCTTTCATCACTTGGCTTCCCTTGGCTTTCTCCAGGTTCTGGTTTGCTTAACATCTCGTGACAGTGACTGCTGGGCTCCAAGCATCTCCGAACATCTGTGTCTCTGATCTCCAAGTGTTGGCATCTGTGTCACATCTCTCTCTGTCAACTCTATCATTTCTAACTCTCTCCAAAATGTTCCCTTTTTTAAAGGAAACTAATCAAGACCCACCTGGAATGCATGGTGTCACCTCTCCATTTAAGCAAAAGGTCACACCCACAATTGGGCCTGCCACATCTCTGTGGAGAAAATCTAATCAAAAGTTTCTGCCTAGAATGTTGAATTAGGATTAAAAGAGACAGCTGCTTCTACAAATTGGATCACGATTAAAACGTGGCTTTTCTAGGGATACGTAATACTTTCAAACCGACACAGAAACATTAATAATTCATTGCACATCAATACAACAAGTTTCCTAAAACATAATTAAAACATGGCATGACAGCCTTGTGTAAGAAGTAGCCTATCATGTTGGGATATACATGCTTACAGCATGGCTTCCTGACACAAACCACTGAGATGAAACACTGTTACTTTTCCTGTAGTGACACTTAGGGATCTTTTGGGGCAGCATCTGGGTAGAACCTTGCCCCTTGTTGACACCTGATGCACACCTCAAGTGTGTGTGCATGATTGTGACTTCTTCGAATTGTATTTGCATTCTAACTTGAGAGTTTTTCCCTGTGTGGTGTTTGTTGAAAATGGTGATTGGCCATTTTGACATAAATACAGATTTTCCCCTAAGTATTGACTGAAATCCATATTGAAAGAATCATATGATTTATGAACTTCTAAGCTATTAAAAACCAAGAAAAACATTAACCAGGAAGATGTCTATGTATTTACCTCTATTTTTAATATGACTAATGTTAAGGAGGTAATGATAAGAAGTTATTTCCTTTGAAATAATATGTGTAGTGCAAATGAAATTTAAATTAATTCAAAAACATTTCTAGAACCCAGCTCCAATTCAGTTTTTTTATCCTGAAGGTAATTTTTAAAGAAGTACATTGACTTTCAGGTAAGCATGACAGATTGAATACATGCATGCAATTTTACTTTCTCCTGAACACCTGCTAAATGAACAGGAAAGTGCTGTTTTAAAAAGTCAGAAACACAAGGAAAGGTAAAGTGGAAGTCAGACAATAACAGTAAAGTTTTTAAAGTTGGAAAGCAGATGGATAAGTGATAATTGACTTAGTGAATCTGAGAAAACCAGATTCTGTGTTTTCAGTGAGTAAAGGTGAGAACTAATCCTATTTGTGCTATCTTCAGAGATCCTTACAATCTCAAAAATTGGAGATATCAGGGGTATTAAAGAAGTAAAGGAGAGAACCACAAAGATGAGCAGAAAACAAGAAACTAAGAGGAATCGCCAGTCAGATTTGAAAAGAGAATGAGTGGAACCTCTAGAAACAGGGAATAGTTGAAATTAAAAAACAAAAACATGAGTTAAATCTCAGATTATACCCAGCTGAAGAGAGAATCTGTGACTTAACTGGAAGAAATTTATCGAGAACACAGCAAAGAAACTCAAAGACATTAAAAATATGACAAAAAGTTGGGTGGACCACATTGGCTCAGCAGGCAGAACTCTCACCTGCAATGCTGGAGACCCGGGTTTGATTCCTGGTGCCTGCACATGCAAAAAAAAAAAAAAAAATTAAAAAAAAAGAAAGACAAAAAGTTGATTCAGATGTGGAGGATAGGCTGAATGCATGGTACATTTGATTGCAACTTCAGAAAGAATAAATAGAATGGAGAAGAGGCAGTCTTTGAAGAGCTTTTGGCTAAAAAATATTCTGGAACTGAGGAAAGATATAAATCCATGGATGATGGAAACAGTGTGTTTCAAACAGGAAAAGTAAAAGAAATCCATTACAGAGAACCCCAAAGGTCAAAAGAAGATTTTTTTTTTAATTCATTTTTAAATTTTTTTAAAATTTTCATTGATATATATTATATAGTCACATATCATGTAATCTTCCAAAGTGTACAATCAGTGGTTCACAATATCATCATACAGCTGTGCATTTACCATCACAATCTACTTTTTGTTTCTTTTTTGTGAAAACTAACATATACAAAAAAGCAACAAGTTTCAAAGCACATCACAACACTTAGTTGTAGAACAGATTTCAGAGTTTGGTATGGGTCATAATTACACAATTCCAGGTTTTTACTTCTAGCTGCTCTAAGGTACTGGAGACTAAAAGAAATATCAATATAATGATTCAGCAATCATATTCTTCTGTTAAATCCTACCCTCGACTCCACCATCATCTTTGATCTTTCTCCCACTCTCCAGGAGTATCTGGGCCATTCTCATTCTAACTTTTTCATATTGAAAGTGGCTGTTGACAGCATGGGATAGGGGGATGAAACTAACCGATGCTCTGGAGAGGCTGGCCCCTCTGCATCCCAGGACCCATCTTTCCCCCAGAAAGTTACCCTAGTGCATGGAAGCCCTGCAGAATCTTATATAATGCCCTAGGTAACTTTCCAGGATTGGCAGGAACTGTCCTGGCTGGGCCTGGGCAAGTTATGACAGATAGCAATGTCTAACTGAAGCTTGTGCAAGAGTGATCCCCAGGGCAGCCCCTCAACTCCACTTGAACAAAAGATGATTTTAAAAGCAACCTGCAATATTAAGAATTACTGATTGTATATGTAGAATGGAATGATTTCTAAATGTTGTGTTAGTTAATTTTTTTAATTAATAAAAAAAAGAAAAAGAAAGATAATCCTGATTTAAAAAAAAAAAAAGCAACCTGCAGTAAGAGATCATTCTGGAGGAATAGCAGTAGGACTGCCAGTGGACTTCTCAACAGTGACAGTGGAAGTCAGAAGATAGTAGAATTAATCTTAAAGATTGAGAGAAGCTAGCAGCAAAATTAGCTTTTAAGATCAAGTGTGAAATAAAGATATTTTCAAAATAAAAACAGCGTTTACTACCAACAGACCTAATTAAAGATGGCTCTAAAAGCCATCTTTAGATGGGTTCTTCAAGACGACGGAAAATTACTCCAAGAGGAAAGAAGGAGAGGCAGAAAAGAATGGTTAACAAATCAAATGGTAAACATCCCTCATAAATATGAACCATTGCATAAGATAATATCCTAGAGTTCAAAAAAGAAACAAACTGAACAACAGCATAAACCAGCAAAAAATGAAAGAAACCTCAGAGAATGGGTTGCAAGGTCAACTTGAGATTCTCAGGATATAGATCAAGAATTTAGAATTGGGGCGGGCCTCGGTGGCTCAGCAGGTAAGAGTGCTTGCCTGCCATGCCCGAGGACCCGGGTTCGATTCCCGGTGCCTGCCCATGTTTAAAAAAAAAAAAAAAAGAATTTAGAATTGGAAAATAAGTGAGAAGGGAAGATATTAAAGGACCAGTTTATGGAGTCCAGAATTGAATGTAAAAAATTTCAGAAAGAGGACAGCAGAGACATCAGTGAGAGAAAGACATCAACACGGTCACGGAAGAAAATGTTTGAGTACACCAGACACCCATCAATGTATGAAAACAGATCCACATAAAGACACTTCATTTTGAAATTCTAGAACACTGAGGTCAGAGAAGATTCTAAAAACTTTTAATGAGAAAGAAACAGATTCCATCCAAGGATGAAGAGTCAGAATGACTTTGGAGTTCTTAATAGAAGTCCTAGAATTTAGAGGTTCATGAACAGTTACATCAAGATTCTGATGGAAAGTGATTTCTTATGTGGTATTCTATACCCATTGAAATTATCAAAGACCTCAAAACTTACCTCCCTGGAAGTGACTGAAAATCTTTTTCAGCAAAACAAGGCATTAAACCAAGAGATCTAAGCCAGGGGATATGGGAGTAGGGGATCCAACCTGTGACATCAAAGGGAGGATGCCAGCAGTGCACCAGGTTTAGGGGTCACCTTTGTCTTTTAAGCTGTGTGCATGGATAGATTGATTTAAAAGAAAGATACAAAAAGCCAGCAGGTATTATGCATATTTTATACTGCTACAGAAGTAAAAATGCACTTGACAATGATGTATATCTGTTTTTATAATTTATTCAGCAAGTCCTCTGAGATGGTCATCCATTCCTGCTATGTTGGGAGCCTTCCTGTCACCTGCACTGTATAGGGATAACAGGAGCTTGGGACTGGCACACAGAATCCTATAGGTTTCATATGCTCTTCCGCTTGTCACCTTTCTTATCCGTTCTGTACTCTCCTCCTCTCCTCCATCCAATCAGCAAAAAGGAAACCAACTTAGTGAATCTGTTACTTGTACATTTCCCCCTCCTTTCTTTTTGGTTTTCCCTCCCCTTTCTTACTATTATTTCTAGTCCCCCACTAAAATTAGCTGGGTATTTTAGCACTTTCATTTTGGTACAGTACATATGGGAAGAGAGAAAGGAAATTTAGGGTTTTGTTGAGAAAGCATATGTTAGGAGAAATGGAAGAGAGGAAGATGGAAAGATAGCTGGATGGCTGGGAGACAGTGAAGATAGGGTGGGTTTCTGGAAGAAGCTGGGAGTACTTGGCATCTTCCTGGAATAACTGGCCACCTTTTAAATAGGAAATTAGAAAGCTTAGCTAAACTATAGTATGTACAACAATCATAACATAAATCTGCTAGTTACTTCTTATATTTGTGGTTTCGGGAGAGTTCTTTGTATTATTTGAGTTTGACAGGCTCCCTGATGTACTATTTTGGGTCTTTTTTTTTTCTGGCTTTTTTTAAGATTTTCTCTTTGCATTTGGTTTTCAGCTGTTCCCCATAATATTCCTGGGTGTGGCTTTTATGTGTTTTTTTTTTTTTTTTTTTTTTTTTTTTTTTTTTAGCTGAAGCCCATACTTCATTTGGGTTTCCTTAGGTTTTTTTTTTCTTTTTTTTTTCTTTTTTTTTTTATTAATTAAAAAAATTAACTAACACAACAATAGAAATCAATCCATTCTACATATGCAATCAGTAATTCTTAATATCATCACATAGGTGTATGGTCATCATTTCTCAGTACATATGCATCGATTTAGAGAAAGAAATAGCACTACAACAGAAAAAGAAATAAAGTGATAACACAGAGAGAAAACACAAATAAAAATAAAAAGTACAAAAATATATAAGAGAAAGCAAACAAACAAAAAAAAAACTATAGATCAGATGCAGCTTCATTCAGCGTTCCAAGATAATTACATTACAATTAGGCAGTATTGTGCTGACCATTTTTTTTTTTTTAGACGTCATACCATTCTACATATGCAATCAGTAATTCTTAACATCATCACATAGATGCATGATCATCGTTTCTTAGTACATTTGCATCGGTTTAGAAGAACTAGCATTATAACAGAAAAAGATATAGAATGTTAATATAGAGAAAAAAATAAAAGTAATAATAATAAGAACAAAACAAACAAAACAAAAGAAAACAAAAACCTATAGCTCGGATGCAGCTTCGTTCAGTAATTTAACATGATTACTTTACAATTAGGTATTATTGTACTGTCCATTTTTGAGTTTTTGTATCTAGTCCTATTGCACCGTCTGTATTCCATCAGCTCCGATTACCCATTATCTTACCCTGTTTCTAACTCCTGCTGAACTCTGTTACCAATGACATATTCCAAGTTTATTCTCGAGTGTCGATTCACATCATTGGGACCATACAGTATTTGTCTTTTAGCTTTTGGCTAGACTCACTCAGCATAATGTTTTCTAGGTCCATCCATGTTATTACATGCTTCATAAGTTTATCCTGTCTTAACGCTGCATAATATTCCATCGTACGTATATACCACAGTTTGTTTAGCCACTTGTCTGTTGATGGACATTTTGGCTGTTTCCATCTCTTTGCAATTGTAAATAACGCTGCTATAAACATTGGTGTGCAAATGTCTGTTTGTGTCTTTGCCCTTAAGTCCTTTGAGTAGATTCCCAGCAATGGTATTGCTGGATCGTATGGCAATTCTATATTCAGCTTTTTGAGGAAGCGCCAAACTGCTTTCCACAGTGGTTGCACCATTTGACATTCCCACCAACAGTGGATAAGTGTGCCTCTTTCTCCGCATCCTCTCCAGCACTTGTCATTTTCTGTTTTGTTGATAATGGCCATTCTGGTGGGTGTGAGATGATATCTCATTGTGGTTTTGATGTGCATTTCTCTAATGGCCAGGGACATTGAGCATCTCTTCATGTGTCTTTTGGCCATTTGTATTTCCTCCTCTGAGAGGTGTCTATTCAAGTCTTTTTCCCATTTTGTAATTGGGTTGGCTATCTTTTTGTTGTTGAGTTGAACAATCTCATTATAAATTCTGGATACTAGACCTTTATCTGATATGTCGTTTCCAAATATTGATTCCCATTGTGTAGGCTGTCTTTCTACTTTCTTGATGAAGTTCTTTGATGCACAAAAGTGTTTAATTTTGAGGAGTTCCCATTTATTTATTTCCTTCTTCAGTGCTTTTGCTTTAGGTGTAAGGTCCATAAAACCGCCTCCAATTGTAAGATTCATAAGATATCTCCCTACATTTTCCTCTAACTGTTCTATGGTCTTAGACCTAATGTTTAGATCTTTGATCCATTTTGAGTTAACTTTTGTATAGGGTGTGAGATATGGGTCTTCTTTCATTCTTTTGCATATGGATATCCAGCTCTCTAGGCACCATTTATTGAAGAGACTGTTCTGTCCCAGGTGAGTTGGCTTGACTCCCTTATCAAAGATCAAATGACCATAGATGAGAGGGTCTATATCTGAGCACTCTATTCGATTCCATTGGTCGATATATCTATCTTTATGCCAATACCATGCTGTTTTGACCACTGTGGCTTCATAATATGCCTTAAAGTCTGGTAGTGCAAGACCTCCAGCTTCGTTTTTTTTCCTCAAGATGTTTTTAGCAATTCGGGGCACCCTGCCCTTCCAGATAAATTTGCTTATTGGTTTTTCTAATTCTGAAAAATAAGTTGTTGGGATTTTGATTGGTATTGCATTGAATCTGTAAATCAATTTAGGTAGGATTGACATCTTAACTATATTTAGTCTTCCAATCCATGAACACGGTATGCCCTTCCATCTGTTTAGGTCTTCTGTGATTTCTTTTAACAGTTTTTTGTAGTTTTCTTTGTATAGGTCTTTTGTCTCTTTAGTTAAATTTATTCCTAGGTATTTTATTCTTTTAGTTGCAATTGTAAATGGGATTCGTTTCTTGATTTCCCCCTCCACTTGTTCATTGCTAGTGTATAGAAATGCTACAGATTTTTGAATGTTGATCTTGTAACCTGCTACTTTGCTGTACTCATTTATTAGCTCTAGTAGTTTTGTTGTGGATTTTTCCAGGTTTTCGACGTATAGTATCATATCGTCTGCAAACAGTGATAGTTTTACTTCTTCCTTTCCAATTTTGATGCCTTGTATTTCTTTTTCTTGTCTAATTGCTCTGGCTAGAACCTCCAACACAATGTTGAATAATAGTGGTGATAGTGGACATCCTTGTCTTGTTCCTGATCTTAGGGGGAATGTTTTCAATTTTTCCCCATTAAGGATGATATTAGCTGTGGGTTTTTCATATATTCCCTCTATCATTTTAAGGAAGTTCCCTTGTATTCCTATCCTTTGAAGTGTTTTCAACAGGAAAGGATGTTGAATCTTGTCAAATGCCTTCTCTGCATCAATTGAGATGATCATGTGATTTTTCTGCTTTAATTTGTTGATATGGTGTATTACATTAATTGATTTTCTTATGTTGAACCATCCTTACATACCTGGGATGAATCCTACTTGGTCATGATGAATAATTCTTTTAATGTGTTGTTGGATACGATTTGCTAGAATTTTATTGAGGATTTTTGCATCAATATTCATTAGAGAGATCGGCCTGTAGTTTTCTTTTCTTGTAATATCTTTGCCTGGTTTTGGTATGAGGGTAATGTTGGCTTCATAGAATGAGTTAGGTAGTTTTCCCTCCACTTCGATTTTTTTGAAGAGTTTGAGGAGAGTTGGTACTAATTCTTTCTGGAATGTTTGATAGAATTCACATGTGAAGCCGTCTGGTCCTGGACTTTTCTTTTTAGGAAGCTTTTGAATGACTGCTTCGATTTCTTTACTTGTGATTGGTTTGTTGAGATCATCTATCTCTTCTTGAGTCAAAGTTGGTTGTTCATGTCTTTCCAGGAACCCGTCCATTTCCTCTAAATTGTTGTATTTATTAGCGTAAAGTTGTTCATAGTATCCTATTATTACCTCCTTTATTTCTGTGAGGTCAGTAGTTATGTCTCCTCTTCCATTTCTGATCTTATTTATTTGCATCCTCTCTCTTCTTCTTTTTGTCAATCTTGCTAAGGGCCCATCAATCTTATTGATTTTCTCATAGAACCAACTTCTGGCCTTATTGATTTTCTCTATTGTTTTCATGTTTTCAATTTCATTTATTTCTGCTCTAATCTTTGTTATTTCTTTCCTTTTGCTTGCTTTGGGGTTAGCTTGCTGTTCTTTCTCCAGTTCTTCCAAATGGATAGTTAATTCCTGAATTTTTGCCTTTTCTTCTTTTCTGATATAGGCATTTAGGGCAATAAATTTCCCTCTGAACACTGCCTTTGCTGCGTCCCATAAGTTTTGATATGTTGTGTTTTCATTTTCATTCGCCTCGAGGTATTTGCTAATTTCTCTAGCAATTTCTTCTTTGACCCACTCGTTGTTTAGGAGTGTGTTGTTGAGCCTCCACGTATTTGTGGATTTTCTGGCACTCTGCCTATTATTGATTTCCAACATCATTCCTTTATGGTCCGAGAAAGTGTTGTGTAAGATTTCAATCTTTTTAAATTTGTTAAGACTTGCTTTGTGACCCAGCATATGGTCTATTTTTGAGAATGATCCATGAGCACTTGAGAAAAAGGTGTATCCTGCTGTTGTGGGATGTAATGTCCTATAAATGTCTATTAAGTCTAGTTCATTTATAGTAATATTCAGATTCTCTATTTCTTTGTTGATCTTCTGTCTAGATGTTCTGTCCCTTGATGAGAGTGGTGAGTTGAAGTCTCCAACTATTATAGTATATGAGTCTATTTCCCTTTTCAGTGTTTGCAGTGTATTCCTCACGTATTTTGGGGCATTCTGGTTCGGTGCGTAAATATTTATGATTGTTATGTCTTCTTGTTTAATTGTTCCTTTTATTAGTATATAGTGTCCTTCTTTGTCTCTTTTAACTGCTTTACATTTGAAGTCTAATTTGTTGGATATTAGTATAGCCACTCCTGCTCTTTTCTGGTTGTTATTTGCATGAAATATCTTTTCCCAACCTTTCACTTTCAACCTATGTTTATCTTTGGGTCTAAGATGTGTTTCCTGTAGACAGCATATAGAAGGATCCTGTTTTTTAATCCATTCTGCCAATCTATGTCTTTTGATTGGGGAATTCAGTCCATTGACATTTAGTGTTATTACTGTTTGGATAATATTTTCCTCTACCATTTTGCCTTTTGTATTATATATATCATATCTGATTTTCCTTCATTCTACACTCTTTTCCATATCTCTCTCTTCTGTCTTTTTGTATCTGACTCTAATGCTCCCTTTAGTATTTCTTGCAGAGCTGGTCTCTTGGTCACGAATTCTTTCAGTGACTTTTTGTCTGAGAATGTTTTAATTTCTCCCTCATTTTTGAAGGATAATTTTGCTGGATATAGGAGTCTTGGTTGGCAGTTTTTCTCTTTTAGTATTTTAAATATATCATCCCACTGTCTTCTAGCTTCCATGGTTTCTGCTGAGAAATCTACACATAGTCTTATTGGGTTTCCCTTGTATGTGATGGATTGTTTTTCTCTTGCTGCTTTCAAGATCCTCTCTTTCTCATTGACCTCTGACATTCTAACTAGTAAGTGTCTTGGAGAACGCCTATTTGGGTCTAATCTCTTTGGGGTGTGCTGCACTTCTTGGATCTGTAATTTTAGGTCTTTCATAAGAGTTGGGAAATTTTCAGTGAAAATTTCTTCCATTAGTTTTTCTCCTCCTTTTCCCTTCTCTTCTCCTTCTGGGACACCCACAACACGTATATTTGTGCAGTTCATATTGTCCTTGAGTTCCCTGATACCCTGTTCAAATTTCTCCATTCTTTTCCCTATAGTTTCTGTTTCTTTTTGGAATTCAGATGTTCCATCCTCCAAATCACTAATTCTATCTTCTGTCTCTTTAAATCTATCATTGTAACTATCCATTATTTTTTCTATGTTTGCTACTTTATCCTTCACTTCCATAAGTTCTGCGATTTGTTTTTTCAGTTTTTCTATTTCTTCTTTATGTTCAGCCCATGTCCTCTTCATGTCCTCCCTCAATTTATCGATTTCATTTTTGAAGAGGTTTTCCATTTCTGTTCGTATATTCAGGATTAGTTGTCTCAGCTCTTGTGTCTCATTTGAGCTATTGGTTTGTTCCTTTGACTGGGCCATATTCTCAATCTTTTGAGCGTGGACAGTTATCTTCTGCTGCTGGCGTCTGGGCATTTATTCAGATTTCTCTGGGTGTTGGACCCAGCAAGGTTGTAAGATTTTTCTGTGAAATCTCTGGGATCTGTTTTTCTTATCTTGCCCAGTACGTGGCGCACGTGGCACACGTTTGTCTCAAGTGTTTGGAATGGGTCTCCCCCAGTCACCGATCTCCATGGCCTGGGGCTTTCGGATCCAAATCTCTCCGTTGGTTCAGGGGCCACGCGTGGTGGGGGCGTCAGCTGCCGCGGCTTGAGGGGACCCTGTGGCTGGTTGCGGGCCGCAGCGGGCCTGGGGGATTCCCCACCGGACCAGGAAGCCTCCCGTGGGGGGGGGCTTCCGCGGCTTGGATAGCCCTCCTATCTGAGACTCGTATCCGCGGACTCGAAGCAGAGACTCAAAGCCGCCCGCAAAAGAGGGGTGCCACCTGCCTCGGCTTGGGAAACTTGCTTCTCCAATACTCTCAGCCGGCCCGGAAAGGGGTGAGGGAGTAGCTCGGACCACCGCAGCTGCCGCTGATCGGGAGATCGCACGCCGCTCGGGTGTCTCACTGCAGCCAAGTCTCGCAGTCAGTCTAGCCAGCCCAGACTTTGGATAGCCCTCTGATCCGGGACTCGTAGCCGCGGACTTAAAGCCGAGACTCGAAGCCGCCCTCAAAAGAAGGGCGCCGCCTGCCTCGGCTTGGGGAACTTACTTCTCCGATACTCTCAGCCGGCCCGGGAAGGAGGGAGGGATTAGCTCGGACCGCCGCAGCTGCGGCCGCTCGGGGGTCTCGCCGCAGCCAAGTCTCGCAATCAGACTTGCCAGCCCAGACTTTGGATAGCCCTCTGATCCGAGACTTGTAGTCGCGGACTTGAAGCCGCCCGCAAAAGTGTGGCGCCGGCCGCCTTGGCTGGGAAGCTTGTCTCTCCGAGTCTCTCAGCCAGCCCCGGAAGGAGGGAGGGATTAGCTCGGACCGCCGCAGCTGCGGCCGCTTGGGGGTCTTGCCGCAACCAAGACTCGGAATCAGACTTGCCAGCCCAGACTTTGGATAGCCCTCTGATCCGAGACTTGTAGTCGCGGACTCGAAGCCGCCCGCAAAAGTGTGGCACCGGCCGCCTTGGCTGGGAAGCTTGTCTCTCCGAGTCTCTCAGTCAGCCCCGGAAGGAGGGAGGGATTAGCTCGGACCGCCGCAGCTGCGGCTGCTCGGGAAATCGCCCGCCGCTCGGGGTCTCACTCACCGCAGCTGAGTTTCGCAGTCAGAGTAGCCAGCCCAGACTTGGTTACGCTGTGTGTCCATTCCCTGCTGTAGCCCCGGGAGTTGTTTTGTACTGTTTCTGTTCACCTATTAGTTGATTTGGAGTCGGAGGAACTAAGACGCATGTACCTTACTAAGACGCCATCTTGGATCCCCGGCTTTTATGTTTTTATTCTCCTTGGAGTTTGTAGTGATTCCTGAATCTGTGGCTTGATGTCAGTTGTTAGCTTGGAAAAGTTGTTGGCCATGATTTTTCAAACACTACTCCAGCACCTGTAACTATCCCCATTACAGGACTGATGGTGTGCAGGGTAGATCTTCTCAGCATGACCCACATGTCTCATGAAGTGTCCATTTTATGTCTGCCTCTTTCCCCTCTCTGTGCTTCTGTTTGGAGCAGTCTGCTTTCTCTTCTTTTGTCTTCACAATGTCCATCTACTGTAAATCCATTAAGTTCCTAATGTTAGTGTTTGTATTTTTTCAGGTCTTCAGTTTGTGTTGTTTATATTCCTGTTCTTTGGAGAAATTCATAATTTTGCCATCTGTGGTAGTTGGGTTCAGATGTCAACATAGCCAGGTGAAGGTGCCTAGTTCTATTGTTGTGGACGTGAGCCAGTGGTATGTGAAGCTCTGTCGCTGATTACATCTGCAGTCAGCTAGGAGGCGTGCCTACTGCAGTGAATGATGTTTGATTTAATTGATTGGATGCTTAAATGAGAGAGCCCAACTTAGCATAGCCCAAGCAGCTCAGTCCAGGCCTTTGGGGATGCAGAAAGGAATCACCCTGGGGAAAGTTGTTGGAACCCAGAGGCCTGGAGAGAAGGCCAGCAGAAATCGCCCTGTGCCTTCCCATGTAAGAAAGAACCTCAGTTGAAAGTTAGCTGCCTTTCCTCTGAAGAACTATACGCTTCTAACTAAATAAATCCCCTTTCATTAAAAGCCAGTCTGTCTCTGGTATGTTGCATTCTGGGAGCCTTAGTAAACTAGAACACCATCTATTTTTTTAAACTCTTTAGTCACAGTTATTTCAAAGTCCTCATCTTGGCTACCTAAGTCCTGGCTGCCTGAGCTCCACTTGTTCGCCAGCCCTCAGAGCCTGCCACAGGCTCGTTTAATGATGATGGGTGTGCTCTGCTTCTGCTCAGTTCCTCAGACGCTTGCTTAAGCAAGGCTCAGCTTACAGACTGCTAATGCTGCCAGGGAAAAGTGGCCAGAAGGTTGGGCTCAGTTCAGTGAGTTTCCCTCCTTGCCAGGATTCTGGCTCAATGGATTTTGGTTGTAAAGCTGAGAAGGCCTGTTCCCCAATTTTTCCTTTCTCCTTCCCGAAAAAGAATTCATACACCTTTGTTGTATGAATTCCATTGCCTTCTGAAGAGTACATGCCTCTACCCCAACGGCAGCAGCTTGGCCATGTGGTTTCTGATGGAACGTGGGTGGAAGCAACAGTATGCCAGCTGGAGCAGAGGCTCATGATGTTCATGAGAACATGCCGAACTGAGAGCTTAGCCTGTGTCTTGGACTGAACAGATACCTGGAGCAGAGCAGAATAGAGCTGGCTTGCAGCCAAAACGTATATGAGCAGGAAGTAATCCATTATTTTAAGCCTCTGGGATCTGGAGTTTTTCATTGCTATGGCACAACCTACCAAAGACTGATTAATACAGCCTCTTCAGGTGAGGTCTTTCACAGTCTGTATGAAGCCATTGCCCTATTTTGCTTATTGACAAAGTGTGATTGAGGAGGCCTCAGGTGCCTAGTGGTGGCAGCAGGGGTAGTGGCTACCCTTGCCACAGGTCACTGCAGGAAATCCACACATTTCAGGTGTGCTCTTTTAGAAAGAATACACCTTAAATGCTTTGGATTTTGAATTATTCTATGAGCAAACACTTCCAAAAGTGATTGAACCCTGGCAGTCATTACATCATCCAAAATAAGCCATTTTTTGATAACCAGATAAACTACTAATCCAATACTCAAATGGTCGGGGTGTCTAAGCATTTGCCTCAGGCTGAAGGCCACTGATGCAGTTTCTGGGTGACCTCTGTGAAGTCTTCTACTGGGCAAGGGAGTCAAATGGGTCTTGATTGATAAAGTATTATCTTCCCTTCTTTTCTCTTTGTTAGCATTTCTGTTCCTTCTGTATAGGTTTTTGAGAAATGTGCCAAGGAGTTAGGAAAATATCAGTGCTTGTTCCCTCATTTCCGCTCTAGCTCTGCCTTCACCCAGGCTGGGCCACCCAGGGCTGCTGTGCATTCTCCATGAACTGGGGCAGAACACAAAGGGCCTGCCTGAGAAAACATCTTCTGGGGCTATCCTGCCTGGGTGAGTGGGGGCAGGGATGGGGGTCCCAGGACACAGGCTGGGCTCCTGGTGCTAGCTTGGCGCTGTTCCACCCTCAACAGCCTCTGAGCAGGCAGGGTATGGGGACCCCACTTTCTAAGAGGATATGTCCACTGCATTTAGCTGGTGCTATGTTTGAATCCAGGTTTTTTCTCCTCCAAAGCTGGATTGTCCAGCCATTTGTCTTGCTTAAGCTGTTTGGTAGAGAGGTGGTGTGAGGTACAGTTTCCCAAACGTGAGAGCAGATTAGTGATGAAGACACTAACCCACCTCAGGAGCCTGTGGTCAGGGATTCGGGGGTGGAGACTCATGATTTTTATAAACAGGTGTCTTCTGAGGTTACCTCAGTGAAACAGGGGAGGCAGCGAGCCCATGATTGTCATGTGTGTCTTCGTGTGTGTCCCATGTGCACAGCCCTGCATGCACCCTGTAAGGGCAGTCAGGTGGGGCCCTCTCTGACACTTCCTCTTCCTCACTTGGCACATTTTCTTCATTGGCGTTCATTGTCAGAAGCCAAGAACCTGGACCTTATTATTTTAGCATCTGCAGAAATGTCCTGAACGATGCTTTCAGGCAGGCCCTGCTCTGTGCAGAGGATGACAGCAGAACTGCCCCTTGAGCAGGCTTGTGCAAAACTGGCTGAAAGCTGCTGACTTTTCCCCAACACCCCATATTAGATCACTCATAGGTTCCTGTTTGAGTTAAAGTGACAAATGTGTCAACTTTCTTTGGTTAAGAAAGGAACAGTGTCCTGTCTATAAGGCCCTTGCCTGTGGAGCTGCCATCTGGAGTGTTGCAGCTTGCTCTGACCCCTTGCAGGCAGCCTTCCAGAAGCAGCTGCATTTGAAGACAGCTGGTGACACACTCGCCCAAATAGAACTTCACACAACGAAAGTATGCATCAGATCGTAGTCAATAAACGTGTGAGGAAAGACATTTTCTTCCAGCTACAGCAATGCTCCAGTGTCAGCTGTCGGGGTTGACCTGAGCGCAAGAAGGCCCCAGGGGTCAGTCATGCAGCAGATGGCTTTTTGGTTAGCCTGGAAGGATGCTGGTGAAAGCTTGAGAATCTGCCCTGCCCTGCCCTGCTCCGTGGCCTAGAGCACCTCTGCAGACCTGGCACTCTGGCCTTCCCACTCCTGTGCTCTGTGCTGACCCTTTTCCGCTGCTGAAACCCTCTTTGGGGGAGTGAATGGCACCAATTAAGCTATTCCCTTAGGCTTCTGAGGCATTCTTTTTTTCACCCTTATATTTTGATTTATGTAGGCCAGCCCAGGTACCCTCACTGAATTCTCTGTCTTCCAGAAGCTTTATTGAAAAAGTCAAGTGGTACAACTTTTGCCTTTTTTAGTGGCTCTTTTTTACATAGAATATATTTTAGATTCTGAAAGGAAACAGTAAAAATGCAAAGTTTTAGTGGTTTGAGCATGCATAGAGTTGGTGGTCTAGAAAACGGAAGTGAAACCAAATATTAGGTTTCTTTGTGTCCGTTTTCCCTCAAGAGAGCCAGCATCCATTTGGAAGTTCATCCTTTCTGAGCATGCCTGCACTCAACTGATGCTGGCTTTGGTCATCCTTGTGCCTTAAGTCTGAAGCCTCAGCCCTTCATCTGTCCTGGAAATGTCTCTTGCATGGCTGCTCTTTCCACCTGCCAGCATCTTCTTGTGCTAGCTGTTATGGCCACATCCTAACTGGCCTTCTGCTTCTCTGCACTTGGTCCTCTGCAGTGTTGTGCTGCTCCTCTCTTTCAGCCATCCAGGGGCTTCCCATTGTACTTGGGATGCAATCCATATTGCTCTCAATAGCCTGTGTATCTCTGTGTGATGTGCCCTGGCTCCTGCCTCACTCTTCTCCCACTCCTTTCTCTGCCTCAGGGAAAGACGGCTTGCCCTTCCCTGATTCTGTACTTCATCTGCCCTCCTTTAAGGGCTAGCCCACGTCTCTAGGTCATAGCTTCAGTGGTCTCCACAGAAGCCTCCCCTGGCCCTGTCCTGAGGATTGAGCAGTACAAGAGTGGACCAAGCTAAATGTCCATCATAAGTAGGTGATGGTAAAGGCAGTAGAGCAAACACACCTGGCTTATTTCACTTACAGTTGAATTTCTTCTGAAAACTTACAAAAGATACTTGAAAAAAAGGCTTAAGCTCACGAGGATAGATTCAGTGCAGTCCTATCAAAATACCAGCAGAGTTTTTTTGCATAAATTGCCAGGCTGATCCTAAAATTTATATAGAAAGTCAAGGGACTCAGAATAGTCAAAACCATCTTGGAAAAAAACCCATCTGGAGGATTTTTCTTCCTGATTTCAGAATTACTGTACCTGCAGAGGTACAGCAATCCAGACAATCTAGTACAGACAAAAAGGATAGACTTATGGATTAGGGAATAGAATTAAGAGCCCAGAAATAAACCCTCACATCTCTGGTCAATTGACTTTCAACAGAGGTGCCAAGGCAGTTCTGTAGACAAAGAATGGTCTAACCAACAGATGAGGCTGAACAAGTGGACATCCATGGAGGCCTTGATGCTTAGACCATATGCAGAAAGTAACTCAAAATGGATCATAGACCTAAATGAAAGAGCTAAAATTGCAAATCTTCCCACAGAAAACTAAGAAAAATCTTCATGCCCTCAGGTCCTCAGGTCAGGCAAAGAGTTCTTCACCATGACCAGATAGACGATGCATAAAAGAAAAAAAAGTAAGTTGGATTTTGCCAAAATAAGAAATTTTTGTACTTGAAAACTCACTGATATGACTTATTGGGAAGTACTGGTCCAAGGTGGCAGCTTAATGAGATGTGGGATTTAGTTCGTCCTCCAGAGTAGCTAGTAAATAGCCAGGAACAGTACAGAACAACTGCTTGGGCCACATCAGTGACCAGACACACAGCATACACAAGTCTGGACAAGCTGGACCAGCTGCGATCCCACCCAGAACCCTGAGTCCCCCAAGCCGTGGAGGCTGGTGCCCCTCCCCCACAGGCTGGTTCCCAGAGGGGAAAGCAAAGAGACTTTACTAGTAACAAGGGGCTGAGCTCAACTCAGCTCCAATTGTGGAATTGATTAACAAATTCTAACTACTAAAAATAGACCCCAAGCTCAGCTGATCCTCTAGTAAAAGCTGAGGTTGCTGATTTTTGCCCTGGCACAGAGGGGGTGGGGTGTCAAAAAAAGAAAACTAAAAACAGTTTTTTTTGGATCAGACAGCACAAAATACCTGAAAGAAGCTGGGCTCTGAAGGAAAGGAGGGGGCATATAGAATCTGGAGATCCACAGAGCAGTGTACCAACTTAAGCTTTGATTGGCAAACCCTAGGAACGGGTTCTGCTCTGAAAAGAATTTTTTTTCTTTTCTTTTTTGTGGCTGTGCTTATACAGTTTGACTGTGCTTTGGATACAACTGCAAGGCTTCTCAGGCTCCAACTGCCCCAGGCAAGGGCTGAATTAAGCTTGTCTGAGAGCTTGTCTGGAGGCTCTGCCTTCCCAAGGAGAGGGGTGGGGCCCTCTCAGGTGGAATCCCTCCCTCAAGGAATTGAGATCCCAGGGTCTGGAAAACTGAAGCAATTAAAGCCAACCTACAACATCTCCTCTGTCTCAACCACACCCCCAGCAGGGAGAGTCTACTGAAGTTAAAGGCATGGTATCACTTTTTCCTGGTGGGACCTGCAGGTAGACAAGTGCTACATACAGGGCAGGATAGGAAAAATACAGAGTCTAGAGGCTTCCTAGGAAAGTCTTTCAACCTGCTGGCTCTCACCCTCAGGGAAAACTGTCCCAAGTGACTCTTTCCTCCTGTGAGGAGGCCAGTTTGGCCTGAGAAGATCTGACTGGGGTCTATAATACCTAAGTAGACCCTCCTAAGGGAAAGTTAAAAAGCACCATATAGGCAGGGGAAGAAACAAGAAAACAAGAACTGAAAACTTCCGATCTGTTAAACAAAACCTTAGCTAGAGGTTTAAAATAAGCTGAACTGAATGTCAAAGAGCAGATAGACCACAAAGTCATCCAGCAAGAAAATTCTAGGTAAAAAAGTGAAAACAATCTCCAGAATAAACTAAATAAGGAAATTAAATGTTGAGATGCCAGCAAAAAATAACAAATCATGCTAGGAAAATTGAAGATATGGCCCAGTCAAAGGAACAAACTAACAGATCAACTCCTGTTGAAACAACTAATTCAGGACATTCAAACAGACGTGGAAAACCTCATCAAAAATCAAATCAATGAATTGAGGGAGGCTATAGAGGATTAAAGAAGGCAAAGGATGAACAAAAAGAAGAAATTGAAAGTCTGAAAAAACAAATCACAGAACTTATGGGAATGAAAGGCGTGGTAGAAGAGATGAAAAAAGCAATGGAAACCTACAACATTAGCTTTCAAGAGGCAGAAGATAGGATTAATGAACTGAAGGATGGGACATCTGAAGTCTGACAAGCAAAAGAAAATATAGGGAAAAGAATGGAAATATATGAGCAGGGGCTTAGAGAATTGAATGACAACGTGAAGTGCATGAATATACATGTGTGGGTGTCCCAGAAGGAGAAGAGAAGGGAAAAGGAGGAGAAAAACTAATGGAGGAAATTATCACTGAAAATTTCCCAACACTTATGAAAGACTTAAAATTACAGATCCGGGGCAGGCCACGGTGGCTCAGCAGGTAAGAATGCTTGCCTGCCAAGCCCGAGGACCCGGATTCGATTCCTGGTGCCTGCCCATGTAAAAAAAAAAAAAAATTACAGATCCAAGAAGTGCAGTGTACCCCAAACAGAACAGATCCAAATAGATGTGCTCCAAGACACTTACTACTCAGAATGTCATATGTAAAAGAGAGAGAGAGAGAATTTGAAAGCAGCAAGAGAAAGGAAATCCATCACATAGAACAGAAGCCCAATAAGACTGTAGTCTCGCCTGGAGGCAAGAAGACAGTAGTATGATGTATTTAAGATACTAAAAGAGGAAATTTGCCAACCAAGAATTCTATATCCAGCAAAATTGTCTTTCAAAAATGAGGGGGAAATTAAAACATTTTCAGGCAAAAAATCACTGAGAGAATTTGTGACCAAGAGACTGGCTCTGCAAGAAATACTAAAGGGAGCACTAGAGACAGATAGGAAAAGACAGTATAGAGAGGTGTGGAGAAGAGTGTAGAAATGAAGACTATTTGGTAAAGGTAAAAAGAAGAAAAATTAGATATGACATATAAAATCTAAAAGAAAAAATGGTAGAAGAAAGTACTGCCCTACAGTAATAACACTAAATGTTAATGGATTAAATTCCCCAATCAAAAGACATAGGCTGGCAAAATGGATTTAAAAACAGGACCCATCTATATGCCATCTACCGTAGACGCATTTTAGACCCAAGGATAAACATAGGTTGAAAGTGAAAGGCTGGGAAAAGATATTTTGTGCAAACAACAATGACAAAAGAGCAAGAGTAGCTATACTAATATCCAACAATTAGACCTCAATTGTAAAACACTTAAAAGAGGCAAAGAAGGATACTATGTATTAATAAAAGGAACAATTCAACAAGGAAAAATAGCAATCATAAATATTTATCACCAAGCCAGAGGGTTCCAAAATACATGATGGAAACACTGAAAACAGAAATAGACACATCTACTGTAATAGTTGGAGACTAGATCTCAGAACATCTGGACAGAGGATCAATAAAGAAACAGAGAATGTGAATATTACAATAAATGAGCTAGACTTAACAGACATTTATAGGACATTACACCCCACAACACCAGGATGCCCCTTTTTCTCAAGTGCTCATGGATCATTCTCAAGGATAGACCATATGCTGGGTCACAAAGCAAGTCTCAATAAATTTAAAAAGATTGAAATCATACAAAACACTTTCTCAGATCATAAAGGAATGAAGTTGGAAATCAATAATAGGCAGAGGGCCAGAAAATTCACAAATATATAGAGGCTCAACAGCACACTCTTAAACAATCAGTGTTTCAAGGAAGAAATTACAAGAGAAGTCAGTAAATATCTCGAGGCAAATGAAAATGAAAACACAACATATCAAAATTTATGGGATGCAGCAAAGACAGTGCTAAGAGGGAAATTTATTGCCCTAGATGCCTATACTGAAAAAGAAGAAAGAGCAAAAAGCGAGGAATTAACTGTTCATTTGGAAGAACTAGAGAAAGAACAGCAAATAACCCCAGAGCAAGCACAAGGAAAGGATAATGAAGATTAGAGCAGAGTTAAATGAAATTGGAAACATAAAAACAGTTGAGAAAATCAACAAAACAAGAAGTTGGTTCTATGAGAAAATCATTAAGATTGATGGACCCTTAGCAAGGTTGACAAAAAGAGGAGAGAGGATGCAAATAAATAAAATCAGAAATGGAAGAGGAGACATAACCACTGACCCTGAAGAAATATAGGAGGTAATGAGAGGATACTATGAACAGCTTTGTGCTAATAAACCAGACAATGTAGATGAAGTGGGCAACTTCCTAGAAAGGTGTGAACAACCAACATTAATTCAAGAAGAAATAGATGACCTCAACAAACCAATCACAAGTAAAAAAATTGAATCAGTCATTAAGAAGCTCCCCAAGAAAGAGAAGTCCAGGAGCAGATGGCTTCATATGTAAATTCAACCAAACATTCAAGAAAGAATTAGTACCAATCCTGCTCAAACTCTTCAAAAAAATTGGAGACGAGGGAAGGCTACCTAACTCATTCTATGAAGCCAACATCACCCTCATACCAAACCAGACAAAGATACACAAGAAAGAAAATTGCAGACCAATCTCTCTAATAAATGTAGATGCAAAAATACTCAACAAAATTCTTGCAAATCGAATCCAGCAGCACATTAAAAGAATTATACACCTTGACCAAGTAGGATTCATCCCAGGTGTGCAAGGATGGCTCAACATAAAATCAATTAATGTAATATATCATATCAACAAATCAAAGCAGAAAAACCACATGATCATCTTGATTGATGCAGAAAAAGGCATTTGACAAAATTCCACAGCCTTTCCTATTGAAAACACTTCAAAGGATAGGAATAGAAGGAAACTTCCTCAACATGTTAAAGGGAATATATGAAAAACCCACAGCTAACATCATCCTCAAAGGGGGAAAAAACAGAAAACTTTCCCCTAAGATCAGGAACAAGACAAGAATGTCCACTATCACCACTGATATTCAACATTGTGTTGGAAGATCTAGCCAGAGCAATTAGACAAGAAAAAGAAATACAATGCATCAAAAATTGAAAAGGAACAAGTGAAACTATCACTGTTTGCAGATGATATGATACTATATGTCAAAAACCCTGAAAAATCCACAGCAAAACTACTAGAGCTAATAAATGAGTACAGCAAAGTGGCAGGTTACAAGATCAACACTCAAAAATCTTTAGTGTTTCTATACACTAGTAATGAGCAATCTGAGCGGGGAAATCAAGAAAAAAATCCATGTACAGTTGCAACCAAAAGAATACAATATTTAGGAATAAATTTAACTAAGGATTCAAAAGACCTATACAAAGAAAACTATAAAATATTGCTAAAAGAAATCACAGAAGACCTAAATAAATGGAAGGGCATACCATGTTCATGGATTGGAAGACGAAATATAGTTAAGATGACAATTCTACCTAAACTGATTTACAGATTCAACACAATACCAATTAAAATCCCAAAAACTTACTTTTCAGAAATAGAAAAACCAATAATCAAATTTATCTGGAAGAGCAGGGTGCCCCGAATAGCTAAAAATATCCTGAGGAAAAAAATGCCGTCAGAGGTCTCACACTATCTGACTTTAAAGGCATATAACAAAGCTACAGTGGTCAAAACAGCATGGTACTGGCATAAAGATAGATATACTGACCAATGAAATTAAATAGAGTGTTCAGATATAGACTCTCTCATCTATGGACATTTGATCTTTGATAAGGCAGTCAAGCCAACTCACTAGGGACAGAACAGTCTTTTCAATAAATGGTGCCTAGAGAACTGGATACCCACATGCAAAAGAACGAAAGAGGACCCGTATCTCACACCCTACACAAAAATTAACTCAAAATGGACTGAAGACCTAAACATTAGATCTAAGACCATAAAACTTTTAGAAGAAAATCTAGGGAAATATCCTATAAATCTTATAATAGGAGGTGGTTTCCTAGATCTTACACCCAAAGCATGAGCATTGAAGAAAGAAATAGATAAATGGGAACTCCTCAAAATGAAACACTTTTGTGCATTAAAGAACTTTGTCAAGAAAGTAAAATGACAGCTTACACAATGGAAGACAATATTTGGAAACGATATATCAGATAAAAGTCTAGTATCAAGAATATATAAAGAGATTGTTCAACCCAACAATAAAAAGACAAACAACCCAGTAATAAAATGGGGAAAAGACATGAACAGACACTTCTGAGAAGAGGGAATAGAAATGGCTAAAAGGCACATGAAAAGATGAGCAACTTCCCTGGCTATTAGGAAAATGTGAATCAAAACCTCAATGAGATATCATATCACACCCACCAGAATGGCCATTATCAATAAAACAGAAAGTGAGGAGAGGGTATGGAGAAAGAGGCACATTTGCCCACTGTTGTTGGGAATGTCAAATGGTACAACTACTGTGGAAGACAGTTTGGCGTTTTCTCAGGAAGCTAAGTATAGAATTGCCATATGATCCAGCAATACCATTGCTAGGTTTCTCCTCAAAGGACAAGAGCAAGGACATAAATGGACATTTGTACACCAAAGTTTATAGCAGTATTATTTACAATTGCCAAGAGATGGAAACAGCCCAAATGTCCATCAACAGACGTGTGGCTAAACAAGCTGTGGTTTATACATATGATGGAATATTATGCAGCTGTAAGTCAGAATAAAGCTGTGAAGTATGTAACAACGTGGATGGACCTTGATGACATTATGCTGAATGAGAGTAGCAGGAAACAGAAGGACAGATACTGTGTGGTCTCACTGATATGAAGTAACATTAATGAATGAACTTGGAGAATTTCAGTAAAGGACAGAGATCATCAGGAAATAGAAATAGGGTAGGTATTGGGTAATTAGAGCTGAAGGGATACAGATTGTACAACAGGACTGATTTTAAAAATTCAGAAATGGATAGCACAATACTACATAACTGAGTACAGTAATGTTAGTACATTGAATGAAGCTGAATGTGAGAATAATAGAGGAAAGAGGGCTGGGGGGCACAAATGAAATCAGAAGATAGACACTAAAGACTGAGATGGTATAATCTGGGAATGCCTAGAGTGTACAGCAATAGTGACTAAATTTACAAATTAAAAAATGTTTTTTCATGAGGAAGAACAAAGGAATGTCAGTACTGCAACATGTTGAAAATAGATGGTATTCATATTTTAAACCTTTAACTTATATGTGAGGCTAAAGCAAAAAATGTTAATTTGTTACAAAATTTTTATTTTGACTAGTGCATCTCCTAATGTAACTTATATGGACAGTTTAATTGAACACCATAAATACATGGAACCTTGAGTAGTGCATGAGATTTTGTAGGTTTGTCCAGAATAATGCCCCAATAAATCCCAGAGTGATTTGAACAGTTAATAAAAAAAGTATTTGCAAAGTTCCCTTGGGAGAATGTTCAGAAAGGAGGAAAATTCAACTTCCCCATTTGGAGAAGGCCTCATATTCTCACAATCATTGAGGACAACCAAATCAATAGGCTTAGCCCCGCAATCTTGAGGTTTGTTCATATGAAACTTAACCCCACAAAGGATAGGCGAAGCCTACTTAAAATTAGGCCTAAGAGTCACCCCCAAGGGAACCTCTTCTGTTGCTCAGATGTGGCCTCTCTCTCTCTCAGTCAACAGGACAAGCAAACTCACTGCCCTCTCCCTTTCTGTGTGGGACATGACTCCCAGGAGTGTAGACCTTCCTAGCAATGTGGGACAGAAATCCTAGAATGAGCCTGGACTCAGCATTAAGGGATTGAGAAAACCTTCTAGACCGAAAGGGGAAGAGAGAAATGAGACAAGATAAAGTGTCACTGACAGAGATTCCAAACAGAGTCGAGAGGTTATCCTAGAGGTTATTCTTACGCATTAAATAGATATCACCTTTTTAGTTAAGGTGTTAACAGAGAGGCTGGAGGAAACTGCCTGAAAATGTAGAGCTGTGTTCCAGTAGCCATGTTTCTTGAAGACGATTGTATAATAATATAGCTTTCACAGTGTGGCTGTGTGATTGTGAAAACCTTGTGTCTGATGCTTCTTTTATCTACCTTATGGACAGATGAGTAAAACATGGATTAAAAATAATTAATAGCTCTTTCTCCGCCAGCGGCGCTCCCGCCGCCAGCCACCCAGCCCTCCTCTCTCTCTTTCTCCGCCGGCGGCGCTCCCGCCGCCAGCCAGCCAGCCCTTCTCTCCCTCTTTCTCCGCCGGCGGCGCTCCCGCCGCCAGCCAGCCCTCCTCTCCCTTTTTCTCCGCCGGCGGTGCCCCCGCCGCCAACCAGCCAGCCCTTCTCTCCCTCTTTCTCTGCCGGCGGGGCTCCTGCCGCCAGTCAGCCAGCCCTTCTCTCCCTCTTTCTCCGCCGGCGGCGCTCCCGCCACCAGCCAGCCAGCCCTCCTCTTCCCCCTTCTCTGCCGGCGGCGCTTCCGCCGCCATCTTCCACTTCTCTTTCCCCTTCTGCTCCGGCGGTGCTCCATCCGCCATCTTATCCTTCCCTTTCTCCTCCTGCTCCGGCAGCTCTCCAACCACCACCGTGCCCTCTTCCGCCTTCACCAGTTCCTCCGCCACCGTCCTCGACAGCCTTGCCACCCTCACCCTTTCCTCCTCCAGAACAGCTACTGGGGGAGTGGAGACGATACAGAGCAGCTCCCGGAGCCACGACGGAGATGAAAGGGACGGCGTATCCCATCCTGGAACGGCTGACTGTCTGGGAGAACCAGCTCCGGTGAGATCGCCGAGGGGCACGGGCTATCCCGGGCTGGACGGCAAGCGGCCAGAGTGCCTCCCTTCCTTCTTCCCAGGCCAGCTGGCAGAATTGGACAGGCAGTCCCCTCGGGCCGCGGCAGCTGGCGCCCCCACCACGCGAGGCCCCCCGGACCAACTGAGAGAGTTGGGTCAGAAATCCCCAGACCACGGAGAACAGTGACCGGGGGGGTCCCTACCAAACACGTGACTACCCAGTACGGCTGGGATCGGTGCACTCTCCCGGGCTGCGGCGGCTGGCACCCTCCTGCCACGCTTGGCGCCCTGGGCTGACTAGGAAATTCGGTCGGGCACTCTCCTGGGCTGCGACGGCCGGCAACCCTCCCCGCGTGCGGACCCCCGGGCTGGCTGGCACTCTTCCAAGCCGCTTCGGCTGGCGAACCTCCCACACGGCGAGAGTTTTCCAAAGTTAAAGGACCCACAGCACCTTTTACTGGTGGAACCCGCAGACAACGTGTGCCACGAGCGCCACCTACTGGGCAGGATAAGAAAAACAGAACCCAGAGATTTCACAGAAAAATCTTTCAACCTGTTGGTTCCAACACCCAGGGAAATCTGACTAAATGCCCAGACGCCAGCAGAAGATAACGGATCACGCTCAGAAAATTGAAAATATGGCCCAGTCAAAGGAACAAACCAATAGTTCAAATGAGATACAGGAGCTGGAACAACTAATGCTGAATATACGAACAGAAATGGAAAACCTCTTCAAAAACGAAATCGATAAATTGAGGGAGGACATGAAGAAGACATGGGCTGAACAAAAAGAATAAATAGAAAAACTGAAAAAACAAATCACAGAGCTTATGGAAGTGAAGGATAAAGTAGAAAAGATGGAAAAAACAATGGATACCTACAGTGATAGATTTAAAGAGACTGAAGACAGAATTAGTGATTTGGAGGATGGAACATCTGAATTCGAAAAGAAACAGAAACTATTGGGAAAAGAATGGAAAAATTTGAACAGGGTATCAGGGAACTCAAGGACAATATGAACCGCACAAATATACGTGTTGTGGGTGTCCCAGAAGGAGAAGAGAAGGGAAAAGGAGGAGAAAAACTAATGGAAGAAATTATCACTGAAAATTTCCCAACTCTTATGAAAGACCTAAAATTACAGATCCAACAAGTGCAGCGCACCCCAAAGAGATTAGACCCAAATAGGCATTCTGCAAGACACTTATTAGTTAGAATGTCAGAGGTCAAAGAGAAAGAGAGGATCTTGAAAGCAGCAAGAGAAAAACAATCTGTCACATACAAGGGAAACCCAATAAGACTATGTGTAGATTTCTCAGCAGAAACCATGGAAGCTAGAAGACAGTGGGATGATATATTTAAATTACTAAAAGAGAAAAACTGCCAACCAAGACTCCTATATCGAGCAAAATTGTCCTTCAAAAATGAGGGAGAAATTAAAACATTCTCAGACAAAAAGTCACTGAGAGAATTTGTGACCAAGAGACCAGCTCTGCAAGAAATACTAAAGGGAGCACTAGAGTCATATACGAAAAGACAGAAGAGAGAGGTATGGAGAAGAGTGTAGAAAGAAGGAAAATCAGATATGATATATATAATACAAAAGGCAAAATGGTAGAGGAAAATATTATCCAAACAGTAATAACACTAAATGTTAACGGACTGAATTCCCGAATCAAAAGACATAGACTGGCAGAATGGATTAAAAAACAGGATCCTTCTATATGCTGTCTACAGAAAACACATCTTAGACCCAAAGATAAACATAGGTTGAAAGTGAAAGGTTGGGAAAAGATATTTCATGCAAATAACAACCAGAAAAGAGCAGGAGTGGCTATACTAATATCCAACAAATTAGACTTCAAATGTAAAGCAGTTAAAAGAGACAAAGAAGGACACTATATACTAATAAAAGGAACAATTAAACAAGAAGACATAACAATCATAAATATTTACGCACCGAACCAGAATGGCCCAAAATACGTGAGGAATACACTGCAAACACTGAAAAGGGAAATAGACACATATACCATAATAGTTGGAGACTTCAATTCACCACTCTCATCAATGGACAGAACATCTAGACAGAGGATCAGTAAAGAAATAGAGAATCTGAATATTACTATAAATGAGCTAGACTTAACAGACATTTATAGGACATTACATCCCACAGCAGCAGGATACACCTTTTTTTCAAGTGCTTATGGATCATTCTCAAAGATAGACCATATGCTGGGTCACAAAGCAAGTCTTAAAAAATTTAAAAGGATTGAAATCATACACAACACTTTCTCGGATCATAAAGGAATGAAGTTGGAAATCAATAATAGGCAGAGTGCCAGAAAATTCACAAATACGTGAAGGCTCAACAACACACTCTTAAACAACAAGTGGGTCAAAGAAGAAATTGCAAGAGAAATTAGTAAATACCTCGATGCGAATGAAAATGAAAACACAACATATGAAAACTTATGGGATGCAGCAAAGGCAGTGCTAAGAGGGAAATTTATTGCCCTAAATGCCTATATCAGAAAAGAAGTAAAGGCAAAAATGCAGGAATTAACTGTCCACTTGGAAGAACTGGAGAAAGAACAGCAAACTAATCCCAAAGCAAGCAAAAGGAAAGAAATAACAAAGATTAGAGCAGAAATAAATGAAATTGAAAACATGAAAGCAATAGAGAAAATCAATAAGCAGAAGTTGGTTTTATGAGAAAATCAATAAGATTGATGGGCCCTTATCAAGATTGACAAAAAGAAGAAGAGAGAGGATGCAAATAAATAAGATCAGAAATGGAAGAGGAGACATAACTACTGACCTCACAGAAATAAAGGAGGTAATAACAGGCTACTATGAACAACTTTACGCTAATAAATACAACAATTTAGATGAAATGGACGGGTTCCTGGAAAGACATGAACAACCAACTTTGACTCAATAAGACATAGATGACCTCAACAAACCAATCACAAGTAAAGAGATTGAATTAGTCATTCAAAAGCTCCCTAAAAAGAAAAGTCCAGGACCAGATGGCTTCACATGTGAATTCTATCAAACATTCCAGAAAGAATTAGTACCAACTCTCCTCAAACTCTTCAAAAAAATCGAAGTGGAGGGAAAACTACCTAACTCATTCTATGAAGCCAACATCACCCTCATACCAAAACCAGGCAAAGATATTACAAGAAAAGAAAACTACAGGCCGATCTCTCTAATGAATATTGATGCAAAAATCCTCAATAAAATTCTAGCAAATCGTATCCAACAACACATTAAAAGAATTATTCATCATGACCAAGTAGGATTCATCCCAGGTATGCAAGGATGGTTCAACATAAGAAAATCAATTAATGTAATACACCATATCAACAAATCAAAGCAGAAAAATCATATCATCATCTCAGTTGATGCAGAGAAGGCATTCGACAAGATTCAACATCCTTTCCTGTTGAAAACACTTCAAAGGACAGGAATACAAGGGAACTTCCTTAAAATGATAGAGGGAATATATGAAAAACCCACAGCTAATATCATCCTCAATGGGGAAAAATTGAAAGCTTTCCCCCTAAGATCAGGAACAAAACAAGGATGTCCACTATCACCACTATTATTCAACATTGTGTTGGAGATTCTAGCAAAGCAATTAGACAAGAAAAAGAAATACAAGGCATCAGAATTGGAAAGGATGAAGTAAAACTATCACTGTTTTCAAACGATATGATACTGTACGTCGAAAACCCGGAAAAATCCACAACAAAACTACTAGAGCTAATAAATGAGTACAGCAAAGTAGCAGGTTACAAGATCAACATTCAAAAATCTGTAGCATTTCTATACACTAGTAATGAACAAGCTGAGGGGGAAATCAAGAAATGAATCCCATTTACAATTGCACCTCAAAGAATAAAATACCTAGGAATAAATTTAACTAAAGAGACAAAAAAAAAAACCTATATAAGGAAAACTACAAAAAACTGTTAAAAGAAATCACAGAAGACCTAAATAGATGGAAGGGCATGCCGTGTTCATGGATTGGAAGACCAAATATAATTAAGATGTCAATCCTACCTAAAATGATCTACAGATTCAATGTAATACCAATCAAAATCCCAACAACTTATTTTTCAGAATTAGAAAAACCAATAAGCAAATTTATCTGAAAGGGCAGGGTGCCCCGAATTGCTAAAAACATCTTGAGGAAAAAAAACGAAGCTGGACGTCTCGCGCTGCCGGACTTTAAGGCATATTATGAAGCCACAGTGGTCAAAACAGCATGGTATTGGCATAAAGATAGATATATCGACCAATGGAATCAAACAGAGTGCTCAGATATAGACCCTCTCATCTATGGACATTTGATCTTTGATAAGGCAGTCAAGCCAACTCACCTGGGACAGAACAGTCTCTTCAATAAATGGTGCCTAGAGAACTGGATATTCATATGCAAAACAATGAAAGAAGACCCATATCTCACACCTTATACAAAAGTTAACTCAAAATGGATCAAAGATCTAGATAGTAGGTCTAAGACCATAAAACAGTTAGAGGAAAATGTAGGGAGATATCTTATGAAACTTACAATTGGAGGCGGTTTTATGGACCTTAAACCTAAAGCAAGAGCACTGAAGAAGAAAATAAATAAATGGGAGCTCCTCAAAATTAAACACTTTTGTGCATCAAAGAACTTCATCAAGAAAGTAGAAAGACAGCCTACACAATGGGAGATAATATTTGGAAATGGCATATCAAATAAAGGTCTAGTATCCAGAATTTATAAAGGGATTGTTCAACTCAACAACAAAAAGACAGCCAACCCAATTACAAAATGGGAAAAAGACTTGAACAGACACCTACCAGAAGAGGAAATACGGATGGCCAAAAGGCACATGAAGAGATGCTCAATGTCCCTGGGTATTAGAGAAATGCAAATCAAAACCACAATGAGATATCATCTCACACCCACCAGAATGGCCATTATCAACAAAACAGAAAATGACAAGTGCTGGAGAGGATGCGGAGAAAGAGGCACACTTATCCACTGTTGGTGGGAATGTCAAATGGTGCAACCACTGTGGAAGGCAGTTTGGCAGTGCCTCAAAAATCTGAATATAGAATTTCCATACAACCCAGCAACACCATTGCTAGGTATCTACTCAAAGGACTTGAGGGCAAAGACACAAACGGAGATTTGCACGCCAGTGTTTATAGCAGCGTTATTTACAATTGCAAAGAGATGGAAACAGCCAAAATGTCCATCAACAGACGAGTGGCTAAACAAACTGTGGTATATACATACAATGGAATATTATGCAGCTTTAAGACAGGATAAACTTATGAAACATGTAATAACATGGATGGACCTAGAGAACATTATGCTGAGTGAGTCCAGCCAGAAACTAAAGTACAAATACTGTATGGTCCCACTGATGTGAACGGACATTCGAGAATAAACTTGGAATATGTCATTGGTAACAGAGTCCAGCAGGAGTTAGAAACAGGGTAAGATAATGGGTAATTGGAGCTGAAGGGATACAGACTGTGCAACAGGACTAGATACAAAAACTCAAAAATGGACAGCAGAATAATACCTAATTGTAAAGTAATCATGTTAAAACACTGAATGAAGCTACATCTGAGCTACAGGTTTTTTTTGTTTTTTTTGTTTTGTTTTTGTTTTTTTACTATTATTATTACTTTTATTTCTTTTCTCTGTATTAGCATTCTATATCTTTTTCTGTTGTGTTGGTAGTTCCTCTAAACCGATGCAAATGTGCTAAGAAACGATGATCTTGCATGTATGTGATGATGTTAAGAATTACTGATTGCATATGTAGAATGGTATGATTTCTAAATGTTGAGTTAATTTCTTTTTTTCTGTTAATTAATAAAAAAAGAAAAAAGAAAAAAAAATAATAGGGGGAACAAATGTTAAAATAACTTTGGTAGATTGAAATGCTAGTGATCAATGAAAGAGAAGGGTTAGGGGTATGGTATGTATGAATTTTTTTTTCTGTTTTCTTTTTATTTCTGTTTCTAAATTGATGTAGATGTTCTAAGAACTGATCATGGTGATGAATATACAACTATGTGATTAAAAAAGAATGTTCATATTGTATGTTGATTTATTTTATTTATAAAAATTTAAAAAACAAATCATAGGGATAACAAATGTTAAAATAAATTGGAACGATGGAAATACTAGTGATCAGTGAGAGGGAGGGGTAAGGGGTATGGTATGTATGAGTTTTTTCTATTTAGTTCTTTTTCTGGAGTGAGAAATGTTCTGAGAAATGATCATGGTGATGAATATACAATTATGTGATGGTATTGTGAGCCATTGATTGCACGCCAAGTATGGAATGTTAAGAATGTTCATGTTTGCATGTTGATTGGTTGTATTAATAAAAAATTTTTTAAAAGACGCTGATATCAAAATGAGAAGACAAGTCACAGACTGGGAGAAAATATTTGCAAATCACATATCTGCTAAAAAACTTGTATCTTGATTTTAAAAAGAACTTTTGCAACTTAATAACAAAAAGAAAAATAAGCCAATTAAAAACAGGCAAAAGATTTGCATAGATGTTTCACCAATATATGAATAACCCATAAGCCCTTGAAACAGCTACTCAGCATCCTTAGTCCTTAGGGAAATGCAAATCAAAACCACAATGAGATGCCACTTTACACCCATGAGAATGAGTATGTTGAAAGGAGAGATGATACCAAGGGTTGGTAAGAATATGGAGAAACTGAAACTCTTGCATGCTGCTGATGAGAATGTAGAATGGTGCAGCCACTTTGGAAAGTAGTTTGGGAGTTTTTTAGAAAGGTAAACATAAATTTATCCCATGATCCAGCAAGTGTACTTAAGAGAAATGAAAACATGTCCACAGAAAGTCTATGCATATGTTCATAGCACTATTGATAATTGCTAAAATGTGCACACAGCTCAGATGTCCTTTGACTGGGAAAGGTATGAACAAAATGTGGCTCAGCAATGAAAAGTAAGAGAACACTGCATCCATCCTACAGCATATGGGTGAACCTCAGAAACACTGATGAGAAAAGCTGGTCATAAAGATCACAAATCATGTTATTTCATATGTATGAAATGTCTGGAAAAGACAATGCTAGAGACAGAAATGGGCCCGCCTGGTCTGGGGGTGGGATAGAGGAGTGACCACAGAGGGACACCCAGGATGGATCTCTGTGGTGATGGTGAGGTTCTAAAGTGGGTTAGTGGTAATGGTGGCACAACTCTGTGGATCCATTAAAAATTATATGTTATAAAGTTGTTTAAAAAGAAAAAGTCACCAGGATGTGTGTGAGAGGGGACATTGGGAAGATGAGGAAAAAACAGCATTAGCACTTGGGAAGTAGGAAAGTGGCAGGAGAAGCAGAGATGGACTTGGCAGGCCAGGAAAGCAGAATACCACCTAAGTGGGGGTCAAGGCCAGGCTTGCCCCAGAGCCACCCCAGAGCTCAGCCTTGATGACAGCGGCATCCTCTGAAAAGGGCAGCTGAACCGAAGGCTGCTTAGAGGCTGTTTGAAATCAGTTGAATCCCTAGATCCTCTCCCTCACTTTCTGGAGTTGACAGCGGCCACTCCCTTGTCCCAGGAGAACTTTGGTGGTCTTTCCTTTGGGGAACAAGAGCAGAAAGCCTGAAGAATGGGGGCTCTGACAGCAGAGAATATGTGGATGCCATACCCAAGCTATGGCAGCCAGGCCTTCACTCTGGAAAGGAGACTGTGCTCAATTCTTTGGGGAGCACTGCCAACCCAGACAGAGCTAGAGGTGCTCATACCAGGCACAGATATGATGAGCTCCTTGCAGGAAGAATGCAGCCCGACTTGTAGGAGATGGAGGCTGTTTGGGGAGGAGGATGCCAGCAGATACCATTAATATCTTCAGAGGGACAAGGAGGTAGTGCATTCGTAAAAACAAGAGCAGCATGCTGTGGGGAAGGGAATATTCAGAACGTAACAGTAAGAAACTATTGGAAATTAAAAACATGGAAGCAGGAATGAAAAACTAGAAGAAGGGTTAGAAGATTAAAAAGAGCAGAAAGATGAAGATGACAAATAGGAAATAAAAAGAAAGATAGAGGACTGATCTGGTAGGCTCCACAGTGCAGTGTAATCTGGAGTTCTAGAAAAAGGAAGAAGGAAGGCATCAGGGAAGTTGCCCCCCTCCTCAGGCCGAGGGCCCCAAGTACTGAGCATAGTGGACTGAAATGTACTCACGTGGGGCTGCGGGGATGGTGAGCAGCTTTACAGACTTAATGCAGAGGGCCAGAGAGTGGACTGGGCAGCAATACTGTGCAGGAAAAGCATGGCTGTGAACTTTCAGAGTCCCGACAGGATGATTTCCAGCCCACAGTTTTGTACCCAGCCAAACGATCCATCAGGTGTCACTTTGAAGTAAAGGCAATTCAGAATGTAAAATTTCAAGAAATTTCCATCCCATCTACCCTCTTTGGGGAAGCAGCTGTAAAATGAACCCCACCAAATTGAGGTGAAAAAAGAAACAGGATCCAGGAGAAACAGGCTTTTGCTCAGAAGAGGGGTCCCAGGAGCCCCAGAGGGGCCGGCCCTGGACAGAGAAGTCAAGCCATCCAGGCCAGAGCCATCTGGTGCCACCTCTCACCTGCCTTTGACCCACCTGGGGCCCCTGTGGGTGTACCTGGCTGCATTCCCACCTGTCGTCGGCTGGCCCTGCCCCTCGGCTTAGGAGTCCAGAGCTCTTGCTCACCCCCTTGCCCTGCTGTCTGCATCAGCTTGGGACGCGTGGTCCATCCCACAGAAGGTTCTGCTTGGAGCTGCTCATCAGTCAGACACAGCCCTGTGAGCTTACACAGAAAGCGTGGAGCTGCAGGGAGCCAGCCCTCTTTGTACTCTCACCACGGCCCCAAGGTGGGCCCTCCGCCCCAATACCTCTCAACACCCCCTAGGTAGGCCCTCTTCCCCTGACACCACCACCCCTGACACCCCGAGATGGGCCCTCCACCCCTGACACCAGCACCCCCGACACCCCCAAGATGGACCCACCACCTCCTAACTGCCTTGAAGAAAGCCCAGGGTCCCCTGATGCCCTTGAGGGGAACCTTCTTCCCAAGGCTTGCATCATGAAATGCTCCTGCACTGTCGGGGCCCTGAAGCCGGAGCATGCCAGAGGCTGTCAGGGCTTCTTGGTCATGTTTATTGAAACATAACTTACATTCAGTGAAATCCACTCTTTTAAAGTGTACGGTTCTATGAACTTTTTAAAAAATATTTGTACTGACAAATCTTCACTTACATGCCATATGTGGTATATGATCAGAGGCTCACAATATCATATAGCTGTGTATTCAGCACCATGATCATTTTTTAGAACATTTGCATCACTCCAAAAAAAGAAATAAAAAGAAGAAAGAAAAATCTAATACACACCATACCCCTTATCCCTCCCTCTCAATGACCACTAGTATTTCCATCTACCCAGTTTATTTTAACCTTTGCTCCCCCTGTTATTACTATCTGTCTATATCCTGGATAAAAGGAGCATCAGACACAAGGTTTTCATAATCACATAGTCACAATATAAAAGTTATATCTTTATACAATCGTCTTAAAGAATCTAGGCTACTAGAACACAGCTCAGCAGTTCCAGGTATTTCCTCCAGTTGCTCCAATACATGACAAACTAAAAAGGAATGTCTATATAATGTGTAAGAATAACTTCCAGGGTAACTTCTTGACTCTGTTTGAAATCTCTCAGCCACTGAAACTTGATTTCGTCACATTTCTCTCTTCCCCTTTTGTTCAAGAAGGCTTTTTCAGTCCCATGATGCTCTGTCCCAGCTTATCCCTGGAGTCTTGTCCTAAGTTCTCAGGGAAATTTATACCCCTAGGAGTCATGTCCCACGTAATGGGGAGAGCAATGAGTTATTTGCTGAATTGGTTTAGAGAGAGAGACCACTTCTGAGCAGCAAAAGAGGTTCTCTAATTGACTCTTAGGCTTAATTATAAGTAGGCTTAGCTTCTACTATACAAAGAATAAATTTTGGAGGGGCCAACCTCAAGATCAAGGCCTCAGCCTATTGAATTGTTTGTCCCAATTGTTTGCAAGATTGTCAGGAATTCCCAAATAGGAAGTTTAATATTTCCTCTTTTCTCCCCATTCCCTCTAGAGAACTTTGCAAGTACTTCTTTTTTTTTTTTTATTAATAAAAAAATAAACTAACACAACATTTAGAAATCATTCCATTCTACATATGCAATCAGTAATTCTTAATATCATCACATAGATGTATGATTATCATTTCTTAGTACATATGCATCGATTTAGAAAAAGAAATAGCAAGACAACAGAAAAAGAAATAAAATGATAATATAGAGAAAAAATAAAAATAAAAATAAAAAATACAAAAATATATAAGAAAAAATAATAATAAAAAAAACTATAGCTCAGATGCAGCTTCATTCAGTGTTTTAACATAATTACATTACAATTAGGTAGTATTGTGCTGTCCATTTTTTTTTTTTTTTTAGAAATCATACCATTCTACATATACAATCAGTAATTCTTAACATCATCACATAGATGCATGATCATCGTTTCTTAGTACATTTGCATCGGTTTAGAAGAACTAGCAATATAACCGAAAAAGATATAGAATGTTAATATAGAGAAAAAAAATAAAAGTAATAATAGTAAGAACAAAACAAAACAAAACAAAACAAAACAAAAACCTATAGCTCGGATGCAGCTTCATTTAGTGTTTTAACATGATTACTTTACAATTAGGTATTATTCTGCTGTCCATTTTTGAGTTTTTGTATCTAGTCCTATTGCACAGTCTGTATCCCATCAGCTCCAATTACCCATTATCTTACCCTGTTTCTAACTCCTGAACTCTGTTACCAATGACATATTCCAAGTTTATTCTCGAGTGTCGATTCACATCATTGGGACCATACAGTATTTGTCTTTTGGTTTTTGGCTAGACTCACTCAGCATAATGTTCTCTAGGTCCATCCATGTTATTACATGCTTCATAAGTTTATCCTGCCTTAAAGCTGCATAATATTCCATCGTATGTATATACCACAGTTTGTTTAGCCACTTGTCTGTTGATGGACATTTTGGCTGTTTCCATCTCTTTGCAATTGTAAATAACGCTGCTATAAACATTGGTGTGCAAATGTCCGTTTGAGTTTTAGCCCTTAATTCCTTTCAGTAAATTCCCAGCAATGGTATTGCTGGGTCGTATGGCAATTCTATATTCAGCTTTTTGAGGAACCGCCAAACTGCCTTCCACAGTGGTTGCACCATTTGACATTCCCACCAACAGTGGATAAGTGTGCCTCTTTCACCGCATCCTCTCCAGCACTTGTCATTTTCTGTTTTGTTGATAGTGGCCATTCTGGTGGGTGTGAGATGATATCTCATTGTGGTTTTGATGTGCATTTCTTTAATGGCCAGGGACATTGAGCATCTCTTCATGTGCCTTTTGGCCATTTGTATTTCCTCCTCTGAGAGGTGTCTATTCAAGTCTTTTTCCCATTTTGTAATTGGGTTGGCTGTCTTTTTGTTGTTGAGTTGAACAATCTCTTTATAAATTCTGGATACTAGACCTTTATCTGATATGTCGTTTCCAAATATTGATTCCCATTGTGTAGGCTGTCTTTCTACTTTCTTCATGAAGTTCTTTGATGCACAAAAGTGTTTAATTTTGAGGAGTTCCCATTTATTTATTTCCTTCTTCAGTGCTCTTGCTTTAGGTTTAAGGTCCATAAAACTGCCTCCAATTGTAAGATTCGTAAGATATCTCCCTACATTTTCCTCTAACTGTTTTATGGTCTTAGACCTAATGTTTAGATCTTTGATCCATTTTGAGTTAACTTTTGTGTAGGGTGTGAGATATGGGTCTTCTTTCATTCTTTTGCATATGGATATTCAGTTCTCTAGGCACCATTTATTGAAGAGACTGTTCTGTCCCAGGTAAGTTGGCTTGACTGCCTTATCAAAGATCAAATGTCCATAGATGAGAGGGTCTATATCTGAGCATTCTATTCGATTCCATTGGTCGATATATCTATCTTTATGCCAATACCATGCTGTTTTGACCACTGTGGCTTCATAATATGCCTTAAAGTCAGGCAGTCAAGACCTCCAGCTTCGTTTTTTTTCCTCAAGATGTTTTTAGCAATTCGGGGCACCCTGCCCTTCCAGATAAATTTGCTTATTGGTTTTTCTAATTCTGAAAAATCAGTTGTTGGGATTTTGATTGGTATTGCATTGAATCTGTAAATCAGTTTAGGTAGGATTGACATCTTAACTATATTTAGTCTTCCAATCCATGAACACAGTATGCCCTTCCATCTATTTAGGTCTTCTGTGATTTCCTTTAGCAGTCTTTTGTAGTTTTCTTTATATAGGTTTTTTTGTCTCTTTAGTTAAATTTATTCCTAGGTATTTTATTCTTTTAGTTGCAATTGTAAATGGGATTCGTTTCTTGATTTCCCCCTCCGCTTGTTCATTGCTAGTTATAGAAATGCTACAGATTTTTGAATGTTGATCTTGTAACCTGCTACTTTGCTGTACTCATTTATTAGCTCTAGTAGTTTTGTTGTGGATTTTTCCGGGTTTTCTACGTATAATTTCATATCGTCTGCAAACAGTGATAGTTTTACTTCTTCCTTTCCAATTTTGATGCCTTGTATTTCTTTTTCTTGTCTAATTGCTCTGGCTAGAACCTCCAACACAATGTTGAATAATAGTGGTGATAATGGACATCCTTGTCTTGTTCCTGATCTTAGGGGAAAGTTTTCAATTTTTCCCCATTGAAGATGATATTAGCTGTGGGTTTTTCATATATTCCCTCTATCATTTTAAGGAAGTTCCCTTGTATTCCTATCCTTTGAAGTGTTTTCAACAGGAAAGGATGTTGAATCTTGTCAAATGCCTCCTCTGCATCAATTGAGATGATCGTGTGATGTTTCTGCTTTGATTTGTTGATATGGTGTATTACATTAATTGATTTTCTTATGTTGAACCGTCCTTGCATACCTGGGATGAATCCTACTTGGTCATGATGTATAATTCTTTTAATGTGTTGTTGGATACAATTTGCTAGAATTTTTTGAGGATTTTTGCATCTATATTCATTAGAGAGATTGGCCTGTAGTTTTCTTTTTTTGTAATATCTTTGCCTGGTTTTGGTATGAGGGTGATGTTGGCTTCATAGAATGAATTAGGTAGTTTTCTCTCCACTTCGATTATTTTGAAGAGTTTGAGGAGAGTTGGTACTAATTCTTTCTGGAATGTTTGATAGAATTCACATGTGAAGCCATCTGGTCCTGGACTCTTCTTTTTAGGGAGCTTTTGAATGACTAATTCAATTTCTTTACTTGTGATTGGTTTGTTGAGGTCATCTATGTCTTCTTGAGTCAAAGTTGGTTGTTCATGTCTTTCCAGGAACCCATCCATTTCCTCTAAATTGTTGTATTTATTAGCGTAAAGTTGTTCATAGTATCCTGTTATTACCTCCTTTATTTCTGTGAGGTCAGTAGTTATGTCTCCTCTTCCATTTCTGATCTTATTTATTTGCATCCTCTCTCTTCTTCTTTTTGTCAATCTTGATAAGGGCCCATCAATCTTATTGATTTTCTCATAGAACCAACTTCTGGCCTTATCGATTTTCTCTATTGTTTTCATGTTTTCAATTTCATTTATTTCTGCTCTAATCTTTGTTATTTCTTTCCTTTTGCTGGCTTTGGTATTAGTTTGCTGTTCTTTCTCCAGTTATTCCAAGTGGACAGTTAATTCCTGAATTTTTGCCTTTTCTTCTTTTCTGATATAGGCATTTAGGGCAATAAATTTCCCTCTGAACACTGCCTTTGCTGCGTCCCATAAGTTTTGATATGTTGTGTTTTCATTTTCATTCGCCTCGAGGTATTTGCTAATTTCTCTAGCAATTTCTTCTTTGACCCACTCGTTGTTTAGGAGTGTGTTGTTGAGCCTCCATGTATTTGTGAATTTTCTGGCACTCCGCCTATTATTGATTTCCAACTTCATTCCTTTATGATCCGAGAAAGTGTTGTGTATGATTTCAATCTTTTTAAATTTGTTAAGACTTGCTTTGTGACCCAGCATATGGTCTATCTTTGAGAATGATCCATGAGCACTTGAGAAAAAGGTGTATCCTGCTGTTGTGGGATGTAATGTCCTATAAATGTCTGTTAAGTCTAGCTCATTTATAGTAATATTCAGATTCTCTATTTCTTTATTGATCCTCTGTCTAGATGTTCTGTCCATTGATGAGAGTGGTGAATTGAAGTCTCCAACTATTATGGTATATGAGTCTATTTCCCTTTTCAGTGTTTGCAATGTATTCCTCACGTATTTTGGGGCATTCTGGTTCAGTGCGTAAATATTTATGATTGTTATGTCTTCTTGTTTAATTGTTCCTTTTATTAGTATATAGTGTCCTTCTTTGTCTCTTTTAACTGTTTTACATTTGAAGTCTAATTTGTTGGATATTAGTATAGCCACTCCTGCTCTTTTCTGTTTGTTATTTGCATGAAATATCTTTTCCCAACCTTTCACTTTCAACCTATGTTTATCTTTGGGTCTAAGATGTGTTTCCTGTAGACAGCATATAGAAGGATCCTGTTTTTTAATCCATTCTGCCAATCTATGTCTTTTGATTGGGGAATTCAGTCCATTGACATTTAGTGTTATTACTGTTTGGATAATATTTTCCTCTAACATTTTGCCTTTTGTATTATATATATCATATCTGATTTTCCTTCTTTCTACACTCTTCTCCATACCTCTCTCTTCTGTCTTTTTGTATCTGACTCTAGTGCTCCCTTTAGTATTTCTTGCAGAGCTGGTCTCTTGGTCACAAATTCTCTCAGTGACTTTTTGTGTGAGAATGTTTTAATTTCTCCCTCATTTTTGAAGGATAATTTTTCTGGATATAGGAGTCTTGGTTGACAGTTTTTCTCTTTTAGTAATTTAAATATATCGTCCCACTGTCTTCTAGCTTCCATGGTTTCTGCTGAGAAATCTACACATAGTCTTATTGGGTTTCCCTTGTATGTGATGGATTATTTTTCTCTTGCTGCTTTCAAGATCCTCTCTTTCTCTTTGACCTCTGATATTCTAACTAGTAAGTGTCTTGGAGAACGCCTATTTGGGTCTAACCTCTTAGGGGTGCACTGCACTTCTTGGATCTGTAATTTTAGGTCTTTCATAAGAGTTGGGAAATTTTCAGTGATAATTTCTTCCATTAGTTTTTCTCCTCCTTTTCCCTTCTCTTCTCCTTCTGGGACACCCACAACATGTATATTTGTGCGGTTCATATTGTCCTTGAGTTCCCTGATACCCTGTTCAAATTTTTCCATTCTTTTCCCGATAGATTCTGTTTCTTTTTGGAATTCAGATATTCAATCCTCCAAATCACTAATTCTGTCTTCAGTCTCTTTAAATCTATCATTGTAGGTATCCATTGTTTTTTCCATCTTTTCTACTTTATCCTTCACTTCCATAAGTTCTGTGATTTGTTTTTTCAGTTTTTCTATTTCTTCGTTATGTTCAGCCCATGTCCTCTTCATGTCCTCCCTCAATTTATCGATTTCATTTTTGAAGAGGTTTTCCATTTCTGTTCGTATATTCAGCATTAGTTGTCTCAGCTCCTGTATCTATTTGAACTATTGGTTTGTTCCTTTGACTGGACCATATTCTCAATCTTCTTAGCGTGGACAGTTATCTTCTGCTGCTGGCGTCTGGGCATTTAGTCAGATTTCCCTGGGTGTTGGACCCAACAAGGTTGTAAGATTTTTCTGTGAAATCTCTGGGTTCTGTTTTTTTTATCCTGCCCAGTAGGTGGCGCTCGTGGCACACGTTTGCCTCAAGTGTTTGGAATCGAATCCCCCGGTCACCGATCTCCGCGGCCTGGGGATTTCCGATCCAATTCTCTCCGTTGGTTCAGGGGCCGCGCGTAGTGGGGGCGTCAGCCGCCGCGGCTTGAGGGGACCTTGTGGCTGGTCGCTGGCCGCAGCAGGCCCGGGGAATTCGCCACCGGACCAGGATGTCGCCCGCGGGGGAGGGGCGTCGGTCACCGGCCGCCGCGGCCTTGGGAATTCCCCACCGGACCAGGAATCCTCCCGCCCCGGGGGGGGGGGGCACCTCGGCTTGGATAGCCCTCTGATCCGAGTCTCATAGCCACGGACTCGAAGCCGAGACTCAAAGCCGCCCGCAAAAGAGGGGCGCTGGCTGCCTCGGCTTGGGAAACTTGCCTCTCTGAGACTCTCAGCCGGCCTGGGAAGGAGGAAGGGAGTAGCTCCGACCGCCGCAGCTGCCGCTGCTCGGGAAATTGCGCGCTGCTCGGGGATCTCACCGCAGCCGAGTCTCGCAGTCAGACTAGCCAGTCCAGACTGGGGTACGCTGTGTGTCCATTCCCTGCCGTAGCCCCGGGAGCTGTTCTGCACTGTTTCAGTTCACCTAGTAGTTGCTTTGGAGGAGGAGGAACTAAGAGACACGTACCTTACTAAGCCGCCATCTTGGAACCGGTGCACGTACTTCTTTATTTACTTCCCAAGTCACTCTGGGATTTATACGGGCATCACACTAACCTGGACAAACCAACAAAATCTCATGCTCTATTCAAGATTCCATGTACTTATGGTGTTCAAATAAGTTGATCATCCAAGTTAAATTAGGAGATGCACTACCAAAAATATAAATTTTGTACCAAATAAGTATCTCTCCCTTTAGTGTCACATAGAAGTTGAAGTTTTAAATTATGGATGATATCTTCCTTTATCCAATCTTCTGCTATACCTTAGTCCTATTCAGACCAGCTTCATGTCTAATCACTTTTTCAACTTTTTAAACAGTTCCTGTATGTGGTACTGCTGACTGTTTTCGTAGACTCCGAGCTCTAACTTTGAGTCTCAGGGGTCACATAAATACCCCAAGTTTCTGCAAAAGACCATGTTGTATACTAACAGTTCAGTATCTCAGAATCTGGAATTAACACTTAACACCTCTGGAATATCCGTGACTGTTTTAAGAGCTTACGATCTAGGACCCCCAACCGGTAACTCTCAACTGTAGTTCACCAAAATTTTTATTGAGACATGATATAATATTTGTCTTTTTGTTCCTGACTTTTCATTCAACATACAGCTCTTTTTTTGTTTTGTTTTGTTTTTTGCATGGGCAGGCACCGGGAATTGAACCCGGGTCTCCCGCATGGAGGCGAGAATTCCAAAGCTGAGCCACCATCCCACCACCCAACATACAGCTCTTAAGGTTCATCACCTAGTTGCAAGCCTCACAATTTCATTCCTTCTTTCTTCTACTCAGTAGTCCATTGTATGTATACATCATGTTACCCTTTCCATTCTTCATTTCTTGTGCCCTTAGGCCACTGTTCCTGTCCCCACACTCAGTTCCTTCAGGTATATACTGAGCAACAAGGTTTCAGGATCACATGAGAAACCCACCCCTAGCCTCCTGTGGAACCACCACACTGCCCTCCAAGGGGTTGCAAGTCTTCTTTTTCTACCAACATGAATAGGTACATCTCTTTCTCCACATTTTCTCTACTACTTGTTTCTCTCAGTTCATTTTTAAACAGTTTTATTCACACATCATACAATCCAACCTAAGTGTATAGACATGCCTTCAGTGCTATACTTTATCTGAAGACATTTTTTGTTCTTCCACAAAGAACCCATACCCCTTTCCCAATACCCCAGCCTGTTGACGTTTGGTTTTGGCATAATGCCTTTGTTAACATTCAGTGGAAGTGTGTTACAGTGTTACTGTTGATTACAGACCCTAGCTTACAAGTTGATTGTATTTTTTCCCATATACCATCTGTTTTTAACACCCTGCAATATTTGACATTCATTTGTTCTTCCTCATGAAAAAATAGTTTTTAATTTGAACATTTAATCACCATCATTGTGCACTCTAAGGCACTCCTAAATTATACTGCCTCAGTCTTTATCCTCTATCTTTCCTCTGGTTTCATATGTGCCCCCTAGCCCTTCTCTCTCTATGATACTCACATTCAGCCTCATTCAGTGTACTTATAATATTGTGCTACAGTCAGATAGTATTGTGCCGTCCATTTCTGAATTTTTACAGTAGTCCTGTTGTGCAATCTGTATTCCTTTTGTACCAGTTGCCTAATCTCTACTCTGTTTCTGTCTCCTGATAACCTGTGTTCTTAACTTCAGTTCTCCAAGTTCACTCATTAATGTTAGTTCATATTAATGAAACCATACATTATTTATCCTTTTGTTTCTGCCTTATTTCACTCAGCATAATGTCCTCAAGGTCCATCCATGTTTTTACATGCTTCATGACTATTTTGTCTTACAGCTGCATAATATTCCATCGAATGTATATACCACAGCTTGTTTAGCCAGTCCTCTGTTGATGGATATTTGGGCTGTTTCCATATCTTGGCATTTATAAAAATGCTGTTGTAAACACTGGTGTGCAAATGTCCATTTGCGTCCTTGCCCTCATGTCCTCTGAGTAGATACCTAGCAATGGGATTGCTGGATCATATAGCAAGTCTATACTTAGCTTCCTGAGGAACCACCAGGCAGGCATATGAGTCTTCATTGGTGTTTTGAAAAAGATGCAGGAAATGATTAAATGGGAGAAACAACCCTAAGTCTCTAGCCTTACTCTGAAGCCTAAGTAAATTATGAGGTCCATGCTTACTTGTCTTTTCCTCTTCTGTTAGTGTGAAATTGTTTATTGGGCGATTACTGCTTGGTCTGGAACTGAAGGAATGTTATACACTTATATTTAATACAATGTTACCTTGTAATGGTCAGCCTAATGGAGTCACTCAAGGTAGTTTATCGATGACAATGGTAAGTTTAACATTTAATTTCCTTTGCTATTTTTACCAGGCTGTGTGCTAAGCCGATGCAAAATTGGTTTGGTTTATTGGAAAGACTTAACGGTTCTTGGATTTTTTGGGAAATAACTAGAAAATGGCTTCTCTTTGGAGCCCTGTGTGGCAGAGTTGTATGTGGGCTTCTTCTGACCTGGCAGCTATGGGGTCAGCAGGTCAGTGTGGGAGGAGGAGGCTGTAGGATCTACAGCAAAGGTTTCCAGCTTGTCTGCAGCACATGATCTCCTGGGTGCTTTCTCAGTTCCTCACTGCATTATTTCTTAGCTGGAAAGCCCGAGGCTGCTTTATCTGCCTTGTGAATATGCAGATGTCTTTGGAGCACAAGTTGTACACTTTCTTTTTGGGGGATTTTTTTTTTTTTGGCATGCTGTTTTTTTTTTTTGACTGGGAGAAGATATTTGTAATATATAATTTCCACAAAGAATGATAAAAGACAGTCCAATAGAAAAATGGATAAAAGCCTTAAAAGTGTACAAAAACAAAAATATAAATGTCCCATATGCTAAGATGTTCAACCTCAGTCATAATGAAAGAAATGCATATTCAAAGTACAATGTGATATCCTTTCAAAAATTCCAGATTGGCAAAAGTTTCAAATTCAGTTAAAACTGTGTTTTAATGACTATATAGGGCAATAGGAATCTCCTTTCATTACTGATAGACAGGTGTACTCCCGGGACAAGCTTTTTGACATTTTCCAGTGAAGCAGAAAATACATGTATTCTGTGACCCAAGCAATTCCACTATTGAGGATATACTCATAAAATACTCTCCCTACTCATCCATTGAAAGACATATAAGAATGCTTATAACAGGGCAGGCCACAGTTCTCAGCAGGCAGAATTCTCCCCTGCCATGCCGGAGACCCAGGTTCGTTTCCCGGTGCCTGCCCATGCAAAAATAATAATAATAATGCTTATAACAGCACTGTTCACAGGAGCAAAATACTGGAAACAATCCAAATTTCCATCAGGAGTAGAAAGGTTAAATAAATTGTGGTACGTTCATGCATACATATAGCACAATATTGTATAGCATTAAAACTGAACCACAGCTACTTACTTATCTCAAGGCATAATGTTGAGTAATTAAAATAAATCACAGACGTCTATAGAGTGATCCCACTGGCATGAAATTTTAAAAAAAAAAGCAAAACTGAAAATATTGTTTAGTGATACATATACTATATGTTGAAACTATACGAAAAACTGGGAAAGAACCCAAAATCCAAGGTAGTATTTATCTCTAGTGGTAGGAAGTGCGGCATAGAGAGGAAGGTGATTGTGGAGGACCAGGTACACAGGGGACTTTCAGGGTTCTGGGAATGTTTTATTTATTAACCTAACTAAGTATGGGTATATGAGATTTATCTTTATTGATGTTTATTAAGTTTTACATATTTTTCATATGTAGTTGTTTTTGTTTGTTTGTTTGTTTGTTTGCGTGGGCAGGCACCAGGAAATGAACCCCAGTCTCCAGCATTGGCATGCTGTTTTCATGGCAGCAGATGATGGCTTTGGGGTATTGGACATCACGTTGGTTCGCCAACTCCTCATCTGCCCGGTTTACTCTTTTTGCCCTGATTTCTGATACAGTTGAGCTGTGGTCAGAGGACGTGGCTGAATGGTGCCAGGCCTTTGACATTTGTTGAGAACTTGCTTTGTGCTCTGGTGTGCGTCAGTTTTCAAAAATGTTCCATGGGTGTTTGAAAAGAAGGAGTGTTTTCTTCGTCCTGGGTGCAGTATTTTCTATATTTGCCCATGAGCCAAAGCTTATTTGCTGCTTTCATCTTCTTTATCTTACACACACGGAAGCTCTCCCACCACAGTGGTCTTTTCCCCTTGACCCCTGGAGCTCAGTCTATCTGTGCCTTCTGTGTTTGAGGCCAGGCAACACTCAGTGTGGCCATGCCTGTGAGCTCTCTGGGAAGAGCGTCGTCTGTTCCTGAAGCTGCTTCTGCCCAGAATGGATGCCGCTGTGCCAGCTTTCTCCAGAGTCAGTGTCTCTCTTTCCATTCTCGACTTTCAGAATTTTCTATTCTTATATTTTAGTTTTATCTCTTATAAAAAAGTTATATCTGGATTTTAAAAAATCTGGTCTGACAATCTTTGTTTTAACAAGACCATCTGGTCCATTTACACTTATTGCAATTATATTTGAATTTATTTCTACCATCTTACTTTGTTCTCTATGTCATTTTTCTTGAGATGAAAGGCTCTTTTTTCTCTATACTTTCTTGATTTCTTTTGGATTGATTATTTTCTCCTCTGCTAGATTAGAATTTTTTCACTCAGCCTTTATAGAATTGCTCTGGATATTTTAACATGCAGAATTCAGATACCAAAGTCTAAATTTAATGGACTTTTTATCTTCCTCCAAACAATTTAGTAAGTCTTAACAGTGTTCTTTTCTGGTCACTTCCATGCCAGTCCTACACCCCGCACTGCCCTCAGGGCCTTAAGAAGGGCTGGGGAGGGCTCTGGGTGGCAGCTTCTCTGGTGGTCCTCGAGGGGGAGCGTAGGTTGAGGGGAGGTTTTCTTTCCGGTTTCCCTTATATCTTTTGAGGTCTCAGGTTTAGGGGGTATCTCTGAGGGGACTTTCCCTTTGGGCCAGTCCAAGGCCTTCTCTCCCTCTTCCTGCTTTACTCAGGGCTGTGAGAGCAGACTCAGGATCAGCTGTGGCCAGATCCCTATGAATCAAACTGTCCTGGTGCCTTGTTTCCTCTAGGTTGTCATACGACCAGGGGCTGCCCTCTGTGGGCCCAGCCTTTCTTGCCTGGGCTGTGTGCCTGTCTGATTGACAGGATGCTCCTGCTCCTCCAGAACATGGCAAGCTGGTCCCCACATTGGCCCACTGGCAGGATTCACACAGCAGGCCTGTGGCTTGTCCTGTGATACTCTGGAGGCTTTCGGCCACTGGTGGCTCTTATTTCTCCCTTCATGTTTCAGCAGAGTCTGGCTGAACAGGAAGGTGCTGTTATTTCCAGCAGTGGATTTTATCGAAGGCTCAGCAGAAATAAGCCCTCAAACAGAGATCTCCTGGAAGTCAAGGGTTGCTGTGATAGCATGGGACCACCTTCTCACCTAATCCCGGGGAGTGGGGCTTGGTCCTCTGTCCATGGTGCACCCTTCCATGTCGTGGGAGGCCCCTGGAGCTCTGTGGGGCCTCCATCCACAGGCCATCCCCTCCCAGGTGTCACGGAAGTGGGCTCTAACACATGTCATCAGAAATTTGGGGATGCCCTGCAAAGTTTCCTTTGTGGCTTCAGTGTAGGTGGCACTGCCTTCTCTGGGACCTCCTTGTGATATACTCTCTCTTGCCTGTTGCCACTGTAGTATTCAAGTAAGATGTAGATGGTTGCTTTGTTTTTCTTTTTCTTGGTGTGGAAAAGATGCATAGTTCATGTCTTTTTCAGTCAGAGGCTCTAAGACGTGACTTCCTTTCAGGGGATAGTTCCTGGCTGGGGGTTCTGGCCCTGGAGACCCTAGGCAACATCTGGAGAAATGTCTGGTCGTCACAACAGGGGGCTCTGGCATCGAGTGGGTTTGACGTTTTCCGGTGCTGGATGGCTCCCACCACGAAACGCTGCCCCATTCCAGGGGCGCATAGGGGCCCACGGGGCCAGGGCAGAGGACCCTTCTTTGAGGCAGCAAATCTTGAAAATGGGCTCCCTGCCTCCATGAGTGAGCCAGGGGACTTCTCGCCCTTCTCTGCCCCTGCCTCTCAGCAGCACCGCCTCCTGAGTACCCTGACATGCCCCCTCACAGGTCCCGCCCAGGTTTCCTTCTCTGCCCGTTGACCACCCATCCTGTGGGCACTAGGTCTGTGTGCCGTCCCTACACCAGCAGGGCGTCTTGTCTCCTGCTTTCCCTACTCTGCTGGGCCTCCAGGGGTGCTTCCCCACTCCGCGGCCCCTGCCCGCTCCTGGACTGGCCTGCCCTCCCTGTACGTTGTACACCTTGGCTCGCCCATACTATCCCCACAGCCTGCCTTGCGGCCTCTTCGCCCTGGCCTTTTAGACACTCCCTTTTACAGGGTTCCCACTTTGTCCCTCCCTATCTGTTTCTTCTGGGCTTTCCCAGGACCCCCTAACTTGGCTCTTGTTCCCTGAAAGTGTAAATAGGTCCTATCAAAGATGGTGTGTGCTCTGTCCTGTGCACACACATGTACATGCTAGTGTGCGGTCACCACATGGCAGGCTGTGAGGAGTGCCGCAGACCCGCAAGGCTCAGGACTGTGCCCCAGTGCTGGCCTTGAGCTCCTTCCTGGGGTCTCCCTTCGGTTAGTGCCTGCTATGTGCCCAGGAGGAGGGGCCGGGGCCGTGGGCGGGCCCCACTTTCTTGGGCAATAATTCCTCCTTTGTTTGCTTTCTCTTTTCTGAAGGAATGTTGTTTACGCCACTGCTTTGAGACTCTTAGATTAGGTTTTGGATCTTGTGCTGTTAGTGACCCTGTGCTTTGACAGTGCTGCGAGTCTTTACAGAAGCTGGATGTGCCGTGGTCCTCGGAGGCTGTGGGAGCCCCTGCCCCAACTGCCCAGCACCCGCTTGCATGAGCCCAGGGCTCGGACAGCCAGGGTCTCGGATACAGCTGTGGAACTTCCATCGCCTGACCAACCGCTGCCTCTTGAGGAGTGAGTGTCACCGATGCATATGTGGGACGTGTGTAGTTGGACGCTCTTTTATTTTCCGTCCACCCAGCTTTTGTCTCCTTTATCTTTCATGCTTTCTGTTGGATAAATAGAATTTCTGCATTTGTCCTTTTTTTCCTATGCTGTTTGGTTATTTTCACAATTCCCCTTAAAATGTTATCATAAATTATTAACTCTGAGTTTTCCTAATTGAGAATAATTGCTCAGTTTTCAGGTCTCTTTTTGGATCAGGGAAGGACCTGACCCTTTGGGCCCTCATGGGACCTTCTCTGTTCTCATTTGTCCATTGTGAAGACAGGAGCGTGGGCTCCCATTGCTGGTCCCACCCACAGAGGGCGTTTCTCAGCAGTTAGGCCAGTGCTGTCTGTGGTCGGCTCCTTCTGTGCCCAAAAATGTCTTTATTTTCTCTCATTTCGGAAAAATAATTCAGCTGACCTTAAAGTCCTAGCTGGTAGTTATTTGTGCTCCTGGCTTCCCTTTCCTGCAACGTTGGAGTGAGACAGAATCCTTTGGACTGTGGTGGCCTCTGCTTGTGGGAGCCGTTGGCATTAAAGCCTTGGAAGATGACTGAAATACTTTGGAAGGAGGGTGGTTTATGTTTCAGAGCTTCAGCTGGTTGAATATGAGGAAAATGATACAGCGTGTCAACACGGTATTTCCTGATGAAAGCAGCAAAGCACCCCTGTGCCTGGCTTTTGGGCAGTCAACCAGGCCATCTGCTTTCTTTCTTACCTGAACAATTTCACTTTTAATAAATACTTGTTTTTCAGGCTGCAGGTTGCTTTGGTTTCAGCTGGGTGTATCTGAAACATGAGCTATGCCCGCTTCCTGCTGAGCTCGGAGGTCGGGAAGTGGGTCACTGTAGCCCTGGAGGCTCCTGGCTGACCCCAGGGACCCTGACAGCGGCTCCCACTTTGGTGCCAGTGCCCTGGGCTTGGTCACCCCTCATGGATGGCAGTGAGGCACAGTCTAGCACAGGGAGCAGCTGGGCTCCGAGAGCCTCCCCACTTGCCGCTGCCTTTCCTGGTATGTGGTCTTGGGTGACATCCTTGACTGAGAAATGACAAAACAGAGCAAATACAGCAGTCCACTCCTGCAGATCACCTTGGGGCTCTGATCCCTGATCCTCAGCAGACCACGGGGCACTGTGTTCCTCACAAGAGGGCCCACCATCCCTTCCCAGCTCGTGAGGAATAAGCCTGTACCAGTTTGAAAGTATTTATGTACTTGGAAAAGCCATGTTTTAATTCTAATCAGTCTTGTGAGAGCAGTGGTTTCTTCTAATCCCTATTCAGCACTATAGATTGAAAACTTGATTAGGTTATCTCCGTGGAGATGTGACTCAGTCAGTTGTGGGTATTAACCTTGATTAGATGGAGACGTGTCTCCGCCCATTCTACATGGGTCTTGATTAGTTTACTGGACTCCTATAAAAAAGATATTTTAGAGAGAGTTCCTTTTGAGAACGAGGAGAGAGCCGCAGAACGATGACAGAAGGACGAGAGAACCACAGAGTCCACCAGCCAGCAACCTTTGGAGAGGAAGAGGGAAAACACCTCCTGGGGAGCTTCGTGAGGCAGGAGGCCAGGAGAGAAAGCTAGCAGAGGACGCCGTGTTTGCCATGTGCCCTTCCAGCTGAGAGAGAAACCTGAATGTCATCAGCCTCCTTGAACCAAGGTATCTTTCTCTGGGTGCCTTAGATTGGACATTTCTAGAAACTTGCTTTAATTTGGACAATTTCACAGCCTTAGAACTGTAAAATAGCAACTTATTAAATTCCCCTTTTTAAAAGCTGTTCCATTTCTGGTATATTGCATTCTGGCAGCTAGCAAACTAGAAGAAAGCCCAACACCTTCCCATGGCTGGCAAGCCCCATGTGTGGGCCTGGTCTCATACCTACTCCTTGGACTCGGCCTCTGTATTGGCACCTGGTGGACGGGGTTCTGTGTCCCCAGCCCTAGCACCTGCCAGCTCCCACCCCTGTGTCTTCATGGCATTTGGCCCTGTCTGGAGTTCATTTGCCTTTCTTTCTCCCACACTAGGTGTGAATTCCCATGGCAGCTTTGACTGGCTACCTCCAAGCCGTGGCACCTGCCATAGTGCCTGGTCCAGGGGTGCTGAGCAAGCCCTGAGAGGAGGGTCGCAGTTTGTGCACTAAAAAGTGACTCCAGGCAGTCTTACAAAATGACTGGCTTGAGGACACTGCCAAAATGTCTGTGTCTTAAAATGAAGGAAGAGATGGGTGCAGAGGCTGGGGAGGTGGCAACCAAGTGCAAAGTGCCTGGGTGAGGTATGGTCTGAGATGCCCTCAGAAGGCATAAGGGTGTGGGGAGGTGCTGCTTGTGAGAGGACAACGTGTGCCAGTGCTCATGCCTGCTGTGACCGTCAGCACTGAGCCTAAACAAGAAGTTGTCCGTCTCCTTAGCGGGTGCCACTGAAGCATTTAGGTGAAGTGTCACTTGTGGGAAATGTTTTGGATAGTTCTATCCAAAAAATGTATGCGTGTGCTGCATGTGTATACTTGTGTGTGAAGTGAAGCGTGACAAGGCACTGACAATTGGAGAACGAAGGTGGTGGTGGCACAAGCAATCTGTAGGCCCACTCTGGCCAGGCCTTGTCCTGTGCTGTCCTTGATCCTGCAGAGCAGCGTCCTGCCCTGTTAGGTGTGAGGAGGCCACATCCAGGGCTCAGAGTCCATCCTGGCAGGGCCAGCACTGCTGTCAAGTGGCCCTGGACAGACTAAGTCCAGCTGGCCTGGAGGGAGGGCCCTGTAGGTGTTGAGAGAGAGGGACCATATGCTTGGCCTGGGGCTTGTCCTAACCTAATCCTGCTGGATGGACGAGGTCGGGGGGACCAGAGTGCCCTTGTCACCACCTGCCTGCCACTCCCCTGGGACCCCTGGTCCTCAGTGACTGCCACCTCCACAGTGGCTCCAGGCCAGGGCTCAAATGGGTGCCAGCATCTGGGCAGCAGAGGGTAGTAGGAGGGAAGGAAGGTTGGGGACATGGTGGGGTGGGTCATCTGCTGGGGTAGGATGCAGAAGTGGATGTTGGGGAAACCAGGAGCGTGGCGCACGTGTGGGCTTTCCCAACCACCTGTGCCAGCCACATACTGTGACGGACCCCTGGGAAGGGCCGCTGCCTGGGACTGACCCTCCATAGGCCGTGATGCTACACCTGGGCCTGTGTCGTCCTGTGCCCCGACGTCAGGATTGGCTTAGATGCAGGTGCCTGACCCCTCCCCCCGCCACCCCCACCAAGCTGCCTGGGGTTTCTGTCCCCAACTCTCACCTCCAGTTGTCCCTGCACCTCCTGGGCTTGTCCCTGGAAGTCACTCCAGGAGGGTGGGGGTAGCACAGTCATGCAGAGCGGGGATTCCCACAGCTCCTTCAAGCCTGCTGCCCTGGTGTTCTGCTCCCCTGGCGTGGCCGAAGCCCCCGTGCCCTCCAGGACAGCACATGACCTTGGAGCTCCAGCTCCCCCTCCAAGCAAGCAGTGTGCTCAGCTTTGCCTGGTCCAGGGACAAGGCTGTTCTTTATCTGGGAGAGGGAGTCTTCCCTGGTATACCTACTATCCACAAAGAGCAACCAAGCTTGTGGACAAGGGCATTCTGTCAGGAGGGTGGCCAGTCAGTACCCTGTGCGCATGGATGGTTTGATTGTGGTCAGTAGTGCTTTTCTTGCGGGGTTTCTAGACTTCCTCTCTGAATACAAGTTCCCTGCTAGGGTCTGTACCGTTCCCTGTGGGCACCATGTAGCTGGGACCTGAGCTGTGGTCCCAGGCGTTGCCTGTTCTTGAGCCAGACTTTGGTGAAAAGAACCAGGTCCCAGGTGTAGATTTTCAGGAGCTTCTCAGTGCCTGTGAGCTATGGCCCCTGTGACCAAGCCCCCAAACCTGTGCTAGGACCCCAGGGATGCCACGCCTGTCCCTCTGACTGTAACCCCCTGTCTGTCTTCATGTTGGAAGTCACTGGAAACCACTGGAAGCCACAAGCAATACGTACCCGGAACAACGAGGGGAGTGTGTGAAGTGTCTGTGAAGGGAACAGTGCAGACATTCTGCCCCTCATACACGCCTGTCTCCTAGCCTGTGTGACATCAATCAACCAGGTTACACCATGGAGACCGCAGTCCTGATTTTGGTTTGCAGTTGTGTGTGCTTGGGTGAGTGTGAATTTGGGTCAGTTTTCAGGACTCGTTGAACTGTTTAGGGTCAACAGTCAGCACTGGAGAGGCCGGAGGGGAAACTGCTTTATAATTTTGTGCCGGGAAGCTAGTGTGTGCTCGTAGACCCAGGGACCTCAAGGCCAGAGCTTTGAGCAACCAGGGCCTAGTTGAAATGGGGACTGAGAGAGTGCCATGGGCTGGGCACCTCGGGAATGAGGCCGGATAGTGCGGAAAAGCCAGCCCCGGAGCTTGCGTGCTGACATCGCCTCCTTGTTGATGGGGACCCTCCAGTGTCAGCAGCTCTGGGGGCTATATACAGAGTTCCCAGGGGGGAGCTTCTTGTCTGTGTTATTTTCTTTCTGGACGAGAGCTGCTGGATGGTGATGCTGAGATTCCCAGTTCTGCCTTCTGTGGGGTTATTGCCTGGTGAGCTGCAGAGGATATACCACCACCTTGACCCACCCCCTGCTTCTCCTGCCCTCCATCCTTGTGCCCTGGTGGCTCTCCCTCCTCCGCCCGTGGAGGAGCTGCAGGGACTCCTAGGAACTGGGAGGCTGAGCTGAGTTCAGTTCCATTCTCCACAGACCAGGTGCTACCAGAGCAGGGGGTGGCTTTCTGTGCGAAGGTTGAATCTCAGGCAGGGGTCTGGGGGCATTTGTAGCTGACGATGAGGCGTTGCGGAGCCCTGTGCAGGCCCCAGGCAGCCAGTGCCACCCAAGGCATGGGTGTGGACAGAGAGAGATGGCCCGCTCCCCATGAATGCTCTGGGCAGACTGAGCTGCGTGGCTGAGGACGGGACCTGGGAACTCTGGAGGCCCCGTGAGAGTCCCTCCATCACATGATGGCACTTCTTTCCAGTACCTTTTGCATTTCATGTGGGTGCAGTAGTCCTCTCAGGTGAAGGCACACTGTGGAGTCTCCCTGCTAAGAGAAGGTCACCTGTCTGGAGCTTGCTCTATACCCAGGTATCAAGGCCCTCCTGGGGGCCAGGTGTGCTTCCTGGCAGTGTGTATGCTACTTGGTAAAAATGAAACAGCACACCTAGGGCTGCGCGCGCACGCGCACACACACACACACACACACACACACACACACACAGAGAGGCTGCATTGTATAGACACACCACAGCTGCCAGCACGGTGACAGAAACGTTCATTCAGGAATTGTAGCAAAGGACCACAACAGTGACAGGTGTTCACAAAAGTATGGTGTACAGGAACCCTGCATTTTATGCATGATTGTTCTCTAAACCCACAGTGTCTCTAAGAAAAACAAATGAGCCTAGCCAGGTGCTCTTCTAGAGAAGGGGCCTTGAGGACCTTGGCGGTTGGGCATGCAGTCTGCAGGCCAGGTCAGAGCAGGACAGTGGGTACTGTTGATCCCAAGGTGCCTGCTGAGGAGGCGTTGGTGTCTTCAGTTCTGGGGCCAGCTACCTCCCACTGGGAGGACGTGCCTGGGTTCTAGGGGCCAGAGCTGCCTAGGGTCTGGCCTTGGCAGCAGCACAGTGGCCATTGGCAGGGGCGAGGAAGAGGGGTCTGTGGCCATCAGCAGCCATCCTGAGCTTCCAGAGCAGTGGAGAGTGAGCTGTGTGCCAAGACCATGGTGGGACTGTGCTGGGGGCGGGGGGTGGGGGTTGTCTTGTGCCCAGGGCCATGTACCAGGGGGGTAGAGTGGTGCTGGGGTGGGTTACTGTATGCAGGGCTGGGGCCGGGTCGCGGGTCTCCCTCTCTGGACTGGGGAGCCAGTGTGGCCTGCCTGCTGAGCCGGCACGAGTGTTTAGATAGGCCTGGGGGAGGGCTCACCTTTGCTGAAGTCAAGTCTATAGGCTGCGATGTGTCTGTCCACATTGTATCCACATGGCTTGCAGTGATGCTGACAGGTGGGGACCACTCAGGACCCTTACCTGGAACTTACACGCTCTGCCAGTATGCGCCACAGGGCCACGAGCCTCTTCTCAACCTCCTATGAAGTTATGCACAGAAACAGGCAAGAAGCAAGACCTGCACTAGTAAAATGTCGGAGACGATTCTTTAAAGGCCAGAAGGAGGGGCGGAGAGCCTGTGGGCACCCCTCACAGAGCGCTTGTGCCTCCATGCTTGCCCACTGAGCCAAATCAGGACCCGTCAAAGGAATGGCTGGTGTGGGTCCCTAGCTCCCTGAGGCTGACCCATCAAAGATTCCTTGAAAAACAGCTGAGGAGTGGGTACTAAGGTGTGGGTAAGTGCAGGTTTAAGAACTTTTTGAGAAACGTGGAAGTGACTACTAATAGAATTTAAAGCATTCTATGCTATTAAAATAGAATTTAAATCATTGCGGAAGAGCAGAGCAGACCAAAAAGAATTTATACAGACAGATTGGATAGAAAGGAGAAGACTAAAAGCTAGGTGAAAGAAATAAGTCCGTGCATTTCTCAAAACGAGAAAACGTTTTTGATTTCCATGATTAGAAAAGTGGAAATCTCACTTACTTGAGTTTACAAAAGCAGATCTGTGACTCTTCCATGGAAAGTGAGTGAGCCAAGAATGTATGTACTGCAGAGTAGGTGGCACCGAAGGCGCTGGAAAATGCGGACCACAGAGTTCACCTGACACAGACTCTTGTGTATTTTTTGTTTTCTTGTATTTTTATGAGCTTTTGTTTTCCACATGGACACTCCACTTTCTCCAGTGCAGGTGGCTTCTCACTGTCATTGTGTGGCCTGAGGTGGTGTCCATCCAGCACCCTCTGGGCCTCTGCTGTGTCCCCCTCAGCCAGGTGCTTGCCACAGATACCCTGTCTGTTCCCTGGCCCCTAGGATGGGAGGGGCCACCCTGCAGGCCCATGATAAGCATTAGGTCTCCTACCTTCTGCCACCTGCCATATCTCAGGCTGTCATCTCCATTCTGTCATTAACAGTGCCTTCTGTTAAGAAATCAGCAATTATTTCATTCTAAAATAGTTTTTATTGATCACTGAGTAAGTATTTATTAGGTGTTTGCTATGTTGTAGGCATTGGAGATATAATAGTGAACAAAATACTCTATTCTTGTTTAGTGTATTTTTAAGTAGTCATTTTAATCTTACAGAAATTTAAATAACAAGGAAACTATCCCAACTTTCCTCAGGACCCAGCTCCCCTGGCATCCTGAACCTCTGGAGCCTGAGGGTTCCTGTACCCTCCCTAAACCCTCCCCAGGGCCTGCTGCCACCTCTGGATCCACCCCTGTGTGAGCTGCCTCCACTGTCAAAGGGCTGCTTGGCATGGAGGTGGTTCATGGGCAGAGTGAGCAGAAAGGGTACAGGTTACTCCCGTACTCCCTGGAGATGAGGTATGACGTCTGCAGCCAGAGAAGCCATGGCCAAGGCTGAGCTACAGGGGAGTGGGGTCCTGACAAGGGCCAGGCCCCCTGACCAGGCAGCATACTAAGACACGGTCCTCTGGAAGGGGCAGGCTCTGAAATGGGCAGCCAAGGCGTGTCCACATTCCCATCAGTGTAGCACTAGTAGCCGACAGTGGCCACATACAGGGTTCACAGAGCCTCTCGGGTGCCCAGCATGGCGAGCCCTGGCAGTTCAAGCTCGGTACTGAGAAACCAGCTGAGACCCCATCACCATGCCCCAGGTGCGGTTTCTCTGTGTCCAACCATAGTGCAAGCACACGTATTTTGTTCTCTCAATAAATAGCAGTGCAGGGTCTGCTGAGGGATCGCACTCAGGAAGCCATGGCATGCCAGTGTGCCCCTTCCAGCAGCCCTGTGGCAGCTGCATGCTGTTATGCCAGCTTGAGAAACCTCTTCGCTATGTGTTTCTTGACCCCTGAGACACAGAAGTGTGGGGAACATAGCAGGGATGGCTGCCGCGTCAGCAGAGGCTGCAATGCTCAGGTATCAGCATCTCTGGAGTTCTGCTGTATGACCTTATTGCAGCACAAAGTGCTTATTTGTCTCACTGGCAACCAGATGATGTCCTAATAGCAGAAGGAAGGACATGGCACAGATTAGAGCAGAGATGAATGAAATAGAGAATAGAGAAAGAGAATAGAGAAACGGAGAGAATCAACAAAACCAAAAGTTGGTTTTTCAAAAGGATCAATAAAATGGACAAGTCTTTAGCCAGACTGAGAAAGAAAAAGACAGAAAGGACGCAGATAATTAAAATCAGAAACAAAAAGGAACTGTACTTCTAGAAATAAAGAGGATTCTAGGAGGGTACTATAAAGTTATATGCAAACAAATGAAAGAACTTAGGTGAAAATGACAAAATCCTAGAAATGTACAAATTATCTAATCTGACAAAAGAAAAATAGAAAATCTGAACAGACCTCTTAAGTAAAAAAATTGATTCAGTAATTAAAAACCTCTCAACAAAGAAAAGTCCACAACCAGATGGTTTCATGTTGAACTCAACAAAACATTTTAAGATTTGTAACACCAGTCCTTCTCAAACTCTTCCAGGAATTAGAAGAGGTGTTGTTTCCTAACTCATTCTAAAGAATTCCTACAATTCAACAGCACAGAAAGAGAACTCAGTTTTAAAAATGAGCCGAGTATTGGAATAAACATTTCTCCAAAGAAGATATTCAAACAGCCAATAAGGATATGAAAGCATGTTCAATGTCATTAATTATTAGGGAAATGACATTAAGATACAATGAGATACTACTTCACATCGACTGGATTGGCTGTTATTAAAAAAAATTGAAATAACGTGTTAGTGAGAATGCGGAGAAATAGGAATCCTTCTACACTGTTGGTGGAAATGTAAAATGGTGCAGCCACTGTGAAAATCATATTGGTGGCTCCTCAGAAAGTTAAATATAGAATCACTACATGGTTTAGCATTTCTTCTCCTAGGTATAGACCTAAAAGATTTTAAAGGAGGGATTTGGACAAACAGATACTTGTACACCAGTGTTCATCACAGCCTTATTCATGATATTCTAAAGGTGAAAGACATTCAAGTTATCACCAGCAGATGATGGATAAACAAAATGTTGTTGTCCATCCATATGGTGGAATATTATTCAGCCAGAGAAAGAAGTGCAGAGCTGGTACGCATTTTAACATAGGTGAACCTTGAAGATGTGTTGAGTGAAATTAGCCAGACACAAAAGGAAAATATGGTATGATTTATCCTTTATGAAATACTTAGGATACATAATTTCATAGAGAGCAGGTAATGATTACCCAGGGGGTGGGGGGAGGGGGATGGAGAATTACTGCTAAAGGAGGAGGAGTTTGCTTTGAGATGATGAAAACAGTCTGTAAGTTATGGTGAAAGTTCCATGGTATCGTGACTTAATGTCAAAGATTGTCCACTTAAAATGTTTAAAATGATTTTTTCTGCTACATATATTTTACCACAATTAAACGAATTTTTAAAAGGCGCTCTGCCAGGAATAGGAATAAACTGTTACAGAAGTGAAATCCCCATTAGCAACAGCAAGAAACAGGACAGTGGCCGCTGAGAAGGAATTAGTCACCTAGATGCCCAGCTGTTGGGAGTGGAGATCCCAGGTTGAAGGACCAACAGGGAACCTGGTGCCTGGCTGGAGACTGCTGCTGAAGCACAGGGCAGGAGTGGTGCTGAGGCCCAGTGGCCGGTGAGCCTGCATAGCAAGGGACCAAAGAGGCAGGGCTCTGCCTGTGGAAGGGAGCTCAGTCCAGCGGCAGGGCGGGGCCTGGCAGAGGAACTGAAAGTTGGACAACGAGCCCCATCCTCCAGTACAGCAGCATCTGCAGAGCTCTGGGAGTCGGGTCAGACGGCGTTGCCCAGGAGTTTGTGCCGACTGTAGCAGCCCTCTACGTGTGATGTACCAGGAGAGCATTCTGAGGTGGTGAAGGCCTATGGGATGGAGCCTCGTGAACTTGTCCTGAGATCCCAGAGGGGTCCAGCCAGTCAGAGAGTGTGGTCCTTGAAGGCCCCAGGGTAGAGTGTGGTCCTTGAAGGCACTGATAAGGTCCACTTGATGAGGAAACATGTTGGCTTAAAGACGAAATGAAGTGCAAATCCATCAGTCCTCATCTTTGAAAACCATGCATCGATAGATAGATGTCTAAAGTTGCTAAAATGAAGAAAAATTAAACTGGCCAAAGACCTAATCATTTTGACTGAAATTGGGAGCAAAACAAAAATGCTCATTGTTGTGATTATTTAGCATTATTCAGAAAGTTTTTGTTGGTGCTGTTAGATATGAAATAGAAATAATGGCTATAAATGTCAGAATTTCCTGGTTCAGGAGTGTATGGACATCAAAATAGTAATAAATGGTGAGGTAACAAATGTGTAAAAAACCAGTAATGTTCATGTGAGAAAGAAACAAGTGTTTAGCTTTAAAAATGGAAAGGGTTTGTTAATGGATGGTGGTGATGGTAGCATAAAATTGTCAGCGTAATTGACAGCACTGTTAAATATTTGAATGTGGTTAAAAGGCAAAATTTTTTTTATATGTATGTCACCAGGATAAAATTTTTTTAAAAAAATCCATAGGCCTGTACAACACAGTGAACCCTAATGTTAACCATGGACCGTAGTTAATAGTACAATTTAAAACACGTTCTTTCATCAATGGAAACAGATATACCAACACTAATGCAAGGTATTTTCTGCGTGATTTTGGTGTACACCTACTTCTCTAATGAAAACAAATACAATTTAAAATTGTAGAAACGATTTAAAAAAATGAGGAATAATCTTTAAAAGTTTGTGCTGTGTCTAGAGAAAGCCACCATGTTCCTTGATGGAAGACTAGATAGAGTAATATGTCACTTCTTTCTAAGTTAATGCATATCTTAAATGTGACTGCAGTCAAAACACCAGTGGGATTTTTTTCTCTGTATGTGAGAGTGGGCTTGAGGGATGTTGAAAACTTATAAAATTCATCTTAATCTAAAAGAGAGACACTTATAAAAATTTGACAATATGGAGTGATGAGGAGAACTGAATAATGAGAACAAATCTTGTCAAGTGTTGAAAATATGGGATTGTATTAATTAAAATCATTATGGTGCAGATGAAGGAATAAATGGACAGAAGCTCGCTACGGCCCTTAAATAGAGTCAACTCATAGCAACTTGAGTACTTACATGCTTAAACCAGGATCATGTATAATTTGTGAAGTGGGGGGGGGGGGGTACATCACAAACCAGTGGAAAAGGGCAAGTAGTGAGCTAATTTCTAAGAAGAATTACAGTAAAATTGAGAAGATAGTCGAGTTGCCACATACCCGATACCCCATCTCTGCTATTACCGTCTTACATGAGTATGATAGATTTTTTACAGTTAATGAACTTATACTGATATGTTACTATTAATTAAAGTCTATGCTTTTTTCAGACTTGCTTAGTTTTCACCTAAAGTCCTTTTTTGTTGCTCCAGGATACCACATTGCATTTAATCGTCACATCTCCTTAGGCTGCTCTTGGCTGTTACAGTTTATCAAAGTTTCCTTATTTTTGATGTCCTTGACTGTTTACAGAAGTCATGTATTTTGTGGAATGTCCCTCAGTTGGGATATTATGAGTTTTAGGGAGGGAGACCACAGAGGTGAAGTGCCATTTTTCATCACATGCTTTCATAGGTGCATGGCACCAGTGTAATTGATCACTGTTGTTATCGATTTTGGTCACCTGGGTTTCAGGACTTATCTGACCTAGGAACCATCTGGAGGTTGTAGGTTTCTGGAAAGTAATCACAGTGCATGGAACCTTTGTATAATCTCAGATACAGCCCTAAGTGTTCTTTAGAGTTGTCAGGAATGGTGTTGATTGGGGTTTGGCAAACCATGGTAAATAGCAATATCTAGCTGAAGCCTGTGTAAGTATAGCCTTTTGAATAGCCTCTTGACTGTATTTGGACTCTTTCAGCCACTGATACCTTATTTGGTTACAATTCTTTTCCCCTTTGTTGGTCAGGAAGGTGTTGCTGATCCCACGGTGCCTGGGCCAGGCTCACCCCTGGAAGTCACATCCTGCATTGCCAGTTGGTAGGGAGAATTTCACCACTGGATGTCATGTCCCATGTAGGGGTGGGGGTAATGATTTTCCTTGCAGAGTTGGGCTTAGAGAGAGAGAGAGAGAGGCTACATTTGAGCAATAAAAGAGGTTTTCTGGAAGTAACTCTTATGCATAACTATAGGTAGACTTAGCTTCACCTCTGTAGAAAAAAAGCTTAATGAGAGCAGGCCTCAAGATCAAGGGCTTGGCCTATTGACTTCTGAGTCCCTAATGTTTGAGACAGTATGAGGGGTTTCCCCCATGGTAAACCTTAATAGTTCCAGTTTTTTTCTCCTATCCCTCAAGGGACTTTGCCATGCTTTTTGATTATCTGCACAACATACTGTGGGATGTATCTGTGCATTATATTAAGCTATAGAGAATTATAAGCCCTCACTCCCATTCCTGGTACCATGTGTTTGGGTTGTTTAAATGATCTATCCAGACAGGTTAGAGTTAGATTATATGCTACAGAAAATTTAGGTTTAGGACAAAACATAAGACTTCTTTGGTCTTATATAGTAAGTGAGGTTCTAAAATATAGACAATGTCATCCATTATCCTATATTCTGATTAACCTTAGTCCTGACCTGATAGGCTTCATTCTTATTTCTAAATGAAACCTGGTTTCTTTTTTGATTTGTTGTATGTGGGTGGCAATGCTAACTTTCAGAACTGAAGAAATCATGCTCTGAGTCTTAGGTATCACACAGGTACTTCAAGTTCCAGGGATATCATGTTCACTTTAATATGGCAATATCACTTACAGACCCACTAATGAGCTCTTTAATTATATGCCCATCGTAGTCTGGGATGTATCCGGGCATTACTTTAAGATATACAGAATTACAAGCCCTCATTCCTGTTCTGGGTATCATGTGTTTGGGTTGTTTAAACGATCTATCCAGACAGGTTGAGTTAGATTATGTGCTACAGAAATTTAGGTTTTGGACAAAATAAACCTCTTGTCCTTTGCTCTTATTGTAGTGGGTGAAGTTCTAAAATATTGTGCATTACCCTAAATTCTGATTTACCTTAATCCGGACCTGATCGGCTTTGTTCTTCTCTCAAATTGAAGGCTGATCTCCCTTTCAGTTTCTTTAACAGTTGTTGTATGTGGCAGTGCTGACTTTCAGAGCTGCAAAACAACCCCTCTGAGTCTTAGGTGTCACACATAACCAAAGTTCCAGGGAAACAGCAGGTTCTATCATATATAGCACAGGAACTAAAAATCTAGAAATAACATTTGCAGCTCCAACTAAATGTGACTACTATAAGAGCTTACAATCTAGGCCCCAGTTTTTTTATAAGTATTTTCTAAAAGAGATCATACAATATTTCTGGCTTATTTTACATATCCCCCAGGTTCATTCATTACATTGCATGCCTCATGAGTTTGTTCCTTTCTGTAGCCACACCATATTCCATCATATGTGTACACCACAGTTCATCATTCTTCTTAGTATATCCTTCAGCCACCTCCATCCATTGGGCTTCATGTAGAATGTCTGGTGTCAATACTCCATGCCTCGCATTATCCTCAGTTGTACAGTCATCAGCACTCTCAATTTCAGACTATTTTGATTGCTCCGAAGAGAAAAATAACAGATAAACATAACGTTACCAAATAGAAAATCCAATCTTCCCCTTAGCTCTTGTCCCCCACCGCCCCATTACTGTGATACTGTTGATGTCCCATAGCATGCAAAGCAGTTTTCCCTCATATCCCTTTATTATTGACTCTTTCTACAAGATTCATACCTTTGAAGTAGTTCATGCAAAAACTTATTTGTAATTGTAATATTTATCTGTGGGCTGATGGCTTTGTACAACGCCTTTCAATCATGTTCTCATCAATATGGCAATATTACTTATAGACCCACTAGTGAACTGCCTTCACTTCTGTTCATTCTCTTACATTCAAGTTTAACCTTATTGGGTAATCTTTTTCCATCTCTAGCTTCTGTATCCCTCTAGGTCCCCTACATTCTATATCATAAGACTCTTGAGTTTACCTTTACCATGGTCATAATAGTAAAATCATACAAAATCTATCTTTTGTGTCTGGCTTATTTCACTCAGCATTCTGTCCTCAAGGTTCAGTCATGTCATTGTATGCTTCAGAACCTCATTTCATCTTACTGCTGCATAATAGTCCATTGTATGCATGTTAATTTGCAAGCTGCTAGAATGTGTTATACCAGAAATGGAACAACTTTTTTAAAAATTTAATAAGTTATAAGTTTACAATTCTAACAAAGTGAAAGTATCCAAATTAAGGCACCAATAAGAAGTTACCGTCACTCAAGAAAGGCTGATGGGTGTTCCTCACTTTACTTCTCCAGGGCTGACTTTCATCTTTTGGTTTCTCTTGGCTCTCTCCAGGTTCTGGCTTGCTTGACATCACATAGCGATATCTGCTGGGCTCCAAATATCTCCAAACATCCCTGTCTAGGTTCTCCTCATGTCCACATCTGTGTCTGCTCTGCTGTGAAGTTTCTGTCGGCTCTGAGGCTTCTGTCCTCTCCTGTCTCTTTCCAAAATGTTTCCTCTTTTAAAGGATTCCAGTAAACTAATCAAGACCCACCTAGATTGGGTGGAGTCACATCTCCATCTAATCAGAGGTTGTACCCACAGTTGGGTGTGTCACATCTCTGTGAAGATAATCTAATCATAAGATTCCAACCTACATTATTGAGATTTCAAGATTAAAAGAAATGCTGCCCTCACAAGATTAAATAGGGATTAAAACATGGCTTTCCTGGGGTAGATGATACTTTCAAACCGGCACAGTATATATGTGTGTGTGTGTGTGTGTGTGTGTGTGTATCACGTTTTGTTTATTCACTCATCTGTTTATGAGCATTTGGATTGTTTCCATCTTTTGGCAATTGTGAATAATGCCACTATGAACATTGGTGTGCAAATGTCTGTTTGTGTCACTACTTTTAGCTCTTCTGGGTACATAAAGAATAGTGATATTGCCAGATTGTAGGGCAACTCGATGTTTAGTTTTCTAAGGAACCTCCAAACTATCTTCCACATTGGCTGTACCATTATACATTCCCACCAGCAGTGAATAAGTGTTCCAATTTCTCCACATCGTCTCCAATATTTGTAATTTCCTGTTTGCTTGATAGCAGCCATTCTTATAGGTGTGAGATGATATCTTATTGAAGTCTTGATTTATATTCCCCTTATAGCTAATGAAGATGAGCATCTCTTCATGTGCTTTTTAGCCATTTGTATTTGCTCTTCAGAAACTTATCTATTCATATCTTAAGCCGATTTTATAACTGGATTGTTTGTTCTTTTGTTGTTGGATTGTATGATTTCTTCATGTATACAAGTTCTCAAATCTTCATCCGATATGTGGTTTGCAAATATTCTCACCCATTGTGTTGGCTATCTTTTTTACAAAGTCCTTTGCGGCACAGAAGCATTTGATTTTGAGGAGTTCCCATCTATGTATGTTTTTCTTTCATTGCTTGTGCTTTGCGTGTAAGGTTTAAGACGCTACCTTCTATTACTAGGTCTTGAAGATGCTTTGTCCTTTTTGTATTCTAATTGCACCCATCTCTTGCATAAGATGTAGCAATAACGTTTTTGATTGTTGAGAGCTCTTGAACCAATTATTACCCCCTGAGAATTAAAAGCAGTGGTTCTGAATTCAGTTTATTGAAATTTATCCCAAACAATACAAAATTCTGATTTGGTTTCATTTTTTCCCTCTGGTTGCCTAGTGTTGAGGTTAGATAAGTAAAGTATGCACAGTCATGGGCTTTCTACTTAACTCCTGGGTTTGCTATTAAAAACACTGCCTACACATACCCTTTACCTTGGCCCCTCCTAATTCTTTGTCTCTATTCTTCAATACTGTAGATTTTCTCACCTATTCTACAAAGAAATTGTGATATATATTTTCATGTAATTTGATTTTGGAATTCTGTCACCTTATGTAGTGTGTTCTTCCAAAATGTAATTTTTTCCCGTTAAAAAAAAGAAAGAAAAAGCAAATGGCCCCAAATTGCCCATTGCCTCTCACCTCCCCTCCATCTTTGAGAGGGTGCCTGCACATCCTCTCACGTGTGCCTAATAAATTTTCTGTCTGCTTAAATATATATTTGAGCATAGGGCAACTAAGATGGTGATTTCTGTGAAGTAATAATTAAATGAAATCAGCTTGACAGTTTCCTAGGCTTATTGCATTGAGAGCATTTCTGGGTTGTGTTGCAAGGAGGGGAAGCTCAGGCAAAGCTTGGGAGACTTCCTGGGTTCAGTGAATGGAATTTAGAATCTAGGAAGAGCAAAAGTTGTAGAGTTTGAGGGATATATACTGGAGACCAGAGAGCTGCAGACAGAACTCCAGAGATGTGCAGAATTCCACTCTTAAGTTTTCAGCAGAGTACTGATGGATGTGAGAAAACCCCTGTGACCAGGGGAAGTCTCACCCGGAAGGATTGGAGGAAACAATATTGAGAGCTCTCACAATGCCATGGAGAGTGCCTTTGGCCATCAGCAGACTGAAACCCTCATAATTTACAGGCATTAGGTGGAACACCCAGGGATCTTACAGTGAAGAGTCATTAGCTGTAGAATAAATGATGCTCTCTCCCCACTAATGAATCATAAAAGTAAGAACTTAAAGGCTCATACTCTTTCCATATGAACTCAACTGCATTCCAAAGCAAAGCTCAAGAATGTTTATAAAGGTTTGTAGGGGTACAGAAATATACAGTCTCCAAAAGGGTAAAACTAATAATGTGAAAAATTACCTGGCATGCAATGAATAGGAAAATAATGAATTGAGAAATAAATCCAAATCAGTGCAAAACTGACACAGATGTTAGAATTAGCAAAATCATTAACATAATTATTATATAAACTATATTCCATGTGTTTAAGGAGCTAAAGGAAAGAGTGAACACTTTAAATAGAGACATGAAAAATACAAAAAAGATCCAAATTAAACTTTTAAAGTTACTAAAATATCTATGCAAAATAGACTGGATGGGATTAATGTTAGATTAGGCATTACAGAAAAAAAACGATCTTGAGGACAAAGCAATAAAAGCTGTTCTGACTGAAGCAAGGAGAGGAAAAAGGTCTTGAATCTAAAATAAAACACAAAGAACATTGAGGTATAGGACTTCTAGAGTCTAATATGTGTGTAACTGGAGGTGTGTGTAACTGGAGTTCCCAGATGAGAAAAGGCAGGAAAACTATTTGTAGAAGTGTTGGCCAAAAAGCTTCCAAATTTGATAAAAATTATAAGCCCAGTTCAAACAACCTTTTTTTTTAATTTTAAACTTTTTTTTTAAATACTTTTAAACTTACAAGACAATTACAAAAATAATATACATTGTGGGAGGTGTGATGGTGGCTCAGTGGCAGAATTCTCACCTGCCGTACTGGAGACCTGGGTTCAATTCCTGGTGCCTGCCCCACCCCCCACCTCCGATACCCAGATCTACCAGTTTTAACGTTTACCTAATTGCCATGTCATTCTCTCTGTCTATCCATTGGGCTATCTATGCGTTCATCGGTCTGTCCATCTGTTTACTTTTCAATCCATTTTCTGAACTCTCGAGTGTCGATTGTATACATCATGCTCCTTAAACACTTAATACTGCCATGTACATTTCCTAGGAACAAGGATATTCACTTCTGTGTCTACCTTAAGTGAAGCATTGATATAAAGCTTACAGTCTCATCCCTTGTTTCTCATCCCTTGTTGGATCCCGTCTGGGATCATATATTGCGTTTAATATTTGTTGTCTCTTTTGTTGCTCACTCTTTTTTTTTTGTGGGAACATATATACAATATAAAATTTCCCATCTCAAGCCCTCCTGAGCATACCATTCAGTCATACTAATCATATATATTACATTGCAGTACTCTCACCATCTTCTGTTGCCAAACAGCAATCCTACACCCATTTTGCGTTAACTTCCCATTCCCCCTGGCCCCTGTCACTAGTAACCTGTACTCTCTCTGTCCCTGTGAGCTTGCGTATTCCCCAGTATGCTCTTTGTAGTTAATATGGGGCTTAAATTTAACATCCTAAATCTAAAATAATCTAATTTGCTTTGAGCCCAACTTAATTTTAATGGTACACCTGAACTATATTCTTATACTCCTCTTTTCCCCCACCTTTATATAGTTCCTCTCACAAATTACATGTTTATATATTATTAGTCCAAAACCACTGATTTATAATGATAAATTTATAATGATATTTTATGCATTTGCCTTTTAGATTTTTAGGAATTAAAAAGTGGAGTTACAAACCAAAAATAAAATAGCATTGGCATTTATATTTACATCAGGCATTACCCTTACTGGAGATTTTTATTTCTTTATGCAGCTTTGATCAATTGTCTATTGTTCTTTCCTTTCAACCTGTGTAGAACCTTCTTTAGCATCTCTTTTAAGGCCAGTTTAGTGGTGATGAACTCCCCCAGCTTTTGTTTATCAGGGAATGTCTTAATTTCTCTCCCTCATTTTTAAAAGACAGGCTTGTCAGATATAGAATTCTTGGCTGGCAGTTTTTTGCTTTCAGCACTTTAAAAATGTCTTCCCACTGCCTTCTTACCTCCATGGTTTCTGATGAGAAGTCAGCATTTAATCTTATTGAGGTTCACTTGTGTGTGGCATGCTGCTTCTCTCTTGTGGCTTTCAGAATTCTATCTTTATCTTTGGCATTTGACATTTTGATTATAGTATTCTGTTGTGTGGGTCTGTTTGCGTTTATTGTATTTGGAGTTCACTGAGCATCTTGGATGTGCATATCCATGTCTTTTATTAAATTTGGGAAGTTGTCAGCCATTATTTCTTTTAATACTCTCTCTGTGCCTTTCTCTCTTTCTTCTCCTTCTAGGACTCCCACATAATGTATTGTGGAATACTTGATGGTGTCCCACAGGTTCCTTGGGCTCTATTCATTTTTCTTCATTCTTTTTTCCTTTTGCTTCTCAGACTATAACGATTTCAATTGTTTTATCTTCAAGTAGCCTTCAGCTCTGTTTGGTTCCTTTTCTTGATTTCCATCTTTCTATGTTCATCTATCATTTTCCTGATTTCCTTTAGTTCTTTGTCCATGTTTTCCTTTAGCTCTTTGAGCATATTTAGGACTTTGTCTGACATGTCCCAGGTCTGGTCTCCTCATTGATGGTTTCTGATGCATTACTTTTCTGCTTTGCCTTGGACACGACTTCCTGTCTCTTTGTATGTTTGTGACCTTTTGTTGAACCTTGGACTTTATGATATTTTAATGATGTGTTGTCACTAGAATTTAGACCCTGAGGTTTATATCCTTAAGTTTATATCCAGCTAGTGTTAAAATAGAGCTATCCTTGATTGCTAGGAGCAGATCTGAGTTTTCCCCTTACTTCCCACAGACAGTTCTTTGAAAAAAGGCTGTATGCTCAAACAACCTTAATGAACTTCAAGCACCAAAAACATTAAGAAGACTACAAGGCATATCATAACCAAATTGCTCAAAACTGTTGATAAGGAGAAAAGACTTAAAAACAGCCAGAAAAATAAAAAGATGTGCAGAGAAGCAAAATAAGGATAACAGCAGATTTCTTGTCAGACACAGTACAGGCAAGGTGATAGTGGCCTAATACCTTTAAAATACAGGAAGGACTGTCAACAAAGAGGTTTCTATCTGTTGTTAATATCTTTTAAAAATGATGGTCAAACAAGGGCATTTTCAAATATACAAAAATGGGCAGAATTCATTACCAGTAAGAGGAACTGCACAGATGAATGAAGAGCACTGGGGAATGGTAACTCCAGGGGTAAACATATTTTTCTTATAATTTAAATCTCTTTGAAACATAAAAATCTATATAATAATAGTGTGTACTGCAGAAGGGTGTTATATATGGAAGTGAAATATGTGATAATAATGGCACAAAGGCCAAAAGGGAAAATCGTAAGTTCATATATTGTATTTGAAATAATATAATTTCACTTGAAGAAAAGCTATCTTAAATATGTGTGGTATAAACCCTATAAAAAAAAAAAAAAAAAAACTTAAAGGAACTGCTAAAATTAACCATAAATTATAGGCAATAAGTCAACAGTGGAGATAAAATTGAATTATGTAAAGTACTTAACCCAAAAGAAAAAAAGACAAAAGGGAACAAAGAACAGATGGGTGAAATAGAAAACAGATAGCAATATGGTTGATTTAAATTTAGCCATGTTTACAATTGCAAATGTAGATTGTCTAAAGATCCCAGTGAAAAGGCAGAGATTGTTAGATTGAATAAGATTGAATAAGAAAGCAAGACCCATATATATGCTGATTACTGTAAACCCACATTAACTACAGGAAGAAAAAAAGAGGTTAAAAGTAAAAGGAGAGAAAAATACATACCATGCTAATACTAATGAAAAGAAAGCTGGAGTTGCTATAATATCAAATGAAGTAGATTACAGAACAAAGAATGCTATAAGGATAAAGAGTCTTTCATAATGATACAGATAAATTCATCAAGAAGGCAATAATTCTAATAGTTTTATGTACTTAATAGCAAAGCTACAAAATACACGAAACAAAAACCAATAAAATTGCAAGAAGAAATAGACATCAACAACTCTAGTTGAAGCCTTTAGTTCTCCTTTCTAAGTAGTTGATAGAACTGGTAGAAGGAAAATTCTCAAGGCTTTAGAAGACTTGGATAACACTATCAACTGATGGAAAGAACACTCCAAACAATTGTACATTCTTTCCAGTGTCTAGGAATATTTTAAAGAGTAGACCATATTTTGGACCATAAAAAATGTCTTAATAAACTTAATAATGGATTCAAGTTATACCAGGTATGTTCTCTGACCAAAATGGGATTAATTTAAATTAAATATAAAACAAAGATAGGTGGAAAATCATCAGCTATTTGGAAACTAAATAATATGCTTATAAAACCATTGAATCAAGGAAGACCTCAAAAGGGAAATTAAAAAGCATTTTGAACTGAATGAAAATGAAAACACAACATATCAAAATTTGGGGGATGTTATGAAAGTACTACTCAGATGGAAATTTATAACACTAACTGCCTAAATTAGGAAGGCAAATAAAATTTAAAGTCACTAAACTCAACTTCTACCTTAAAAAACTAGAAAAAGGAGAGTAAATTAGTCCCAAAAGAAGCAGAAGAAAGGATATAATAAAGATCAAAGTGGAAAATAAACTGAAATCAGAAAAACAATAGAGAAAATCAATGAAACCAAAATTTACAAACTTCTAGACTAACAATATAGGAAAGAAAGGACATAAATTACTAATACCAGGAATGAAAGAGTTGGCATGATTACAGAATCTACTGATAATAAAAGAAAAAGGAAGGAATAATATGCTAATAATTTTAATGACCTGTGAAATAGACAAATTCCTTGAAAGATACTGTGTTAGTTAGATTCAGTTGTCAATTTGGCCAGGTGAGCATACCTAGTCTTGTTGCTGCGAACATAAGCCAAGGTACGTGAACCTCATCTGTTGCCAATTACATCTGCAGTCGGCTAGGAGGCGTGTCTGCTGCAATGAGTGACGTTTGACTTAATTGGCTGGTGCTTAAATGAGAGAATGCAATGTAGCACAGCTAGCAGCTTGGCATTCCTCATCTCAGCACTTGCAGCTCAGCCTGGGCCCTTGGAGATGGAGAAAGAAATTACCCCGGGGAAAGTTGTTGGAACACAGGGGCCTGGAGAGAAGACCAGCAGAGACCATCCTGTGCCTTCCACGTAAGAAAGAACCTCAGTGGAAAGTAAGCTGCCTTTCCTCTGAAGAACCAACAAAATAAATCCCCTTTTATTAAAAGCCAGTCCGTCTCTGGTGTGTTGCATTCCGGCAGCTAGCAAACTAGAACAGATACAAATCACCAAAATTTACTCAAGAAGAAATAAAACCTCTGATTAGCACTATATATTAAATAAATTCAATTTGTTATTAAAAACTTTTCCTACAAAGAAAACTAAAGGCCCAGATGTCTTTACTTGTACATTCTACCAAACAGGAAGACATAATAGTAGTTCTAGACAAATTCTCCCAGAAAATTGAAAAGAAGGGAATCCCTCTCAACTTATTTTATTATGCACCAGTACCCTGCTACCAAAACCAGGCAAAATCATTACAAGAAGAAAAAGTACAGACCAACCTCCCACATGAATACAGATGCAAAAATTGTTAGTAACATATTGTCGAACTGGAAAAGAAGAAATCATATCTCAATAGACACAATAGAAATACTTGACAAACTCCAATACCCATTCCTGCTTAATGAAGGCAGTTCATTAGTAGGTCTGTAAGTGATATTGCCATATTAAAGTGAACATGATTGAAAGGGGTTGTATAAAGCCACATAACCCTTTAACACTACAGATATAAATAAATTCTTGCATGAACTACTTCAAGGTATGAATCTTGTACAAAGAGTTAATAATAGAGGGGTATTAGGGGAAAACTACTGTTGCATACTATGAGCTATGTTTAACAGGAAGACATCAACAGTACTGCAGTAATAACTAATTGGGGGTGGGGGAGGGACAAGAGTTAAAGAAAGGTTTGGATTTTCTGTTTGGTGAGGGTATGTTTATTTGATATTTTTCTCTTGAGAATAATGAAAATTGTCTAAAATTGAGAGTGTTGATGATTGTCTAAGTGAGAGTAATGTGAGAGAGACATGGAGTGTTGACTATATGATGCCCATTGGATGGAGATGGCTAACGGATACACTGACTAAGAAGTAAAATGATGAACTGTGGTGTATACATATGACGGAATATTGTGTGGCTCCAGAAAGAATCAAAGTTGTGAGGCATGCAACGATGTGAATGAACCTGGGAGATATTATGTGAAGTAAAATAAGCCAGAAACAAAAGGGCAAATATTGTATGGTCACACGAAAAAATATTTATAAGAAAATTGGAGCCTATATTGTAAGTGCTTACAGCAGTCACATTTAGTCTGGAGTTGAGGTTGTTATTTCTAGATTTTGAGAGGCAGTACTATATATGTATAACCTGATATTTCCCTGGAACTCGGGGTACCTGTGTGATACCGAAGACTCAGAGTATGAGTTCTTCAGTTCTGAAAGTCAGCATTGCCACATACAACAACTGTTAAAGAAACTGAAAAAGAGACCAGGCATCATTTAGAAATAGGAATGAAGCTAGGAATGAAGCCTGTCAGGTCAGGACTAAGGTTAATCAGAATACAGGATAATGGATGATATTGTCTATATTTTAGAACTTCACCTACTGTATAAAACCAAAGACGTCTTATGTTTTGTTCCAAACCTAAATTTCCTGTAGCACATAATCTAACTCAATCTCTCTGGATAGATCATTTAAACGACCCAAACACATGTACCAGGAATGGGAGTGAGGGTTTATAATTCTCTATAGCTTAATATAATGCACAGATACATCCCAGGGTATGTTGTGCAGATAATCAAAAAGTATTGTCAAAGTCCCTTGAGGAATGGGAAAGAAAAGTTGAAACTGTTAAGGTTTACCATTGGGGAAACCCCTCATACTGTCTCGAACATTAGGGACTCGTAAGTCAATAGGCCAAGCCCTTGATCTTGAGGCCTGCTTTTGTTAAGCTTTTTTTCTGTATTGGTGAAGCTAAGTCTACCTATAGTTATGCCTAAGAGTTACTTCCAGAAAACCTCTTTTGTTGCTCAAATGTAGCCTCTCTCTCTCTAAGCCCAACTCTACAATGAAAATCATTACCCTCACCCCTACATGGGACATGACATCCAGTGGTGGAAGTCTCCCTAGCAACTGGCAACGTAGGATGTGACTTCTAGGGATGAGCCTGGCCCTGGCACCGTGAGATCAGCAATGCCTTCCTCACCAAAAGGGGGAAAAGAATTGTAACAAAATAAGGTATCAGTGGCTGAGAGAGTTCAAATAGAGAGGCTACTTTGGAGGCTACTCCTAAACAAGCTTCAGCTAGATATTGCTATTTACCATGTGTATTAGTTAGGGTTCTCTAGAGAAACAGAATCAACAGGGAGCACTCACAAATGTAAAATTTATAAAAGTGTCTCACATGACTGCGGGAACGCAGAGCCCAGAATCTGCAGGGCAGGCTGTGAAGCCGACGATTCCGATGGAGGGTCTGTACGAACTCCACAGGAGAGGCTCGCCAGCCAAAACAGGAAGAGCCTGTCTCTTCTGAATCCTCCTTAAAAGGCTTCCAGTGATCAGATTAAGCATTACTCATTGCAGAAGACACTTCCCTTTGACTGTTACAAAGGTACTCAGCTGTGGATGTAGCTGACATGATCATGATTTAATTCTATGAAATGTCCTCATTGCAACAGTCAGGCCAGCACTTGCCCAACCAGACAAACAGGTCCCACCACTTGGCCAAGTTGACACCTGAACCTAACCATGACACCATAGTTAACCAAACCCCAATCTACACCATTCCTCCCAACCCTAAAGAACATCTAGGGCTCTATCTGAGACTATGCAAAGGTTCCATGCACTGTGATTACTTTCCAGAAAACTACAACCTCCAGATGGGTTCCTAGGCCAGATGAGTCCTAAAACCCAGAGGGGCCAGCCTCTCCAGAGCATCAACTAGTTCCATTTCCCTATCCCATATTATCTACAACCCTTTCCTACATGAAAAAGTTAGAATGGTCATAGCTCAAATACCCCTAACGATTGGGAGAAAGATCAAAGAAGAAGAAGGAGTTATCACAGAGATAGAATTTAGCTAATGAATATGACTGCTGAATCACTATGTTGATATTTCTTTTAGTCTCCAGTGTCCTGCAGCAGGTCAAAAGAAGAACCTAAAATTGTGAAACTGTAACCCATACCAAACTCTGAAATCTGTCTATAACTAGTTGTTGCAGTGTCCTTTGAAATTTATTGCTGTTTTGTATATATGTCATTTTTCACAATAAAAAAATTTCATTTCTCTAAATGAGCAACAGATAATTAGAAATTGTAATTTTCAAGGTATTATTTTATTAGCTCAAAAATATGAAAAAATATGAAATATTTAGGGATAAATTTGACAAAATATGTGCAAGATCTGTACACTGAAAATCACACGGCACTGCTGAAAGATAGTAAACCTAAATAAATGGTCTGAAGTAAGCAGAAAAAAGTACTTAAAGTCTAAAACAAAACAAAAAGAACATCATTATTTTGCTCTTGGATTGCAATAGTCAATGGGATTAAGATGTTAATCAGCCTCAAATTGATCTGCAGATCCATAACTCCAGTCAAGATCCCAGAAAGCTATTTTGTAAGAATTGAGAAGCTGATTCCGAAATTCATGTGAAAATGCAAAGGACCAATGCTAATCGTAACTTCAAAGCGGAAGTGCCAATTTTGTTGGACCAACACCTTTCAAGAGCTGGACATTTGGTGAGACAAAGTGTCAATGACTGAGAGATTCCAAACAGAGTCGAGAGGTTATCCTGGAGGTTATTCTTATGCATTAAGTAGATATCACCTTGTTATCCAAGATATAATGGAGAAGCTGGAAGGAACTGCCTGAAAATGTAGAGCTGTGTTCCAGTAGCCATGTTTCTCGATGATGATTGTGTAATGATATAGCTTTTACAATGTGACTATGTGATTGTGAAAACCTTGTGTCTGATGCTCCTTTTATCTACCTTGTCAACAGACAAGTAGAACATATGAAATAAAAATAAATAATAGGGGGAACAAATGTTAAAATAAATTTAGTTTGAAATGCCAGTGATCAATGAAAGGGAGGAGTAAGGGGTATGATATGTATAATCTTTTTTTTTCTGTTTTCGTTTTGTTTGTTTTTCTGTTGTCTTTTTATTTCTTTTTCTGAATTGATGCAAATGTTCTAAGAAATGATCATGATGATGAATATGCAACTATGTGATGATATCGTGAATTACTGATTATATATGTAGAAAAAAAATGCTGGGCATTTGGGTTCACCAGGCAGCATATGTCTGTCCCCCTGATGGAAAAGGCTTCCTGGGGTAGGTGCTGTAAGCCAACTAAAGGGCAAGTGGGACCAGCCTGATACATTAGAGGGGGCCATCTCTGCTGACTACTGTGTCTTCTGGTCCAACCCTGAAGAATGAATATGGTTTTTAGATGTTCCTGTGAATGTTATTTTCTTGATTGTGTCTTCTACTTCTTTCCAGTAGAGCAGAATCTAGTTAGTGTATGTACACTAACTTTGTATTCATCAACACTGCTAAATTTACTAATTAAATCTGTTAGTTTGTCTGTAATTCTTTTTTCTAAGTATATTATCATGTCGAGTAAATAAAAACAATTTTCCCTTCTTTGAAAAAAGAAAACAAAAGAATGAATATGAGATTCAGTTAGGAGAGGGAGGAAGCACTCAGGTGGAAGAGGTTGGTCCAAGGTGTCAGGTTAGGCTAGAGACTTTTGGTTTTCAAAATTTCAGTAACACTTGTTTATACTTTTAAAGTATGTTGAAGTCATATTATCAAGACAATTAGTAAGTTAGAAATACTTGAATTTCATTTTTGAAAATGGCATTCTTAGTAGTCCTACACATTTAAATAAATAGTTGTAAAAAAAATTAAAAATAAAAATAAATGAATAGTTGTGTGAATGTTCCCATGTCAGAGTGGAAAAGGTTGGAGCAGCCAAGCAGCTTTGCACAGGTCACTGGCAGCCCCGGAGCCTCCCTGCTGTTCTTCTATTCTAGTCCTTTTGGGGTGTCCTGATATCACAATTTACTTGCAGTAAGCATGAAAATGAACACATCTCCATATGTTTATTAACCATTTGGCTATTCTCTTTTCTGAAGTTTATGAGTCTTTTGTCCATTCTTCTATTACCTGCCTTTTTCTTATTTATTGTAGAAATTTTTTGTGTTCTGGATATGAGTCCTTTCTCAGACAATATATGTATGTGCATTTATATTATATTTGTATGTATATAGTAAATATTTCCCATTCTGGACTTCACTTTTCACTCTTTCAATGTGTCTTGATAATCAGGATTTTAATGCAGTCCAGTTTATCAGTTTTTTTCTTTCTGATTAGAATTTTTGCCTAATTAGGATATCTTTACCTACTCCTGCACTTTTCCTAAAAACTTTACTGATACATGTTTAACTTTTAGATCTACAGTCTATCTAGAATTTCTGTGTATTAGCTGAGGTTGGGTTAAGATTACTTAATCTTTATGCACATCCCATCAACAGAGCAGTATCTCTGAAGAGACCCTTTTGCACGCAGTAAAAGGCATACCACCCATCAGGCTACTGGTGCGGTGTGCTTGGTGCAGCTTGTCCCAGTCACCTGTGCAGTGGCTGCCGCCGAGTCCAGGGGACCAGTGGCCTGGGAGGGCTGCAACAGGACCCCACGTCCTGCACACTCTTGGCCCTGCCTGGGTGCCCTGAGGGGCTGCTTTTCCACAGGCAGCAAGAGGACTCCATGCATGTAGTGGCTCACGTCCTGTCATCCCTGCCTGTGTAGGCTCTCCCTGTCGCCGTGCATGGGGCTGTTGACTGGGGCCGGCCCGGGTGTCATGAGGTGCTCGCCTAACACCTCTTTCTCCACCAACAGCCCAGCACCCTTCTGTCTGATGCCAGCGGTGCCCTGACAACCGGCCGACACGCGTCGGGTCCTGCTCTGAGGAGGTGGAGGGCCATGTCCCAGGCGCAGGAGTGCGAGTGCCGGGGCCACAATGCTGACGCCCAGGATGCCAGAGTCTCAGGGCCCAGCACACGGTAAGGAGATGCAGCCCCTCCCTGGAAACCACCTTTGGACAGTGGTGCCGGCATAGCCACTCCTGAGGGTCCTGCAGGTGGGTGGGTGAATGGCCGCTAATGATCTGCTTATACCTCAACCCGGCTTCCCTGGGCAGTGGGTTTGTGGTTACCCTGAATTCCAGAATTCCAGAATTCCAAATCCCCTGGATTCCCTTACCTCCTGTTCCCTCCCCTCAGGCACCTGGGGTCCCCTCCCCTCGGACACCTGGGTTCCCTCCCCTCGGGCACCTGGGTGCCCACAGCCTTTCTTCCTCTGCAAGCCAGAGGTGTCCTCTCTCGGGGCCCTTCCTCCCGGGACCCCGTCCTCCCAGCACTGCACCCACCCACACACCCTCCTGAGTTGCTCCGTGTGGATGCATGTAGGGGATTTCACTCTTCTCACTTTCAGCCTTGTCTTTGGAAGGATTTCTTACACTTAGAGGAAAGTTGCAAGAAGAAGTGCCTCTGTGGACACCACTGAGCCTTGCTCAGACTCTCCTGGGGCACCACAGGTGTGGGCTCATCTGTCGCTCCATTGTTCTCTCCACATGGCATCTCTTTTGGAGTCTTGCCTCTCTGGGCCCTCCACGTGCTTCCTCTGGGTCATCGTGTTCCTGTGTAGCCATATAACAGTTGTCAGTTGCAGTAAATGTCCTGCCAATACCAGACTGACCTACTGCACCGTCTGTCCTTCCTTTGGGCAGTGGGTTGAATCTTGTTCTTCCCAGCACGCCTCCTTCCGGGCCAGGATTTGTTTTGCAGGCAGGGGTTGCATCCATCAGGAGAGCACCTTCCTCAGTTTGGATTTGTCCTGCGATTTCCTGTTGGGAACACTTTGTAGGTGATGCAGGTCTCTCTCAGGTGCCATGCCCATGAGCCGCACACCTTCTGCCCCTCATGACGACTCACCTCCCTCCCAACAAATGTTGTTTAAATCCCCACGGCAGCTTCCACTCCCCTGGCAGGCTTCTCACCCCCAGCAGTAGTGATGACTGGTATTTCTCCCAAGGCCCTGACTTCATGGTGATGGCTGCAGCAGACTGATTTTCTGTCACCAGCCAGCACTTGGCGCCATGCTTCTTCTCTTCATGCTCTCCTTCCTTCCTTCCTTCATTCATTCATTCACTGTTGGTGTGGATTCAGGAATTCTTCTTTGTCTTAAATGGTTACTATGCATGATTATTTCTTCCAGATTTAGCCAGTCAGGTCCTTCCACCTGTCTCCTGTATCCTGAGGCCATGTCCCCATCACCCTCTGAGCACCACCTTTGGGCATTACAAGATGCTTCAGGCCATTTGTGCTGCCCTAGCCCTGCTGTCAGTTCTTTTTCTGAGGAGCCCCAGTGCCTTCTAAGGAAGCCCTAGTGCTAGAGAACAAAATCTGGGCTCTGGGTATGTGTGTCGCTCTGGGACTTTGTCTGCTTCTTGACCCTTTAAGCAGACAGAATTAGATAATATGTGCATGTGAGTGCACTGGCATACACACATGACACGAAATGTATGTATACATACACCTGCCTATGTAAATGTAGGCATACACACACTGTAGAAACAGTGAGTTTCCACTGATATCTCCAGGTCCAGTCCACGTCAACATGGTGTTTTTTTGCCTTCTCCCATTCCATGTCTTATTACCCCCCTTCTTTGGTGAGAACCAGCTCCCATATACATCCATGCATCTGCCAGTTTGTTCTGTGATTATATGTCTAACTATATGTCTAAACGTGCTTTCAAAATGGCCCTGCCTGTCCCATAACCTCAAAAACTATTAAAAAGTTCAAGATTTGTTTTTATACCCCCAAATGCAGACTCCACCTGAGAATGAGAGTGTCAGGTAAGACCCTGTGTTCATGAGTTATTTCGATCAGTTCATTTTTCCTTCACTGTGGTTATGATGTTCTTTGAACACAGTTGGGTTCATTTGTTCCATTTTGGTTTCAATGTGAAGTATTCTCTCTCCCTGTGCTTACTGATTTACTTTTGTTTTTTACATATGTAGAACATCAACATGTCAAAACTATGCAGAAAGTATATTTACAGAACATATCCTCCTCCCATCCCTGAGGTAGCCAACCTCTTATTTTCTGGCTTATCTCTCCTCTGTTTCTGTTTGTAAAAATAAATGGATATGGGCATGTCTTCCTATTTTCCCTTTCTCTCATACAAGTGGGGAGGCTCTACTTGCTTGTTCTGCATTTGCCCTTTGCCTCTAGCAGTCATCTCCTGGAAATCGCAGCCTGCCAGGCCAGGACTCTTCTCCATGCTGGTTGCCATGGGCCTCCCATGTGCAGGCAGGTTTGTCTGCCATTCCAAGCTTGGTAGTTGAGTAGTTTCCAATCCTTTGCAGTTGCAAGTAATGCTGCATGAATAGCCTCATGCATGTACATTTTCCTGTTGGAGGTGCATCTGCAGGGTCAGTTCCCCGACCAATGGCCAGGGTGATAATTGAGTGTGGTCAGCCCCATGGGGCCTCCCCTTTCCTCATGGTAGCACCCTTGCCTGCCTGCTGAGGGGAACGGGCAGTGGGAGTCCGCACCTCTGATTGCAGGTGCATGGAACACCTCTTCTAACATTCAGGACCCTTGTAGTGCATTTTGTCAGTTGTCTGATCTTATATTTGGGCCATTTTTCTGTTGTATTTTTTGTGTTTTCTTGTTCAACTTTCTTTATTAAGGATTTTAGCCCTTTATCTGTAATTTACATTCACTAAAAGTGTCCAAAAGTCCTTTTTGATTATTATTTTTTAACTTATGCTCTTTTTTGTCCTGTGAAAATTTTAACTTTTATATAGTCAGATTTATAAGTTTTTTCTTTCAGTGCCTCTGGATTTTTAGTCATCACTAATCTTCGCCAAATTCAACCTGGTGTGGAGGACCCTTATTAAATACATGATTTGGAAATGTTTTCTCATGTTCTGTGGATGGCATCCTTTGAAGTACAGGTTTTAATTTTGATGAGGTTCGATTTATCTATTTTTTCTTTTGTTGTTTGTGCTTTTGGAGTCATGTTTAAGAACCACTGACTAATGCAAAGTTATGAAGATTTAGCCCAGTGTTTTCTTCTAGGAGTTTTATAGTTTGGGCTCTCATATTAAGTTTTTGATGGTTTTGCGTTCATGACATAAGGCGGGGCAGTCCTTCTTCACTCTGTGTCCCTGGCACCTGAGCCATTGCCTGGCACTTAGGTAGCACTCATTAAGTTCATTCGAGAAATATTTATTCAAACAGAACATGTGCTGCAAGTGCCACCAAGAGGGACTGGAAGACTCCTACAACATTGGGTTTGATAGGTACCAAGTCCTAAGGCCTTGGAGGACAGCTCTGGAGAAGGGCCTGTTCTCTACCCCTTCTTAAGGACTAGCGCCAACACTTCCTGTGGCTGTTTGTCAGCCCCAGACGTGGAGAATTGAAGTCATCTTTTATCCTTCCACCTCTGTCAGCAAATAAGTGGTTTGTTTTTCCCTCCCCACTCCAAATAAACAAGTCTTTTCAAATATAGCTCTGATCATGTCAGTGGTTTTGGTGCAGAACTTTCAGTCATTACCTCTGTCACCTGCAGAATAAAGACCCAGCTCCTTCACCTGCCGGTGAAGTTCCCAGTTGGAGGACCCCAAACCGCTAGCCAACCCCAAATGGCTGTGGGTCCCAAGTGATCGACAAACCTTGTTTCCTGGACTAACCATACAAAGCCTGGCATCTCTTCCTGCCCAGGGAGAGAAGACACATTTTCTCCCAACTTCACCTTCCCGTATTGCCTGATGGGAGCCTGGGTTGAGGGTGTGTTGCTGCCCTGAGTCCCAGCCTCTGAGGAACCGGAAGTAGCTTGGTCCAGCCCATGGTCTGTGGACCCTCCTGGCCTTGGGTGGGCCTGTCCTATTTGCCTGGAGCCCCTAACTCCACAGGGACACCACCTTCTCCTTGTCCCCCAACACTGCCTGCCTCCTCCTGGTACCCCTTGTCTATACCATGTGGCTTCCTCACCTGCTCCCATCCCTCCTCATCCTCCTCTGTGCTCACCCTGGGCTGGGGCCCCAGGGCTCAACATCCTGGGGGCTTGCAACTCTTCTCTGCTCTCTTGGGGTTTTAGCTCAGGCTACACCTCAGCATGCCCCCGGCACATTCTTAGAAAGCTGGAGTCTTGAAGAGTTGCTCATAGGAGCAACCTAAAAAAGGAACACAAAACTCTTCTTTGTAGAGAGTTATAATCATTAAATTCATTTGAAAGTTTATTTTAAACTTTCTTAGGGCTTAGAATGTCAACTTACTGTTCTCCAAGCTTCTCTGGGTTCAGGAAAATCGTTGTCTGGGGACTGTCGATTCTGATCTGGTGAAGTCTGTGTCATTGCTGAGGAGAGAGCACACAGCACAGGCATGGCAGCCCTAGGTGTGGTAGAGAGTCTGCAGGCACAGGGATCAGGTGGCATCTCAGGAGCCCACACTGCCAGGCTGTTGCCGCAGGAAGCTGTGTGCTATGGCTTCAGGCTCCTGCGCCACCCTGTCCATGCGTATCTGAGCACCCCCGCATCCTCACCTAACACCCAGCACCAGCCTGGGGCATATATGCCCATGTGGCACCTGCACACAGGGTATCCATACTGCTCTTGACTGCTGTCTCACAGGCCCTGGTGCGGGTGTTGGCAGCCACTCAGATCAGGCATCACAGACCCCAGGTCCCCAGCAGCCCCCCATCCTGCCCTCAGCACATGTGTCAGCTTCTCTCCAGGAGCACATTGGCCCTGCTGCTGGGCCCCTCCAACAGCACTGACACAGCACTTCCTCAGGGGCCTTCCAGAAGCCTCCATCCTTGCCCCTGCAGCAGCCAGTGTCCCATTTTTGCAAAGAAGACCCAGCTCTTACATGAACCCCTAGTGGCTACCGGCTCTGTTCTAACCCTGGCCTCTGGCTCTGGGCTGGACCTGCAAACCACCCAGCTTGTCCCAGGCCTCAGCCATCCTGCTGCTTGTGTCACACACCTGCAGGCTTCTGCTCACAGCACCACCCCATGACCACCTTCATGAAACTGCCCACTGTGTGCTCACTTTAATAGCAGCAGGAGAGAAAATGTCTCCTTTGGCATCCTGTAGCTCCTTCTTGTTTCACTGGCTGGAGCCTGTGCTGTGCTGGGAAGAGAAGAGAGGTCTGCACCTAAGGGCAGCTGGCAGGGAAGAAGGGAGCCTGTGGCACACACCTTTCCTCCTCACCTCCTCACTTGGAGGTTGCCTGAGCTCCCAGTGTGGTACCCAGCCGTCACAGGTGCCTCGCATATGAGGGCAGGTCACGGTGACTTGGGCCATGAAGTCAGTGCAGTGTATCGCACCCAGTGTCTAAAAGCAACGAGCAGCACCGAGTTGGTGTGGCCAGCTGATACTGGCCCAGAGCGGAGATCTGCGTGCTCCAGGGTCCAAGTGTGCCAGGAGTGGATGTGGGAGCGTGGGAAGGAAGCCTCCATGGCCAGTCCTGAGCATGAACAGGGCCCAGAAGGGTGGTCCAGGCATGGCAGTGATGTTGAAGCCAGGTGGCAGCTGGGAGGTGACAAAGCACAACCAGACTCGGTGAGATGGCTGTAGACGCTAACTCTGCTGCATGCCCTCTGGGTGGGCATCCCCTCAGCTCAGGGAGGAATGGGGAGGGCCTTCATCTGAATGGGCTCGAAGGAGGCATGAGCTTAGTTTTCAGCAGGCATTCGAGGTACTGGTGGGGGGTGGTCAGCAACAGACCTCAGCGTCAGCAGGGTGTTGAGGGTCCCAAGGAGAGAATGAGGCTGCTCAGCTTGGAGACATGTTCACCACGGCTTCTCAGCCTGTAGGATGGGCCTTTGTAGGGTTCCTCATGGTTAGAAGATGGAAGTGACCCTGTAAAGGTCACAAGCTGAGGTCCCTGAGCATGCCACATCTCTGTGACATCATTGACAATGCCGTCCTCTGTGATTAGTTGTGTTCGTTTGCTTGTGGGATACCCTGCCCCAGTCCCCTTTGTCCCCCCCCTCTCTTCTTCCCATCTGCATCCCAGGACTCCAGCCTGGTTTTTCTCCTCACTCCATGGAATGCTGTCTGTGCTGTGAGCATTTGCCCAGGCCAGCACAGGGCTACATGCTGACCTGCCTCCCAACCCCTGAACAGGGGCCCTCAGCATCCTAGATTCACAGCTGGGGAAACTGAGGCCTCCCACTAGCATGCGGTGGTCAGGGCTAAGGCAGGATGTTGACTCCAGGACCACCACCTATACAGGCCGTATGGCCCCCATTTCCCCTGTGTCACCCCAAAGTTAATGCTTCTGAGCAATAACACCATGTCCAGAACTCCCGCTGCCTATGTCTCACTCTAGTCCCATGGTTGCCATGCCCTGCATGAGTTGCCAGCTATTGGTTCCCAGAGTTGTTCTCTTAGTGCTTCTGGGCAGGGACTAGTCAGAGCTCAGGGGCAGCACAGATGTCTCTGCTGTGGGGTCTCTGCCAGGGATGTCCACATTCCAGCAGGGCGGGCAGGGGTAGGGCTGGGAGTAGTGAGCATATCAACCAGATGCTTTCTCCAGGGAGTGTGTGAGGCAGTCAGCCATTGGAGAAGGGCTGCGTGCACAGACTGAGGGCCGCCGGTGTCTTCGGGGCAGACAAAAGGTAGCCAAGGGCTGTGGAGGTGGATGGGCGGGGCCCAGGGTGGAAGCAGTAGCAGCCCTGGCAGTTTCTCTCTCCCATTGAGCCCCTGCTCATTACATTCGCTGGCTTGGCACTGAGCATATAGTATTCATAAGTGCATGAGGGCAGGAGAAGGGGGAGAGCAGCAGTTCCCTCAGACATGGACCAAGGCACCATGGCACAAATCGCAGAGGTGAGCATATTAGTTACTGTCCTCAGGGAAACAGAACCAACAGGAAATATCTGTGAATATGAGATTTAGAAGTATCTCACACAACCGTGGAGACATAAGATTCCATAATCTGTAGGGCATGCTGTGACCTGCAGCTCCAGTGGAGGTCCTCAATGAGCTCCCCCAGAGAAGCTGGCTGACTGAAGCAGACAGAAAGATTCTCTCTCTCTAGAAGCCTTTAGCTGATTAGATTAAGGGTCTCTCATTGCAAAGGACACTCTCCTTAGCCAACTGCAGATGTTATCAGCCATGGATGTAACATACGTGCTCATGTTCATAAAATGTCCTCACAGCAGCAGATAGGTCAGTGCTTGCTTGACCAGATAAATGGGCACCATCATCTGGCCAAGCTGACACATGTACCCAACTATCACAGTTAGGAAGGCTGAGATCAGCAGGGTCTGAGTGTGAGTACATGTGTGCAGATGTGTGCATGTGGGAATGCATTGTGTGTGTGTGTGCCAGTATGCATGAGTGTGAACGTGTGTGAGTGTGAATGTGTGTGTGCCATGCTACCTGCTGCCCTGCCTTCTGAAGGCCATACAGGACCCAGGGCACCCCTCACACTGCCCTGGCGACCAGCGGTCAATGGACTCTGTCTACATATGAGGTTCTATCCCAGGTTTCCAAGATGATGCAAAGACCCAGCATGCCCCACACTGCCCAGTCAGGACTGACAGGCGCATGTGGTGGGATTGGGGCTGGCATGGGCTCTAAACACCCGTCTTGAGGAAGGCGTGGAGAACAGTCCCTTCCCCTCCCCTTCCGCCAGCCGGCTGGTGACACACAGCTGCCCTTTGGTCAGGGCACGGCTGGTGAGCAGGTGTATCCTGTGTGGTGGACAGATGCACGGTCCTCACCACACACATGCCCCCATGACAGCGTTATGGCTGTGGGGTGCCTGTGGAGTGAGCACATTTCTTACAATTAAGAAACTAATATTGAATATGTTGTTGTTAACAAAAGTTAGTTTTTTCCTCACGTCCTTTTTCTGTGTGAGACCCCACGTGATATTCCATCATCATTTCCCTTAGGCTGCTCTTGACTGAGGCACTTTCTTCGACTGCCCTTGTTTTTGATGCCCTAAGCAGATAGGGCGCTGGTCGGGGGTTTATGGAGTGCCCCTGTGGGGGCTTGCAGCATTTTTCACTGGACAGGCTGTGGGTCGAGGGGCCTCAAGTTGTGCTGGTGTCCTCCTTGCCACACACTACCGGTTGTAGCTCAGCTCGTCACGGCGACGCTGACCTTGGTCCCATGGTGGAGGTCATGTGGGACGGACCTCTCAGCAAAAGGTTGTCACTGTGCACAGCCTGCACATCGAGAGTGGGGAATTGTGTGGCTTCTTCCCCGCCACTTTGGTTCTTCTCCCCTCCGTTGGTTTATTCAGCCATGTCTGCATGGACTCGTGGTCATTTACCATGCTTTGGTCTGTAATCCAACACCACATCACTTACCTGCCTTCTCCTTGGCCTGTGTCCTTGGTGCACCCTCATGGCTGGCGGGCGGGTGGATCTGTTTTGCACTCCCTTACTTTTTGGCACTGAGAATGCTCTGGGCTCCTCCTGTTGTTTTCCTGCCCCAGCCCTAATGAGACTGTTTCTCCGGGAGCTGTGGTTCCTTCCTCAGAGGAGCTGTCAGGGGCAGGTCCAGGTGCTGGTGGGTGCCACCTGCACCGGCCTTGGCTCTTGTGCTCATGCCTGGTGCATGGTTACGTCACTGCTGTACAGCCAGGTCGGAGTCGAGTTCATCTCACCCAAATGCAAATTACAGAGGCCTGTAGCAATACGGCCTATGTGACCTAGTCATAGATGCTTCACAAACAAAAGCTATGTCTCCAGGCCCCGTGCCCAGCTGGGCATTGGCACTCGCACAGGTGCTTGGGCCGAGCTATCCCTGCATTGAAGGGGTGACAGCCATCTGACTTCACCTCTGATGGTTTGTTTCTGTTCTGTGCCGTGAGTCTTGCCTCTCCACTAGATTGCCCCCAATGATGGGAGGCAGGCTTGGCATCGCACCCTCGAGACAGCCAGCCCTGCTGTGCCAGGTGGTCAGCACAAATGCACTGCCTGCTGCATTGCAGTTGCCCTGAGTCCACCACAGGGATGCAGGAGGCTCCTCTTCCTCTTGCCTTCCCAGGAGACTGCATCCCACCCCACACGGCCCCTCCTAGACACTGGAGTTGGTTCCTGGGGTCAGTCAGGAGGAGCTCAGTGTTCCCAGCGCTTCTGCATGCCTCCCAGATGGCCAGTCCTGTGTTCTGAATGTACTACTTGTGGCTTCCATGGCTTTGTTAACTGAAGCATAGCCCCACACGGGAAGGTGCATGGTACCCACCCCCAGCCAGGAGGAGCGGCACTCAGAAACCTGCCCCCCAGTGTTCTAAACTCCACACACGGACAAGCTTGTCTTGTCTTTGCATCATCTTGGGAAAACTCCTTCATCCAGTTCTTTTCTCAATGGTGAGAGGTGCATGTAGCTGCCATCCATGCATTCCTGCTCTATCCTGCTCTAGACTCCGTCTTGGCACGCAGCCCAGGGCTTGCTACTGGAGGAGCCTTTCAGTGCAAGGTGGGGGGCCTAGGCCCCTGACAAAGCGCGTCTTGGGGAGGCCCAGCCACCACCTCTGCACACACCAGGCACTCACTTCCTCCTTCACGTGGTTACTCTGGAGGGTTTAGAGCCCCTCCTGGTGTCAAGGTCTTTTTCCGATGCCTCATTTATCTGTGATACTGAGCACCTTTTCTCAGTGCTTCAAGTGCAGTTTTCCTTGGTCTACTTGCTTGCAGTTCAAAGTCCTTCTTGAATCTTTTGGAAATTTGTCAGCCAATATTTCATAAAATATTACTTCTGCCCCCTTCCTTCTCTCCTCGTCTTCTGTGACAATTATAACTCACATAAAATGCCTCTTCACCATGTGCAAACCTCTCATACTCTTCTGTATTCTCAGTTGCTTTATTTTTGTGCTTTGGTCTGGATATTTTCTTTCAACCTTTTACTTCATCAGTTCTTCTGCTGTGTCTTAATTTGCTCAATTCAATTATTATGTAAATTTCTATTCTATTTTTCAGTAATAGTTTTTCCACTTGGTTCTTTTTTCATTTTCCCAATCTCTGTAGAAATTCTTCATCTTGTCCTTTAATTTCTGAAATACATCAACACAGTTACATTGAAGTTGGTGTTAACTGACTCCGAAATCCAGATCTCCTATGGATTGGCTCCTACTACTCCTTTTTCCCTTCTTGCTTTCTGGCCAGTGCTTGTCTTTGGCATGTCTGCTTTTTACTCAGTGCCTGTCTGCGAAGGTGTTGGGGAACACTGCCTGCCCTCAGAATGAGTTCTGTCTGCCTCTTGCAGGGGTCACTGGAGAGGTCAGCCATCATCCCACCAGGGTGGCGCAGACCTATGGCCGCCTTGGGGCAGGCAGTCATTTCTGATTTGTTCTTGCTCTTAACGTTTCCCCACCACCACACAAACATGCCAGCAGGGAGCTCAGAGCCAGTGGTTTGTGTTGCCCTGGGGATCGCGTTGCAGCCACTTCTTAGCCACCACCCCTCACTGGGCCCAGCAGTGCTCCCTCAACTTGTTCTGTACCCTTGGCTGTGCTCCGTCACCCATGGGCCTTGCCACCTGCCCCAGACCCTGCACATGCTCTGATACGCAGAGGGACATGCTCTCACAAAGAAATGACAGAAGTTCCTCAGTGCAGAAAAGATATATGTCATTAACAGAGCAGGTGGCTTTATAAATCATACATTGCAGATTTCATTATAAAAATTACCTTTTTTAAAAGATGAAAACCAGGGTGGCTGAGGCCCTGGTGGTCAGCTTCAGTGTGCTCCACAGGGTGCCTTGCCGTTGGGACACTTCTGGCCTCAGTCGGAAGCCCGGGACTTGGGCCTCGGTGTCATTTTTATAAAACCTTTGTTTTTTCGGTTTGTTGCTACGCTGTCTGATGCCTGGAAGCCGACAATCCCCTCATGGCCAAGACCAGTTATGGGATTTACTCCACTGTTTAAGAAAAGCCAAGTTTTAAGCAGGCTCTTGTCCCTCTTGAATGTAGTTGTTTAGTCCTGTGTCCTTTGAGCCAGAAGCAGTGTAAAGGTAGCAGAATCTAAGGCACAAATAGGAACTGGGAGCCTTTTCAAGTTGCTGGTGTCTCTAGTGATGTGACCTCAGAATGTAGTTATGGAGACTCAGGAGCAGGGTAAGAGGGGGAGGGTGTTGTAAGTCGTGAAATTACGGGGACATCTTTTCAGTCATTTGAAAAGTATTTAGTGGAAGGTGGTGTACAAATCCCAGCTGGGGCTCTCTGAGATCTTGCACCTGTGGGTCATGTCTTTCATGAGTTTTGGGAACTGCCAGCTGCTCTCTCACCAACTGTGTCTTCCCTGCTCACTCTCCTCTCCGCCTGGCACTCCAGGTACTCGTGTCAGGCAGGGGGTGTTGCCCCTAGTGTTCTGTGGGGATCTTCTCCTTGCGTTTGGGATCTCTGTTTGCTGCATGACCTGCGTGCTGCTGGGCCGGCCAGTGCAAGTGCCTCGTAGTGAGCATGGACAGGAGACCTCTGTATTTCTTGTGGCAGTGGGCGTACACCACCATTGCAGCAGAATTCTTGAAATGGGGTGCAGAGTTGACAGCCTGAAAGAGCTCTCTTGAGTGTGGGCTTTGGCTGGAGTATTTTTGCTTGGCAATTATTACTTTTTGGTAACTACAGCAAGTCACCTGCTGCAAAATCTTTTAGGACTGTACTCGACCCAAAATTTCTTTAGAATTCTTGTCACTTTTAAAATCTTGCCTGGTTCCTAAAGGTGACACATAAGTTGAGTTTAAACAAAGTCACAATGGTACCAAGTGTGCCCTGGCAGTTTTCCCACCATTTCCTTTGCCTCTTTTTTTTTTTTTTTTTTTATTAACGGAAAGAAAAACAAATTAACACAACATTTAGAAATCATACCATTCTACATATGCACTCAGTAATTCTTAACATTGTCACATAGATGCATGATCATCGTTTCTTAGTACATTTGCATCGGTATAGAGGAACTAGCAACACAACAGAAAAAGATATAAAATGTTAATATAGAGAAAAGAAATAAAAGTAGTAATAATAGTAAAAAAAAAAAAAAACCCTATAGCTCAGATGCAGCTTCATTCAGTGTTTTAACATGATTACTTTACAGTTAGGTATTATTGTGCTGTCCATTTTTGAGTTTTTGTATCTAGTCCTGTTGCACAGTCTGTATCCCTTCAGCTTCAATTACCCATTATCTTACCCTGTTTCTAACTACTGCTGGACTCTGTTACCAATGACATATTTCAAGTTTATTCTCGAATGTCCGTTCACATCAGTGGGACCATACAGTATTTGTCCTTTAGTTTTTGGCTGGACTCACTCAGCATAATATTCTCTAGGTCCATCCATGTTATTACATGCTTCATAAGTTTATCTTGTCTTAAAGCTGCATAATATTCCATCGTATGTATATACCACAGTTTGTTTAGCCACTTGTCTGTTGATGGACATTTTGGCTGTTTCCATCTCTTTGCAATTGTAAATAACGCTGCTATAAACATTGGTGTGCAAATGTCCGTTTGTGTCTTTGCCCTTAAGTCCTTTGAGTAGATACCTAGCAATGGTATTGCTGGGTCGTATGGCAATTCTATATTCAGCTTTTTGAGGAACCGCCAAACTGCCTTCCACAGTGGTTGCACCAATTGACATTCCCACCAACAGTGAATAAGTTTGCCTCTTTCTCCGCATCCTCTCCAGCACTTGTCATTTTCTGTTTTGTTGATAATGGCCATTCTGGTGGGTGTGAGATGATATCTCATTGTGGTTTTGATTTGCATTTCTCTAATGGCCAGGGACATTGAGCATCTCTTCATGTGCCTTTTGGCCATTTGTATTTCCTCTTCTGGTAGGTGTCTGTTCAAGTCTTTTTCCCATTTTGTAATTGGGTTGTCTGTCTTTTTGTTGTTGAGTTGGACAATCTCTTTATAAATTCTGGATACTAGACCTTTATCTGATATGTCATTTCCAAATATTGTCTCCCATTGTGTAGGCTGTCTTTCTACTTTCTTGATGAAGTTCTTTGATGCACAGAAGTGTTTAATTTTGAGGAGCTCCCATTTATTTATTTATTTCTTCAGAGCTCTTGCTTTAGGTTTAAGGTCCATAAAACCGCCTCCAGTTGTAAGATTCATAAGATATCTCCCTACATTTTCCTCTAACTGTTTTATGGTCTTAGACCTAATGTTTAGTTCTTTGATCCATTTTGAGTTAACTTTTGTATAAGGTGTGAGATACAGGTCTTCTTTCATTCTTTTACATATGGATATCCAGTTCTCTAGGCACCACTTATTAAAGAGACTGTTCTGTCCCAGGTGAGTTGGCTTGACTGCCTTATCAAAGATCAAATGTCCATAGATGAGAGGGTCTATATCTGAGCACTCTATTTGATTCCATTGGTCGATATATCTCTCTTTATGCCCATACCATGCTGTTTTGACCACTGTGGCTTCATAATATGCCTTAAAGTCCAGCATCGCGAGACCCCCAGCTTCGTTTTTTTTCCTCAAGATGTTTTTAGCAATTCGGGGCACCCTGCCCTTCCAGATAAATTTGCTTATTGGTTTTTCTAATTCTGAAAAATAAGTTGTTGGGATTTTGATTGGTATTGCATTGAATCTGTAGATCAGTTTAGGTAGGATTGACATCTTAACTATATTTAGTCTTCCAATCCATGAACACGGTATGCCCTTCCATCTATTTAGGTCTTCTGTGATTTCTTTTAACAGTTTTTTGTAGTTTTCTTTATATAGGTTTTTTGTCTCTTTGGTTAAATTTATTCCTAGGTATTTTATTCTTTTAGTTGCAATTGTAAATGGGATTCGTTTCTTGATTTCCCCTCAGCTTGTTCATTACTAGTGTATAGAAAAGCTACAGATTTTTGAATGTTGATCTTGTAGCCTGCTACTTTGCTGTACTCATTTATTAGCTCTAGTAATTTTGTTGTGGATTTTTCTGGGTTTTCTATGTATAGTATCATATCGTCTGCAAACAGTGATAGTTTTACTTCTTCCTTTCCAATTTTGATGCCTTGTATTTCTTTTTCTTGTCTAATTGCTTTGGCTAGCACTTCCAACACAATGTTGAATAATACTGGTGATAGTGGTCATCCTTGTCTTGTTCCTGATCTTAGGGGGAAAGTTTTCAATTTTTCCCCATTGAGGATGATATTAGCTGTGGGTTTTTCATATATTCCCTCTATCATTTTAAGGAAGTTCCCTTGTATTCCTATCTTTTGAAGTGTTTTCAACAGGAAAGGATGTTGAATCTTGTCAAATGCCTTCTCTGCATCAATTGAGATGATCATGTGATTTTTATGCTTTGATTTGTTGATGTGGTGTATTACATTAATTGATTTTCTTATGTTGAACCATCCTTGCATACCTGGGATGAATCCTACTTGGTCATGATGTATAATTCTTTTAATGTGTTGTTGGATACAATTTGCTAGAATTTTATTGAGGATTTTTGCATCTATATTCATTAGAGAGATTGGTCTGTAGTTTTCTTTTTTTGTAATATCTTTGCCTGGTTTTGGTGTGAGGGTGATGTTGGCTTCATAGAATGAATTAGGTAGTTTTCCCTCTGCTTCAATTATTTTGAAGAGTTTGAGGAGAGTTGGTACTAATTCTTTCTGGAATGTTTGATAGAATTCACATGTGAAGCCATCTGGTCCTGGACTTTTCTTTTTAGGGAGCTTTTGAATGACTAATTCAATCTCTTTACTTGTGATTGGTTTGTTGAGGTCATCTATGTCTTCTTGAGTCAAAGTTGGTTGTTCATGTCTTTCCAGGAACCCGTCCATTTCCTCTAAATTGTTGTATTTATTAGCGTAAAGTTGTTCGTAGTATCCTGTTATTACCTCCTTTATTTCTGTGAGGTCAGTAGTTATGTCTCCTCTTCCATTTCTGATCTTATTTATTTGCATCCTCTCTCTTCTTCTTTTTGTCAATCTTGATAAGGGCCCATCAATCTTATTGATTTTCTCATAGAACCAACTTCTGGCCTTATCGATTTTCTCTATTGTTTTCATGTTTTCAATTTCATTTATTTCTGCTCTAATCGTTGTTATTTCTTTCCTTTTGCTTGCTTTGGGATTAGTTTGCTGTTCTTTCTCCAGTTCTTCCAAGTGGGCAGTTAATTCCTGCATTTTTGCCTTTACTTCTTTTCTGATAAAGGCATTTAGGGCAATAAATTTCCCTCTTAGCACTGCCTTTGCTGCGTCCCATAAGTTTTCATATGTTGTGTTTTCATTTACATTCGCCTCGAGGTATTTGCTAATTTCTCTTGCAATTTCTTCTTTGACCCACTTGTTGTTTAAGAGTGTGTTGTTGAGCCTCCACGTATTTGTGAATTTTCTGGCACTCCGCCTATTATTGATTTCCAACTTCATTCCTTTATGATCCGAGAAAGTGTTGTGTATGATTTCAATCTTTTTAAATTTGTTAAGACTTGCTTTGTGACCCAGCATATGGTCTATCTTTGAGAATGATCCATGAGCACTTGAGAAAAAGGTGTATCCTGCTGTTGTGGGATGTAATGTCCTATAAATGTCTGTTAAGTCTAGCTGATTTATAGTAATATTCAGATTCTCTATTTCTTTACTGATCCTCTGTCTAGATGTTCTGTCCATTGATGAGAGTGGTGAATTGAAGTCTCCAACTATTATGGTATATGTGTCTATTTCCCTTTTCAGTGTTTGCAGTGTATTCCTCACGTATTTTGGGCCATTCTGGTTCGGTGCGTAAATATTTATGATTGTTATGTCTTCTTGTTTAATTGTTCCTTTTATTAGTATATAGTGTCCTTCTTTGTCTCTTTTAACTGTTTTACATTTGAAGTCTAATTTGTTGGATATTAGTATAGCCACTCCTGCTCTTTTCTGTTTGTTATTTGCATGAAATATCTTTTCCCAACCTTTCACTTTCAACCTATGTTTATCTTTGGGTCTAAGATGTGTTTCCTGTAGACAGCATATAGAAGGATCCTGTTTTTTAATCCATTCTGCCAGTCTATGTCTTTTGATTGGGGAATTCAGTCCATTAACATTTAGTGTTATTACTGTTTAGATAATATTTCCCTCTACCATTTTGCCTTTTGTATTATATATATCATATCTGATTTTCCTTCTTTCTACACTCTTCTCCATACCTCTCTCTTCTGTCTTTTTGTATCTGACTCTAGTGCTCCCTTTAGTATTTCTTGCAGAGCTGGTCTCTTGGTCACAAATTCTCTCAGTGACTTTTTTTTTTTTTTTTTTTTTTTAAGAGAGAGGGAGGAAGGGAAGGAAAGACAGAGAAGGAAGGAAGGGAAACATCTTTAAACATTTTCTTGTTTTATTATATTTTGTTTGTTTGTTTGTTTTTTACATGGGCTAGGGCCGGGAATCGAACCGGGGTCCTCCGGCATGGCAGGCAAGCACTCTTGCCCGCTGAGCCACCGCGGCCCGCCCTCTCAGTGACTTTTTGTGTGAGAATGTTTTAATTTCTCCCTCATTTTTGAAGGATAATTTTGCTGGATATAGGAGTCTTGGTTGGCAGTTTTTCTCTTTTAGTAACTTAAATATATCATCCCACTGTCTTCTAGTTTCCATGGTTTCTGCTGAAAAATCTACACATAGTCTTATTGGATTTCCCTTGTATGTGATGGATTGCTTCTCTCTCACTGCTTTTAAGATCCTCTCTTTCTCTTTGACCTCTGACATTCTAACTAGTAAGTGTCTTGGGGAACGCCTATTTGGGTCTAATCTTTTTGGAGTGCGCTGCACTTCTTGGATCTGTAATTTTAGGTCTTTCATAAGAGTTGGGAAATTTTCAGTGATAATTTCTTCCATTAGTTTTTCTCCTCCTTTTCCCTTCTCTTCTCCTTCTGGGACACCCACAACACGTATATTTGTGCGGTTCACATTGTCCTTGAGTTCCCTGATACCCTGTTCAAATTTTTCCATTCTTTTCCCGATAGTTTCTGTTTGTTTTTGGAATTCAGATGTTCCTTCCTCCAAATCACTAATTCTATCTTCTGTCTCTTTAAATCTATCATTGTAGGTATCCATTGTTTTTTCCATCTTTTCTACTTTATCCTTCACTTCCATAAGCTCTGTGATTTGTTTTTTCAGTTTTTATATTTCTTCTTTTTGATCATCCCATGTCTTCTTCATGTCCTCCCTCAATTTATCGATTTCGTTTTTGAAGAGGTTTTCCATTTCTGTTCGTATATTCAGCATTAGTTGTTTCAGCTCCTGTATCGCATTTGAACTATTGGTTTGTTCCTTTGACTGGGCCATATTTTCGATTTTCTGAGCGTGATCCGTTATCTTCTGCTGACGTCTGGGCGTTTATTCAGATTTTCCTGGGTGTTGGACCCCACAGGTTGAAAGATTTTTCTGTGAAATCTCTGGGTTCTGTTTTTCTTATCCTGCCCAGTAGGTGGCGCTCGTGGCACACGTTTGTCTACGGGTTCCACCAGTGAAAGTTGCTGTGGGTCCTTTAACTCTGGAAAACTCTCGCCGTAGGGGAGGTTCGACAGCCGAACCGTCTTGGAAGAGTGCCAGCCGGCCCGGGGGTCCGAACGCGGGGAGGGTCGCTGGCCGCCGCAGTACGGGAGAGCGCCCGACCGAATTTCCTAGTCGGCCCGGGGCGCCAAGCGTGGCGGGAGGGCACCAGGTGTCGCAGCCCGGGAGAGTGCACTGTTCCCAGCCGGACCTGGGAGTCACGTGTTTGGAAGGGACCCCCCGGTCACCGTTCTCCGCAGTCTGGGGATTTCTGACCCAACTCTCTCAGTTGGTCCGGGGGGCCTCGCGTGGTGGGGACGCCAGCCGCTGCGGCCCAAGGGGACCGCCTGCCCAATTCTGCCAGCTGGCCTGGGAAGGAGGAAGGGAGGGACTCTGGCCGCTTGCTGTCCCGCCCAGGAAAGCCCGCGCCCCCCGGTGATCTCACCGGAGCTTGTTCTCCCAGTCAGCCGTTCCAGGATGGGGTATGCCGTCCCTTTGATCTCCGTCGTGGCTCCGGGAGCTGCTCTGTATTGTCTCCACTCCCCCAGTAGGTGTTTTGGAGGAGGAAAGGTGAGGGTGACAAGGCTGTCGAGGCCGGTGGCGGAGGAGCCGGTGAAGGCGGAAGAGGGCACGGTGGTGGTTGGAGAGCCGCCAGAGCAGGAGGGGGAAGAGGGGAGAGGAGGGCGGGCGGGCTGGCTGCTGTGGGGCGTGGGCGCCGCGCACCGGGCCAGCAGACAAAGAGGGGAGAGGAGGGCGGGCGGGCCGGCTGCTGCGGGGCATCGGTGCCACGCGCCGGGCTCCTTTGCGTCTTAATGCTCTTAATCTCGGGACTCTGGATGGGGAAACAAAGCATAGGGTGTTTTCTGAATGCTGGGACCAGCAGATGTAAAGCTGGTTGCCAGGCAGTCGCCCACCAAGCAGCCCCATTCCCCACAGTGTCCTGGTGAGGCAACAGAGTGCCCACACACCCAGCCCTAATCTGATGAGGCGTCATTTGGGATGTGGCCTATCTCAGTCAGGATAGGTCTCAGTCTTATTACTGGAGTCCTTTATAGGTGGATTGAAATTCAGGCAGAGGAGGGAAAGCCATAAGAAGTAAGAAGCTGACATCTGCGGAACCCAAAAGAGAAGGGAGAGGCCAGGAGAGGCCGCCATGTGTATTTCCATGTGATGGAGGAGCCCAAGACCAAGGATCGCCAGTGGCCAGCCCCAGATTGCCAGTCTTCAGGAAGAAAGCATCATCTCAATGGTGACTTCGTTTGGACTTTCTTTTAGCTCAAACCATGAGCCACTAAATCCCCATTATTTAAGCCAACCCATTGCATGGTACTTGCTTGAGCAACCAGGAAACTAAAGTAACCCCAGTGTGGAAAATCCGAAATGCCAAATAGGAAGATGGATGAATAAATGCCATATACTGATAACTGTGGACATACCACCACAACGTGCAGCCACTTGCTTCACAGGCGAAGGAAGCCAGATGTGGAGGACTAAGTCTATAACACCTTTCATGTGGAGTTGTTAGCTGAGACGGCCTAGGGGGCAGCGGCAGAGGGCAGGGGCTCCCTCTCATATTGGGGGTGGACTGGCCCTGGACCTGGGCCAAGCCCACTCAGACGCTTAGACGTGGCACTGCCCCCACCTGCTGTTTAAGCACTGTGTACATCACACCTCAACAAAGAAGGGAGAAGCCCTGTGCCACCTCTGACTGCCCCGCACTGCCGGCAGCAGGATGGGAAGAAAACACGCTCTTGGTCATGATTGGAAGGGGCATGCTTCCTAGTGACGAGTCAGGGATGTGTTTTGGGATAATTTCAGGATTTACGTTCAAAGGGAAATAAAAGAACTGGATGCTCAAGTACAGTTGTGCCTACCCCTCCTACAGCATGAGGCAGATGCTGCCAGCCTTGGCCTTGGGTGTACCCATCTCTCCTTCACTCAGTGCACCGAGGTGGACCTGATTCTGAGTGAGGGTTCAAGAAGCGGCTCCCGTCCAAGTTCATCAGGTACAGCCCCACCCAGGACACTGTCCCTTGTCCACTTGTGTTTTGCCGCTAGGTCCATGTCAGATGAACTGTTGGGTATGAACTGTTGGGTGAATATAAGGGGTACAAGGGTGTGCCCGGTCTACCTGCTGCCTGCTGGAGTCCATGGCAGTTCCAGGGAAGAGGAGAGCAGAGTGTGGCACCTGTGAAAACTGGCTGCAAGCCTCCTTGGACAGACAGGATGTCACTGGGGGCTGGGGTCTCCCTGACGAGGTGCTGCTGCTTCCAAGGCCTGCATGGTGCGAGCTGCCACTCTGTGGCTCCAGGAAAAGGGCCCATGGGGAAGAGAGCCAACTGAACACACCTAAAGACAGTGAGCAGGCCAGTGTGGAGGGCGGAGATGGCAGGACACATGAGTAAGGTGTGCTGGCTGCAGGTACTCCATGGGGGAGGTGTTTTGAGCGGGCCACAGGACACAGCCCCAGGGACCAGAGGAGGAACAGGGCCCCGCACCCACGTGTGCAGGAGCCCTTGCAGGCAGGGACATGTCAGACTTGAGTGTTTGAGCCATGTATTTGAAGCCCTGTCAGCTGTGAAGGGTGAGGGTAGTAGGCAGATGTGGGCACCGTTCGATGCAGGGTCTGCCCCTGAGCTGGGCGATGAGTGCAGAGAGCCCAGGGCTGCCTCGAGGCTCCGCAGCACTACCTGCGCCAGGGCACCCGGGGGGCCTGTGGCCAAAGTTGCCCCGTCTGCCTGGATGCACCTTTTGCCATTCAAGCCTTCCGTTATTGATTCTCTGATTCTCTTGCCTAGTCAGGACATGGGCCTAGCCTCCCCCAAGCAGGAGGGAGAGTGCGCAGGGGCTGGTGCGGCAGCGGGTTTGCAAGGAAGTCTGTGCGCTCAGCCAGCTTGTGTCAGAAGCCTCTGGTGAGCCACGCCCTCAGGACACCTCCTGGAGCCTGGATTCAAGGCAACTGGACCATCTGATGTTGGTGATTCCTAAGGGAGAGGTTTTGGGGGCTTTGGGTGTCACCCTGTTGTGTTATTTCACCTGGTTGCTCTTTCTTTCTTTTTTTTGCTGGAGAAAGCTTTATTGTTCACATTTGTTTTCACAGCTTGTTAGAGCATGGCAGGGTGGCTGGTTAAAAAAGATCTTCCTGACTGGAGGGAGAGGCTTAGGCAGAAGCCTCGATGCTAGGAAAATGCAGAGGAGCCCCCTAAAGACCCCGGGGTTCTGGAGGCTCCTAGTTTTGCTTGTGGCTGAGCCTTTCGAGAGGTACTAACCCAGCCCAGTCTGTGGAGGTTGGTCACGTGGTTGCCCGTCTTCTTGGTGAGTTTCGCCACCTATTCTAGGAACTGGTTCTCCACAAAGTCGTAGAGATAAGGGTCTGTGTTGGCAGAACCCAAGGCATGCGGTTCCAGAAGGGCCTGGTTCAGACTCCTCTTCAGGAGCAGAGTGGCTTCCCTGGCATCCAGACTCCTACCCCACTCACCTTGGGATGGCTTCTGCACATCCTGGAAGAGGACACAACCACTGTGCTGGTTTTGCATCTTCAAGAGACTCTCAGCACCCTCACACTTCTTTGCCAACTCACAGAAGCCCCCTGTTGCTCTTAGCAGTCTTGCTGTAGGAACGGAGAAGGGGCTCTGGACTAATCAGGGCCAGGGATTAAAATGCACGCGATAACGAGGCACAGTGGGGAAGGCAGCAGACACGAACCTCTGTGAGCACCAGTGTTGGACTCGACAGATGCAGGACAGCTATGTTTAAAGACTAAGGGGTGCCCAAATCCATGGGCCATGTCTTCGATCATGAGGCTCACTCTTGTGAAGCTTTTGTAGGTAGCAGAGAAGCTTAGACTACCTATAGGTATGCCTAAGAGTTACTTCTGGAGGCCCTCTGTTGTTGCTCAGATGTGGCCTCACTCTCTCTAAGCCCAACTCTGCAAGTGAAATCATTGCCCTTCCCCCTATATGGGACATGACATCCGGGGGTGAAATTCTCCTTGGCGACATGGGAGATGACTCTCAGAGATGAATCCAGACCTGGCACCATGGGATCAGCAATTACATCCTGACCAAAAGGGGGAAAGAAGTGTAATTAATTATCAGTGGCAGAGAGAGTTCAAATGGAGTCAAGAGACTACTCTGGAGGTTGCTCTTATGCAAGTTTCAGTTAAACCTTGCTACCTATCATAACCTGCTAACCCCCAACTAGTGCCATTCCACCCAATTCGAAAGGGCAATATATAAGATTCCATAAGGGTTCCATGCACTAGAGTAACTTTGCAGAAACCTAAAACCTCCAGATGGGGGTCCCTGGACCAGATAAGTCCTAAAACCTAGCCCAGCCTCTCTAGAACATCAGATAGTTCCATCTCCCTACCCCATATTAGTGACGACCCTCCCAATATGAGAAATTTAGAATGGCCATAGCCCAAACACCCTTAAAGAAAGGGATGGAAAGATCAAAAACAATGGTGAAGTTATTCAGAGAAGATAAGGTTTAACAAATGAATATGAGTGCTGAATCACTAAATTGATATCTCTTTTAGTCTCCAGTATTTTAGAGCAGCTTGAAGTAAAAACCTAAAATTGTAAAATTGTAACCCATGTCAACATCTGAAATATGTTCTACAACTAATTATGGTGCTATGCTTTGAAATTACAGCTTTTTTGTGTATGTTTTTCACAAAAAAAAGAAGGAAAAAAGTTGATTGTGATAATAAAAAAGTATTTAAGCCTCTAGCCTCATATATTCTGGAGCAGCTAGAAGGAAAAATATGAGAGGATTGTATGGTAGCCCATGACACACTCTGGAATCTGTCCTGTAACTACTTATTGAAGAGTGTTTTGAAAACTATTGCTTTTTTATTTCTTTGCTTTTATATATGTTATACTATACAATTAAAAAAGTTAAAAAAAAGAAAAAAAAGAGTAAGGGGTGCCCACAAACATGAGCCGAGGACAGGCTTCTCCCACTCTACGGAGCTACTGTGCTCCCAGCTGCCATCATGGGGATAAGCCAGGGCCTCAGCACCTGCTTGTCCACAGCTGGCTCCAGGCAGCCTAGACCTGCTGCCGTTGGAGAGGCCAGGGCTTGTCCCTTGAGCCCAGGCAGAGAAGGGGACACATGTGGCTTATGGAGGGGGCCACTGCCAAGCCCTGCTTTGTGTTTCTCGTGCCAGTAACTGCCATCCTGGGCCATCTACTTTGTCCCTTGTTTTCAGTCTGTCCCTCCATCATTGAACGGAGCTGCAAGTCAGAGATTTTGTCTCCTGTGCACCTGCTGTTTCCTGAGCTGTTCACCCACTATGCATAACCGGCACATAGTGTTCGTCGATTAAGGATGGACATATGCTATCACTGTTGCATTTCTAGTTACAGTTTACCTTCAGGAACACAGGTGACCACTGATGTGGGGCCACATGATGGGGGAACACAGGGAACCACTGACATGGGGCCGCATGTTGGGGGGAACACAGGTGACCGCTGACATGGGGCCACAGTGTTACTGTGGTGGTGCCACCGGCTTGTGCGCAGCATACTGCAGGCTGGGTGAGGCTTCTGCTTACTCGTGTCAGGCCCCAGGACACATCAGAGGCACCAAAGTCCCTGGAAAGTTCCGTCTCCATCTTGGGCAGCCCTGGGTGAGGGGCGATGTGGCAGGCAATTCCATGCCTCTGCAGCCTGGGCATCTCCCCAGGACGTTTCCTTTTGAACTCCCCGGCCCCAGCATGCCTGGCTGTTGCTTGGCCCTTGGAGCAGGTGGCCTGGTCCAGGGTGGCCCAGCTCTACCTCCTCCAGCTGCCCAGCTACTCTGGGCCTCGGTTCTTGCCTGTAGAGTCAGGGCCATCAGAGGACTCGCCTTGTGTTCCTGGTCTCTCCGTCTCCCCCAGGGAAGTTTAGCTGCTGGGTGTGTGTGCAGCACTCTGCAGGCCACACAGTTCCTTGCCGGAGGAGTGAGCAGAGCCTCTGAGCTGTGCTGAGACCGAGAGTCTGCTTTTGGCCATCTACTTGTTGTGGTCAGTTTGACTTTTCTGGATCCACTGACACCCAGGAGGAATTGTTGCCCCTAAGAATAACAGGTTTTGAAATTATCTGGAAACAAGTGACAGGGAACAATGGGCAGAGGTTCTGAACTCTGAAATGCCCTGGCCATCACCAAAGCCACTAATTTGAAAACTCTACATCAAAAGTCCTTTGAGGGATAGGAGAAAAAATGTGAAACTGTTAAACTTTACCACCAGGAAACCCTGGATGCTGTGTCTAACATTCAGGACACCCAAATCAATAGGCCAAGCCCTTGATCTTGAGGCTTGCTCTTGTGAAGCTTTTGTAGGTAGCTGAGAAGCTTAGCCTACCTAAGAGTCACCTCTGGAGGACCTCTTTTGTTGCTCAAATGTAGCCTCTCTTTCTCTAAGCCTAACTCTGCAAGTGAAACCATTGCCCTCCCCCCTATGTGGGACATGACATCCAGGGATGAAAGCCTCCCTGTTGGTGTGGATTATGACTCCCAGTGATGAGCCTGTATAATAAGTATAACAAATAAGGTATCAGTGGCTGAGAGAGTTCAAATAGAGTCAAAAGGCTACTCTGGAGATCACTGCTATACATGCTTCAGTTAGACAACATCAACTAGTTCCACCCCCTTATCTGATATTATCTATAACCCCTTCCAACATGAAAAAGTTAGAATAAGCGTAGCCCAAATACCCCTAAAGAGTGGGATAGAAAGATCAAAGGTGATGGTAGTGTTATACAGAGAAAGTTGGTTTTAACAAATGAATATAACTGCTTAATCATTATATTGATATTTCTCTTAGTCTCTAGTAACTTTAGTCTCTTAGTTACTTAGAACAGCTAGAAGTAAAAACCTAAAATTGTCGAATTGTTACACCCATACGAAACTCTGAAATCTGTTCTACAAGTAATTGTTGTGTTGTGCTTTGAAATTTATTGCTTTTTTGTATATATGTTATTTATCACCAAAAAAAAAAAAAAAAATGAAGAGAGAGAGAAGAAAGAGTAACAGAAAAGATAGGATTTGACGAATGTGTGACTCCTGAATCATTGTATTGATATTTCTTTTGGTTTCCAGTGTCTTGGAGCAGCTAAAAGAAGAAATGAAAAATCATGGAACTGTAACCCATACCAAACTTTAAAATCTGTTGTATACTACTTGTTAGAATATACTTAGAAATTTATTGCTTTTTTGTATATATATATAATATTTCATAATAAAAAAAGTTAAAAAGAAAAACAACTCCACATTGGCACAAAGTGGAGGATTGTATTATTCCTTTATTTCACTGAATTACAGAGTGGATTTGGGGGCTTTTTAGCTCTTATTTTAGCTACCCCCATGAACACTCTCTTCATAGGTTGCCCTGGGCTGTCCCTGACAGAGGCCTCATGACCCACCTGCCCCAGGCACCAGGGCCGTGGGAAACCCCAGGCTCGCACCTGGCACATGTCGCCACCAGCATTTTAATATGCAGCCCAAGTGAACAAAAAGCATGCAGACATTTGATAGGGACATTTTCCACTAAACTGTTAAACCTGTAAGGTAGGTTTGACACTGAAATTTTTATTGTGTGCCATCGTTAAAATATCTACTATTTTAGAAGATGGTGTGTCTTTTATTATTTGTCCAATTATAAAAGTAACCTATGAACATGGTAGAAAATCTGGGAAATTCAGAAAAATGGAGGAAAAGATCTCATTCTAATGCTTCCTCCTTAGCTGCCACCCTCTGCTAGCATTTTGGTTGGTGTGTTTCCTGCCAGCGTTAGTTTCACATGGAAATAGGCACTTTTTTAAATGTAAGAATTTTATGAACACTATACAACTTCCTTATCTAACTATGTTTCTGTTAGGAAAAAGAAAAGATCTGTTTCTAGGATTGAGATGTTTGGGGTCCAAGGCTCGGGGGGGGGGCCCGCAGTGAGTGCAGACACCAGACAGGAGCAGCTCCAGCTTGTGCTTCGGAAGGACATGGGAACGTACTGGCAGGGCAGCCAGAGGGTGTGCTATCCAGATGACAAGGCTCCAGGCTGACCTGGCTGGGCTCCTGAAATAGGAGGGGTGTTAGGAACAGGGAGGCCCCTCCAGCAGGATGGCTGGGCCCATAGGTGCTGTTGGGATTCGGTGGTGGGGTAGAGACAGGGCAGGACTGCCTGCTGCGGGGTGGGTTGTCCTGGAAATGGAAGTCTCCAGGGCTGGAGCCATTGTAGATGGATGCCCCGTGGGCTGCAGGACAATCCAAGACCCCATTAGAAATGGAGGGAAATGGGATGGGGGCAGGGATTGGCCCAGGCTAGGATTAAGCTGGAGATCCCTTCCCCAGTTGAGTTGCTGTCAGGAGTTAGGGACCTGGGCAGAAGAGGGGGTCCGGCCCAGGAAGGTGGGTGCTGCTCATCGGGGAGCTTCAGGCTGGTGGGAGGAGCAGCCCTGCTGTGCTATGTCTGGGGATCCAATTCAGTTTGTTTATGTGCTGACTGCTGGCTCCTGGCTGGAACTATCCAGGACACGTGTCACACGACACAACACTCCCTTATAAAGGCTGCGCCTCAGTATACCCAAACTGAGGAAAAAATCAACAGAATCTGAGGTATCCAGTTCAGGATGCAGACACTACCCCCCTAAATCTAGCTGCAGTGGGAATGGGTGACAGACACACTTGACCTGGGGCCGACCTGAGTAACCAAAAACTTTAAAGAAGGGTGGGCCACAGTGGCTCAGCAGTTAAGAATGCTTGCCTGCCAGGCCCAAGGACCTGGGTTCGATTCCTGGTGCCTGTCCATGTAAAAAAAAAAAAACTTTAAAGACAAAGTGCACTGTACAGAAACACTCTACTCTAGCTGATAAATCCTGCAGCTAAGGATAAATAATTCTGAAACTGCTTTACATGAATACTGGAGGTGAATAAATAAGTGTATAAATGGCCGATGGTGGGCACCAGGCTCGTTCCTCTCTAGAGAGGAGAAACTCAGTAAACAAAATGGGTAGAGGAGGGAAGCTTGGCATGACCCATGGTGCTGGGTCAGAGCCAGGACATCGGGGTGGATATTTAGCCTGACGTACACAGATGGATGGGTGCCAAAAGCATCATGGGTGCATGAGAATGTGTGGATTATGGTGCAGGTGCATATTTCCCAGCTCCTGCCTCTGAGAGGGTCTAGAAGCTGTGACACCCTGTAGCAGTGAGCACACCCAGTGCCCACATTTTGCTTTCTAAATAAATAAATAAAGGACACAGGACTCCTTGAAGGAATGGCTAACTCTAGGGCTTGAGCAGTGCAGCAGGTTGAATTATGCACCCCAGAAAAAAAAAGCATGTTCTTAATCCTAACCCATTCTTATGGGTGTAACCCATGGTAAATAGGACTTTTTGAAGATGTTCTTTTTTTGTTAAGGTATATGCCTTCTGAACCCGGTGAGCTTTGATCCAAATGACTAGAGTCCTTTATAGGCAAGTGAAATTCAGACAGCGAGGGAAAGCGACCGGAAGCAGCCAGAAACCAGTGAACCTAGAGGAGAAAGAAGAGGACACCACCATGTGCTTTCCCAAGTGATGGCAAAGTCAAGGAACTCCAAGGATCACAAGCAGCCCACCCCAGCATGCCATGGTCTTCTGGGAGAAAGCATTGCCTTGCTGATGCCTCCATTTTGAACTTATCCTGGCCTCCACCTGTGAGCCAGTGAATTCCCATGGTTCAAGTGTATGGCATTTGTTTTAGCAGGGAGACTAAGGCAGGAAAATAAAAAGTCCTGGTTTGGGGGAGGAAGCCACAGTGTGGCTGGATAACCTTTGTAGAAGGGATTAGATGTGATTCATGGTCCAGTCAAGCATTTCAGTGGAAGCCAGTCATGGAGAAGGACCTCTTGTTCCCAGGACACCCACCGGAGACACAAGCTTTTTGAAAAAGTTTTATCACCAGAAACACTGTCAGCTCATGTGAAGGAGACAGAGAGGCAGAGTGAAGGATGTTTATTCATATCTTTTGCCCATTTTCTAATTGGAATATTTATGATTTGTTAAGTTTTAAAAGATTTTTTATGTATTCAATGTACTGGTCCTTTATCAGATATATGGCTTATAAATATTTTCTCCCCACCTGTAACTTTCCTTTTCACCTTCTTAAGAGGACCTTCCACAGAGCCAAAGTTTTTATTTTGATGAGATCCAGTTGATCAACTTTTCTTTTTATAGGTTGAATTTTTGGTGTAAGGGCTAAGAACTCTTTACCAAGTCCTAGATCCTGAATATTTTCACCTATTTTTTTTAAGTTGTACAGTATTATATTTTACATTCAAGTTTGTGATCCATTTTTGGTTGCTTTTTCTATAAAGCATTGTATTAAGTTTCCTGGGGCTGCTGTGACAAAGTATCATGAACTGAGTGGTTTAAAAGAACAGAAATTTATTCAATCCCAGAAATTTATTCTGGCCTTTCAGAAGAGGCCAGAAGTCTGAAAGCAAGGTGTCGCAGGGCTGTACCCCCTCTGCCATCTCTAGGGAAGATCCTTCCTGGCCTCTTCCAGCTCCTGTTGACTCTGGCCATCCTTGGTATCCTTGACTTGTGGCTGCACCACTCCAATCTCTGCTTCCATTTTCACATGGACTTTTTCTTTCCTGTGTCCTCTCCTCTTCTTGTAAGGACACTGATCATTGGATTTAGAGCCCACCTGGATCTCGTACAAGTCAGCTTGACTTAATTGCATCTGCATTGACCTTCTTTCCAGAGAAGGTTACATTCTGAGGTGCTGAGAGGACAATATCTAACCTGCTACTCAAGTGAAGATTGGTGGTAGGTGCTTATTTGCATGAAAGTTCAGTTGTTCAATACCATTCATTGAGAAGGCTATCTTTGTTCCTTTGAGTTGCTACTGCATCTTCATCAAAAATTGGTGACTTGTTGGAGAAGTCTTGATATTCTTGCAAGCAGTGGGGATAACAGAGCAATAGGCTGAGCCCCCAATCCTGGGGTTTGTTCATATGAAACTTAACCCTGCAGAGGATAGGTTAAGCCTACTTAAAATTAGTCCTAGGGATCACCCCCAAAAGAGCCTTCTTGTGGCCTCGGATGTGGCCTCTCTTTCTCAGCCAACACAACAAGCAAACTTACCACCCTCCCCCTCTCTACATGGGACATGACTCCTAGGGGTGTGGACCTTCCTGGCAGCATGGAGCAGAGATCCTGGAGTGAGCTGGGACTCAGCATCAAAGGATTGAGAAGACCTTCTCGACCAGGGCGGGGAGGAGCGAAATGAGACAAGGTGGAGTGTCAATGGCTAAGAGATTCTGAACCGAGTGGAGAAGTGGTCCTGAAGGTTGTTCTGATGCATTAGATAGATATCACCTTTTTAGTTAAGATGTAGTGGAGAGACTGGAGGCAACTGCCTGAAAATGTGGAGCTGTGTTCCAGTAGCCATGTTTCTTGAAGATGATTGTATAATAATATAGCTTTCACAGTGTGACTGTGTGATTGTGAAAACCTTGTGTCTGATGCTCCTTTTATCTACCTTATGCACAGATGAGTGAAACATATGGAATAAAAATAAATAATGGGGGAACAAATGTTAAAATAAATTTAGTAATTGGAGTGCTGGTGATCAATGGGGGAGGGGTATGGTATGTATGAATTTTTTTCTGTTTTCTTTTTATTTCTTTTTCTGAATTGATGCAGTTCTTCTAGGAAATGATTGTGATGATGGGTGTACAACTGTGTGATGATATTGTGAAATACTGATTATTTATGTAGAACAGAATGATCATATGTTAAAAATGTTTGTGTTTGTTATAGTTTTTAAAAAAATTTTTTAAATTGGTGACTTGAAATTAAAACATGCCAGGGTTTTGATGCACTTGTCTTAAGATATTAATGAAACTTCAAAACACTGATATGAAGTGTCCAGATTCTCAAATGTTTGTTGCGTGAATCTTGGTCGGTTGTGTGTATTTTTATTTTTCGCGGTGAATGTCTGGCACATTCAACCAGATCCTCAAACGTGTGGTGATCTTTGTTGTATTGGCATAATCAGCGACGTGTACATCCAGCAGTAGCATTTGACCAAGTTTTAGCAGCAAGCAATGTTTTCAGTTAATACATAAGGTTTAAAAAATCATGTAAGAATGGGTTTAAACTTACTGAATGTAAAATTGAACTTAAAGGCACTGTAGCTTTAGCAATTGCTTATTGTATTAGTTTAGATGCTAGCGCTGCATATGCTGTGCATATTCTGATTCTATTAAAATAAAAAGTGCAACTGCACAGTCAAAAAAAAAATAAAAACAAACAAATCAGTTGGGCATACTTCTGCAGCTCTCTCTTTGGGTCTCCTGGCCTGTCCCGTTGACCTCTGTGACCACCCTGGCAACTCAACAAGGTCGCCACCTTGACGCCACAGCTACTGTCTTGCCTTCACATCAGGTAGAATGACTTTTCAAGATTGTTTTAACTATTCTTGAGCCTGTGCTTTTCCGTATAAAGCTTAGAATATGCTTTTCTGTGTCTACAAAAAGCATTACTGGGCTTTTTTAAACTTTTTTTATTGTATAATATAACATATGTACAAAGCAAAGAAAGAGAAAAGCAATAGTTTTCAAAGCACTCATGATTTTTCCTTTTAGCTGCTCCAGAATATAGGAGGCTAGAAGAAATAATTTTTTTTTTATTGTCACAATTGACTTTCTCTTTTTTGTGAAAAATAACATGTATACAAAAAAAACAATAAACTTCAAAGCACAACACGACAAATAGTTGTAGAACAAATTTCAGAGTTTGGTATGGGTTACAATTCCACAATTTTAGGTTTCTACTTCTAGCTGCTCTAAGATACTGGAGAGAAAAAGAAATATCAATTTAATGATTCAGCCATCATATTTGGTTATTAAACCCTACCTTCTCTATATAACACCACCATCACCTTTGATCTTTCTGTCTCACTCTTTAGAGGTATTTGGGCTGTGCCATTCTAACTTCTTCATGTTGGGAAGGGCTGTCAGTAATATGGGGTAGGAAGGTGGAACTAGCTGATGTTCTGGAAAGGCTGGGCCCTCTAGGTTTCAGGATTTATATGGTCCGGGGACACATCTGGAGGTTGTAGGTTTCTGGAAAGTCACCCTACTGCATGGAATCTTTATAGAATCTTATATATTGCCCTAGGTGTTCTTTAGGATTGGCAGGAATGGTTTTGGTTGGGATTTGGCAAGTTATGATAGGTTGCAATGTCTAAGTGAAGGTTGCGTAAGTGTGACCTCCAGAGTAGCCTTTCAACTCTATTTGAACTCTCTCAGCCATTGATACTTTATTAGTTATACTTCTTTTCCCCCTTTTGGTCAGGATAGAATAGTTGATCCCATGGTGCCAGGGCCAGACTCATCCCTGGGAGTCATCTTCCATGCCACCAGGGAGACTTCCACCCCTGGGTGTCATGTCCCACGTAGTGGGAGGGCAATGATTTCACTTACAGAGTTGGGCTTAGAGAGACTGAAGCCACATCTGAGCAACAAAGAGGTCCTCCAGACATAACTCTTAGGTATACCTATAGGTAGTCTAAACTTTTCTGCTACCTACATAAGCTTCACAAGAGTAAGCCTCAAGGTCAAGGGCTTGGCCTGTTGATTTGGGTGTCCCTAATGTTTGACACAGTATCAGGGGATTCCCGGATGGTAAAATTTAGTAGTTCCATATTTTTTCTCCCATCCCTCAAGGGACTTTGCATTGCTGGGATTTTGATAAGATTGCACTAAACCCATGGATCAATTTAATAATCAGTGTCAGTCTAAATAAACAGGTAGACTGTATTTAGGTCTTCCTTGAGTTCTTTGATCAACATTTTGTAATTTTCACCATATAGATCCTGTATATGTTTTGTTAAATTTATATTCAAGTATTATTTTCTTTGGAGCTCTTTTAAATGAGTTGTGTGTTTTTAATTTCAGTTTCCACAGTCATTGTTAGTATATTAAAATGTAATTGATATGTCCCACTCTTTTATTCTTTGGCTTTGATAAACTCTGTCTAGGAAAGTTTTTTCCCCTTTCCTTTTTCTGCTTGCTCGCTGTCTCCCCCTGTCCTGCAGCCTACCCCCCCCAATCTATCTACCTCTAATTTTAGTAGATTCCCTGGGTTTTGGTTTTTGTTGTTTTTTTTAGTATGCGATATGGTGGGGGTCACATTTTGTTCTTTTTCCATGTGACTATCTCATTATTGCAAACACCATTTGTTGAATTTTTTTTTTTTTTGAGGGGATGGGGAGTACATAGGCTGGGGATTGAACCCAGGTCTTCCACGTGGCAGGCAAGAATCCTTGAGATTTTATATATAAACAAACATGTAATTAGTAAGTACAGTTTTATTGCTTTTTCTTGCCTAATTGTACTGGCTAGGACCTCTACTACTGTATTGAATAAGAGTAGTCAGAGGGGACAGCCTTGTCTCATTCCTAGGGAGGAATGCTTTCAGTCTTTCAGTCTTTCACCATTAACTGTTTCTAGTTATTTTTAGCTGTAGGTATTTTTGTAGATGCTGTTTATCGATTTGAGGATGTTTCCCTCTATTCTTGGTTTGCTCAACATTGTTATCATGAATAAACGTTCAATTTTATCACATGATTTTCCTGCATCAGTTGCTAGAACCATATGCTTTTTTCTTCTCTACCCTATTGATAGGGTAGATTACATCGGTTCATTTTCATCCTTGGAATAAATCTTACTGTGTGTGGTATGTAATTCTTTTTATACATTCCTGGATTTGACTTGCTAATATTTTGTGAGAGAACCTAGTCTGTAGTTTTCTTTCTTCCTTTTTATTTTTTGTTCTGTCTTTATCTGGTATTTTATCAGGGTGAAATTGACCTCTTAAAATGAACTGATAAATGTTTCCTCATTTATTCCCTATAAGTGATTATGTAAAATTTACGTTAGATATTCCTTAAAGAATTGGTAGAATTCTCCAGTGAAGCTGTCGGGCCTGAAGATTTCTCTTTTTTTTATTTTTTTGAGAGCTGCTATATTATGAATTCCATTTCTTTAGAGGCTGTAGTCCATTCGGATGATTCCATTTGGACAGGTTTGGGCAGTTTATTGAATAGTGGCTGCAGCCAAGCACTGTTTTCAGGACTTGACCCTCATCGTTGTACTTAGTCTCCTCCTCATGCAAAGGAGGAAGCTGTCCCCAGGTGGTGAGTGACCTGTGTGGAAGCGTGGGACCCTTGTAGTAAGTCTTTTGCTTATTTTAGCCCCTCCAGAGGCAGCACAGTATCTAGACTTGTGCACTGCAAGGTTTTGGTGGCAAGAATGAGAATGCAGTTAAGATGCAGCAGATTCACGGCATAATGGTTTGTCATCCCAGGGTATGCTCACACCTTATCTTTGTTGGAGAAAGCATCTTAGAAAGCCCAGCATGATGATGACAGGGGGCAGCAAGTCACAGAGGCTCAGCGGGCAGGCTCTGTGCCAGATGACCCTGGTGCTCTCAGCTCCTGGTACAGGTGAGGCAGCTGGGGAAGACGGTCAGCCCTCAGCAGAGCTGGGTAGTGCCAGCCATCTAGTGGCCAGAGACAGGGTCCACTCGCTGCTGATTGTGTGAGGTCATGAGTTTCCAGAGTGGCCAACCAGCTCCTCACCTGGTTTTACCCTGCAGACCCTCATTCTCAGCCACGCGCAGCTGTAGGAGCCTGGCTTGGCTGAGGCCCTTGGCTACTGCACAGAATGAATAGGTGAACTGAGGCCAAGTTTGTCTGTCCTTGCTGTGCAGGTCTTGGGCTGTGTGGAGTGTAAGGAGTGAAGAAAGGCTTCATCTTTGCATTTTAGCCAAAATAGTTGTCATTTACAAATTTCCAGCTCCTTGGAATACTTGGGCTGGACATACCACATCCACTCCCCTGGGGTGGAACACCCATCCATGGCCACTGAGATGTTTGTCAGAGCAGCACCTGATGCAGTGCACAACGTGTAGAGGAGCTCTGTGGTTCTACATGCTGCTGGAACCACCTAAGAGGCCTGAGAGCCCAGGCAAGGCTGCTGGCTGTTAGCCCCATGCATGAGCCAGTGTGCCCCACTCTTGAACATGGCCTCAAGATCATATCAGGCTATGGCCCTGGAAGAAATGTCAAGTTACCTCTGTGGCCCCAGCACAGGGTCAGTAGGTGGATGGGCTGAATGTAGAGGGGTGTTCCTCATTCCCTTGCACAACTCCCTACCTCGCTCTTTGGTAAGAAGAAACTTTTGGGACTCAAGTCCTTTTTCCACTATAACCTGATAGGGTCTGAGGGAGTGGGCTCCCTGGTACAGGGTGCCCTCGCTGCTCTGCCTCTCAGGGCTTTGAGTCAACATTCATCATGAAATTCCTCGCCATGCTCCTGTCGACTGTTCAGAGGCTGTTCTGTGCAGGGAAGGGCCTGGTCCTGTGGGCAACTTGCACAGCTACTGGTGGAGGTACAGAGCCTATCCTGCCTTGGAGCAGCCCTGTGCTGGCAGGTTTGATCCATTGGTCACAGGGCAAAGGCCTCCACTGCCAGCCTCAGGCAGCTCTGTGTTCATCCAGCTTGACACTCTGCCAACCACCCTGGGCACCCTAGAGTCAACTTCTCCAACAGAGGGGACGAGGCAGCAGAGGGGAGGAGGCAGCCAAAGCTGGTTTGGAGGGTCTCAAATGAGGCCCTCATTGTTGGTTTGGCTCTAAAGGAATGTTTCAGTTGGTTCTACACTCTATCAGTGGCCTGGCCACGCTGTGCAGGACACTGAGGTTGTGCAGCCCGAGGGCCCCACACTTTCAGATCCACGTTCCCAGTCTCAGAGCAGCCCTGGGGCTGAGCCCTGAGCTGCTGAGGAAGCTGAGGGGCTTCCAGAGGACTCATCTCCCACCTCCAGTAGAGCCTAGGGGCCCTGCACACAAGTACAACCGAGTTGAGGCTTCTGGTGACAGCGTCTGCCCTTCATCTGCTTCATAGCCAGCAGCTGTGGGGCTTCAAGGCAGTCCGCCGGGCAGGCTCAAGTGCACCTCTGGGGGTCTCTGCCCTACCTGCCGCTGCTCGGGGGGCCCCACTGACCTCACCACAGCTTGGCAGACCTGACTTTGCAGTGCCTGTCCCCAACCGATAGGCCCAGGCCCAGTGCAGATGAGCCTGAGGCTCAGTGGGACTTAGCGCTGCAGCTCTTGGCACCTGGTGGTCCGACTTCCTCCTCCTCCAGAACTCGGTGTCCTAGGAGTACACTGGTACTGTTTGAGTCATCCAAGAACTGGGTTGCTTTTGAGGGTTCACTTCTGGCCAAGAAAAAAACTCTGGAAGGAATCTCAGAGGAAGAGAGACATGGAGACCATGCAGTGAGCTGGAGACCCCCTTCCCAGGGCCCTGCCCCCACAAGGGGGCCTCCAGAGATACAGACTGGGGCACATCAATGTCAGAGCGTGGACAACTACTTCAGCCACAGGCATGACTGCCTTTGGGCTGGAACCATCAGCGGCTCAGAAGTGCAGGTGGAAGCAGATGAGGCCTGTGTACCCCCACAGGACACTTAGTGATCAGAGGAAGGGCTGCATGCGCAGAGGCCTGCCACCATGAGGGCAGACCTGCACTGCTCTTGCCTGGGAAGGCAGGAAGCAATGCCTTTACCTAGAGGGGCCTGACCAGGCCCTGGAGTGCAAGTGGAGCTGGTGTGTCTATACTTTCTGTCAACAGGGCTCCCCCTGTGCTAGAGAGAAGCCTCTGGTGGCCTGAGCATCCTGCTGTGGGAGGGGAGACGGATGGACACGAGGAGCTATAGGGCCCAGAGGCCACTCTCCATGTCTGTGGCCACCAGGCCCTGGCCCAAGGAGGTGGCCGCCCCGGGGCAAGGCCTCCAGGCATGGGTCTCTGCTCCTCCAGCCCATCCCAGGCCGTAGTTGCTTGCTGAGCTCCTTGCCTGATGGGCATGTTTGGGTTCTCCCATCAGCTGATGTCCCCACAGGAAGGGTTAGGATAGGATCAGAGCAGCTCACTGCAGTTCCGGCCTCTACACGCACCCCTCGGGGCTTGAGCTCCTCTCTTGCAGCCCTGCTTCCTCTCCTGCCTTCATCCTGACTGTCGGGGTGGAGGCTGCCCCTGCCCTGCACATTCCTGCAGCACCAGGCTCCCTGCCCAGGGCCCATTCCTCGGACCAGACCAGCCAGGGGCCTCCGCCTCGCCACCCCCACTGCCCTCCCCAGCTGCTGTCTCCTTCCTCTCTTGAGTGATCTCTTTGCTTTTCTTGGGGTATCCACTGATACCCACAAGCTGAGTCCATGCAGCTGGGGGTCTCTTCCCACGGCCACTCTGTGCTGGCCCATTGGGCATCCTCTGCTCTGCAGCCCTTCCTACTCTGGCTTTCAGGACCCCACCTGTACCCGTATCTTCCTGATCTCTAAATGTGCCAGTGGTACCACTGTCCACTGCCCACTCCCCTCCCCATAGTCCCTTCCTGCTGGGTCCCCCCTGGAGAGCCCATCTGAAAGATCCCTGACCAGCACTGACCCAGGTGGCTGTAACTAAAAATTCCAAATTATCTTTTTAATTAAACACTTTCAAGGTTGGAGGCAGTGTCCATGGGCCTGTGTCCACCAGGGTAGGATGTCCAGCCCTGCTGTGGGGATGCCCCATGCCTACTGTGTGTGTTGGGGGGGGTCTGGCCCTTTTGTTGGGGGCCACCAGGCTCCCTGGGCCTCACAGCTCTGCTGCTTTAGCTAGGCCCCCACCAAACCCCACTGGTCTGTGGGAGGAAAGCACAGTCTTAGCATGGGGCCCCTCCCAACTCACTGGGTCCAGTGGGGCAATGGTGGCAGGGAAGGAGCTGGGGTGGGCTGTTCTCTTAGGCACTTGTGGATGTGGTGGGAAGTGCGGGGGCCCAGACTACAGCAAGCCCCCAGGAGTCCAGGCAGCACCGGTTCCTCTGGGTCAGGAAGCCTCCGGGGGCCCCAGAGTGTCCCTACTGCATGTGGGGCCAGGCCCTGTTCCTGCTACACAGCAACTCTTCCCTCAGGGAGGCGGCAGAGAGGGGCCTAGACCCCCCACGGGGCCAGAGTGGGGGTGGGCACCAAGGACACGTTGGAGTCAGGACTGTGGTGGTCAGTTTGTGTTCCTTCCCTTTTCTGAGTGACCTGGCTTCCTGTGCTGGGAGCCGGTGGGTGGGAGTCAAGCTTTTACAGCCCTCCGGGAGGACCAATGTCAAGGGCTGCCCTGGGGTGGGCAGGGCTGGGGGCAAAAGGCACGGCGGGGCTCAGCCTCTACAAGACATCCAAGCATGCACAGACCTGTGGGAAGTAGGGTGGCCACACGGGTGTGGGGGCTCGTGGGACCCTCATCTGATTCTCCTGCCTGAGCCTGATGGCTTGTCTGCCCCACAGGCTGGAGTGGGTGGAGATCATTGAGCCGCGCACGCGGGAGCGCATGTATGCCAACCTGCTCACAGGCGAGTGCGTGTGGGACCCCCCGGCCGGCGTGCGCATCAAGCGCAGTAGCGAGAACCAGTGGTGGGAGCTCTTCGACCCCAACACCTCCCGCTTCTACTACTACAGCGCTGCCACCCAGCGCACCGTGTGGCACCGCCCACAGAGCTGTGACATCATCCCTCTGGCCAAGCTGCAGACCTTGAAGCAGAGCACCGAGGGGCCCCGTGCTCCTGAAGACAGCCCTGGGCGTGCCAGCAGCACCAGCCGTGAGGGCAGCGCCAGCTCCTCCCTAGAACCTGAGTCGGATACCGGTGACAAGGGGCCAGAGCTGCTGGGCAGGACAAGCCAGCAGGGGGGCAGGTAAGGAGGGCCTGGGCAAGGCTGTGGCAGGCACCAGATCTCTCCACCTTCTGGGTCACCTGAGCAGAGCTACCGGTTACCGACTTTACAGGTCGGGCAGATGAGGGCAGAGCCTCTGGAGTCCCGGTGTAAGGCCGAGGTTGCAGTGCCGCCTGTGTAGCCTCACCTGGACTGTGCTCAGCTGCCCCCATAGCTCTCTGCCACACCATCTCCCACTCCCCTCTGCCAGCCAGGGTGGGACAGCTCTCACATCTCGCACCTGAGGAGGAGCCCACCACCCGCCTTCCCCCAAGCCTACTCCAACCCGCTGACTGTGCCAGGCCAGGCAGTGCAGGCTGCTCAGTAGCATGGGGCCCCCTCCCTCCCCAGCCGTCCTGGCTCTTGGGACATGACTCTCCCCAACCTGGGCAGTGCTACATGGGGCTCTACTCACACCTCAGGTCTGACTGGAGCCACCCCAAGCAGAGGGCACCAAACACTGAGCCCACTGGCCCCCATCCCCAGTTCCTGCCATTTCTTAGAACTGTATGCGCCTCTCTGCTGAAGCGCAAGGGCATGTGCGTCACCTTTGTCCCAGGGCCTGGCTGGCCATTGATTCTGTAGAAGTAACTCTGTTGTCACCGCTTTGCAGATGAGACACAGAGCAGGGTCTGGGGCCCAGGCAGTGGTGGCAGGCTTGGGGTCTGAATGGGTCTACAAAGATGGCAGCTCAGCCTGGTGGGCCCTGCACCCTGCACTGCCACCCGGGGTGTCCATGCCTGCTCATTCCTCCACCTAGTTCTCTTCACATATTGATAGGTGTGGCCAGTGTTTGTGACCATGGAAAGGGGCTTGTCACGTGCTGCTTCAGTCCCCTAAGTGAGAATCGCTGTGGGGGAGGTGTGTCCATGGCGCCCCCCACCCCCGCCCCAGCTCGCTCGAGCTGGCATATGTGCATGTGCTGGGTGCCAGGCACTGCCACGCAACCCCATTTCTGGGGTGGGGCAAATGACAAGTAGATGGGTGAGAAGCATCTGGGAGATACAGCACAGCTGAACAGCAGCAGGCAGTGGGAACGAAACTGCCAGTAGGGGTGTGGCCTTATCTTACTTGGTTTCCACCTTAGAAATGGCCTGCACAGTGGGGTCAGAGCCACTGGGTGTCTGTCCTGCAAGAAGCGGGAAGGCCTTCTGTGGAGGGTAGGTGGGGCAGGGGAATGCGCCAGGATTTGACCCACCGCCCCCATCCACACTGGCGCCTCAGGATGGCAGCAGGTCAGGGAGTGATGGGGTCTGCGTCAGGCAGCTTCGTCTGAGGGCACCATCTCCCAGGTCGACGTTTTAACTCTCACTCTCCCCATCGCTATGTCCTTAGAACAGTGAGCTTGAAAATCCAGAAATATGCTGAGCCACCAGCTCTCGGGTCCCTGCCTGCCAGGGCCTCTAAGCTGCCTCCGCTTTGGGCGGGGTATCCACAGCCCACCTCTGGGCCAGGCCAGGTCTCCAGAGGATATGCCTGTTTGGTGCCTGGTAAGGGCCCATTCCTGGGAAACAGAAGACAACTAATGGAGCAGTGCCACACTTGTCAGTGTCAGTGAAAGGGGAATGATGTCCACGGTACCATATTTTGAAATTATTGCCTGTTATATTCTTGTCTTATTCCTGTCTTGCTGTTTCAGTTCATCCCCGTCAGGAGTGTTCCTGGAAAAGGACTGTGAGGTTTTCCGGGATCACAGTGTGGATGGCCAGCTGCTTCACTACAGGTAGAGCTTCTCATCTATCCCCAGACACAGCATGAAGCGGCGCCCCTGGTTTGCCAGTGGGTCTTCTGGTGGGTGGCGTGATAAATCCTAAGCCTCCCTTCCCACTCTCCTTTGTCCAGGGCAGGACCATCCTTTAGGCAGCAGCTTTTTAGGTCTCTTCTCCTTTGTTTTTCCCTCTCTTCCTTTTGCTTCCTCCCACTCCCATTCCTGCACACAGACTCAGCATCCTTGCACACGTACACTCATACTTACACAACTCTTAAATGCACACTCACACTCATTCTTATTCTTAAAAAATCATACCCTGATAGTATTGTATTTATACAGTGTTTTGGTTTGCTAAAGCTGATGAAATACAGTATACCAGAAATGGGTGGGCTTTTAACAATGGGAGTTTATTAGCTTACGAGTTTACGGTTACAAAGCCATGAAAAGTGTTCCAATTAAGACATCAACAGGAAGATACCTTCTCCCCCAAGACCGGCTGCTGGAAAGCTTGGGCTCTTCTGCCAGATGGGAAGGCGCATGGAGGCGTTCTTTGTGTTGGGGACATTTGGCTTCAGTGGCTTCCTCTCAGTTTCTCTGTGTTTTATCTTCTCATAAAGGACTCCGATAAAAAGGTTTAAGATGCACTGTGAATGGGGTGGGCAGCGTCTCAAGTGAAACAACCTAACCAGAAGACCCTGCCCCCAGCAGGTCCACCCCGACAGGAATGGATTAAAGGAGCTCGGCCTTCTCCAGGGTTCACAACAACTCCAAACCAGCATACACAAACACCCGCCTACACACTCTTACATGTGCACATTTACACACACACACACCATCGTCTTACGCCTTCTAGGCCTACAGCCCCCTTGCCTCACTGACACCCCCATCTCCACACCCTGTTCCTGTGTGTGGTCTCTGCCTGGCTGACTCCCCTCACTGTCCTCTCCTGACCCCCTAGTTGCCACCCACACACCTGGGGTGGGGTGAGGCAAAGCTGTGTCTTGCTCCTGGGAAGGAGGCCCTCTGCCTCAGTAGCCCTTGGAGTCGCAGCCGCCCCAGGCACTTCCTGAATGGTTGGGCACAGCCTCAGTGTGGGCTGTGGTTGGGGTTAGAGGACACAGCACAGCGGGCCGTTGGGGAGCAAACCGTCTTGTGGAGCTTTCTCATGAGGCGCTACTGGGTGTTTAGGGGTGTGATTTGCCACTTTTGTCTTCCCGGGTCAGGGTCCTGGGAGAGCAGTGCAGGCAGCCCAGGGCAGGAAGGCATGGCCATGCAGAAGTGCACACAGAGCTGCCCCAGCCTCAGTGGGTGCCCCAGCCTCTGCCGCCCTCCCATCCTGTGCAGCCCCCACTATGCGCTATCGCATCGAGCCCCCCATTCCTGTTTTCTGCTGCAATCAGGCTGCTGCTCTGTGGGTTGGCCCTCGTCGTGGGTGCTGTGGCATCCGCGGAGGACCTCACATTGGTGGGGTGTCCTGCGGCAGCCCCAGAGGGCAGAACGTTGTGATGTCTCAACCGGGCCCTGCACACCTCCCAGGCTGCACGGGCACAGGAACTTCCATGCCTCCGCTTCCATGAGCAGCCCCCCACCTGGTGGGGCAAGATGAGGAGCCTGCAGTACTAGAGGGGGAAGGAAATGCTCCTGATTCCATGTCTCTGTGGGGTGACATCCTGATGGCACCCTCCTTTCTAGGGTCTCTGGCTCCTGCTCCTTCCAGCTCCTTCCTGTCTTTCTCTAGCAGGCATGTTATTCCTGCTGTAGCCCTCTTCTGGGCATCTTTCCTTGCTGACCTCTGCCTCCAACCAGGCCCCTCTACCCAAGAGCCTGCACTGGGAGCATGTGGTCCTCACCAGCCAAATGCCCAGAAACCACCTTTGCAGTAGGGCCCTAGCCCCCAGCCATCCCAAGTCCCTGGATTTGGCTGTGGGGTGACACCCCTTCTGACCCTGCACACAGCAGACAACTATTCAGTGCCCACTCCATTCCAGCAGCCGTGGGGATTCACTCGGGCTGGGGATAGGGGCCTGTCCATCTGTTTGTCCTTCCATTCATTCACTCTTTAAGTACAGAGGGCCTTCTGGGTGTGGTGGGGGTGGCTCCTGGTGATATCCAGGGCCTGAGCACAGCAGGGGCCTGGCAACAAGACCCTTGGTGGTGGTGGTGGGGGGGGCTGCTGTCCTGGGGGAGGAGCTCTGACCAAAGAAACACCCATGAAGAACAGCGAGGACAACCTAGCACCACAGTCCTTCCAGAAGATGGCTTGAAGACGCATAATTGCTATGTGCCAGAGAGAAAGCACAGTACAGAGGGTACGAGCACCCCCTGGGGTTGGGAGGTGTCCCTGGATGGGGTGAGTGCCCCTTGGGGCATAGAGTGCTCCTGGGGGGATCCGTGCTCCTGGAAGGAGAGTGTCCCTGGGGAGGAGTGTGTCCCTAGGAGATGGGGGTGTCATGGGGCACATCCTTTGTGTTGGGGGCATTGGGTATTGATGGACAGATGGGTTGAGTCTGGACTCAGGCAAAGCATATCAGGCAGAGATGGAGCCCTCTGTGGCTGCTTTTCCCATTCTTATTTTAAGGTTCTATGGGGAGGGGCTGGCTTTTTTTTTTTCCCACAACACAAAATTTTAATTTTATTAATATTCCATTTTCAATATCTATATCATCTATATTGAGTAAACTATATATCACATGAAAAAACTTATCGTTTTTTTATATAAAAAATCGTAAGGAAGGGTAAAATGCATCAGACATCAGAGCGCAAAATACTGTAATCTTTGATAAGACCATATCCTTAGGCAGTAAAATAAACAATATAAATTTTGTAATTTCTCAAGAGGACACACTCATACAAGCCAATATAAAATATAGTCAAACATGCGATATTATTAATATTAAATTCAATATATTTTTTAATTTAAAATTTTTCATCATTCATGTTACTTGGAATCATGAAGTAAAGGATAAAAGCAAAAAAAAATCATATAGTTGACTTTTTTTTAACTTTTTTTGTTGTATAGTATAACATATATACAAAGCACAGGAATAAAAAAGCAATAGTTTTCAAAGCACTCTTTAAGAAGTGGTTACAGGATAGATCCCACAGTTTGTCATGGGCTACCATACGATCCTCTCATATTTCTCCTTGTAGCTGCTCCAGAATATAGGAGGCTAGAGGGCTTAAATACTTTTGTATCATGACAATCAACTTTTTTTTCCTTCTTTTTTTGTGAATAACATATATAGAAAAAAGCTGTAAATTTCAAAGCACAGCACCACAGTTAGTTGTAGAACATATTTCAGATGTTGACATGGGTTACAGTTTCACAATTTTAGGTTTTTACTTCTAGCTGGTTTAAAATACTGGCAACTAAAAGAGATACCAATTTAATGATTCAGCATTCGTATTTATTTGTTAAATCCTATCTTCTATGTATAACTCCACCATCACTTTTGATCTTTCTGTCCCTCTCTTTAGGGTTGTTTGGGCTATGGCGATTCTGAATTTTTTATATTGGAAGGGTCTGTCACTAATATGGGGTAGGGAGATGGAACTATCTGATGTTCTGGAGAGGCTGGGCTAGGTTTCAGGACTTATCTGGACCAGGGACACATCTGGAGGTTATAGGTTTCTGGAAAGTTACTCTAGTGCATGGAACCCTTGTGGAATCTTATATATTGCTCTAGATGTTCTTTAAGATTGGGTGGAATGGTCCTGGTTGGGGGTTGGCAAGTTATGATAGGTAGCAAGGTCTACCTGAAGCTTGCATAAGAGCAACCTCCAGAGTAGCTTCTCAACTCTATTTGAACTCTCTCTGCCACTGGTACTTAAATATACTTCATTTCCCCCTTTTGGTCAGGATGTAATTGTTGATCCCACGGTGCCAGGTTTGGATTCATCCCTGGGAGTCCTCTCCCATGTCGCCAGGGAGACTTTCACCCCTGGATGTCATGTCCCACTTAGGGGGGAGGGCAATGATTTCACTTACAGAGCTGGGCTTAGAGAGACTGAGGCCACATCTGAGCAACAAAGAGGTCCTCCAGAAGTAACTCTTAGGCATGCGTATGGTAGTCTAAGCTTCTCTGCTACCTACATAAGCTTCATAAGAGTAAGCCTCAAACGTGGGACATGACTCCCAGGGGTGTGAACCTTCCTGGCAACGTGGGACAGAGATCCTAGAATGAGCTGAGACTCAGCATCAAGGGACTGAGAAAAATCCTAGAATGAGCTGAGACTCAGTATCAAGGGATTGAGAAAACCTTCTCAACCAAAAGGGGGAAGAGTGAAATGAGAGAAAGTGTCAATGGCTGAGAGATTCCAAACAGAGTCGATTGAATTCGATTATGCACTACAGAAAATTTCAGTTCCAGATCAAATAAACCTTTCTTCCATTGGTCTCAAAGAGTATATGTGATTGTAAAATATAGACGCTGTCTTCCTTACCCCCATGTTCCGAATTACTTTAACCCTAATCTGTTCGGCTTTGTTCTGATCTTTAAATATCAGGTTATATATATAAAACAGCCTCTCAAAATCCAGAAATAATAATCACCACTCCGGACTTAAAAAGCATTTTCTAAACATGACCATATGATTGTTGTTCTTTTGTTTCTGGCTTATTTTATCTCACCAAATGTCCCACATATTCATTCACATCATTGCATACCTCACAACTTTGTTCCTTTTTGTAGCAGCACAACCTTCCTTCATAAGTATACACCATTGTTCACCAATCTACTTCTCCTTCAGTGCGTCCTTCAACCACCTGCATTCATTGGGTATCATGTAGAGGACCCAAAGTCCACAGTCCATCAACGTTCTTAATTTTAGATAATTTCATTGTTCCCAAGAGAAAGAAAACCAATAAACACACCTTTACCAAATACGAAATCTAAACTTCTTCTTAACTCTTATCCCTTACCCCATATTTATCTCTATCGTTGCTGTGGTAGTGCTGATGGTTTCCTTTTGAACATGGCTCATAGCATGTAGTAGCAGTTTTCCCCCTGTACCCTGGATTTAAACACTCTTTGTACAAGAATCATATCTTTGAACTAATTCTTGCAAGAACTAATTCATATTTCTAGTGTGAATCAGTGGGACACATAAGTCTATACACTCCCATTCTATCTTGTTCATCTTCAATATGGTAATATTACTTCTAGACCCACTAGAGAATCACCTTTGCTCCTATCTGTTCCCTTTCATTGGAGTTCAACCTCATAAGCTAATTATTCACCCATCTCTCATCTGTGTATCTCTAAGTCCCCTATATTCTGTATCACAAACCTCTGATTATACCTTTATGCTGGTCTTAAAAGTGGAGTCATGGAGTATCTATCCTTTTGTGTCTGGTTAATTTCATTCAGCATTATGTCCTCAAGGCTCATCCATCTTGTCATGTGCTTCAGGACGTCATTTTGTCTTACTGCTGCATATATTCCATTGTATCTATATATATATATACCACATTTTGTTGCTCCCTCATCTGTTGATGGGCATTTGGTTTGTTTCCATCTTTTGGTGATTGTGAATAATGCTGCTGTGAACATCAGTGTGCAAAAGTCTGTTTGTGTCATTGCTTTCAGTTCTTCTGGGTATATACCAAGTAGTGCAATTATTGCATGGTCACAGGGCAACTTGATATTTAGTTTCCTAAGGAACTGCCAAACAGTCTTCCCTAGTGGCTGCACCATTATACATTCCCACCAGCAGTGCATAAGTGTCCCAGTTTGTCCACATGCTCTCCAACATTTATAGTTTCCTGTTTAATAGCAGCCATCCTTGTAGATGTGAGGTGGTATCTCATTGTAGTCTTGATCTGCATTTCCTTTATAGCCAATGAAAATGAGCATCTCTTCATGTGCTTTTGAGCCATCTATATTTGCTCTTCAGAAAAATGCCTGTTCATATCATTAGCCCATTTTAAAATGGGATGGTTTGTTCTTTTGTTGTTGAGTTGTATGATTTCTTTGAATATACAGGAAATAAAACCTTTGTCCAATATGTGATTTTCAAATATTTTTTCCCATTGAGTTGGCTCCCTCTTCACCTTTTTGACAAAGTCTTTTGAGGTGCAGAAGCATTTGATTTTGAGGAGTTCCCATTTATCTATTTTTTCTTTTGTTGCTTGTGCTTTGGGTGTAAAGTCTAGGAAACTGCCTCCTATTACTTGAAGATGTTTCCGTACATTTTCTTCTAGAAGCTTTATGGTGCTAGTTCTTATATTTAGGTGTTTGATCCACTTTGAGTTCATTTTTATGTACCGTGTAAGATAGCAGTCCTCTTTAATCTTTTGTCTATTGATATCCAGTTCTTCTATGTCCAATTATTGAAAAGATTATTTTGTCCCAGTTCACAGGATTTTGCGGCCTTGTCAAAAATCAGTTGACCACAGATTTGGTGGTCTATTTCTGCACTCTCGATTCAATTCCATTGATCAGTGCTTCTATCTTTGTGCCAGTACCGTGCTGTTTTGACCACTGTGGTTTTATAATAGGTTTTAAAGTCAGGGAGTATAAATCCTCTCACTTTGTTCTTCTTTTTTAAGATGCTTTTAACTATTTGGGATCTCTTTCCCTTCCAGATGAATTTGGTGATTAGCTTTTCCAAATCTTCAAAGTAGGTTGTTGGAATTTTGATTGGTACTGTGCTGAATCTGTGGATCACTTTGGGGAGAATTGACATCTTAACTCTATTTAGCCTTCCTGTCCATGGGCAGGGAATGTCTTTCCACCTATTTAGACCTCCTTTGATTTCTTTTAGCAATGTTATGTAGTTTCCTATGTACAAGTCGTTTACATCCTTAGTTAAGTACATTCCTAAGTACTTGATTCTTGTAGTTGCTGTTTTGAATGGAATGCTTTCATTCCTCAGCTAGGTGATTGCTTGTGCATAGAAATGTTACTGATTTTTGCACATTAATTTTATATCCTGCCAGCTTGCTGAATTTGTTTATTAGCTCAAGGAACTTTGCTGTAGATTTCTCAGGATCTTCCAAGTCTAGTATCATATCATCTGCAAATAATGAGAGTTTTACTTCTTCCTTTCCAATTTGGATGCCTTTTATTTCTTTGTCCTGCCTGATTGCTCTTGCTAGAACTTCTAGCATAATGTTGAATAATAGTGTGACAGTGGGCATCCTTGTTTTGTAGCTGATCTTAGGGGGAAGGCTTTCAGTGTCTCTCCATTGAGTATGATGCTGGCTGTCAGCTTTTCATATATTCCCTTTATCATCATATTAAGGTAATTACCTTTGATTCCTATCTTTTGGAGTGTTTTTGTCAGAAAAGGATGCTAAATTTTGTCAAATGCTTTTTCAGCATCAGTCAAGATGATCATGTGATTTTTCCTTTTCTATATGTTAATGCGCTGCATTACATTAATTGATTTTCTTTTGTTGAACCAATCTTGCATTCCTGGTATAAACCCCACTTCTTCATGGGGTATAATTCTTTTAATGTGCTGTTGGATTTGATTTGCTAATATTTTATTGGCAATTTTTGCATCTGCGTTCATTAGGGTGGATTGGCCTGTAGTTTTCCTTTCTTATAGCATCTTTACCCGGTTTTGGTATTAAAATGATAGTAGCTTCATAAAATGAGTTAGGTAGAGTTCCTTTTTCCTCAATGTTTTGTTAAAGTTTGAGCAGGACTGGTGTTGATTCTTTCTGCAGTGTTTGATAAAATTCCCCTGTGAAGCCATCTGGCCCTGGGCTTCTCTTTGTAGGAAGACTTTGGTTTTTTTGTGTGTGTGCATGGGCAGGCACCGGGAATCGAACCCGGGTCTCCAGCATGGCAAGCTAGAACTCTGCCTGCTGAGCCACCATGGCCCGCCCTGTAGGAAGACTTTTGATGACTGATTAAATCTATTTACTTGTGATTGGTTTGTTGAGATCTTCTATTTCTTCCTGAGTCAGTGTTTCTTGTTTGTGTGTCTCCAGGAATTTGTCCACTTCATCTAAGTTTTCTAGTTTGTTGAGGTGTAGTTGTTCATAGTATCCTCTTAAGATTTTTTTTATTTCTTCAGGGTTTGTGGTAACGCACCCCTTCTCATTTCTGATTTTGTTTATTTGCATCCTCTCTCTTTTTTTCTTTGTCAGTCTTGCTAGCGGCCCATCAATATTATTGATTTTCTCCAAGAACCAACTTTTGGTTTTGTTGATTCTTTCGTTCTCCCATTCATTTATCTCTGCTTTAATCTTTGTTACTTCTCTTCTACGATTTGCTTTGGGATTTGTTTGCTGTTCTTTCTCTAATTCCTCCAGCTTTCCTGTTAAATCCTCGATTTTTGCTCTTTCTTGTATTTTAATATAGGCATTTAGGGCAATACATTTTCCTCTCTGAACAGCCTTTGCTGTATCCCATAAGTTCTGATAAGCTGTATTCTCATTTTCATCATCTCCAGATAGCTACTGATTTCTCTAGCAATTTCTTCTTTGACCCACGGTTGTTTAAGAGCGTGTTACTTAATCTCCATATATTGTGAATGTTCTCGTTCTTTGGTGGTTATTGAGATCCAGCTTCATCCCATTGTGATCAGAGAAAGTACTTTGAATAATTTCATTGTTTTCAAATTCATAAAGACCTGTTTTGTACCCCAGCATATGATCTATCCTGGAGGACATTCTATGAGCACTAGAGAAGAATGTATAACCTTGTGCTTTGGGGTGCCATGACCTATATATGTCTGGTAGGTCTAATTCATTTATCAAATTATTTACCTTCTCTGTTTCCTTGTTGATCTTCTGTCTGTTTGTTGTATCTATAGAGGAGAGTCTCCTACTATTATTGTTGAAACATCTATCGCTCCCTTCAGTTTTACCAATGTCCATCTCATGTACTTTGGAGCTCCTTGATTTGGAGCATAGACATTTATGATTGTTATATCTTCTTGGTAACTTGACCCTTTAATTAGTATAGTGTCCTTCTTTGTCTCTTATGATCTCTTTACATTTAAAGTCTATTTTGTCTGATATTAGTATAGCTCCTCCAGATTTGTTTTGGTTACAATTTGCAGGGAAAATCTTTTTCCATCCTTTCACTTTCAATCTATTTGTATCCTTGTGTCTAAAATGAGTTTCTTGTAAGCAACATATAGCTGGATTATGTTTCTTAATCCATTCTACCAATCCATATCTTTTAATTGGTTAGTTTAGTCCATTAACATTCAAAGTTATTACTGTAAATGTGTTTCTTGATTCCACCATCTTATCTTTCTTGTCAGATCTATATATTCTTTTTCCTCTTTCTCTTTGTATTCTTTAAATTGCCCTTAGTGGTACTCTTCAGTTCTGTGCCCTCCTCCAAACCTCCCTCTCCTGTCTTTTTTTTTTTTTTTTCAGCCAGCAGAACTCCTTTTACTATTTCTTGTAGGGCCAGTCTCTTGTTGACAAATTCTTTCAGGACTTGTTTGTCTGTGAAAACTTTAATCTCTCCGTCAGTTTTGAAGGACAATTTGGCTGGGTACAGTATTCCTATCTGGAAGTCTTTCTCTTTCAGGATCTTAAATATGTAATACCACTGCCTTTTCACCTCCAGGTTGCTAGTTGAGTAGTCTGAGCTCAGTCTTATTTGATTTTCCTTGTATGTAGTAGATTGTTTTTCTCTTGCCACTTTCAGGATTTTCTGCTTCTCTTCAACATTTGACAGACTGATTAGTATGTGCCTTGGGAAAAGCCTATTTCAATTTATTCTGTTTGGATTCCTTTGGGCCTCTTTGACTTGTATATTTATGTCCTTTATGAGGGTTGGTAAGTTTTCCTCCATTATATCCTCAACTATTCTTCCTAGCCCTTTACTCCTCTCTTCTCCTTCTGGGAAACCACTGATTCTTATATTTGTGTGCTTTGTTTTGTCTTTCATTTCCCTGAGTTCACATTCAATTTTTTCCATCTTTTTTGCCATTTGCTGATTTGAGTCTTTGAAGTCAATTATTGTGTCCCCTATATCACTTATTCTTTCTTCTGTCTCTTCCAGTCTGGTGTTGTGTGCCTCTACTATGTTTTTTATTTGTTCAACAGAGTCTTTAATATCTGTGATATCTCCTGTTTTTCTATTCATTCTTTCAAATTCCTCTTTATGCTCTTCTACTGTCTTCTTGATCTCCTTTATGTCATTTGCTATCCCACTTATTAATTAGAGTTATATGAACATCTTTGATTAGTTGTTCCAGCTTCTGTGTTTCCTCTGGTGTTTTAATTTGGTCATTAGGCAGGGCCTAATATCTGCATTGTGATATGCTTAGTGATCTTCTGCTGTCTTTGTGGCATATAAATATCTTAATTGATTTACTTTGGGAGTTGATTTCTTTCAGTAGTCTAAGGCCTTGTGTTTTCAGGGTGGTTATACAGCAGGGAGCATGGCACGGGGTGGGCACTCAGTGCGGTGATTTGTTTTAGGGCAGGTATAGGCACAGGTTGGGGATATAACACTAATGCTTGTGAACGTGGGCGCCCAGTGGCCAGGGAAGATGTGACTATGTGAGTGCACTGGTCTGGGGGTCATAACCCTAGTGTGCACTGGTCTGAGGGCCCTTTGTGCACATGCGTAGAGCTGTGGCAGCTGGTCATTGTTACACCTTCATGAATTTGGGACAGATGTGACCTGGCTGTGCAGGTCAACACTTTCTCAGAGCTGGGAAGTGTGATTGAAAGCCGTGCACATGTGCGATTTTAGAACTGTTGTAAAGTGCAGTTCCCAGAGTTGAATGACATGATTGGGGGATCGTGCGCATGTGTGGGCTTGGTGTGCTGTAAATGGATGCGCGGAGCTCAGGCGGGATGGAGTGAGGCTGTGCGACACTATGGGCGGGGTGGGGGGGGCAGGTGTAGCCTAGGCATGGAGGTTAGTGCCTGTGTTAGTTAGATTCAGTTGTCAACTTGGCCAGGTGAGCATACCTAATCTTGTTGCTGCAGACATAAGCCAACGAACGGTACGTGAACCTCATCTGTTGCCAATTACATCTGCAGTTGGCTAGGAGGCATGTCTGCTGCAGTGAGTGACGTTTGACTTAATTGGCTGGTGCTTAAATGAGAGATCGGAACGTAGCACAGTCAAGCAGTTCGACATTCCTCATCTCAGCACCAGCAGCTCAGCCCAGGCCTTTGGAGATGCAGAAAGAAGTTACCCCGGGGAAAGTTGTTGGAACCCAGGGGCCTGGAGAGAAGACCAGCAGAGACCATCTTGTGCCTTCCTCGTAAGAAAGAACCTCAGTGGAAAGTAAGCTGCCTTTCCTCTGAAGAACCAACAAAATAAATCCCCTTTTATTAAAAGCCAATCTGTCTCTGGTGTATTGCATTCTGGCAGCTAGCAAACTAGAACAGAGTTGGTACCGGAGAGTGGGGTGCTGCTGCGGTTTGCAAATGCCAGATATGTTTGAACGATGTTTTGGATGGCTAAGGGGAAGACTTTGGAGGAACTGTGAAGAGATTGATGGAGAAGTCCTGGAGGGCTTGAAGAGACTGTTGGTGTAAATGAAACCACCGCCAATCTTGACAAAGGAGGACACAAAAGGGAGAGATTGGAGTTTGCAGAGTGAGAACCGTGGAAGTTCGGGTCTGAAGCCAAGAAACCTCGGCCTGGAGAGTGGACCCACCTGTATGTGTGGAGAGGGTGAGTTTACCCTGAAGGGCGAGGATGAGTCTCCCCTCTCATTGCAGTGGAATAGTTGTGCAGCCTCGGGCCTTGGAAAAGGCGTAGCACGCTCCTTGGGGGACTGGGAGAGCCTGGCTGCCACCATGTGGAGGGGTTGAGCGTGTGCCCCAGAAATGGCAGAGAGCCCAGGGGTGGCCCTGATGCCTGGAGAGAGTGGAGCCCAGAGGTGGTCTCCTCGATGTTCCCCGAGGTTGATTTGGAAAGAGGCCGGCCACTGCATAGGCCCTTGGAAGGGGTGGGACTGCCGCTTTCTACAGCCGAAGGATAAATGACTTTCAGACTTGGAAATCCAATGGTGTTTGCCTGCAGATCTTCCTTCCAATTTCTCCCTATGGAAATGACAATCGATATCTTGTGAATATCCTCCTTTGCATCTTGGCACTAGACAACTTGTTTTGAGATTCACAGGTCCACAGCAAGAACAGAATTTTTTGCATCTGTTTAAGGTGATGCTTGAAGTTGCCAAGTTGACAAGGGGTGGACATGTGTTAGTTAGATTCAGTTGTCAACTTGGCCAGGTGAGCATACCTAATCTTGTTGCTGCGGACATAAGCCAACGAACGCTACGTGAACCTCATCTATTGCCAATTACATCTGCAGTCGGCTAGGAGGCGTGCCTGCTGCAATGAGTGACGTTTGACTTAATTGGCTGGTGCTTAAATGAGAGATCGGAACGTAGCACAGCCTAGCAGCTCAGCATTCCTCATCTCAGCACTTGCAGCTCAGCCCGGGCCCTTGGAGATGGAGAAAGAAATCACCCCGGGGAAAGTTGTTGGAACCCAGGGGCCTGGAGAGAAGACCAGCAGAGACCATCTTGTGCCTTCCACGTAAGAAAGAACCTCAGTGGAAAGTTAGCTGCCTTTGCTCTGAAGAACCAACAAAATAAATCCCCTTTTATTAAAAGCCAATCCGTCTCTGGTGTGTTGCATTCCGGCAGCTAGCAAACTAGAACAGTGCCTGCAGCCTTTATGTGCTGGCAAGAGGCTGCAGGGAACAGGGAGGGGGAGGTAGTGCTTGGGAGGTGCAGGAGAGGTGGGTTGGGCTGCATTTGAGTGGGGGTGTGGGGCAAGTACATGCAATTGGGGACTGGTGGAGTCAGGGAACCTGGAGCGTGGGGAATGGGAGCAGATGACGGGGTTTGGGTACGTGGGATGAGGGGTGAGTCGTCAGTCACAGGACTGCAATGGTTAGGGTAGCGCACCCGAGGGGGTGCAACCTGGCTTACTTCCTAGTCCCAGGCTCCCATCTGTGCACTCCTGTGGGCTCCACGGCTCTGCGCCTCCACCCCAGGCTCCAGCTTTCTGCCTCTCAGTTCCTCAGCCTCTGCAACCAGGGCTGCCGCATGTGGTACAGAAGGCTCTCCCAGATCAGCCACACTCCCAAATTGCCACCTCAGTCACCCTCCTGTCCCTTCTCTACCTTTTCCATGAAGCAGGGCTAAGCTCGAGCTACTCTATTCAGCCATTATCCCAGAAGTCCAGAGTTGGCTTTTTAAGGGAGGGCTTAGTTATTGTTCATTCTTTAAGAAGTCAAGGAACATAGTTACCAAGAAAGCAGTCAGGCAGCTCCATGAGATGGGGCATTTCTCGGCAGGCAGAGGCTTGGGGTCTGCTTCTCTGCACCCCTGCTAACCTCGGCCTCAGTTGGACCCAGTTCTAGACTCACTTCCTGTGGGCCACCCTTCCCCACCACATTAGACCCACAGATTCTGGGGCCTTACCTGCCGAATCTGCAATCTGCATTTGAAGGAGCCCTGATAGATCTGGGAATGGCCATCCTTGGGTCCCTCACAGTCCCACCTGCTCCGTGCTAGCTGCACCCCAGGCAAGCTCATCTGCCCTTCCTCTTAAAAACGCAGTACAGCAGCCTTTGTGTTTATAGCAAGCCTTGTGCAGTTTAAAGTTGAGTGTCAGGAATAAATAAACTAACTTGACATAATTGACATATATTGATATTACACAAAAAAATTACAGAATACTTTCTGTAAAAGTATTATTATTTTCAACTGCAAATGGAATATTTGCCAAAATAAATTATGCTTATCACTTGGCTGTAAGGAAAGTTTGAAAAAATTTTCAAAGAATTTAAATCATGCAAAGTATGTTTCCTGACCACAGCAGAACCAAAATAGAAATCAATAATAGGAAAAAGAAAAAGAAAAAAACTAGGAACCCCCCAAATGTTTAGGCAACATGCTTCTAAATATCTCTTATGGGTCAAACTGGATATAACAGAAATTAGAAAATGTTTTTAACTAATTTGAGGTAACAATATGATATATCAAAACTTGAACAGTGCAGTTCTTTTCCTCATCCAGGGGATTTTTTGAGTCCTTTTCCCATCCACCTCATTGCCCAGCTGGTTAATCTCTTGCATCTGTCTCTTCTCTACTCTCTTTACTGCTTCCGAATATCGCTGGTTCAATAAAGGAATTGAAATGCACTAGCAATTGTCAAACACAGAAAGAAACTGGCCTTACTACTTTGGGTATGGTTTGTCCCTGGCCTTTCTCACAGCAGTGCAGTCCTCATACATTGTCACTTCTTTATCTTCTTTCCTTTATTCATCATCAGCACCAATGAAGCAAAGACCCCTGGCAAAGCATATCTTTTCCAGTTGTGCCTTTTCTCCTTGGTGGTCTTCTCAAGCAACAGACTCTTCCACAAGACAGCCTATCTGCAGTCTGCCCTGAGTGCTCAGCCTCTGCAGAGAAGTTCTCTTCCTCACATCCATCACCTGCCAAACTGAAGCCTGCTACAGGCCACTGACTCTCCTGCCATCCGAAGGGGGTGGGTGGAACTAGGAGGAGGCTGTGGCAGATCTTTTCCCTGTTCACATCCCCTAACCAAGGAGGGCAGGATCCACTCTGGCAAGGGCCCTCTGCATATCTTCTTCTCTCTGAGGAATTGGAATTTCTGTCTCTGGTGCACATAAACCAGACTCTCCTGGCACTGGGTATGGATTTTTTTTTTTTTTTTTTTTTTTTTTTGGCATGGGCAGGCTCTGGGAATCGAACCTGGGTCTCCAACATGGCAGGCGAGAACTGTGCCACTGAGCTACCATTGCCCGCCCAGGATGTAGATTTTTTAAACCACTGTGAGTCTGAAAAGACCACAGGTTTTTCTGCAGCTGTTTTCTAGCATTTGCCAGCCCCTGTGTCTGAATTGATTTGAATACTTTGTTTTTCTTCCTGTGCCATTTACCGTCCTACCTCCCCTTCCTACCTTCCACCACCCTTGGATGAATGGATTTTGTAAATTTAGATGTTGTAATTTGTGGATTTGTTATTTTTGTTTTTTTTTTTCTGTAAAGCCACATACATGAGATGTGGGGGTAAAGGAATTGTTCCCAGTCACTCCCTTTATAGTCATCACTATATTGTTTCTTGTAACTCAGGTTAGGTTTTGGTCTCTTGTTCCACTACAAAAAACAAACAAACAAAAAATGAGTCTGAAGACATGGGAGAGGAGGAAAGACCTCCCAGCCAGATCTGCTTGGTTTTAGGAAAGATTTTCTTTCTTCCCCTTGAAGGGGAAAAAGCTTTTTTCACTGGTACATTCTTCCTTTAACTTGTTTTTCTGTCCCTTTTAGTCCAGGCTGCATGGTTCTGCTTATAATGGTTTTCACAAAAATATTGTTGGCTTTGTTGCAGGTCCAGGGTCCAAACCATCATACAAAAGAATTTTCTGCAGATCCTTCCTAGATACCTTCTTCTTTAATCCTGACTCCCATTGAAATGTCTGACTGCTTCTGAGTTCAGGCACAGCCTCTTTAAGAGTTGTTCAGTTAAACCCTCACAGGAACCCTCTTCTCTGGAGACTTACTTCCTGGATGCTCAAGAAGGTCCCTGATGGAGCCACATCTGGCTCTAGTCCCAGAGCACTATCTGAATAGCCAAACATTCTCCAAATTATTGTTGATTCCTTTACGCTCAACAATTCAATGCTCAGCTTATCTCTTTCCTTATTTCACTATAAGCCATATGGAGAAATTGGCTGCACCTCACATTTAACTTGGAAATCTCCTCAGCTAAATATCCAAATTCCTCACTTGCAAATTCTACCTTTAATCTGAATCGGAGTACAAGTTTGCTAAGTTCTCTGCTACCTTATGACAAGGATCACCTTTCCTCCATTTTCTAATATCACTTTCATCATTTCCTTCTAAGGCCTTGCCAGAAGTACCTTTAAGTCTGTACTTCTATCAGCATTCTGTTCTTGATGGGCTACGTATTCTCTAAGGTAATAATAGACTTTCTCTACAGCTCTCACTCATTTTTGAGCACTCACAATTCTTCTACCTCTACCCATTACCAAAATCCAAGGCCATTCCCACATTTTTAGATATTTGTAATAACGGCACCATACATTCTTTGATACCAAAAATTATTGTAGTTTCTTGGCTGCACAAAAACCATGCAATGGGCTGTCTTAACAACAGGAGTGATTCGATCCCCAATGCCTACCAAAGCGGTTGCAGGAAGAAAGAGAAAACATAAGTTGTTCTGTATTTGTTAAAGAAATTGAATTCCTCATTAAAACTTTTTTCACAAAGAAAACTCCAGGCCCAGATGCCTTCACTGTGAATTTTTTTAAGCAGCAAAAGAAGACATACAGTGATTCTCGTTATTCACGGAAGTTATGTTCCATACAGTCCCTGTGAACACTGCCTTAGCAAACACCAACTCATTGCCCAGGGAAGTACAGGGTGAGGTTCTAACAGGCTCAGGTCATAACATCTCATCAGCTGGTCAGTGCAGAACATGTTTAAATACATTTTGTGGCTTTGGAGTCCTTAAATTTGCCTGTAACAATTCCCTAGAAAGCTTTTTGTTTCATTAGCCATTTAGAGACTGCCCTGTTTAGCCCCATCTAGACACAAAGTATTTCAGAGCACCATTTAAACAAAGCTTCTCAACATAATTTTGAGCAAATTTAATTCTAAGTCACTTAGGGGAGAGATTGATGGAGCTCACTAAATAAGGTGTGGGTTTGTTAACATTGAACTCTCGGCCAACAGCACATGAACTCACGCCTGGATAGAGTTAATCTAACACATGTACTTTCTCCATAAGATGCAGCAGCCTTCTCGTGCTTGGGAACACTAGACGACAACCAGTACTGTGCTTGGGGCCATTTTAAACAGCAAAACCATCAATAAGAAGCACAAAAATACAAAAAAGTTAGCTCTAAATATACTGCAAAAATGACACTTGTTTACATTCTAAGAGCTGAAACAAGAAGGCAGAGGGTCACCTTCTTCACCCTCACTGCAAATGTGTGCTTAGGGCAACTCAAGTTCTTTGCTGCTCTGTATGTGTCTGCAGATGACTTCAAAATAACCACAAATCGATTTGGGAATAAAAATAAATATGGAGTCCACAAATAAGGATCAACAGTAATACCAGTCTTACACAAAACCTCTTTCAGATAATACCAAAAACAAAAATACAAAAATTCCATCTCAAAGCATGACCTTGATACTGAAAACTGAGAAGGACCTTACCAGTTCAGTATCTTTCATGAACGTAGATGCAAAAATTCTTAAGAAAGCATTAGCAAATCAAATCCTATAGTGATACACAAAATGAATGGCATAGCATGACAAAGTGGAGTTGCAGGAGTACAAGAGTGGTTTGACATTCAAAATCATTGTATGTGGTAGAATGCTCACCTTCCATGCAGGAGACCTGAGTTTTATTCCTGGACCAGGCACCAAAAAAAAAAAAAAAAAATCTGTGTAACTTGCCACATTATCAGAATTAAAAAAAGAAAAACTACATGGCTTTCTTAATAAATGCAGAAAAAGCATTTGATAAAATCTAGCGCCCATAGATGATTTTTTTAAAACTAGCAAACCAGGAATAAAAAGAAACTTCCTTAAAAAAATTTTTTTTAAAAGGCTAGAATAGGCATAATCCTTAAATGGTGAAACACTGAATGCTTTCTCACTAGGTTCAGATAAGAGGATGTCCATGATCACAGTTTCTATTCAGTGTTGTACCTAAAGGCCTGGCTGTGCAGTAGGGCAAGAGAAGTGCTGGAAAAAAATAAAGATTGGAAGGGGAAAAAATCGAACTGTCATCACTGTTTCTATATTGTATTTGGGGAAAATCCAAAAGAATCTACACATAAGCCATCAGAATTAGTAAATGAACTTAGTAGGTTATTGGATACAAGGTCAATTTTCAAAAATGAGTTATTTTCCTATATACGTGCATTCAACAAGTAGAAAGTGAAATTTGTTAGAAATACCATTTGTAGTTGTATCAAAAACATGGATACTTAGTGTTCTAATTTGCTAGCTGCCAAAATGCAATATGCCAGAAACGGAATGACTTTTAAAAAGGGGAATTTAATAAGTTGCTAGTTTACAGTTCCAAGGCCGAGAAAATGTCCGAATTAAAACAAGTCTATAGAAATGTTCAATCAAAGGCATCCAGGGAAAGATACCTTGGTTCAAGAAGGCCAATGAAGTTCAAGGTTTCTCTCTCAAGTGAGAAGGCACATGGTGAACACACTCAAGGCTTCTCTCTCGGCTGGAAGGGCACATGGCAAACACGTCGTCATCTGCTAGCTTTCTCTCCTGGCTTCCGGTTTCATGAAGCTCCCCAAGAGACATTTTCCTTCTTCATCTCCAAAGGTTGCTGGTTTGTGGACTCTCTGCTTCAAGGTGCTGCAGCATTCTCTGCTCTCTCTGAATCTCCTTCATTCTCCAAAATGTTTCCTCTTTTATAGAATTCCAGAAACTAATCAAGACCCACCCAAATGGGTGGAGACATGTCGTCACCTAATCCATTAACAACCACTCTTGATTAAATCACATATCCAGGGCAATGATCTGATTACAGTTTCAAATGTACAGTATTGAATAGGGATTATTCTGCCTTCATGAAATTGGGATTTAGATTAAAACATGGCTTTTCGACTTCCGGAGAAGATGGCGGCTTAGTAAGACGCGCGGGTCTTAGTTCCTCCTCCAGAAAAGCAACTAAAGAAACAGAAACAATACGAAACAGCTCCCGGAGTCACGACAGAGACCAAAAAAGACAGCGTACCCCATTCTGGAACGGCTGAACGGGTAGGGAGAATCCACTGCTGTGAGATACCCGAGGGGTGCACGTTTTCCCGGCTGGGGTGGCTGGCGTCTGGGGTCCCTTCCACGCACGTGGCTCCCCGGTCTGACTGGGAACATTGGATAGCGGGGCCCTCCCGTCACGCTTGGCGTCTCGGGCCAGCTGGGCAATTTGGACCGGCACTCCCCCAAGCCACGGCCAGCGACCCCCGCCTCCACGCGCGGTTTCCCGGCTGACTGCCCCGCAGACAAACGACCGCCACGAGCGCCACCTACTGGGCAGGAAAAGAAAAACAGAGCCCAGAGATTCCACAGAAAAACCTTTCAACCAGCTGGGTCCCACACCCAGGGAGATCTGATCAAATGCCCAGACACCAGCAGAAAATAATGGATGACGCTCGGAAAATTGAAGATATGGCCCAATCAAAGGAACAAACCAATAGTTCAAATGAGATACAGGAGCTGAGACAACTAATGCTGAATATACGAACAGAAATGGAAAAACTCTTCAAAAACCAAATCAATAAATTGAGGGAGGACATGAAGAAGATATGGGCTGAACAAAAAGAAGAAATAGAAAATCTGAAAAAACAAATCACAGAACTTGTGGGAGTGAAGGACAAAGAAGAAAAAATGGAAAAAACAATGGATACCTACAATGGTAGATCTAAAGAGACAGAAGCTACAATTAGTGAACTGGAGGATGGAACAACTGAATTCCAAAAAGAAACAGAAACTATAGGGAAAAGAATGGAAAAACTTGAGCAGGGAATCAGGGAACTGAATGACAATATGAAGCGCACAAATATACGTGTTGTGGGTGTCCCAGAAGGAGAAGAGAAGGGAAAAGGAGGAGAAAAACTAATGGAAGAAATTATCACTGAAAATTTCCCAACTCTTATGAAAGACCTAAATATACAGATCCAAGAAGTGCAGCGCACCCCAAAGAGAATAGACCCAAATAGGCGTTCTCCAAGACATTTACTAGTTAGAATGTCAGAGGTCAAAGAGAAAGAGAGGATCTTGAAAGCAGCAAGAGAAAAACAATCTGTCACATACAAGGGAAACCCAATAAGACTATGTGTAGATTTCTCAGCAGAAACCATGGAAGCTAGAAGACAGTGGGATGATATATTTAAATCACTAAAAGAGAAAAACTGCCAACCAAGACTCCTATATCCAGCAAAATTGTCCTTCAAAAATGAAGGAGAAATTAAAACATTTATAGACAAAAAGTCACTGAGAGAATTTGTGACCAAGAGACCAGCTCTGCAAGAAATACTAAAGGGAGCACTAGAGTCAGATACGAAAAGACAGAAGAGAGAGGTATGGAGTAAAGTGTAGAAAGAAGGAAAATCAGATATGATATATATAATACAAAAGCCAAAATGGTAGAGGAAAATATTATCCAAACAGTAATAACACTAAAAGTTAATGGACTGAATTTCCCTATCAAAAGACATAGAATGGCAGAATGGATTACGACCCAGCAATACCACTGCTAGGTATCTACTCAAAGGACTTAAGGGCAAAGACACAGACGGACATTTGCACACCAGTGTTTATAGCAGCATTATCTACAACTTCAAAGAGATGGAAACAGCCAAAATGCCCATCAACAGACGAGTGGCTAAACAAACTGTGGCGTATACCTACGATGGAATATTATGCAGCTTTAAGACAGACTAAACTTATGAAGCATGTAATAACATAGATGGACCTAGAGAACATTATGCTGAGTGAGTCTAGCCAAAAACTAAAGGACAAATACTGTATGGTCCCACTGATGTGAACCGACATTCGAGAATCAGCTTGGAATATATCATTGGTAACAGAGACCAGCAGGAGTTAGAAACAGGGTAAGATAATGGGTAATTGGAGCTGAAGGGATACAGACTGTGCAACAGGACTAGATACAAAAACTCAAAAATGGACAGCACAATAATACCTAAGTGTAATGTAACTAGGTTGGAACACTGAATGAAGCTGCACCTGAAATATGTTTTTTTGTTTGTTTGTTTGTGTGTTTGTATCTTTTGTTTTTGTTTTTTTCTTTTTCCTTTTTATATATATATATTATTAGTATTATTATTTTAATTCTCTTCTCTATATTAACATTCTATATCTTTTTCTGCTGTTTTGCTAGTTCTTTTCCTAAATCGATGCAAATGTACTAAGAAATGATGATCATACATCTATGTGATGATACTAAGAATTACTGAGTGCATGTGTAGAATGGAATGATTTCTAAATGTTGTGTTAATTTCTTTTCTTTTTTTTTGATTAATAAAAAAATTAAAAAAATAAATAAATTAAAAAAAAAAAAAAAAACATGGCTTTTCTAGGGGACATACATCCTTTCAAACCAGCATGCCTAGGCATAAGTCTAATAAAAGATGTGCAAGGTTTTTAGACTGAAAACTCCAAAATACTTCTGGGAACAGTTTTAGAAGACCAGGTAAATGGAGGAAGGTACCCTGTTTGTGGATTAGAAAACTCGGTATTTTAGGCATGTCATTTCTCCCCAAATTCATCTATAGATTCAATCAATCCCAATCAAAATCCTAATAGGTACTTTTGTGGAAGCCAACATGCTCATTGTAAACTCTATATAGAAATGCAAAGGAACTAGGATGGGCAAGTTAATCATGGAAAAGCACAAATGTGGAAGAGTTACAGTATCAGATACCAAGATTTCTTATAAAGCTACAGGATTAAGATAGTGACTTAAGGATGAGAAATAGAACATTCGAACAGAATCCAAAACACACTGCTTGGTAAATGACAAACATAGTGTCTTCAGGAAACAGTACTGGCACATTAGGGAAAGAAGGACCTGGACCCCTGCTTCACAGCATGCATATAAGTCAAATTCATGTGAACCATGAGCAGTTATATGCCAACAATCAGGAAACCTGAATGAAATGGACAAATTTCTTGAAACAAACAAATTACCTAATCTGATGCAAGAGGAAAACAGAAAATCTGAACTGACCTATAACAAGTCAAGAGATTTTATCAGTCAAAAACCAATCAACAAAGAAAACTCCAGGATCAGGTAAATTTCATTGTTAAATTCTACTAAGTATAAAGATGATATAATGCCAATCCTTCTCAAACGTTTCCAAAAAAATGGAAAAGGAAGGATTACCTCCTATACTTCATTCTATGATTGCACATTACCCTGACACCAAAGCCAGATAAAGACAACACATTAAAAGAAAGTTACAGACCAGTATTCCTTATGAATAATGATGTAAAGATTCTTATCAAAAACTGGTAGACAGACCCAATGCACAGTATGTTAAAAGGATTATACACCTTGATCAAGTAGGATTTATTCCAGGAATGCAAGGATGGTTCAATATGAGAACACTAATCAAGAAATACACCACATTAATAGAATGAAAAAAAAAAAACCTACAACCTTCTCATTTAATGCAGAATAGACGTGTCACAATAAAACATAATTTCGTAATTAAAAACACTCAGAAAACTAGGAATAGCAGGGAACTTTCTCAACATGATAAAGACATTTTGTGAAGTCCACAACAGACATCATACTCAATAGTAACAGACTGAAAACTGTCCCTTTGATATCAGGAACAAGACAAGGATGTCCACTGTCGCCCTGTTATTCAACATTATACTGGAAGTTCTAGTGAGGGCAGTCAGGCAAGAGAAAGTAACAAAAGGTATCCAAACTGAAAATCAAGAAGACAAATTATCCCTATTTGCAGATGACATGATTCTAAACACAGAAAATCCTAAGGAATCCACAAGAAAGCTACTAGAACTAAGAAACAAATTCCTCAAAGCTGCAGGATACAAGATAAACATGCAGAAATCAGCAGGTTTCTCTACATCAGTAATGAACAATCTGAAAAGGAAATTAAGGGAACATTTCCGTTGACAGTAGCATCTAAAAGAATAAGATACCCAGAAAGAAACTTAGCCAAAGAAGGAAAAGACTTATATAGTGATACCTGCAAAACATTGCTGAAAGAAATTAAAGACCTAAATAAATGGTAAGACATTCCATGTTCATGGATCGAAGACTTAATCTTAAGATGTCAGTACTGCCTAAAGCAATCTACAAATTGAATGCAATTCCCGTCAAAATTCCAGCAGCCTTTTTTGCAGAAATCGAAAACTAATCCTCAAATTCATATGGAATTGCAAGGGGCTTGCTTGGGTAGTCAAAACCATCTTGAAAAAGAAAACAAAGTTGGAGGGCTTATACTTCCTGATTTCAAAACTTATCATAAAGCTACAATAATTGGAAGTGTCGTCCTGGTATAAGGATAGTTATATAGACCATTGGAATAGAATCGAGGACCCAAGGAAATATCCACACTTCTGTGGCCAGTGGATTTTTGACAAGGCTGTCGAGTCCATTCACTGGAGAAAGAACAGTCTCTTCAACAAAATGGTGCTGGGATGCCTGGGTAAATGCATGAAAAAGAATGAGTATGGACCCCTACCTCTCACCATATACAAAAATTAATTTAAAATGAATCAACGACCTAAATATAAGAGCTAATACTCTAAAACTCTTAGAAGAAAGCATAGGGAAATGTCTTAGGGACCTTGTAGTAGGCAATGGTTTTTTAGATTTTATACCAGAGCACAAGCCACAAAAGTAAAAATAGATAAAATGGACTTCATCAAAGGACAGTATCAAAAAAGTAAAAAGACCCACAGAATGGGAGAAAACCACAGAATGGGAGAAAACCATACGTCTGATGAGGGTTTAATAGCCAGAAGATATAATGAGCTCCTATAGCTAAACGACAAAAAGACAACCGGATTTTGAAAATGGACATTTCTACGAAGAAATGGCTAATATGTTTATGAAAACATGCTCGAATCCTTAGCCATTGGGAAAAAGCAGATTAAAACTATAATGAGATAACCACTTCATACCCATTGGAATGGCTGTTGTTAAAAAGAAAAATAAAATATAACAAGGGCTGGAGGGATGTGGAGAAATAGAAACACTTTATTGTTGAGAATGTAAAATGGTGCAGCTGCTGTGGAAAACAGTTTGGCTGTTCCTCAGAAGGTTAAATCTAGAATAACCATATGACTTAGCAATTCCACCTCTAGGTATTTACCTGAAAGAATTGCAAGCAGGAACTTGGACAGGTATCTGTCCAACAGTATTCATTGCAACATTATTCACAATAGCCAGAAGGTGGCAGCAACTCATACGCCCATCAGCAGAGGAATGGATAAACAAAGTGGGGTCTGTACCCACACAGGGTCAGTCTCCAGCTGTAAACAGAGGTGCAGAGCTGTAACATGCCACAGCCTGGATGGGCCTGAGGACGTGGTGTGGAGTGAAACATGCTGGACACGAAAAGACAAATATTGCATGATTTCTATTCTATGGAATACTTAGAATACACAATTTCAGAGAGCGGAATAGTGGTTACTAGGGAAAGGGGAGAGGGAGGGAGAATTACTGCTAAAGGAGTAAGAATTTTGCTTTGAGATAATGAAAACAATCTGGAAGTGGTGGTGAAAGTTACACAGTGTCATTGATGTACTTACAGACTGTCCACTTAAAATAGCTAAAATTATTTTTATGTTTATTTTAATCAGAAAAATAAATTATTTATGAAAAAATCAATTCCACATGGATCTTAGAACTACATGTAAAAAGAAAAAATAACATTTCTGGAAGAAAGAATGGGAGAAAATTCTTTTGACCTTTTGAGAGGCACATATTTCTTAAAAGCAAGACGTGAAAGAAAAGATTAACAAATTGGAGTTCATTAAAAATAAGAACTTTTCATTGAAAGATAAAAAAATGAGAGTAAAGCCATAGATGCAGTCAAGCTTTCCATGGCTCATGGCCTTGGGGGTGGACAGCCTGGGCATGTGCTCCCTGATGGGGGTCCGTGAGCTGCCTCTGCGTTGTCACCTTGCTTGACCAGGTTTGGGGGAGCAGGGAGAGATCTGGAGTACCTGTGAGCAGGTATGGGGGTTGCACAGAAACCGAGCTGGTCTCCAGTGCTGCTGGCCAGATGCACTAACTGCCCCGTGGAGACCTGGGCTGGTGTAGGGGGAGGAATTGCAGGACAGCGGGGCCGCAGAGTCCCAAGGATGAAGTGAGCACTGCTCTCACAGCTGTGCTCTGCCAGGGCCTGGTTCTTGTCTCTCCGAGATGCTGGAGGCCAGGCAGAGGCTCCAGGCCCCACTGTGGAGCACTGTACCTATGTTGTAAATGGAGCATGAGGCTCAGGGGAGGCAAAATGTCTGGGAGAGGGTCAGCCCTGCACCTCCCCAGGATGCTGTGGACACCCCTAGGTGAGCAGGCATTGCCAGTCAGGTGGGATAAAAGTCCTGTTCTCTGGCCTTGGGACAGGCTAGGCTATTGGTCTTTCTGGATGTAGTAGAAACCCCTAGGCTGGAAATAGGGCCTGTAGGACCCAGGCGGGGCCTGTGGTCGCACACCTGCGTACAACTTAGAAGGAGCAGGACCCAAGGCGTCCCCATGCACCCTTCAGGGAAGCCCTGGGTTGGGTGCCACTCTCCACTCACTAGAAATTGCTTTATGCCCTCCTCTACCTGTAGACAAGAGTGGCTTCCACAAGAATGAGGTGTGAGGGTAAGGCTATTGGGCTGGGGGTGGGGGCCTGCTTTAGTTTGCAAGCTGCCAGAACGCAATATACCAGAAACGGAATGGCTTTTTAAAGGAGGGATTTATTAAGCTGCAAATTTACAGTTCTAAGGCTGTGAAAATGTCCCAATTAAGACAAGCCTATGAAAATGTCCAAATTAAGGCATCCAGGGAAAGATACCTTGGTTCAAGAAGGCTGAAGATGTTTAGGGTTTCTCTCTCAGCTGGAAAAGCATATGGCAACATCTGCTAGCTTTCTCTCCCGGAATCTTCAATGACTTCCCTGGGGCTCTGTCCGTTCTGTTGGCTCTGTAGGTTCTGGTGGCTCTTGTGGCTCTGAAGCTTTCTCCAAAATGGTTCCCTCGTAAAGGGCTCCCTTAAGCAACCCCACCTTGAATGGGTGCAGACATATCTCCATGGAAACCATCTAATCAAAAGTTACCACCCGTGATTGGGTGGGTCACATCTCCATGGAAACAGTAAAAAAGATCCCACCCAGCAATATTGAATGAGAATGAAAGAACTTGGCTTTTCTGGGGTCCACAACAGATTCAAACCGGCCTGGGACCCCCAAAGTCAGAAGGGGCAGCTTGCCCTGGTGACTCTGTAAGGGCACAGGCCGGTAACAACAGGTGCATGAGCCATTCCCAAGGGCTTCAGGCAAGTGGCCATGTCACCTGCAGTGTGGGCGAGGTAGAGGAGTTGGGCGTGACCATTCCCCGTTGGTAAACAGCCTTTCTCCTTAACTTGGCAGGACCTCTTCGCTGCGTTGGAACTCAGGGACCAAAGAACGGATGCTCATCAAGGTCCCTGACCGGGAGCCGAGCTTCCTTGCCCCCCAGGGGAACGGCTGCCCCTCCAGTGGCCAGCTTGGAGGCCGCTCACGAAGGCCCTCTGGTGGCCAGCATTCCCCTAGCCCACACACCTTCGCCCCTGACGGAGACGTGGCTGTCTTCTTCCCTGAGAGGAGGCCCTCACCCTTTCTGAAGAGAGCCGAGCTCGGGGGGCCCTGCTCCCCGCTGCAGGCCCAGCCCCGTAGGCCCTCCAGCGACTCGCAGCCCCCGTCCCCGCGCTACGCCTATGAGCCTCCACTGTACGAGGAGCCCCCCGTGGAACTCCAGGCCCCCATCTACGATGAACCCCCTGTGGACATGCAGTATGAGGCGAGCGGAAGTTACAAGGCCGGCTCGCCCCAGAGGTCACCGGGGCGCACACCGCACCCCTACCTACAGTCTCCTAGGCCGGCCTCGGCCTCACCCTACCAGCAACTGGTGCTCACCAAGCAGAAGGGCCCCGAGCGCTTTGTGGGCCTTGAGTACAGTCCTGCGGGCAAGGAGTATGTGCGGCAGCTGGTGTATGTGGAGCAGGCAGGTGCCAGCCCCAAGCTGCGTGCAGGCCCACGGCCCAAGTATGTGCCCAGCCCCGGAAGTGGCTCCTCCTCGCTGCAGCCCGGCGCCTGCCTGCTGCGGGACCAGCGACTGGAGGCCCGCGCTGGGGACTACAGCAGCATGGAGGGGTCTGAGTTCCAGCACGGCCCTCCGCCTACACCGCTGCCTCCTGCCCAGGATGATGCCATGTCCTGGTGTAGCCAGCAGGATGCCTTGTCCACCACGGGCTACTCTCCTGGCTCCCGCAAGAGGAAAAGCCGCAAGCCGTCCCTGGGCCAGGACCCCAGCACCTCATCCACAGATAGCTCAGGCGGCCGCAACATGCTGGGCGGGCAGCTCTCAGCTGAGACACAGCGCTCAGAGGGCCGGCCCAGCGAGACCGAGGGGATGCGAGGTGTGGCTGAGCCCTTCCTGGCCCAGGCACGGCTGGCCTGGGAGGCACAGCAGGCCCACTACCACCTGAAGCAGAGGGGTAGCTGGGACTCGCAGAAGGACGGCTCTGGCTATGAGAGCGACGGGGCTGTGCCGCCACCCATGCCCGGGCCTGTGGTGCGAGCCTTCAGCGAGGATGAGGCCCTGGCCCAGCAGGAGGGTAGGCCCTGGAGGAGGAGCCCCTTTGAGAAGCTGGGCTTCACCCAAGCTCTACTCGAGAAGAGTGTGTCTGTGCAGACCAACTTGGCCTCGCCGGAGCCATACCTCCACCCCTCACAGGTGGGGCTGGGGGAGAGGTGGTCACAAGGAGGCCACTCAGCGGCCCCTAAAAGCCCCAGACCCTAGTCCTTTCCCCACCCCCAGGTTCCCTCCTGGCCCCAAATGCCCAGCTGAGAAAGGCTCATCAAGTTGGCCTCTGCTGGCCTACGTCAGTGCATCTGTCCATGCTTGTAAACATGCAGATGACTCTGGGCCACCAGGCATATGAGAAACAGGGAGAGGCATCTGGGCAAAAGGATAGGCCAAGCAGAGAGAGCACCCCAGCAGCTCTGCAAAGGCATGGGGACCAAAGACAGTGCCCATTTCCCTGACTCCCGCAGAAGGCTGGCGAAGCCGCTCAAGGGCACTTCCCGATAGAACAGGAGCATGTGTGTGAGAACAGTGGGCAGGAGGTGTGGGAAGAGAACATGCCACCCCGGAGAGGGCAGGGGTTTCACGGTGTGGCCTGGAGATGTAGAGAAACCCTGGCCACACCCATATGGGCAGCGGAAGGCCTGGCAGAGCTAGGGGCAAGCAGCAGGTCTGTCCCCAAGGGTAGCCTTGTCAGCTGCCCTAAAAGCTGCTGGAAGAGGTGGCATGGCCCTGCCCTAGGGACTGAGGCTTGGAGAGAGGAAGACCTCCTGCCTCCTGCTCGCTTCCAGCAAGGCTGCAGCCTGAGGGACCAGACCCTTCCAGGGGCCAGTGGGAGGCTCAAGACCCCCAGCGGCAGTCTTGCCAGTTTTCCAGCCCACACTCCTTCCCACATGGCTCAGTCCTGGCAGACAAGCCCCTGTCTGCCTGAGCACTCAGGCCTACCCAGGTCCTGCCCATACCCCTTGGTTCTCTTTCAACACTAATCCTGGCACTGGGGACCCCGCGCCCTGTCTCCGGCGAGTGGGGTCACTCACCAGTGTTGCTGATATTGACTTCACTTTCCTAAGTCCTTTACACCCACTGGCAGTGGTGGAGTTTTAAACTGATGTGGAGTTTATTTGTGGTCATTTCCCTGACTGTCCTGCCTGTCAGGCTCTGTGCAGTGCCCAAGGGTCAAGGGTCTGTGATGGCCAGCCCTCCCTGCTCTGTGGGAAGAGAGAGTGAGCCTATGCAGTGTGAGCTTGGGAATCAGGTGTGGAGAAATCATTGTTGGACAGAGTGGCCAAGAACAGGGAATTGAGTGGCAGCAGTCTGGTCTCCTCTCCTGGTCAAACCTCACATTTAGAGTCCCTGCTGCACCTTTACCGTGCTCCCTTCTGGCACCAGTTGTCTTTGAGCACCCCTTTCACAGTGGGCCAGCAAGTCCAAGGCAGCACAGCAAAACCCAGAGAGGAGAGGACTGCCTGTATGGCGGGGGCCCATGGCATCTCAGCGATGCCACACCAGGAGGGGCCACATCCACACTGAGAGGCCACATTCATACCAGGGGGCCACAGCCATGCCAGGGAATGTCATCCCAAGGGTGTCACATCCGTACTAGGGGCCACACCCTAGGACTCTCATACAGCAGAGAGCAGGAATATCTGGCCCTCACACAGTCTGAGGTCACCCAGCAGGGGCGGGGTCAGATCCATGGCTGTAGGTCAGGACCATCCCTCATACTCAGATGCCCCTGCAGATCATGAGTCATTTGAAACGTGAGGTTGAGGCCCCCTCTGGAAAGCTCTGCCTTCTGACCAGAGGCTTTGTGTTGTGCTGTCCTGTGGGAGCCAGAGAGCAGGAATGAAGAGAATTGCCTGCAGACAAGCCCAGGGTGGCCAGGACATTGGCCTCCTCCAGTGTCATGGGGGGAGCACATCCTTTTAGAACAGAGCCAGGCCACATACAGAAAATGGGCTCTCCTTGGGGTTGCCCCACCTTCAGGGCAGGTTTGGTCATAGTGTCCTGGGGTTGAGGGCACAGAGGGTGGGGCTTTCAACCTCCAGACACTTGGGACCCCAGGTAGCATCTGACTGTGGCTCAGCCCTCCTTCTACAGTGAGCTGGGGGGCTCAGCCCCAGCAACACCCAGCCACTGTTGGTGCCCATCCTTCCCCTCCTGACCGCTGCCCTTCCTAAACCCTCAACATGTCCATGTGGTCGGGGAGGCTGTCCCTCTCACCTTCCCTAGGCCAAGTGGTCTACCTGAAGTGTCTGGCGACCCCTGGCCCCATTGCCCTGCCCCCACCCTCCAACCCTTCTGATGCCCCTTGTCCTTCACAGTCCGAGGACCTTGGTACCTGTGCCCAGTTTGAGAGCAACCGTCAGAACCGCCCCATGATGCCCAGTGCCAGCTGCGTCTTCCCCACCTTCACGCTGCGCAAGCCGTCCTCAGAAACAGACATTGAGAACTGGGCATCCAAGCACTTCAACAGGCACACTCAGGGCCTCTTCCGGCGTAAGGTGTCCATCGCCAACATGTTAGCCTGGAGCAGTGAGTCCATCAAGAAGCCCATGATCATGACCAGTGACCGGCATGTGAAGAAGGAGGCATGTGAGCTCTTCAAGCTCATCCAGATGTACATGGGTGACCGGCGGGCCAGGGCAGACCAGCTGCACGTGGCCCTGGAGGTGGCCACCAAGGGCTGGAGTGTGCAGGGCCTGCGGGACGAGCTGTACATCCAGCTGTGCCGGCAGACTACCGAGAACTTCCGCCTAGAGAGCCTGGCCCGTGGCTGGGAGCTCATGGCCATCTGTCTGGCCTTCTTCCCACCTACACCCAAATTCCACTCCTACCTGGAGGGCTACATCTACCGGCACATGGACCCTGTCAACGACACCAAAGGTAAGGCCCGGCCACCCCGCCCTCCTGCCACTGCCCTGGCCTTGCAGCCTCTGCCCAGCTCGACGCAGCCCCAGGCTTCTGGACCTCTGTCCACCTGGGCTCTGCCGCCAGGTAAGGCCATGGCCATTCCACATAAGAGCTTCCTGCCCTGCCTGTGTCGGCCTCACCTGGTGAGTGTGCATCCCTGACATTCCCTCTGCTGCAGGGTCGGTTCTGGGGAGTAGCAGGCACTAGGGCAGTGAGGCCATGCTCAGGGACCTTTCCTCAGCACTAAGACAGGGTCTGTTCCTGGACCCCCAAGCAAAGCTGTGTCCACCCTGGCAGAGGGCTGTGGTTCTGTGTGATCTGCCCCTGGCCAGCAGGCATCCTCCACACTCCACTCTGGTGGGCCCAACCCTCCATGCCATCAAAGTCCTTCACTCCGAGCCCTGCCCACCTGGCCACCTGCCCACCCTAAAGAGGCCAGGGCAGTGAGGCCAGGCCCACCTCACTTGCAGCACTGGCCTGCTGTGGTCTTGCAGATGTCCGCAGGCTGAGGGCCCCGGGCCAGGCTTAGTCATTTGTCTGTCCCTGGAAGGGCGCCTGTGCGTAGGGAGGGCACGACGACCTAATCCACAGTCATAGTTGCACGGTGGAAGGGGCTATGGAGGGTCAGAATTCGGGGCCAGCATGGGTGATGCTTGCTGACAGTGGCCTGGGGGTAAGCACTAGGCCAGCTCCTGGTCCCGGCTACCCTGGCACAGCTGATCCTGGGCAACTATAGGGAGCATACTTCGTCTGCGTGCAGGCCCAGCCTGTGGGGTCCAGGGTTGTAGTCCTGTCAGGCAGGTGGCCCCTCCCTGCACTTGCAGCAGACACTGCTGACACAGTACAGGATCAAACTGATAAGCATGTACATATGCACACAAAGACACATGTGTGTACATATGCAAACACATGTGCATGTACAATCAGACACACACCTCCCAGGCACAGGCCAGGCACAGACTTACCTCTGTGGAGTGAGAGTCCACCCCCAGTTGGCCTTGCTGTCTTGGGCACCAGTGTGTGGGGTCCAGGCACAGCATAAGCCCAGGTTGCAGCTACAGAGCAGTGGGGGGTCCTCAGGGAAGGGCTATGTCAGGCAACAGGACCTCAGATGTGATGAGGTGTTGGCCCCAGGTGTGCAGTTTTTGACATAGACAACAAGTGCAGCACACAAATTCCTCCCCAAGGACTTTTCTCTGCACAGCCCAGGCTGTACTCATGCTTTGGACCTGGTCCCTGGTTTCCCATGGTGTGTGTTCCTGTTGGCCCCAGAGTTCTCCTCAACTGTATTAGTTTCTTAAATGCTGCCAGAATGCAATATACCTGAAACTGAATTTTTTTTTAAAGGGGAGTTTATTAAGTTGCAAGTTTACAGTTCTAAGGCCATTATGGCAAGGCTATAAAAATGTCCAATCTAAGATATCCAGGGAAAGAAACCTTGGCTCAAGAAAGCTGATCATCTTTGGGGGGGGGGGGTTCTCTCTCAGCTAGAAGGGCATATGGTGATGTCTGGTAGCTTTCTCTCCAGTCATCTTTAATGGCCTCCCTGGGGCTCTGTAGGTTCTGGTGGCTCTAAAGCTTTTTCCAAAATGGTTCCCTCTTAAAAGGCTCCCATAAGCAACCCCAACTTGAACTGGTAGAAACACATCTCCATGGTAATGATCTAATCAAAGGTCACCATCTACAATTGGGTGGGTCTCATCTCCACAAAAACAATAAACAGTATCCCACCCAGAAATATTGAATGAGGATTAAAGAACATAGCTTTTCTGGGTTACATAATAGCTTCCAAAGAGGCCCCAAATCATGGGTAGCATGACCTGAAGACTGCAGAAACAAGTGTCCCCCTGCTAGTTATGGCACACATTGCGTGGCAAGCACTCAGAAACTCTTGATGAGGGGAGAAACATATGAACACATGAATAGACGCATGGGTCAGCTAGGGCCAACCCAGACAAAGACCACCCAGCACCATGAGGCTTTTACCTCCAGGTCTGTGTAAGGGCCCACAGGACTTCCCCATTCACACAGAGGTATGGGGGGTCTTGGCTATGGCATGTACTAGTGAGTTGGGTTTGCCCTGAGCGGCTGTGGTATCGAGGTCCCCAGAGTAAGGCCCACAGGGTTCCAAGAAGCATGTGGTCTAGACCATCAAAGGGCCTGGACTTAGGGATGCCTGCCAACAGGTGATCTACATCCTACCTGTGGGGTCTGACCTTATGTCTGCAGCTTAAGAGCCCCCCTGATATCCAGGGTCCATCCCAGCCCCAGGACCCCTTAGGTGAACTTGCATCAGTGGGCCTGCCTGGCCCTGAGCCCATGCGCATGGTGAGATGGCCCTTATCCTCCTGCCAAACCCATTGCTGTCTATGGAGGCCTGTCTCTGCCTGGGTAATGCCTCTTCTAACCCGCAGCCTCGCTTAGGTCCAGGACAGCTGCTGGCCTAGCTGCTCTTCAGAACAGCAGTGCTGAGGAGCAGGCTCCTGGGCACTCCAGCCTTGGCATCAGTGTCTTGACTCAGAACTCTCTGCATGCCATCCCTGTGTGTTCCCAACCCCAGGGAACCGAGGAACATGTGCATGGCTTAGAATTGCTTAAATAACAGCAGGGTACAAAAGCTCACAGAGGCAGAGAGAACAGAAGTTGAATGACAGCACCGTTTTGGAACCTAAAGAGCACATGGACTAGTGGTAGAAACCTGACTTGGCAGGCCAGGACCTGATGGATCCTAACCAGACAGCAGGGAAAGGGAAGAAACTAGAGCAGGTGGCAAACCCTTAAAAGATCAGGAATGGGTAGAGCCAGCTTCCTCAAGCAATGGGGGAAGGACTGATTAAAAATCTGTACAAGAGACAAAGTGCAAGGGATGGATAGATTCTGAATCCAGACCATCTGGATTGTCTCCCACCTGTAGGGTCAGGATGGGCCATATTTTTGGCCATAAACAAGTCTCAAAAAAAAAGATTAAAGATTGGGTAAATCATGAAAGTGTATCCTCTAATCACAGTGGAATTAAATTGGGAATGAATAACACAAAGATAACTGGAAAATCCCCAAATATTTGGAAACTAAAAAGCATACTACTGGGTGGTTCAGTGGTAGAATGCTTGCCTGCCACTCAGGAGACCAGGGTTTGATTCTTGGCCCATGCACCACCCCTCCAAAAAAATTCTAAACTAAACTAAAAAGCACACTGCTAAATATTTACCCATGTATCAAACAAGAAATCAAAAGGGACATTAGCATGTAATTTTAACTGAAAGAAAATGAAAACATTAAAATTTGCAGGTGTAACCAAAGCAATTCTTGGAGGGAAATTTATATTGCCTAGATGCTTGTATTAAAAAGCATCTTAAATCAGTGTTCTCAGCTTCTACTTTAGGAAACTTAAAAAAAAAAAAAGATCAAATTATAACAAAAGTAAACAGAAGAAAAGAAAAAATAAATTCAGAGTGGAAATGAAAAAAAGGGAAAACAATAGAGAAAAATCAATGGAAAAAAGTTGATTGTATGAGAAGATCAGTAAAATTGATAAAACCTTTCATCAGGCTGGGGCAAAAAGAAGACATAAATTACCAGTATCGGGTATGAAAGGTAACATCACTACAGAATCTATAGAAATTAAAAGTATAGTAAGGGGATATCTTGAATAACTTCATGCCAATACATTTGGTAAAATATGAAATGACAGATTCTTTGAGAGACACAAAAGGTACCAAAGATTACTCAAGAAGAACAGCTAACAAATTCTCTATTAAAGAAATTGAATTTGTATTTAAAAAACTTTCTACAAAGAAAATTCCAGACCCAGATAATTTCACTGGTGAATTCTACCAAATATTTGTTTGTGTATCGGTTTTGTATGAGGTCATCTAGAAAATTGAATTGATGGAAATATTTCACAATTCATTCTAGACCAAAACTGGAAAAAGACATCACAAAAAAAGAAAAATACAGATCTGTATCCCTCATAAGAATAGATACAAAAATTCACAACAGTGTTTTAGCAAATTGAACCTAACAATATATAAAAAGCATAATTCATCTTTACTGATGGGGATTAAATTGTGTATCCCAATTTGGACATGTTCTGGGTTTTGGTCTGCACTCTTGTGGGTATAGACCCATCGTAAATGATTTCTCTTCAAGATGGTACTTCAGTTAAGATGTGGCCCGAATGAATCAAATTGGGCTTTAATCCAGATTATTGGAGTCATTTATAAGCAGAATGAAAGCTAGACAGAGGGAGAAACTACAGGAAGCAGCCAAAAGCTGGAAGTCAATAGACCCCAGAGGAGAAGGGAGATGACATTACCACGTGCATCACCATGTGATAGAAAAGACAAGGACCAAGTATCTCTGGCAGCCAATCCCAGAATGCCATGGTCTTCTGGAAGAAAGCACTGCTGACACCTCAGTCTTGGCTTTCTCCTAGCCTCAAAATCATAAGCCAATAAATGCCTATAGTTTAAGCCAACCCATTGGGTGGTATTTGTTTTTGCAGCCGGGAAACTAAAACAATGATCATTGGACTTTATCCAAGGAATGTAGGGTTGATTTAACATTCAAAAATCAGTATCATTCACCATTTCAACAAAACATGATCATCTCAATAAATGTAGAAAAAGCAAAATCCAACATTTGTTCCTGATAAAAACTCAAAAAAAATATAGAAGGGAACTTTCTCACCCTAACAAAGGACATATATAAAGACCCTAAAGCTGGCATCATACTTAAAGATAAAAGGCTAAATATTTTCTCCCAAGATCAGGAGCAACATCATCCCAGAGGTTCTAACCAGTATATTAAATCAAGAAAAAGAAATGAAGGCATACAGATTGGGAAGGAAATGTGCAATTGTATTCTTACATACAACATGATCCTTTATTTAGAAAATCATCTGGCATCTACAAAAAATCTACTAGAATGAATAAATGAGTTTAGCAAGATTGCAGGATACAAAATCAACATGTAAAAATTAATCATGTCTCTGCATACTAGTAAGAAACACTTGAAAATATTTTTAATGGCATTTACAATTGCATTAAAAAATTTGATGTAACTTTGCTTTGTATAATATACTGTACAATAAAAAAAAATTAAAAATCTGATATATTTAGGGATAAATCTGACGAAAGATGTTTGAGACCTCTACGCTGAAAACTATAATGCACTGCTGAGAGAAATTAAAGACTTCAGTAAATGGAGACATTTTGTGTTTATGAAACTTTAATATTGTTGTGATGTTCATTCTGTCCAAATTGATCCATACTTTCAATCCTAATCAAAATCCCAACAGGCTTTTTTCCTTCTTTAGAATTTGACAGGCTGGCTCTAAAATGCATAGGAAATACAAAGGACCTAGAATAGTCAAAGCACCCTTGAAGAAGAATAAGGTTGGAAGACTAACACTACCTGATTTCAAGACTTGTTGTAAAGCTAGTGATCGTGAGACTGTGGTATTATCATAAAGGTAGACAGTAGACTGGTGAAACAGAATAGAGTCAGAAGTAGACTCACACCTATATGGCCAACTGGTTTTCCATAGACATACAGAGGCAATTCAGTGAAGGATATTCTTTTCACAAAATGCTGCTGAAACAATTGGACATATCTTTATGAGGAAAAAAAAGAAAAAGAAAGAACTTCAACCTATACTTTGCATTATATAAAAAAACTAACTCAAAATGAGCATAGACCTAAATATAAAACCTAATGATAAAAAACTTTTGAGCAAAACATAGTAGAAAGTCTTTGTTTCCTTGGGTTAGGCAAAGATTTTTTTCAGATATAGCATCAAAAGCATTACCTATAAAAGAAAAAAAGTTGAAAAATTGGACATCATGAAAATTAAATCACCTCTTCAAAAGATACTGTTAAGAAAATGAATACACAAGCCTGTTATAGGCAAGCAGGGGGTCTACTGGAATGTTACATGTGACAAGCAAGCGGAGCAACTGGAATGATCCATGTGGTAAGGAAGGAGAGCAACTGGAATGATCCACATAGCAGTGGACTTGAGTTGGAGTCAGAGACATCAGTATGAATCCATATTTAGTTAAATATAGATAAGATGGTTACATATAGAAATATCAATAGATGTGTATATCTACAAGGTAAGGTATATATTTCTTATAGGTTAAACCTATATTTCCTTGCTATCAGCTGAGGGCCTAGAAGCAATGATATCCCAGCAACAACGAACACACCCAGCACCCAGATCTTGGTTTCTAACAACCATTCTCCACTGAAAAGTACCAGGGATCCTTAGAGAAATGGCTTGAACCAGGAAAGGGGCAAGAAATGTACCTGATGAGCCTGGAGCCAGATGGTGAGGAAGTCCTTGGGTCAGAGGCTGGGGGAGAGTGATGCAAGCATGTCCAAGGGGCAGAGGAGCCAGTCGAAGAGGCTTTCAGAGACCAAACCAGAACATCTGAGCAACAAAATAAAGTTATATTGGATTATAGCCAAAAGCATAAAATAAATACCCATAATGATATAAATGATTAAATAAATAAATAAGGGGATAATGGACAAATTTCCCACACAGAAGAATTCCAAATAATTTATGTAGATACTCCACCCTCAAGGAGGTGGAGCGTGATCTTCCCACTGTGTAAGTGGGGGCTACAAAGAGGGACTTCCAGGCGGGCCGCGGTGGCTCAGCGGGCAAGAGTGCTTGCCTGCTATGCCGGAGGACCTCGGTTCGATTCCCGGCCCCAGCCCATGTAAAAAACAAACAAACAAACAAAATATAATAAAACAAGAAAATGTTTAAAGATGTTTCCCTTTCTTCCATCCTTCCTTCCTTCTCTGTCTTTCCTTCCCTTCCTCCCTCTCTCTTTAAAAAAAAAAAAAAAAAAAAAAAGAGGGACTTCCAAAGAGAACAGTAGGGAAGGGTAGGGAACCTGACTCAGCCAGACGGTCCAAGTCACATCAACCGTGACAAGTCATGTGACAGAGGATATTAAAATGGTTGTTTATCTCTGTGGTCCCAAAACCCCAACCCCAGTCTTAGCATGAGAAAAACATCAGACAAATCCCAGCTGAGGGACATTCAAAATATCTAACCAAAACTCCTCAAAATTGTGTCAAGTTCCCAATCCATAGAAAAAGAAAGTTGATTTCATTTGAGTTTATGAGAATGTTCTGAAGTTAAAGAGTAGTGATGAATGTGCTAAGAAACACTGAATTGTACTCTTTAAAAAGGAGAGTCTGGGGTATGGGACGTATATCTATCTCAATGTTATTTGAAAGAGAATTAGCAGTGTCACACAAAAAAAGAAAATCCTGATAAACCGTCATGGCCAAGAGGAGCCTCAGGAGAAATAAAGACTAAATGTAATGTTGGATCTTGGAACAAACGAACAAACAAAAGGATATTAGGGAAGTACTAAGGAAATCAGAATAAGGTATGGACTTCTGTTCCTAATAATGTATTATTATCATTTTATCAATTGTGACAAATGTACCATACTTGTGTAAGATGTAAAAAGTAGGGGAGAATAGATATGGGTATTTGGGAACTCTTTGTACTATATTTATAACTTTCCTGTGAATTTACAAATATTCTAAAATCAAAAGCTTATTACAAATAAGATATATGCAAAATGTGTATCTGATCAAGGACTTGTATACACAACATTTTTTAAAACTCTCAAAATTCAATAATAACTGGATGCACAGGTGGTTCAGTGGTAGAATGCTTGCGTCCCATGCAGGAAACCCAGGTTCAATTCCTGGAACATGCACCCCCCCCCAAGAAAAAATTCAATAATAAAAATGTAAACTGCCCTGTTTTTTTATGAGCAAAAGATTTTTTAAGTTTATTTATTAATTTAAAAAATTAACAAACAAAATAAAACATTAACATCGATAATCAGCAATTCACAATATCATCACTTAGTTGCATATTCATCATTTCTTAGAACATTATGAGCAAAAGATTTTAAAACCAGCAACAACAAAAAAACATTTAAACACCTGCTTTACCAAGCAGAGATGTATGGATGGCAAAAAATAATAATAAAACAAAACAAATCACCTGAAACAATGATCAATATCTTTAGTCATTAGGAAAGTGAAAATTAAAACCATAGTAAGTTATAAATACTTACCTATTAGAATATCTAAAGTTTTAAAAGACTGATAATAACAAGCTTGGCAAGGATGTGAAGCAACTGGAACTCTCATATACTACTGCTGGGAATGTAAAATGGTACGATCACTTTGGAAAACAGTTGGGCAATTTCTTAAAAGTTAAACATAAACCTACTATATGTTCCATCCATTCCACTTGTAGATATTTATCCAAGATAACTGAAAACATTAATTATAGCCATAACTGCTATTTTTTAATTTCAAAACCAGATATAATACAAATGTCCATCATCAGGTGAATGAATAAACAAATTGTGGTATAGTCATACAATGGAATACTGCTCAGCAATAAAAATAAATAAACCATGCATATGGCACAAAAATGAGCAACAAAAGAAAAAATAAGACTGTCAAAATTTAAAATTTTGTGCATTAAAAGACATTATCAAGGAAGTGAAAAGAATAAGAGAAATTGTATATGTGAGTTTTATGTTGGATTATATACAGAATTCCTGCAACTCCACAACAGGAAGACAGCACAATTTAAAAAAGTGTATGGTAGTTTGGAGCTGTGTCTCCGAAAAAACATGTTCTTAAACTTAATCCATTCCTGTGGGTCTGAACCCATTGTATATAGGACCTTTCAGTGAAAGGTTAAGTTGTGGTCCAGTCTTAATTCTATTACTGGACTCCTTTATAGTCAAAATTATTTCAGACAGATAGAAAAGCCAGAGGAAGCAGACAGAAGCTGAAAGTCAGCGGAACCCAGAAGAGGCCAGGAGAAGTCACTATGTGCAGTACCATGTGACAAAAGATCCCAGGACGAAGAATCACTGACAACCAGCCCCAGAATGCCACAGTATTCAAGAAGAAAGCATTGCCTTGTTGATACCTTGATTTGTCAGGTTTTTCCTAGCCTCAAAACCATGAGCCAATAAATTGCCATTGTTTAAGCCAATCAATTGCATGGTATTTGCTTTAGCAACAAAGAAATGAAATCAGTGGGCAAAGGACTTGCATAGACATTTTTCCAGAGAACATACATAAATGGCCAATAAGCACATAAAAAGATACTCAACATCATTTAGCCATTAGGGAAATGCAAATCAAACTACAGTGAGATACCACGTTATACCCACTGAAATGGCTGTTATTTAAAAAGCAGAAAATAACAAGTGTTGACAAGGATATAGAGAAATGCTTTGCATTTGTATGTTGCCAGTGGGAATGTAAATGGGTACAGCTGCTGTGGAAAACAATTTGACAGTTTCTCATGAAGTTAAGTATAGAATCACCATAGGATAATCCCATTTCTAGACACATATCCCAAAGAATTGAAAAGCGGGGACTCAAACAGGTATCTATACACCAAAATTCAGAGCAGCATTATTCACAATAGCCAAAAGGTAGAAACAACCCAAGTGTCGATGAACAGATCAATGGACAAACAAAATCTTTCCCATACTATGGGAAACTACTCCACCATAAAAATAAATAAAGTGCTGGTACATGCTACAACATGGGTGAACCTTGAAGACATCATGTTGAGTGAAATAAGCCAAACACAAAAGAACAGATATTGTATGATCTAATTAATATATGAAATGTCTAGAATAGGTAAATTCATGGAGACAGAAAGTAGATTATAGGTAACCAAAGGGGGAGGAGGAATGGGGACTCAGTGCTTAATGGACACTGAGTCTCTGTTTGGGATGATGAGAAAGTTTTGGTAATGGATGGCGATGATGTGAGTGTAATTGTGAGTGTAATTAATAAACTGAATTTTACACTTAAAAACAGTTAAAATGGAATTTTATGCAACCACAATAAAACACTTTTTTGAAATTAAAAAAAATTGAATCAGTGATGGATGCAGCAGTACAGAGGAGTTTCTAAATAATCATGCTGAGTGCAGGGAGCCACTCTAAAGAGTTTACACAGTGTAATTCCATTCACATAAAATTCCAGGAAATGCAAACTCATTTGTCATGGCAGAAAGCAGATCAGTGGTTGCAGGATAGGCAGATGGGGGTAGACAGGAGCGAGAAGTGACAGAGATTCAGGACGCTTTGGGAGTCATGGAGATGTGCTCTCTCTATTGGGGGGGGTTTCATGGGGGGATCATAACTTATCCAAGTGTACATTTAGAACATGTACAGTTTATTCATGTCATTTATACTTCATTAAACTGTTAAAAAATAATCCTACCTGCACCACCTTTAGCTGGGTGATACTGGGCATAACCTCATCTGTAAGATAGGGTAAACAACATCCCTCCTTCATAGGCTTGTCATGAAGAGGATGAGAATTAATAGTACACTGGTCTGGGTGATGCATACCTTCAAGTTTACCATACAGTTCTGTCTATTTGAATATATCCTAAATTCTCTGTAATAAAATGTTCTTTAATTTTATAAAAGAATCAGTACATATAAAGTACCTAGAATAGTGACTGGCATGAAATAAGCACTCTGTTATCTGCTGTCACTGTTATTTCCTTTGCTTTGCCAGATGCCTGGAGATTATGCTTTAGGGAGGGTATCAGAGGGTCTCTGCCCTCGAGGACCCCAGGCCCACTGGAAAGTAAGAGGCAAGAGGAAGTCTGTATCAGACCTGGGTGTGCAGACATTGCCGTCATGCAGGCCTGTGCTCAGAAGTACCATGCGCTTGGGATTTAATGCTCTTCAGTGGATGTCTTGAAATTCTTAATAATTTTATCTTTAAATTTGTGTTTGTAGGTGAAGTCCAGTGGGGCAGTGGAGCACACACTGGGGCTTACAGCTCAGTTCATGCCCAATCTGCCGACCACCCATCCTCTAATATCCCAGGCCACCCCTGCTACTCTTTCCGCCACCCCTCGACTGCTACTACCCAGAGAGAACAAAATAAAATAGATCACTCCCAAAATGTCAGGAAAATCAGAATGCATCATACTTCCCAGAAACTAAAATATAATGGAGTTATGCAAACAAAATTTTGAGGGAAATTCATTTTCAGTCTAGAATTTTTTACTCAGCCAAATTGTCAATCAAGTGTAAGGGTAGAATAAGGCACTTTCTGCTGGGCAGCATCTCAAGAAATTCACTTTCCATCCACCCTTTTCCAGGAAGCTTCTGAAGCATTCCTTCTCCCAAATAAGGGATTCCTCCAGGAAAGAGGAAGGTGTGGGGTCCAGGAAAGAGGGAGTCCACACCAGCAAGCTGTAAAGGGAATTCCCAGAAGGGGGACAAGAGACATCCCAGGATGCAGCCGTGTGCCAGCTTCAAGAGTAGCCAGCCCAGATTGGAGCAGTCCAGAAGGTTTCAGGAGCATTTCCAGGAAAAGAAGTTAAAAGAATTCTTGGCCTGGCAATTAGAAAATCTAGATGAAATGGACAAATTTCTAGAAACAAATCAGTTACTTGAATTGATACAAGAAGAAATAGAAGCCTTCAACAGATCAATTACAAGAAAAAAGATGTAATCAGTAATCAAAAAATCTCCCAAAAAGAAAAGATGGCTCCACTGGTGAGCTCTACCAGACATTCCAAGAAGAACTAGCACCAATCCCGCTCAACCTCTTCCAAAAAAATTGAAGAGAAGGGAACACTTCCTAACTCATTCTATGAGGCCTGCATTCCTCTGATAAAGCCAGATAAAGGCATCACAAAAAAAGAAAATCCTCAGCAAAATACTACCAAACCAAATCTAACAGTAGATTAATAGGATTACGTGCCACGATCTAGTGGGATTTATCCAAAGAACGCATAAGTGGTTCAACACAAGAAAGTCAGTTAATATAATATACCTCATTAATAGAAAAAAGGGAAAAAACGCAATCAACTCAATTGACACAGAAAAGACATTTGAAAAAATCCAGCACCTTTTATTGATACAAGCACTCAGAAAACTAGGAATAAAAGGAAACATCCTCAAATTATTAAAGGACAAATATGAAAAACCTACAGCAAACACAGTACTCAATGGTGAGATACTGAAAGCTTCCCCCCTAAGATCAGGAACAAGACAAGGACGCCTGTTGTCACCACTATTATACAACATTGTACTGGAAGTTCTAGCCAGAGCAGTTAAGCAAGAAAAAGAAATAAAAGGAATGCAAATTGAAAAGAAAGAAGTAAAACTTTCCCTATTTGCAAATGACATGATTCTATATCTAGAAAATCCCCCCAAAAAATCTATCAAAAATCTACTAGAGCTAATAAATGAATTTAACAAAGTGGTGGGCTACAAGATCAATCCATAAAAATCAGTAGCAAGAAAAAAAAAAGAAAAAAAATCAGTAGCATTTCTATACATTAGTAATGAGCAATGTGAAATAGAAATGAAGAAAAATATTCCAAGAAGAAATAGAACATCTCAACAGACCAATTACAAGTAAAAATATTGAATCTGTAATAAAAAACCTCCCAAGAAAGGAAAGCCAGGACCAGATGGCTTTATTGGTAAATTTTACCAAACATAACAAGAAGAATTTACATCAATCCTATTCAGACTCTTCAAAAAATTGAAGAAGGGAGAACACTACCTAACTCATTCTATTAGGCCAACATCACCTCAATATCAAAGCCAGGTATAGATACATAAGAAAAGAAAGTTACAGACCAATATCCCTTATGAATATAGATGCAAAAATCCTTAACAAATTACTGGCAACCTAAAATTAACAATATATGAAAAGGATTATATACCATGACTACATCAGTTGGAAGCGATTGTGTACCCCAGAAAAGTCATGTTCTCTAATCCTCATTCAATATTGCTGAGTGAGATCTTTTTTATTCTTTCCATGGAGATGTAACACACCTAATTGTGGGTGGTACCTTTTGTTTAGGTGGTTTCCATGGAGATGTGTCTCCACCCATTCAAGGTGGGGTCGCTTACTGGAACCGTTTAAGAGGAAACCATTTTGGAAAAAGCTTTAGCGCCAACAAAGCCCACACAGCCAGAGACCTTTGGAGATGTGGAAGGAAAATGCCCCTGTTGTGACCTTTCAATTAGGTGGAGATGTGACTGTGCCCATTAAAGATGGGTATTGATTAATTACTGAAGTCCTTTAAAAGAGGAGCCATTTTGAAGAGAACTCAGAGCAGAGCTGACAGAAACTTTAGAGCCAAGAGCTGACACAGATGCCAACACTTAGAGAAAGAGACAAGGATATTTGGAGATGCCTGGAGCCCAGCAGATGTCACCATGAAATGTTAAGCAAGCCAGAACCTGGGAAGAGCCAAGAGAAGCCAAGAGATGAAAGCCAGCCCTAGAGAAGCAAAGTGAAGAACACCCTGCCCCCGCCCCACCCAGGAATAGAGGCTGAAAGCAATGGAGCCCAGGAGCAGGAACCAGCAGATGCCAACTATGTGACTACCCAACTGACAGAGGTGTTCCCGACCCACTGACCTTCCTTGAGTTAAAGTATCTTTCCCTTGATGCATTAGTTGGACATTTTTATAGGCTTAGAACTGTAAACTTGTAACTTATTAAATTCCCCCTTCTAAAAGCTGTTCCAGTTCTGGTATATTGCATTCTGGCAGCTTGCAAGCTAACACAAGCACTTAGAAATGAATACAGGAATGGTGCAGGACACAAGACAAACAACCAGATGTCAGTTGTGTTCCTACTCACCAGTAATGAACAGTCTGAAGAGGAAATCAGAAAAACAGTTCATTTACAATAACATCTAAAAGAATAAGATACCTGAAATAAATTTGACCAAGGAGGGGAAAGACTCGAACACTAGTGTCTATAAAACATTGCTGAAAAAAAATAAAGACACCTAAATAAATGGGAAAACATCCTATGTTCTTGAATTGGAAGACTTGATATTGTTAAGATGCCAATACTGCATAGAGCACTCGACAAATTTAATGCAATCTCTACCAGAATTCTTATGGAATTTCAAGGTGCCCAAAATAGCCAAAACAGCCTTGAAAAAGAATAACAAAGTTGGAGGACTGACACTTCCTGGTTTCAGAACTTACTGCAAAGCTACAGGAATTTAAAACAGTCTATTATTGTCATGCAAATAGACATATAGACCTGTGGAAGAAATTGCAGAGTCCAGAGAAAAACTGATTTTCAATAAGGGTGCCAAGTCCATTCAATGGGGAAAGAATAGTCTCATCAACAAATGATGCTGGAGCAACTGGAAATCTACATGCAAAAAAAAGAGAAAAGAAAAAAGATGTGGACCCCTACCACTACTATGTACAAAAATTAATTCAAAATGAATCAATGCCCTAAGTATAAGAGCTAATGCTATAAAACTCTTACAGGAAACATTGGGAAATAATGGATGATGGTGACAGAAGCACAAACTGGGAATGTAATAACACTACTGATATGTGTATATATATATAAAATGTGGATGAAGGGAAATTTTATGTTGTAAATATTACTGAAACAAAAATATTTTTCAAAAGTAGGAAAATATCTCCAGGATCTTATAGTTGACAATGGCTTTTTAGATTTTATACCAGAACACAAGGAACAAAAGAAAAAATAGATTAAATGGGTTTCATCAAAATTTTAAAATTCTGTGGAAGTGGAAACATGACCTATAGAATAGGAAAGACTATTTAGAAACCATACATCTGGACAAACAACCTAATTTTAAAATGGGTCAAAGATTTCACTAAAAATTTCTCCACAGATTAGTTTCCTGGTGCCTGCCCATGCAAAAAAAAAAAAAAAAAAAAAATTCTCCATAGAAGATATTCAAATGGCCAATAAGTTTATAGAAAGCATCTCAGCGTCATTAGACTTTGGAGAATTGCAAATTAAACTATAAAATACCACTTCACACCCACTAAGATGACTATTATTAAAAAAAAAAATAAACCTGTAAATTACACTTATTGGCAAGGATCTAGACAAATAGGAACCCTCATTCATTGTTGCTGAGAATGTAAAATGAAGCAGCTGCAATGGAAAACAGTGTGGCAGTTCCTCAGAATGTTAAACATAGAATTACCAGATGACCCAACAGTCCCACTTCGAGGATACTCACAGAAGAATTGAAAGCAGGGACTGGAACAAATATCTGTACACTAATGTCCATCGCAGAATTATTCACAGTCAGCAAAAGTGGAAGCAGCCCACATGCCTATCAACAAATAAATGGACAAACAAATTGTGGTCTTTCCATACACTGGAATGTTACTCAACTGTAAACACAGAAGTGAAGTGCTGGTACATGCTACAACATGGATAAATCTTGAAGACATCATGTTGGGTGAAATTAGCCAGACAGAAAAGGAAAAATACTGCATTATTTCTCTTATACAAAATACTTAGAATAAGCAAATTCATAGAAACAGACAGTAGCATACAGGTTGCCAGAGGTGGGGACAGGAGGGAATGTGAAGTTGGCTAACTGAATATGAGTTTGGGTTTTTGGATGATGAAAATAGTCTGGAAATAGGTAATAATGAAAGTTACACTATATAGTTAATGTACTTAATGTCAAAGAATTATCTTCTTAAAATAGTTAAATTTTAATTAATTTTAATTTTAAATTACCATATTAATGTATATTTTGCCACAATTAAAAATGAATTATTTTTTAAATATTCATATGGACAGGTAAAAGGCTCCAAACCAGCCAAATCCATCTTGAAAAAGAACAAAATTGAAGTACTCATACTTTACAATTTTAAAACTGATTACAAAGCTACAGAAATCAAAACAATGTGGTACTCACACAAGTCCAGACATATTGACCAATGGAATAGAATTGGGAGTTCAAAAATAAACCCTCACATCAATGACCAATTTTTTAAAAATTGATCTGAGCTGTTACAAGTTTACAAAAAATTGTAATAATACGGAGTACAGCATTTCCATATAAGCCCCCCATATGCAAAGTTATTAACATTTTGCATTAGTGGGGTAATTCTTTTATAATTGATGGACCAGTATTATTATAATTATACTATTATATATAGTCAATAGTTTATATTAGGGCTCACTCTTTGTTTTGTATAGTTCTAAGGGGTTTTTTATTTAGGATTTTTTTCTGGTAACCTATATATATATAAAATATAAAATTTCCCACTTCTTTAACCACTTTCAAGTGTACAATTTCGTGGTATTATTTATATGTGTAATGTTATGCTACCGTCACTGCTGTCCATTACCAAAACTTTTCCTTCACCCCAATCAGAGCTCTATACCAATTTTTAGATATTAACCACCCCCCTTCCCCGCCCCCACCCCTCCCCCTGGTAACCTGTATTCTAACTTCTGACCATAAATTTTCATATTTTAATTATTTCATATAATTGTAATCATAATATCTGTCCTTTGGGGTCTGGCTTATTTTACACTCTACATGATGTCTTCAGCGTTCACCCATGTTGTAGCATGTACCATCTCTTCATTCCTTTTTATGGTAGAATGGTATTGTGTGTATATGTCACACTGTGTTTATCCATTCATCTGTTAATAGACAGTTTTGTTGGTTAACTGATTTTTGACAAGGGTGTCAGGTCAATTCAGTGGGGAAGGACTAATCTCTCCAGCAAACTTTGCTGTGAAACTAGATATCCACATGTGAAAGAATGAAAATGTACCTCTAACTTTTACCATTTACAAAAACTAACTCCAAATGTATCAAAGATCTAATTATAAGTACCAAAACTATAAAACTCCTAGAAGGTAACATTGAGAGACATCTTTAGGACCTTGTATAAGGTAACGGATTCTCAGACTTTATATCAAAAGCATGACCAACAAATAAATTGGGTGGATGGAAATCTAGTGGTCAGTGAGAGGGAGGGGTAAGGGGTATGGTATGTATGAGTTTTTCTTTTTATTTCTTTTTCTGGAATGATGCAAATGTTCTAAGAAATGATCATGGTGATGAATATACAACTGTGTGATGATATTATAAGTCATTGATTGCACACCAAGTATGGAATGTTCATATGTTAAGAATGTTCGCGTTTATATGTTATTTTGTTTTGTCAATAAAAATATAAAAAAACAAAGACAATCTGAATAAACCATAAACTAATAATGCATGAATATTGGCTCATTAATTGTATGTATAATATGAATGTGAGATGTTAATAATAGGGGGAAGTGGAGGGTAGGGAAGTTTGGAAAATCTGTGCTTTCTTAGCAGTTTTTCTGTAAATCTAAAAGTGTTTAAAGTTTCTTTTAATTTAAAAAAATAAAAAGCATGACCAACAAAAGAAAAATAGATAAACTGGACTCCATCAAATTAAAAACTCTTGTTCATCAAAGGGCATTATCAAGAAACTGAAAAAACAACCTATAGAATGGGAGAAAATATTTGGAAGCCATATATCTGATAAGTGTTTAATATCCAGAATATAAAAATAACCCCTACAACTCAATATCAAAAAGACAAACAGCTTTACTTTTAAAATGGGCTAATGACTTGAACAGGTTTTTCTTCAAAGAAGATATACAGATGGCCAATGAGCACATGAAAAGATGATCAATATAACTAGCCATTAGGGAAATGCAACTCAAACACAATGAGTTCATACCCACTAAATGGTATTACTTCATACCCACTAAAATGGTATTACTTAAAAAAAAAAATGTGTTGGCGAGGATGTGGAGAAATGGAAACCCTTGTACACTGTTGGTGGCAATGTAAAATGGTGCATCTGCTGTGTAAACAGTTTGCAGTTTGGTGGTTCTTCAAAAGTTAAACAGAATTAACATATGACCTGGCAGTCTCACTTCTAGGTGTATATACCCAAAATAATTGAAAGTAGAGACTTGAACAGACCTTTTCACACCAGTATTCATGTAGCATTAGTCACCATTGCCAAAAGGTGGATCTGTTATCCATCAACAGATAAATATATAAACAAAATGCGGTAAATCCACGCAATGACTATAATGCAGCCATAAAAAGGGATGAAGTGCTCGTACATGGTATAACGGTTGAATTTTGAAGACATCCTGTTGAGTGAAATAAGCCAGACTCCAAAGGACAATAATGTATGATCTCACTCATGTGCAATAGAGTATACAGATTCGCAGTCAGTGATTAGAATCCTACCCCATGGGTGGGTGTAGGAAATGGGGAGGTAATGCTTAATTGGTACAAAGTTTCTATCTGTAGTGATAGGAAAGTTTTGTTGATGGTAATACAACATAGTGAAAGCAGTTAAAATGGGAAATTTTATATTGTATGTAGGTTACCAGAATAAACATTTTAAAAATATAAAAATACTTTGTGTGTTTGCACACAAACTTACAGAGTTTAGGAATGGATTAGCAATCATTAAAAGAAAACCTGGTTCAAGTGTGGAAAGCATTTACATAGTCAGATAGTAAAAAAACAACTGACCCCACCAAAATTATGTTGCATAGATAAAGCCTAAAACTGGAAAAAATCGAGTAGTAGTACAGGTAGCCCATGTATGGTATCTAGAGCTATGAAGGCCAGTGTCGTGAGGAATTACAGGAAGAGTGGTCGCTTCAGACAGTCCTGAAATTAATGACTTTTGTAATCAATATTGGAGATTTTTTAGACTCTAAAAATGTATATGCATAAAAAATGGAGGAAAAGGTAATTCAAAAGACAAAACATCACTGCTTTCTAGTTAAATCATTGTACAGGAACTTGTATCTGAATATAGGTTGACAAACACTGAATTCAAAAAAAGTAAATATGCCAGAATAAAAATCTAAAAAATGTTTTAAAAGAATGCTTGGTGTGCATGCACATTATGACCAAAGACAGATAAACTAATAAAGTCAAACAAAAATTTGAGCAATGGACTTCCTCCCACGTGAGACACAACAGGGAGACCGCACATCTCATGCAGCCATTAGAGGAGAGCCAGAGGAATGGCAGAAATAAACCATACTTTTAAAGACTTAGTGGGACATGTGGAGCAAGAGACTAGTTAAGCCGGAATTCGAGGGAGGGCAGAGCTTTTGAGATGAGCTGACAGTCAGCACCTGTTTCCTTCTGTGGGACAGTTAGAATGACTCCTTCAAGGCATGGGGAGCCAGTGGACCGCGCGGAGGATATCTGCCACAGGGAAGACAGACTGGCAGCGCTGGCTTGGAGAAGGCCTGATATTCTCACAAGCAGTGAGGACAACAAAGTCACGAGGCCAAACCCTCAGTCTTGGGGTTTGTTCATATGCAACTTATCCCCACAAAGGACAGTCTAAGCCTACTTAAAAATAGGCCTAAGAAAGAAGGTGCAGTTATAACAGAGAAGACAGGATTTAACAAATGAGTATGAGTGCTGAATATTATACTGATACTTCTTTTAGTCTCCAGTGTCTTAGAGCAGCTAGAAGTAAACATCTGAAACTGTGGAATTGTAACCCATACCAAACTCTGAAGTATGTTCTACAACTAATTGTTATGGTGTGCTTTGAAATTTATTGCATTTTTGTATCTGTGTCATTTTTCACAATAAAAACAAAAAACAGCACAGGCTAGTCTCTACCCACCCATTTTGGTGTGTTTGAGTTGTAATTTTTTCTACTCCTGTTTTGTTTTTAAAATTTGACATATCCATATATTTACACCTATCTATTATACAATTTTTTATAAGTGTAATTTTTTATAAATGACACCATGCTATATTTATTATTCTATCCTTTCCTTTTTTCATATGTTTACAATCACAAAATCAAAGCTAGGTCCTACATTTTATTCTACCAATTTTTGATTATTTACCTTTGGGCTTTTGTTCATCTAAAGTATCTTTTTGAGGACAGCATGAAGTTGTCATCATGTTTAATGGGCTTTCCCCCATCCACCATTTATAGATCGGTCATCCTAAGTTATATGTTGAATGTCCATTATTTCCCCCACTGACTTGTAATGCCACTTCTGTCATATTACCAAATTCCCAAACATGCATGGGTCTATTTCTGAGCTCTTTATTCTTTTCAAGCAGTCTATTTTTATACTTCTGCACTAATGTCACATTGTTTTAATTTCTGCACCTTTGGAATATATTGCTTTCTTGTAAATTCTCCCAATTTGGCTTTCCCCGATTCACCCCCCCCCCTCAAAAAAAGGATGTTTTAAGCTATTGTTCTAGTTTGCTAGCTGCTAGAATGCAATATACCAGAAATGGAATGGCATTTAAAAAAGGGAATTTAATAGGTTGCTAGTTTACACTTCTAAGGCTGAGAAAATGTCCCAGTTAAAGCAAGTCTATAGAAATGTCCAACCTAAGGCATCCAGGGAAAGATACCTTGGTTCAAAAAGGCCAGTGAAGTTCAGGGTTTCTTTCTCAAGTGGAAGGGTACATGGCGAACACAGAGTTTCTCTCTCATCTGAAAGGGCACATGGTGAGCATGGCGAAATCTGCTAGCTTTCCCTCCTGGCTTCCTGTTTCATGAAGCTCCCCGGGAGGCATTTTCCTTCTTCATCTCCAAACGTCGCTGGCTGGTAGACTCTGCTTCTTGAGGTTGTGTTGTTCTGTTCTGCTCTCTCTGAATCTCTTCCTTTCTCCAAAATGTTTCCTCTTTTATAGGACTCCAGAAACTAATCAAGACCCACCCAAATGGGTGGAGACACGCCTCCAGCTAATCCAGTTTAAGAACCACTCTTGATTAAATCACATCTCCAGGGAGATGATCTAATTACAGTTTCAAACATACAATACTGAATAGGGATTAGAAGAAACGGCTGCCTTTACAAAATGGGATTAGTATTAAAACATGGCTTTTCTAGGGTACATACATTATTTCAAACCAGCACAGCTATTTTTCCTCCTCAAACTTTTTTTTACATTACATTATAGAAAATTTAAAACATTAAAAAAAGTAAAGAAAATAGGATAGTGAACTCCCATCTGCCCATCCCCCAGTTTCAACAATTGTCACTTCAAGCCCAATCTTTTTTTATCTATCCACGCTTAAACCCTACCCCCACTCCAGGTTCTTTTGAAGCAAATTTCCGGTACTATGTCATTTTATCTGTGAACATTTCTTTAATTCTTTCTGTACGTATATTCCATAAATGCTTTAGAATCAGTTTGCTAAGTTCTATATATATTTTGATGGAGTTTTTATATTTTCACTGACTTAAAAAATTTAGGATTCACTTTTTTACAATGTTAAATCTTATCCATGGATAGTGGCCTTTCTCTCCCTACATTCAATTTTTTTTGCCTTTTAATAAATGTTTATGGTTTTCTCTATAAAGTCTTGCTCATTTTTCTCAGATTTTGCTTTGACTATGAAAAATTACAGATTTTTCTGTTAACTATGAATGACACACTTTTAAATTATATTTCCCATTTGGTTATTGCTGGTGTAACAAAGGACTATTAATTTTGTAGATTCTTTTTCTCTACACTCTTGCCAAAATCTTGTATTAATCTTGATAGTTTATTCACAGATTTTCTTAGATAATATATGTAGCCAAGCATGTCATCTATAATAAAATGGTAGTTTTGCTCTACAAAAAAATAATAGGCCTAAGAATCACCCCCCAGAGAACCTCTTTTGTTGCTCAGATGTGTCCTCTCTCTCAGCCAACACAGCAATTAAACTCACTGCCCTCCCGCTCTGTACGTGGGACATGACTCCCAGAGCTGTAAATCTCCCTGGCAATGTGGGATAGAAATCCTCGAATGAGCTGGGACTCAGCCTCACAGGATTGAGAAAACCTTCTCGACCAAAAGGGGGAAGAGAAAAATGAGACAGAATAAAGTGTCAGTGGCTGAGAGATTTCAAACAGAGTTGAGAGGTTATCCTGGAGGTTATTCTTATGCATTATATAGATAACCCCTTTTTAGTTTTAGGTGTATTAGAGAAGCTAGAGAGAACTGCCTGAAACTGTAGAGCTATGTTCTAGTAGCCGTGTCTCTTGAAGATGATTGTATAATGATACAGCTTTCACAAAGTGACTGTGTGATTGTGAAAACCTTGCTCTGATGCTCCTTTTATCTATGGTATGGACAGATGAGTAAAAAATATGGATTAAAAATAAATAATAGGAGGAACAAATGTTAAAATAAATTGAGTAGAGGGAAATACTAGTGGTCAGTGAGAAGGAGGGGTAAGGGGTATGGTATGTATGAGTTTTTTCTTTTTATTCCTTTTTCTGGACTGATGTAAATGTTCTAAAAATGATCGTGGTGATGAATATACAACTATGTGATGATATCGTGGGCCACTGATTGCACACCGAGTATGGAATTTTCATACATTAAGAATGTTCGTGTTGTATGTTGGTCGGTTTTACTAATAAAAATTTTTAAAAAAGAAAGAAAAAGTGGGGCTGGCATGACATATTAGAAATTGAAAATGCCCCAAATGTGGAGGTGGCTGGTTTTTCCCACACTGTAGTTCTTTGCTATAACAGGCTAGGGAGCCAGACCAAGAGCTTCTGAAAGGCAGCATGCTGTTTGGGTGGCAGAGTCCTGGTGGGTGCCTACATCTGACAGATACTGAAAGTGCTGGGTGGGGAGGCAAGGGGTACAGGGGCGGGTGGAGAAGGCCGGAGGCTCAGGAGCTCAGCTCAGAGCTGATGGGCAGAATCTCCTGGACTGCTGGGCTTTCTCCCGAAAGCTCAGGAGAGTCAGACCTAAGGAGCTGGTAGGCTGGGTCCCTGATTTCCTAATCTCCCTGGAGCCAAAAATTACTAGGGAAATGTGATCAATAAGGGGGTGGGGGCACAGGAAATGGGGGGCACAGGAAATGGAAGCAATTCATAGATGACCCATACTTTAGTTTCCTGGGCTGTTCAAGCAAATACCATGCACTGGGCTGGTATAAATAACAGGAATTTATTGGCCCACGGTTTTGAAGCTAGAAGTTCAAATCAAGGCGTCATCAAGGTGATACTTTCTTCCCACAGGACTGTCATTCTGAGACTGGCTACCAGTGACCATTGGTCCTGGGCTCCTCTGTCACATGCCAGAGCACGTGGTGGCCTCTCTTCTTCAGCTCTTCTTCCTCTGGTCTCTCTCTCTCTCTTTGAATTTCATTCTCTTACAAAGGACTCCAGTGAGAGGACTAAGATCCATTCTAAAGGAGGTGGGCCACACCTTAACTGAAAAGCAGCCTCATCAGAAGGCACTACAGGAAAGGATTAAGTTTAAAAGCATGAACATACAGCTCCAAACCACCACAACCCATATTTTGGAGTAAGCAGATAAAGGGCTTTAAAATCACTATGATTAATGTGTTAAGGAAAATATGGGCAAAATAGATGAAAAAAATGGACCATTTCAACAGAGAACTGGAATATATGAAAAAGATTTAAGTGGACATTCTGGAATTGAAATAAATAATATCCAAAATTAAAGACCCATTAGATGGGTTTAATGGCAGACTAGAAAATATCCAAACTGACCCACAGAAAATGAATGGATTAAAAAAAAGAATTACAGCACCTGAGAGCATATGTTACATAGTCAAAAGGTATAATATATAATTTGAGTCCCAGAAAGGAGAGGAGAGAGAGCAAATGGAAAAGGCAATATTTGAAGAAATAATGGCCAAGAAATTTCCAAAACTAACAGAAGACATCAACCCACAGATTCAAGAAACTCAGCCAACTCTTAGACACACGTGGTGCAGCTGCTGAAAAGCAGAGAAGAGGAAATGTTCAATGCAGGCAGAGCCAAAAAGGCCCCTGAAAGGAGCAGCGTTCAAATCGCCACATTCTCCAGGTGCTGAAAGCAGAACAGCCCCAAGCAGAGGTCTATGCCCGGCAAAACCCGCAGGAACTGGGTAAAAGGCCACGCAGCATCTCTCTATAAAGACATTTACAGACCCAAAAAACCAAAATGAAAACCCAATAAGGTAAAAATCAAAGAACAAACTTTAGACTTGCCTCGAGTAACTTCTTTCCTCAGAGGCAGGCACACCGCGCTTTATTCACTTCCCTTTATCTCTGTCTTCAGATTGGGAGTCTGTAGCAGCCTGTCAGCCCACTCTCTACCTCTGCAGTGCACTGTGACCGCTCTGTAGTGTTAAATGCCAGAAGCCTGGCCTCTGTGTCTAGGGGAAATTTTGTTGTTTTATTTTGGAGGTGGGAGGTGGTCATCTGCTGATGCTAGAACAGCTCCAGCCTCTGCTCCCAGCAGCCCTTGCCGCACAGACGGGCCACTGCGGCCCAGGGCTCAGCCGTGGGGTCAGTATCAGCCCTGTGTTCCGCTGAATAGTTTGGCGACCTGAGGCACATTTATCTTAATAAACATTGTATTTTACCAGAATATTGTATCTATAAGCTGTAAGAATCTTCCCCCCTCCCAACCATGGGAGTTTTTTCTTTTTTAGCAGTTCTGTTCACACACTGCTCCAACCTGAGTGCATATTCAGTGGCTCTTAGTGTAGTCGTATGGTTATGCCTTCACCACTGCGGTCAGTGTGAAAAACACCCCATACCCCCATTATTGGCATTCAGCTTTGGTGTGGTGCCTTTTTTACAATTAATAAAATAATATCACAACATTACCATTAATTATAATCCTTAGACTGCATTAATTGTATTTTCCCCATCCATCACCCTTGTAATAGTGTAATATTATTAACACCTTTTAATAGTGACGTACGTTTGCTCAAGTTCACGGAAGACCGTTCCTATGTTTGTACAGTAAGCCACCGTCATCGTCCACTCTTTTCTCTAAGGTATCCAGTCCCACTTTTTATCTCCTAGCTTTCCTTCTGGTGACTTAAGAGACCCTGATCCTCCTTCAGCCACACTCACCCTCCGCTCCGCCCCTTATGCTTGACCTGGGTCTGCCTCCCTAGCACTGGGCCGCACGTTCTGAGCCCTCACGCTCAACCACGTGGACTGTCCCAGGCTCCTTAAGCTTCGACCACCCCACCTGGCCTCTGCCCTCTGTGTCCTGAGCACATGCCACCTCCCATGTGCGCCCTGCAGCCAGACAGACGCACCTGTCGTCCTGTGGCTCCACCTGCTTCCTCTCTCCCTCTTGTCAGAACATCTATCTGTTTGCCCTGAGGCACTTTTTTCCCCTGAGCAAAGACGGTGACTCTTCACTCTGAATATTCCGACATGTTTCCCTGGGAGCAAAAGATCACCATTCCACCTTGCAGCCGTGATTCGGGCAGGTCATGCTCGGTAGTGCCCACACCCCACTCCTTGGCCCGTGCTCCCCTTTGTCCGTTTCACTTCTCCCATCCAGGGAAGTGGCTCGCAGTCGGCTCTGGTGTCTCTTTAACCATCTTCAGTCTGGCACTTCCTCCGTCGTTCGTCAGGGAGAGTGTGGGCCTGCTGCTTTGCAGAATGTCCTTCTATCTGGGCTTGTCTCGTCACTCAGCTCTGATGAGGCTTTCTGGGCAGAAATGCTACCCAGAGGCGCTGGGCCTTTCCAGTGGGTGGCTTCAGGAGGCCCAGGGTGCCAGGGCCACCACTGGTGTGTTAGCGCTGACGCCCAGCCAGAGGGTCAGATTTCTTTACTCATCTCCCCCTTTCTAATTAATAAGTAATCTGTTGCAAGATAAGATGAGATGAAACTGTGTAATTGTCTTTTTCCTCAAGAAATTTTCCCAATGATTTTAGTATCCATTGATGACTCTTGCCTCCGTCAGTTGTTACTGTAATGGTTGAAAATGATGATTTTCTGTGGTCAGAGCTCCATGAAGAGAGCAGTATCTGTGAGGCTTAGGGCGGGAGGTCAGCAGGGCAGACCCACTGGGGCTCTGAGGGGACATAGAAGTTGAAATTTTATTCCAAGATCAAGAGAAAGCCATATTGGAAGGGTGGGGTTTTGCCCTGAAAGTGTTTTTTTTTGCCCTGAAGCTGTTTATAGTAGTTGTGGGTTTACAGGAATATCATGCAGAAAGTAGAGTTTTCAGATACTACCCCTCACCTTCGTATTATTAACATTTTGCATTCACTGGTACATGTATTCATGTTGACGAATCAATATTATCTACAGTTTTATTAGGAACTAACATCCGTAGCTGACATGAGAGTTTCCCACCACTCTCAGCCTTCACAGTCTTAGCTCAGCATGCCTGTCTCTTGGTTCTGGCTGATGCTGGCAGGTGTGGGAGAGAGGGGCTCAGGGATAGAGAGTGGCTGAGCCTGGAGAGACCTGATTCAGAGGAGCTGCCATCCCGGAAGCCCTTCCTCCTCTTCCTCCATATTCCCACTGTGCCTTGAGTGACAGGCCTGCTCTGGGCCCCCAGCCCCGCGAGTCTCACTTTAGAGAAGGGTGCCCAGCAGGCAGCTGTCCAGCTGTCCAGGTCTCCCCAGCCCAACATGGCCCTGCGGACTGGGAGGCCTGGGCCGGTCAGTTTACCCCGTGTGAGGCTGTGGACTTACCTGCTGCCCAGCATCGTGTGGCGCCACACCACACCATCCACTTGTTTGGTTTGGGGGCTTGTGTGGTGGGCAGGCCGGGCATCACATCAAGTACCAGTCCCAGCACCATGGCCCGGGCCTTGACCCAGCTTCAGCTACCCAGCACACAACTGTTAGGAACCAGACACAGGGCTGGGGTCTCCTCCGGGGCCTCTCCGCCTGGATATTGGCCACAGGGGACACAAGCTGCCTGCACACTAGCCCTCATGCCATGGCACCTTCCCTGCGCTTCCTGCATGAGGAGGCCAACTCACTGTCCAGACAGGGTCCAGATGGGACCCTAGCTCCGTCATTCAGCCCCATATGCGCACACATACACACACACGTTGACATGCATGCATACCACAGGTGTGCCAGGACACGCGCACACATACCACAGGTGTGCCAAGATACACTCACACTTAGCCCAAGTGTGCCAAAACACGCTCACGCACACCCCACAGGTGCTGAGCACTCATTCACACCCTTCCCATCCCTGCCGGGAGTCTAAGCAGGAAGCAGACACCCACAGAGACTCCCCTCACCTCCTGTACTCCCAGGGACCTCAGCAGGGGATCCGCCCCAGAGCCCGATAGGCCTTTGACCCCATCAGCCAGAAGACCTCAGGCCCTGTGTCCCCTCAGGAATCAAGCAGGTGGCAGCAGAAATGTGGTGGCCCCCAGCAGCCCAGGGTCCTCCTTGCCAGTGGGTCGGAGGCCACATGGACGAGCGTTGGGCCTTGTGTCTGTGGTCCTCATGCTTCTGTTTGCTCCCCAGTGACACAGCACATAAAAGAGCTCCTGGAAAGAAACGCTAAGAAGAAGTCCAAATTGAGAAAGAAACCCAAGCCTTATGTTGAAGAGCCGGATGGTAGGGCCCTCTCTGTAGCACCCACATGGGCAGCTACGCCTGTGCCTAGCTCTGCTCTTTCCAGCCTCGGCCGCCCTGGCCCTCTTCTCTAACAGCTTCTGGGCTGCGGGGCAGGGGCAACACTAACCACCAGGCTTGAAAGCTCCTAAGCCAGAGCCCGGGGTGAAGTGGGGTGGGGAAGCTCCTGGAAAGGCCCTTTTCCTGGTGCCTTTTCCCCCTCGCATGCTGGGTTTTTCTGGGGGCCTGGCCGGGTGAGGAGCCTGCCAAGCCCACCACACGTCAGGTGAGCCAGTGGGGTACACCTGCCTCCCAGCCCTCATCTGCCCTGGGGGTGTCACCAGGCACATCTATTGCTCTTAAGACATCCTGTCACCTATTCTGTGCCTACCTCTTCTTCCCATGAGACCACTTACTCAGGCATCTATCCCTTTTCCTCCAGGGAGCCCCACTGACTGCACGCTCTTGGGCCACAGGAGGCTGCAGGAGCATGGAGGGGCTGGTATGGCTGGGGCAGGACGGCACCTACAGCCCCAGAGTTTATCTTCACCCCGGGGCCTCCATGGCTTTCCTCAGCAGTCCAGAGTAGAACCCGTCCCACCCTCTCCGAAGGTCCCTGAGAGAGCTCGATTCTGGGCTGTGGTGCCACACAGGAATTCCCCAGTGGTCTGCATTCCCCCGCCACCCCATTTCCAAGTTGGGGGGGGGTCAGCCAGTGGGAGGGAGTAGACATGCTGAGGCTCAGTAGGAGCTGCAGGGCATCATGTCCATGGGCCCTGACCCTCAAAGGGCTGGCATCCGTGGAGAGAAGGGAGCCAGGCTTAGGGCCAGTGGCGTCACCTGGACACATATGGCTTTTCAAGGGCCTGCCCGGGCACAGCATGGGCTTGGCGAGAGCTGCTTCTGTCAGCTTGTGATCAGGGCTTGGACGCCCCATCTGTGAGATGGGTTGAGGCATGACTGCAGCAGGGCATGCAGTGGGCTCAGATCTGAATGACCACATGGACACTGCCTGTTCCTCCACACCTTGGGTGCCTGGCCTCTGGCCTGCAGTACTAGCCATGTCCCTGAGTGCCTGCTGGGAGAGCTTCCACTCAGGGGACCAGCTGGGGAGGGGTGGGCTGCAAGGCTGTCCTGGAACAGCTGCACCCAGGCATGACCCAGGCAGGGCAGAGGTGTTGCCCAGCCCAGTGCTTTGGCCAGTGGACAGCAGACTCGAGCCAGCAAGCCCAGGGAGAGCCTGTCAGGATGCCTGTGGGATCAGGTCCCAGGCAGCTCAGACCAAAAGGTCTGGGCATTTGCCCCCAAACAGGCAACCTTGGGACAGGGGTTAGAACATGCCAGCCCCAGGTCAGGCTGCAATGAAATGAGACACGGGACCTGGACCCCTTTGTTTGCCCTAGCCAGAGACCCCACTTATGCCACCCACCACGTGACAGGGAGACTGGGGTGAGGAGACACTGCCCTGGACATCCCAGGTCGGGGGAAATGAATTCTGGGCTCCAGCCAAGCTCCTGGCTTTTTGCTCCAAGTTCCCAGTGGCTTGAGATATTTCTCAAGACAAAAACACTCTATGAGAATTTTTAGTTGTGGTCTTTGTGGTTACCCTAAAAAATTCCCTTTAGCAATCAGAGCAGTAATTAGAAGTTAAAAGAATTTTCAGACTGAACCTTATTTCTTAAGTGTTCTACAAGCTCAAGTCCAAACAGCTGGGCTCTCATAAGTCCATAAGAAGCTGCTGCTTTCAGAGGCCCTGGCGGTCAGCTCTGAGAGCTAGGTCTCCGGGCTTCCACCCCCAGCCAGCTGTGGCAGAGCTACCTAGAAGCCCAAGATTTAGTCCAGCTGTCTGCCTGTGCCACCCTGGTGGAAGACCCCCTTCCCCTCCCTCCCCTTTCTTCCTCCCTCTGACCCCCTCTCCTTGTCTCACCTATGCTCCCACAGGCCTTGTCCATCTTTGTCTCTCCCAGAGCTCCCTGGTCCTGGAGCTCCTTGCCTAAGGGAATGCTGGGTTCAGCTGACCCGCCCAGCCCACCCGCTGGCCTCCTGGGCAGCCAGAGCCTCTGCTGAGGGCAGGGTTGGCAAGAAATGAGGCCATGCACCCTGTCCAGTCACTGCGGCTTTTGGTCCTGAGGAAGAGCCCAGAAATGGATGCCAGTGGTGACCCCCTGGCACTCCTCACTGACACCACCCCCCCCCCCGAGGCCTTCAGAGCTGAAGGAGGGCTGAGCCCGCCGTCTGGCTAGCAGAGGGTTCTCTGAGCTTAGAGCTCCTTTCCCAGCTCTGGCTGGGTGCCACCTCTGCTTCTACAGCCCTGCAGGCAGGCCCACGTGCTCCTCCCAAAGGAAAGGACTGGAGCAGGGGGTGCAGAGAGCCCAAGAGCAACCCTCCTGCTCTTGGCCTGCTGCCTGCTGACCCCCAGCCTCTATGCCAGAGACGGCTGGAGGCAGAGGGGTCCCCAAGGCCCAGCTGGAGGGTCTGCCCTGAGCCTCTGCCCTCCCTGGCAGGGGTGGCTATGGGGAGAGTGGGTGGGCTTTGGGTGGGGAGGGTCTCCTTGCTTTTCTGCTTTGAATCTGCTCTGAGGGGCACTGCCCGGGAGAACAGGCAGACTGCTGCTGGGCGGGGGCTGGCGGCGCCCCTGCCCTTACTTCCACTCTGCAGCCCCCATGCAACCTTTCCAGCACGCCCACTGACTAGCTCTGCTCTCTTTCAGGGGTGGCCATAAGCACATACGCCAAGTATTGTTACCACAAGCTACAGAGGGCCGCCCTAACCGGGGCCAAGAAGGTACACGCACTGCTCGGGGAGGTCAGGGCAGGGGCGGGCAGGTGGGGGGCCCACGAAACCCCTGGGAAGAGAAGACGGGGCTGGAGCCCTGGGTCCCTTTGTTCACAGAGGGTGAGGGACCCCCGCAGCCTGAGGGGAGGCAGGCAGAACCCAGAGGATGAGGGACATGGGAATGCATGGGGGTTGTGGCGAAGCCACGGGCAGTCTCCCTGCTTAGGGGCCAGGACTGCCCCAGAGAGGGACATCAGACAAGCGGGCCCTTTGCTTTTGCCCCTCCTCAGAGCCATGGGCAGCCCTGGGTTGGGGAGAAGAGCCCACTTTGGGAGCTTTACCTCCTATACCCCTCATGGGATACCCACCTGTGTCCAGACCCCAGTTCAGGGGCCAGTGCTGGCCAGGCAGCCCGAGTTTGGTGTCAGCCACGGGCTGGGCCAGCAAGTGGCAGGTCTGGGTGAGGTTGGGCAGGTGCCGTGGCAGCAGGGCTCTGGGTACCTGCAGCTCCTGATCCCAAGGGCACCTGGCCCTCCCCATGTGCAGCCTGCCATGGTTGGGGGGTAGGCCCCAGGGTCCAGTCTGTGGTGCCTCCTCCCCATATCCAGGAGCCATGCAAGGGGCCTCCTGCAGCCCAGGACTCAGGGACCCCACCCCACAGGGGCCTTCCGGGCAGCCAGGACAAAGGTGGCCATCTGTGCAGCTCTGCTCCCCGGCTTCCGTGGGCACCAGCCTGCTGCTTCGGAGCTTCCAGCTGCTCTCTGCCACTGAGCCGGGAGCCCTGGCCACAAGGCTGAGCCCCACATCCTCCTTGAGCCTGAGGCGAGGCCACCAGACCAGACTGGGCCTGCTCCAGGGGTCGCAGGAGCCTCAACCCTGCTTGGGAAGGGTCTGCAACAGGTTTCCAGAAGAGGAAGTGGGCCCAGGCAGGCGAGGGCACAGGGAATACAGTGGCGCTTGAGAAGGTTTGACCATGAAGGTTTAGGGATATGGTCTGTTGGCTTCCTGGGAGCTGCTGCTGGAGTCTGGTCCCATCAGAGCTGAGGGGCCGCTAGCCCTGGGTGTCCATGAACAGAGAGGCATGGTTTGGGAGATAAGCCCATTTATCTCTGAGGTGGAAAACCCAGTAGACTGCTGGGCAGGCGGAGGTGCGGGCACTGTGGGTCTGGGCTGTGCTGCCGGCCCCGGGCTCCCCTTCCTTGTCCACTCTGGCTGCCCACTCCCCTACCCATGTCCCCATGGCTGCCTCTTGCCCACCCCATCCCAGCCCAGACCCCAAAGTTGCCTGGACTTCCCCCTGGCCAGCCTTGGCCCCGCTCACTCACTCCTGTCTTTACCTGGCCAGGTGCGACTTGCTCACTTGCTCCAAACCCTCTTCAAGCAGCTCTCCCCCAGTCTCTTGTGCCAGGCCCACTCCCACTCAAGAAAGTGCTCAGGCCTTGCTGCCTCCTGGCACGCCTTCATCTGTTAAAGACCACCACTCTGTCCCACACCCATTTCCATCCAGACTAGCTGTCCCCCAGAGCTCACAAGGCTACACCCAGACACCCAGATACACGCCCCTGGGCTTCTTCCTGCTCCACCCCTCTCCTCCTGAAGTGGTGGCCCTGAGGAACATCTAACCCCTGCTGTGGTCCCTAGGCGACTCCCAGGCTGACCCAGCCAGGGATCACTCCTGTCCTCCTCCCGTGTGACCAGTGAGGTTTGAAGCTTGGGCACGCTGGAGGTGACACAGCAGGAGGTCCAGGGGCCTGAGCACACAGCCAGGCCCCAGGGTGGCACAGGCCCTAGCATTTGCTGGGTAAGAGGAAGTAGGGGCCAGGCAGACAGGAGAGGGCCTAGTTGGGGGAGGGGGGAGGGCTCCAAGCAGAGCAGGGTCTGGTCCAGGACAGGAGAGCTGCGTCCTCTTGCAGGGGCTGCGGAAGCCCACCGTGGAGGAGATCCGGCATGCTAGGAGCGCCGTGTTCAGTCCATCCATGTTCGGCAGCGCACTGCAGGAGGTGATGAGCGCGCAGAAGGAGCGCTACCCTGACCGGCAGCTGCCCTGGGTACAGACGCGGCTGTCTGAGGAGGTGCTGGCACTCAATGGCGACCAAACGGAGGGCATCTTCAGGTGCAAGGGATGGGGCCATGGGTACAGGACACCTCCAAGGGAGGTGTGCAGGGGGCATTTGGAGTGGGAGGTTCCTCTGTGAGTGGAGAGGCCAGCCAGAGAGGCAGGGCCCACCCCCAGGAGAGCAGTGAACTCCAACCCCAGGGCACCACTGCAGCAAGCACTGCAGGCCAGCTGGGAACCTGAGACACTGTGCTGGAGTTTGGCTCAGAGTCTTAACCTGCAGCCCTCAGCTGCCCTGGACAAGATAGCCCTGGCCTTGGAGCCAGCTTTGAGGACTGAGCAGCTGTCCCAGTAGCTCCTCACTGGGGTGGACACGGGGCCTTGTGGGCCAGGTGGCCATGGTTTTCCCAGTAGGCCAGGGCACCCAGGCCCCACAGGCTAGCCTGTTCCTGTAAGGCATCTACATGGTCCCCCAGCAGAGGGACCAGGAAGGCAGGGCAGGTAGGGACAAGAGCCCCGAGGAGGGCAGTGAGGTGCCAGGTAGGGCTGGGAGCAGCTGAGAGATCCTGTCCCCACGAACCCCACACTCTGGGACACACCACCCCCAAGACCTGCTCTGTCCTCTGCAGGGTCCCTGGGGACATTGACGAGGTAAACGCCCTGAAGCTGCAAGTGGACCAGTGGAAGGTGCCCACAGGCCTGGAGGACCCCCACGTCCCTGGTGAGAGCCGGGGGCAGGGGCAGCCAGGGCACAGCGGGAAGGGGGCCCCAGATCACTGGGTCATGCCTACAGTCCCCGCCCCCATCTGTCACCCTGACTGGGCTTTTCCCAGGCAGGGCAGCCAGGGCACAGCTGGAGGCTCCCCAGGCCTCCAGCCCCTCCACAACAACCCCTCCCAGCAGCACCATCCTTCCCTGGAGAACTCTTATTTTGTTCATCCCATTCTGCATGAGCCCCCTACCCCTCCGAGGGTCGAGGCCAAGCCTGAAGGACGATGCAAGGTTTCTGGGGTCTGAAGCCTTCTCCTGACCCCGGGCCCGCCGGGCCCACCTGCCTTGTCTGCAGCCTCGCTGCTGAAGCTGTGGTACCGGGAGCTGGAGGAGCCGCTGATCCCGCCTGAATTCTACGAGCGCTGCATTGCACACTACGAGAGCCCGGAGGCCGCCGTGGCCGTGGTGCACGCGCTTCCGCGCATCAACCGCATGGTGCTTTGCTACCTCATCCGCTTCCTGCAGGTGCAGCACCCCAGGCGCCCCGGCCCGCCACAGCCCACCCCCTCTCCCCCAGCAACCTCTCCCCTGGCCCCGCACCCCTACCCCCACCCCAGCCCCAGCCCCGAGCCCACTCTCCTCCCCACCCCGCAGGTATTCGCACAACCCGCCAATGTGGCTGTCACCAAGATGGACATCAGCAACCTGGCCATGGTGATGGCCCCTAACTGCCTGCGCTGCCAGTCGGACGATCCGCGTGTCATTTTCGAGAACACACGCAAAGAGATGTCCTTCCTGCGGGTGCTTATCCAGCATCTGGACACCAGCTTCATGGAGGGCGTGCTCTAGTGGGGGCTCCTGGGGTGGGGGAAGGACTGGGGTGGGGGAAAGATGGGGGAGCACGCAGGGAGGGGGGAGGGAAATCTCAGCCACCGAGGTAAGCATGCCTGGCCCTGCCCGATGCCCGCGCCCCATGGGCCGCCCTGGACTGGGCCTGCACCTCTCCCCACCTCAAGCAGGAATCCAGCACCAGCCCTCCGAGCACAGGGGCCCCTAGAACCCACCATCCTCCTTCCCCACCCAAGCCCTGGTGCCCAGGCACGCCCAGGGCCCCTTGCTGAGTCTGAGGGTGCAGCCCCAACAGGGCAGACAGCCTGCAGGAAGAGCGGCTCTGGGCCCCAATTCGTGGACAGCTCCACCTCATGGCCACTCCCTGTCGGCACCGCCTTGCCCATCACCACCTGTGGGGTCAGCCCCAGGAGGGCCGGCACCCCTGCCCTGAGAAAGTGCCTTCTGTTTCCTGGAGCTGAGCTGACACTGCCTCTCCCTCCAGGCCCGGGCTGGGGGTACCCGGCCCCCATGCCATGAGGCTTTCTGCGGTCAGACCTGCCCCGCCTGGGCTCTGCCCACTGTCCCCCTCTCCTTTCCTTCCTCCTCCTGGTCCTGATTTGCAGCTCCCCAGCCTATCAGGAGAGCTGCCCTGCACACCATGCCCTCTCCAGCCCTGCCCCCTCCTTCACCACCTCCCCACCTGTTGCCTGAGCAAAGTGAATTTTACACAGGAGTATGGGGACTCCAGGCCACTGGCTGTACAGCTAGTCCACACCCTGGCAAGAACTCTGGGCTGGGGAGGGCACCCAAGCCAAGGTCCTCTGGGGTGGGGGCAGGGCTGGGCAGGCAGGGAAGGGGTGGGGGGGTGAGAATATTTTTTCTTAAGGTACCTATAAATCCAGAATCTATCCTGCATCCCAGCTCCGCCTGTGTATAGAGATATAAATAGAGCGAAAGATATAAGAACTAAATTTGCTAACAACATAGTTTTAACCCAAACGCTATTTATCTCTGAGCCGTCATCCCTGTCCTCTGCAAAGCAAGTTGGTAGCTTTCTTTAATTTTCTTCTCCAACCTTCTTTGGCTTCTGACCAAAAGCCAAATCCTGCCCCGACCCCACCCCCACCCCCATCCCAGACCTGCAGCAGCTAAGAGGGAAGAAACCCATAGCTGGGGGCCAGTGAGGGAGCAGAGCTGCGGGGAGCGGGGTTCTCCCAGACTCACAGTTTGTACATTTCCCATTATGGAATTTTGAGTTCCAATTGTTGTAAAACTTAATTTTCCCCTAGTTTATATATATATATATATATATATATATATTTTTTTTTTAGAGTTGAGTTTTTATTTATTATTGAACACGAAAAAGCCTAGCCCTGCCCGAGGCCAGAGTCCCCGCGGGGATCGGCCTGCGGCACCCCAGGAAAGTATCTTCCTCAGGGGGGCTCTGGGCCTGAGGCCCGACCGACCGACCGGCCTGCCGCACGGACTCAGAAAAATTCCACTTGGTGTGAATAAACCACGTATGGACACCTGCCGAGCCGTGGTCACTGCCGCCGCCTCCCACTCCCGGGGTGGGGGACTGGGTTGTAGGCTCCGAGGGCAGAGTCGGGCGGTACAGGACAAGGGGCCGGCCCGCTGCGGGCAGGGAGACTAGCGGAACCGCCCATGCGCCGCGAGGAAGGGATAGCCCCGCACGGCAAGCAGGGACGCCATCTGCGGCCGGCGTTGGGGTGGAGGCTGGGGCGGCGCGACACGCCCCGGAACACTAAGGCCAAGGCCGCGACGCCGGGGGACGTGTGGTCACGCTGCGCCGCCTTGGGGTAGGCGGCCGCTTCCGGCGCGGCAAAGAGATGTGGCCACGGAGCGGAGCATACCGGGCCCGGGCCTGTGCCTTGGCCTTGGCCCCATCGCGGGGAGCCCGGGCCTGCGGAAGGGGTGGAGACGTCTTCTACACGCAGGGCCAGAGCCCGGAGCCCCGGACTCGCGAGTACTTCTACTTCGTGGATCACCAGGGCCAGGTGACGCCGCGGGCGGGGAGGGATGGTTGCGAGAGAAGGCGGGGCGTGTGAAGGGGCCCTAGGGAGGGGCGGGGTAGGACTCGGCTCCCAGCACCAGCCGAACCCCCCCCGCAGGCCACCAGCCCGAGCGCTGGATTTCTGGAAGGCCTGCGGAGGGCACGTCCGGGAGGAACAGGCACATGTGATAAACGTGAAAGGAGGAAAAAGCTCTTCCCAGCCCAGAGAAACTGGTTGCGAGAAGGCGTGGCGGGGCGCGGGATGGGGGCGGAGCGGTCTGTAGGGCCTGTCGCTTTCCCACGCTGCTCCCAGGACACGGGGCGCACAGGCTACACGCTCCACCCCTCGGTGGGTCGGCTCCGTGGGGGCCTCACGCGGGGACTCGTGGCCCGTGGCCTGCCCGTCTGTCTGCAGCTTTTCCTGGATGATACCAAAGTGAAGAACTTCACCACCTGCTTCAAAGGTACCGCTGGGTCCCGTCACTGCCACCTTCCTTCCCCTTTGGGCCAGCCCCCTACCCTGCCGTCCAAGGCCCCGCCGCCTCCTCTCGCCAGGACCTGGGCGCTCGGCGTGTGGTCAGTAGCCGCACCCTTCGCTCCCCAGACCTGCAGTTCCTGGTCACCTTCTTTTCCCGCCTGACACCCAACCGCAGCGGGCGCTACGAAGCCGCCTTCCCGTTCCTTTCACCCTGCGGAAGGGAGCGCAACTTCCTGCGCTGCGAGGACCGGCCTGTGGTCTTCACGCATCTGCTGGCCGGGGGCCCTGGGTCCCCGCGCCTCTCCTACTGCGGCGGCGGTGAGGCCCTGTCTGTGCCCTTCGAACCCGCGCGCCTGCTGCCCCTGGCCGCCAACGGGCGCCTCTACCACCCCGCGCCAGAGCGTGCGGGCGGCGCGGGCCTGGTGCGCTGGGGCCTGGCCATGGAGCTCAGCGCCTGCTTCGAGTATGCGCCAGGAGCGCCCGCGCTGCCCTCGCACGTTCGCTGGGAGGGCCGCCGCCTGGCGCTCACAGGGGACCTGGCGCCGCTGCTGCGCGCGCCCTGAGTGGCACCTGGAGCTGGGAGCCGACAATACCCGCCCTGGCACGCCGCCGGAACCCTCCAGCAATAATTCCCCGCCACTGTCGCTCGCGCACGCGCCGTTTGGAGTGCGTGCGGGGCGGAATGCGCGTGCGCCGGCTCCGCCCCGGCTCTGTCCTAGGTGCTGCCGCGGAACGGCCGACCGGGGAGCTCTCTCTGGGAACCGACCCGAAGGGGTGGGGGATCGCCGGCTCCCCACTCCCCGAGCTCGGGGCGCCCTCGAGGTCGGCCCAAGCTCGCGACATCAGGCGGGGGCGGCCGAGGCAGCAGGAGCAGAGCCTCCCGGTGCGCGTGCGCGAGCGAGAGTACCGCCCCCGCGCGCGCTCCCGCCTCCCCCTCCCCCCCCCCCCAGCACCTCAGCTGGGCCGCGGCCGCCGCGAGCGTCACGCGGGAGCTGCTCGCCGCGGGACCGTCAGGTGAGGGGCGCCCGACCCGAGGTTGCTAGGGCAGCCCGAGCGGGATTCGGGTCCGACCTGACTTTGGGCGGGGTGAGCTCCGGGAAGGGTGTGCGAGCCTGCGGGTTGGGGGCGGAGAGACCACGCCCTGTCCTAGCCCCACCCAGCCGGACCCACGCTGGAGGTGGGCGCGGGCGCGTAGGCGTAGCGAGTCGGGCCACCAAATCCCAAGGACAGCTCGGACAGCAATACTGCAGAGGTGCGCTGAGCTTTCTTCCCTTTCTCCTCCCGCCCCTGCCCCTCACGGCAGGGAGCCCCGGATACAGCGACAGCAGCTGCCGATTCCCTCGTGTGGCGCCCCGCCCCCTGCCCATCGGATTAGAGGGTTGTCCGCCTGGTAAAGGATTTCTGGGCACACCTCTCCTGTTTTTCCCGCTTGGCACCCTCATCCCTGCCCTCTCCACGGATCTGCATCTAGGGGCGTTCCTTGTAAGCAGCAGCGCCCTGTGTCTTGAGGACGCCGGAAACCTTCTTTACCTCAAGGGCCTTACTGCTGGAGGCTGGGTGGGAGCCCAGAGCCAATGTTTTGCACTCAAGAAAGTGGCCAGGGGGCCTATAAAATGCCCTTTTTTCTTGGCGTTCACACATATTCTGAGACACCTGGGAACTGCCTCTACTGGGCTGATGCTATTCCATTAAAAACTTTTATTGCTGTGCTTAAGTTTCCATATTTCATCTCAAGTTATTTTAAATAGCCATGTAAATAACAATTTAGAGTAAGACTTAACACCAACACCCAAACTATCTGGTGCCTTTCTGCCACTCCCCTGAACATGCACTGGATGTTCAGAGGAGCTGAATATGTGAGGTGGGGTTGCAGGCAGGTGGCTCTGTCCTACGTGCCTGGCTCCAAAGAAGCAGGACTTCTCAACTCTGTTCCCCTCCATCTAGGGCCTCCGTGGCTCCTGTGGGAACCTCCCATACACTACATTTTCCTGCAATCCTGTAGTCACTGCTCCCAGAGCCCACTTAGGAGGCAACACTGGAAACACAGCTGGTGGCCCAAGGTCCCTTTTTCACACCCCAGCCCTCCTGAAGCTCCACTCAGCCACAGATAAGGACACCTCTCCAGGAGCTAGCATAGGGAGCACAGACCCAAAACTCTGCAGTGACTCCCCTCTTGTTTTGCCCCATCTGTCAATCGCCTATCAAGTTCCCTGAGAAGACACCCTATTCTGGTTCAGCTGCTCCACCCCCTACCACCATGGAAGGCAGAGCCTGGACAAAGCTGTGCCTTGACCACACCACCACCCCCCACCCCACCCCACCCCACCCCCGCGGCTCCTGAGGCCTGCTCTGCACATGCCCTTTCCCAAACTGGCAGGTGAACCCCACAGTAGGGTCAGAGAGTGAGTTCTGGGGCAAGAGGGTAGGAGTCAATACAGGGGCACTGGCAGCTCAGGACCTTCAGCCTTATCCTGAGGACACAAAAGGGGACTCTGCTCTAGGCCACAGATTTTGTGCCAGTCCCCACAGGGGGAGTCCTCCACGTGGACAAGGGGATACATGCTGCCTCTTCCTTTAGAGACTGTGTTTGGGTAATCAGGAGCCCTGAGTTCACTGCCCACGCTCTCAAGCCCACTTGTAGAAGTGATCCCAGCCACTTCTGTGCCCTAGGACCAAGATATGGCCACGGGGTAGCTGTTGGCCAGGGAATTGATCTGCAGAAACAGTAAGCCCCTCATGGGGAGGGAGTGGATGAAAGGAAGCCCAACTGAGGGACAGAGGATGGGGCCACATCTTGTAACCACTGAGGAAATCAGGAATTCTAAAATTGAACTCAGTGCCTCAACCCTCTATGAAGGTATTTTTGTCAAGGAGGGAGACTGGAACGTTTTATTTATCAGTTTCTTTAACTGGTTTATAACTTGCTGAAAATGAAACCTCGTGTGTGGTCCTCCACCGTGCTCTGTGGCGGGCTCTCAAATGCGACGGGCCAGCTTGCCTGCTGTGTTTCAGGAAAAGCGTCGGATCCCACCGGCGCAGGAACGTGGAGAGGCCACAGCAACGTGGTCGGCAACTCGCCCGCGGGAGATGGCCTCAGGGGCGCCCGCGCTGCTGCTGCTGCTGCTGCTGCCGCCGCCGCCACCGCTGCTGGGACTCCCGTCCCGCGCAGCCGACTGTCCGGCAGCCTGCCGCTGCTACAGCACCACCGTGGAGTGCGGCGCCCTGAGGTTGCGCGCGGTTCCGCCTGGAATCCCATCGGGAACGCAGGTGGGCAACGCGTGGGGCCACTGGACCATGGGCTGGAGTAGCGGGCGGCGAGCGGCAGTGACATGGAGGGAGGGGGATGAGCATCCTGGCGGGTTGTATGGGGGACCCCAAGAGGACACGTCCGCAGTCGTATAAACGCCTCCCGTCCCCCTAGACTCTGTTCCTGCAGGACAACAGCATCGCGCATCTGGAGCCGGGCGCCCTGGCGCCGCTCGCCGCCCTGCGCCGTCTCTACCTGCATAACAACAGCCTGCATGGCCTGGAGCCCAGCGCCTTCCGCGCACAGCCGCGCCTGCTGGAGCTGGCGCTCACCGGCAACCAGCTGCGCAGCCTGCGAGGCGGCGCCTTCACCGGTTTGGGCCAGCTACGGGTGCTCTACCTAGCGGGCAACCAGCTGGCCCGGCTTCTGGATTTCACCTTCCTGCATCTGCCGGTGAGTGCAGGTGGCAATGGCCACCCGCCCTACTGGGCTGGAGTAGTGAGGGCAACAGCCATCCTGGTCTGTAGCAGGAACTAGTCTGCAGGGCTGGGGGAGGTTGGGCACAGGGTAAGAATGGGACCTGCCAGGCAGAACACCGGCCCGGTGATCAGTTGTGCCCTCCTTCAGCGCCTGCAGGAGCTGCACCTGCAGGAAAACAGCATTGAGCTGCTGGAGGACCAGGCCCTGGCTGGGCTCTCCTCACTGGCCCTGCTGGACCTCAGCAGGAACCGGCTGGGAACCATCAGCCACGAAGCCCTGCTGCCCCTGGCCAGCTTGCAAGTCCTCCGCCTCACAGGTACTTTTCCCTGAGGACACAGGAGTTTTAGACAAGGGTCTCCGCCTTGGCCACTGTGGTGGCAGGAAGAAGCAGGCCCAGGTGTGGAGGAGCTCCTGTAGCTCTGGCCTGCAAACTGCTGGGCAGCACCACGGAGGCCCCACCCCACTCAGAGCCTGGAGAACAGGGTGCCAGAAATGGGGATGCTACAGAACAGCAGGGCAGAGGGTTGAGGGGTTGCATATTGTAGGGCCATCACAGGGCAAGCTAGCAACAGCTGGAAAGACCAGAGACAGCAGTCAGAATTGGGCAGTTTCCAGGCAATGGCACCCAGAGAAGGATGACAGGATTTGCAGGGTTTCAGCCCTGGGGGATGGGTGTCTGTGGACTGGGAACACAGAGGGGAGAAAACTGTGGCCCCCACAGCACACCTTGATAAAAGCAGGGGCTTTCCCAAAAAGCAGCAGAGGGAGGCGACCTGGAGAGCTGAGGGGTGGGAGTGGAGCGGGGGTTAGGCTGTTGAGAAACCTTCTCCCCCTACTGCCTGCAGAAAACCCATGGCGCTGTGACTGCGCCCTGCACTGGCTGGGCACCTGGATCAAGGAGGGGGGCCAGCGGCTGCTAAGTTCCAGAGACAGAAAGATTGTGTGTGCAGAGCCCCCCCGCTTGGCACTTCAGAGTCTCCTGGACATATCTGGCAGTAGCCTCATCTGCATCCCACCCACGGTGCACGTGGAGCCGCTAGAGGTCACAGCTAACCTGGGAGAAGACTTGCGCGTTGCCTGCCAGGCTTCTGGCTACCCACAGCCCCTGGTGACCTGGAGAAAAGTGACCCAGCCCCGTGAGGGGCGGTCGCGGGCCCAGGCTCAGCCAGAGGGCCGAATACCTGGCCGGGGCGTGCACGGAGCCTCTGACACAGGCAGTGGCATGCTCTTCCTGACCAACATCACCCTGGCGCATGCCGGCAAGTACGAGTGCGAGGCCTCAAACGCCGGCGGCGCGGCCCGCATGCCCTTCCAGCTGCTGGTCAACCTGTCTCTGCAGCAGCAGCAGCAGCAGCAGCAGCTGGTGCCCCCGCCGGTTCCGGCCATCGGCCCCGTCAGCCACGAGCCCGTGCACGAGGCGGGTAACATGTCCTTCCGCGCTTTGGGCCTGGCCACGCAGACGGCCATCGCGGCAGCCATAGCGCTCCTGGCGCTCACCGCGCTGCTGCTGGCGGCCATGATCTGCCGCAAGCGGCGAAAGCGGAAAAAGGCCCCGGGGCCGCCGGGGGAGGGCGTGCTCTTCATCAACGACTACTCGGACGGGCCGTGCACCTTCGCGCAGCTCGAGGAGCTCCGCGATGAGCGTGGCCACGAGATGTTTGTCATCGACCGCTCCAAGCCGCTCTTCGCCGATGCGCCAGCGCCCCCACCGCCCGCTGTCCGCGCCCTGGCCGAGGGCGCCCCGCCCGGCCCGGCGCAGGGCCACCCGTTCCAGCCGCAGGCGGCCTACGAGATCCACTGCTGAAGCAGCTGCGCCCCTGCCCCGCCCCCGCCGTGGGTTCGCGCGCGCGGGTCAGTAAAGGGTGGAAGCTGCGCAGTGTGCGCCGAGCCGTGTGTACAGGGACTCAGCAAAGACAATGGGCCTGAAGAAATGAGCACGGAGGGGGTGGTCAGGGAGGTTCCCCAACACCCCCACCGACCCCTCTGGAAAAGACACCCCCTTCAGTATCACCCCATCCGCTGTGCTGCAGGGGCCGGACTCCGGCCCCAAGCCTGGCCTGCTAAAGGGGCCCTAAGTTGGAAGGGGTGGGGGTCTGCAGAGATGATCATTCTGAGGAGCAAGGACTGGCCAGCCACAGGCAAGGGAAGTCGCTCAGGTCAGTGGGGAAGCCGAGGTGGGGAGGGATGACAGCTACTACAGTGACCATGAAGGACAGATGGGAGCAAGTTGCTAGGCTAATTAGGACAGAAAAAACAGCCAGAGTCGAGTTCTAAGCACACTGCACATTTGTACCTGACAATACGTCGAGTCCCAGAGCCCATCTGCTAGGGCTGGCTGAAGTGGCAGCAGGACACAGGACAGCAAGACCACAAGAGAACCTGACCAAGCCTGGAGTGGCTCCCTCCCCACTTCAACCCGAGGGCACTCAGCTCTTAGGAAGGGGATGGGAAGGAAAGTCTCAGAGAGAAAACTCCGGGAGGCTTACAACCACGATTCAGGGAGAGTTCTGCAGAGGAACAGGACCCAGGGGTGTAGTGGCTAACAGCCTACTGAGAATACAGACTTGTGGCCCACACATGATCAGCCACAGTGGGGAGCAGGTGCCAGGGAGATGGGAGGCCCGAGGTATGAATGGGAATAAGGTGGGACCTGCACAAGGGGAAGTGAGGCCTGCGGGTTCCTGAGACATGACTGTCATGGGGGTCCTCAAAACCCCAGCAGCCATGCCCGTCCAAGGGGAGGACAGATGTCCGGGCACTGGTAGCCCCAACTGTAGGGTAGCCAGACAGTCACAGGCTGAAATAGTCTGCGGCCAGGCGCCCATAGACGTCAGTGGTCCAGAGCACATGGGCACGGCCTGAGGCCAGGAGCAGCTGGTGTAGCTCGGCTTCCACATGGGCAAACTTCTCCTCGTTGATGGAGGCCTCCAGGAGGACAGAGGCAGGCGGTGGCCAGGGCAGACCCTCATAGCAATCCACGGGGAATGGGTGCACCACGGTGCGCAGCTCAGCCTGGGCTGCCGAGTCCCGCAGCAGCTCTTTGAGACCAAGCACGGACAGTGGGTTGCCATAGAGTCCAAGGTAGCGGAGGCAAGCACAGCGTGTCAGCACTGGCAGCATGGCCACCAGCTGGGTGTCAGCAAGCTGGCACTCAGTCAGCTCAAGATGCAGCAGCGTGGCAGCTGCTGCCTGAAGAAGACTCTGGAAGGGTGCCAGCTGGCTGCCAGACAGGTCATTACCGCTCAGGACCAGCTTTTTGAGGTGGACAGCATGGGGGCTCCTTGCCAGGAAATACAGGTCCTCCGGCAGCAGGGCGCAGAAGGCCAGCTCCAGGCTCTCCAGGGGACTCTGCAGCGTGCTGCGGAGACACAGGGAGTCACAGGCAGTCAGGGCCAGGGGGGTGGGGCAGCGGTGGGTCAGCTCACCTGAGCAACTGCTCCAGCCGTCCAGACAGGAGGGAAGAGCCCATACTGAGCTCCCGCAGACAGGTGAAGCGGCCCATCTGGGCCAGGAAGTAGCGGAAGTTGTCCTCACCATCCACAGAGGGCTGGCGCGAGTCCCCGTGAACATAGTGCAGCCACAGGCTGGCCAGGCGCTGGAACCGGGCCACATGCGGGATGATGACGGACAGGCCGCGCAGGCCCAGGTTGTTGAAGCGCAAGTCCACCCGGCGCAGGCAGCCCGGGTCCAACAGCTGCAGCAGGGCCACAGTGTTCCGCATGGGCAGGTCCTCGGCCCGCAGGTCCCGGCAGCAGAGCCGCAGCGGGCTTCCCATGCTACTGCGGAGCGCCTCCCGCAGGAACGCATAGGAAGCACGATTCACACGGAGATCGACGCGCACCTCAACATGAACAGGTGCCACACTGGGGCTGGCCTCCACGGCTGTGCCCTGCTGCTGGGCAATGCAGGTACGGGCCACGGCTGCCGTGCAGTCCCACATGCTCATGGTGCCAGGGTCCTGCTCCACACCATCGTCAAGGAGGCCAGTCATGTCCAACACCCGCAGCGTGTGCTTCCTGGGAGCATGGGTGGGTTAAGTGGGGGTGGGCCCTGGGGCCCGCAGATATCCCCAGCCACCTTGAGCCAACCTCTTGCTAGCCTCCTCACGGACCCTCTCTGCACCCCTAGCCCCCAGCACAGCCTGAGTGGCCATTAGGCAGGCCCCTACCTGCAGAGGGGCTGCGAGCCAGTCTCAGCTTGCAGGGTGTGCAGCCGGGTCGTCAGCCCCAGGATCACGGCCTGCACACTCTCCGTGCTGGGCCGCTCCTGCAGCAGGGCCCGGCTGCAATGCACACACTCCTGTAGTAGCTGCTGGAAGCTGAGCAGCGGGAAGGGCCAGGTGTGCACCAACTCACGCAGCACAGCCGTCCTCCTGTCCATGAAGGCCACCTTGAAGAGCAGGGGGAAGAGCTCACGTGGCAACAGAGGCAGGGCCTGGCAGGCGGCTGGCTGACATTGGAGCACCTGCCGTGTGCTCAGGAACACAAGTGTGTGCATGGCACTGGGCCAGGTGGCCACCTGTAGGAGAGGAACATTCAGGAAACGGAAAGACCCCCAAGCTGCCACCTAGATAGGCCCACTCCAGAAACCAAAACCAGACACAAAACATGCGCTAGTGGGGGGATACTGCAAGTCAAACCTGTCAGGGACCTGCATTTGGCTGAGTGGGCCAGGAACTTAAGAGAGAAGCTACAGCCCAGCCCCCAGCCTCTATAGAAATGAGCTCATCACAGGGCACACACTGGCCTTCTGGGGTCATGCCTTCAACATCCCATTGTTATCCTCTAGGGTCATCTACCCCTGACATATGCATACACCCAAGCATGAATATCTTAACCAGGACTGAGAGGAGGGACACTCAATAGGATAGCAGCCATATCATAGCCCCTATCCCCCAGACTCTCACCAGGCCAGCCCTGCTGGTTTGCTCTGGCAGGCGTGTAGGCCACCCTTGGCTTCCCTGCAGCTCAGCAGAGAGGGGCTGCAAGCACAGACATGGTTTCATAAAAACTGGGCAGATGGAGAGAACCAAGCTCCCTGCGAAAACCAAGCCCCAAGTGAGACCACCACTTTCCGGTGGCCTCACCAGGGAACAGATATCCCAGGAAATCTACAGCAAGAGAGAAGACACTGCCCCATGCCCAGTCGTTGCCATTTGACTAAACATCCTTTCCTCCTTGGGGAACCACTGCTGAAGAACTACATCTCTTATCCATTTGGCTTAGAAGGCCCCATCCTGGCCAGAGGCATGTATGCTGAGAAACAAGAAGCTGCCTTAGGCTGCAGGAAACCTGGGTGTCAGCCCTGCGCCAACTTTCACAGTAGGAGTAGTTAGCAGGTGCTGTATCCTCAAGGCTACCCGGAGGGAAGGCACCATCCCTGCCAACAGATAAGAAGGCTGAAGCCGAGTCCCACGGTAAGGTGGGCTTGGCCGATGTAGTCCAACCTCAGGGCCCCAGCTATTCGTCGGCTTAACCCGAGAACAACGGGTTCCCGCGAACCCCTCGAGGCCCACCCTGGCCTCACTCCGACAAAGAATAAATCACGCGAGGGTGACTCCCACCTTACACTGGCGGACCAACCGCGCACCTGTAGTTGAGGAAACGAGAGGAGCCTAGCAAGTCGCCGTGCAGGAGCCCCCGCCCGCCGGCCCCTGAAATCGCCTCGGGCTGTGGTTCCTGGCGTTGCTCTGAGGACGCCGCCGCCGGCTCCTCCGGCCCACGAGCCTCGCGGCCCAACCCGACGCCTTCGCCGAGCGCGCAACCGCCTGTGCCGGCGGAGCCTGTCGTCGAACCAGGCGCGTCTTCCGGCTGAGGCTCATCGGTCAGAGCAGCGCCACCGCCGCAGGCCCCACCACCCCCTCAGCGCTGCCGCGCGCTTCGATGACGTCGGTGCTTCCTATTGGCCGCTTCGGCCTGACGCCCGCCCCGCGCCCGCCGAGCGTCCCCATTGGCTGGCGGCGGCGCCGGCGAGACGGCGGGAGATGCGTAGGGGCCACATGGAGCGGCTGTAGAACATTCGCGCACGGCTGCTGGAGTGGGAGCGCGCGTTCTGGCAGCGGCGCGGGCGGCGGCCCGGCCAGGTGCGGGGGGACGGGGGGCGGGGGTCAAGGGGTGGCGGAGGGTGCCGGCCCAGGCTGACTTCCTCCCCCTTTAGGGCGATGTGGAGAAGGCGTCCGAGGAGACCCGCGGTGAGCGCGCGGGGCCGGGGACAGCGGGGCGAGGAGGGCGGCGGGACCCCTGGGCCGGGCCCAGGCTGACCTCTCGCCCCCGCCCACCCAGCGCTCTACCGGGAGTACCGCTCCCTGAAGAAGGTCCTGGACCCGGCTGGCAGCGCCCGGCCCGGCAACCCCGAGCAGTCGCCTTCTACGGCGGCCGAGGAGATACCCGGCCAGGTTACCTTAGCATCCTGTATGGTTCATTGGCAGGAGCCCCGGGGAGTCGTGAGCAAGCCTCTGTTTGGCATAGCACTTTGGAGGAAAACTCCGCAGGGTGGAGAAGGTCTTGCTGGCCTGGGGAGGGGTCGTGGAGACATCTCTGCCCTTGACACCAGTCTCTACCTGGCCTGGGCCCTTCCCCAGCTCCTCCTGCAGGCTCCGGAGGCCAGCTGCTGGGGATCTCACCTCAATCGGGCTGCCACCCAGCGCGTGCACTCTACCCCAGGACCCAGAGCCCAGGGATCTGTGCAGGACTATGGGAAGAGACTCAGAGCCAACTTGAAGGGCACTCCGCAGGTGAGGGCATGGGCTGGGCAGGCATTGAGGCCTGAGGGCAAAACCACCAGATTACACACACACACACACACACACACACACACACACTCGGCTTTACTAACTAGAGCAGGACTTTCCTGAGAGATGCACAGAGCTAGCCTCTGCTCTTTCAGCTTCCTTTTCCATCCCAGCTTCATTCTACCCTGTCGTTGAGGGTAGGGATACTGGGACAGGTTTAACTGCAACCACCTGGGAGCCTGAGTCCCTGCTTGCTGCTCTGTCCTCACCCTCCCAGGCTGGACCAGCTCTGAGCCGCATACCTAGGCCAGCACAAAGATCTCCTAGGACACCTATATGGGTTCTGCCAGATACAGCAGCCGTCCCCGCCTCTCCAGAAGAATGCAGTGAGGCAACCCCCCAGCCTCCAGCGCCCCAGCCAGGGCCCCACCGGCCCCAGCAACTCCGGTCGTCTCTGAGCCTGCGACTGAGCTCCTTAGACCCCAGCTGGCTGCAGCGGTGCCATGAGGGGACCTATGGGCCTGACTTGGGTGGGGAGGAACAGCATGGCCCTAAACAGGAGTCATGGTGTCCAACCTCAGGCATGTTGGCTGCCCTGGACCCAAGTGTGGTTTCGGAGGCGTTTCCACAGGGCCCAAAGGTCCTGCAGCCCAACAGCATCCTTGGAGGGCGCTCCCAGTCCAGCAGCAAACAAAGCAAAGAGCAGAGATGGAGGAGGGAGCCTGGGAGGAGCCCTGCACAGGCCCAGCAAGACAGCAGCCAAGCTGCACCCCAGCCTGAGGGAGCTGGGGTTGCAGAGCTCAGGGAGGACTCACCAGGGAGGCTTGTGAGGGAGCAGCCATCTCAGTCGTGCCAAGAGCCTGCCTCAGCCAGGTACCAGCTCTGACCACAAGCCTGAGTAGCCTCTCTGTTGGGAGGGAGCCAGTGGTGCTGAGCACCCACGCTGCCCTTGCATTTCCTGCAGACCAGCCCCTCAGGACAGAGGCAACTATGTCAGGCTCAACCTGAAGCAGAAACGCTATATGCGGGGCCCAGCCCTGCGAGGCCGCCACCTCCGCAGACAGGTGAGGCAGACGTGACTTGGCTGCTGTAGCAGCCCCTCCCCTATCCGTTCCTGTCTCCTGTCTTTGTGACCCACCTTCCTGCCCCCCAGGTGTGGAAGCAGAAGTGGCAGAAGAAAAGAGAGTGTTTTCGGGGTGGATGGCCCAAAGCTACAGGCAAGGCATCTTCCCTCTACTGTAGGCAGCCTGGCCACCAGGCAAACCAGTGTCCCCACCCTGGTGAGTCCTCTACCCCAGGAGTGTGTCAGGCCAACATGGGAGGAGGGTGGGGAGGGTGCTGTGCTTTTGATGGGGGATATTTGGGGCTTGAAAAAAGGCCCTGCCAGCTTCCCCATCTCTGGCCCAGAGCCTGCCCTGGCCCCCCAGGAAGACGGAAAGGATGAGAATGACATGCAGCCCCTGCTTACACGGGAAGAAATGGTGGAAAGAACAGGCACTGCCCGCCATAAACTCTCTGGTGAGTGGAGTAGGCAGGAGCCCCAGTGGCTGTCCTGCTAGACTGACCCCAGCCCAGCTTGGAGCTCCACATCACCCTCTGTTCTGCTCACCCTAGTTGGTAAGGATTATCCAGGGTCAGTTGGGCTGCAGCTGCTGGTGCCCACTGACTGGCCTGTGCCCGAGATGCCATGCCTGCCCTCCACGGTTCCGCCTCTCTACCCGCCTGGGCCCTCAGGGCGGGTGGCAGGTGAGTAGATGGGGGTGGCTCATGGCCTTTGTGGAGAGTACAGGATGACTTGAGCTTGCAGGTTACGAAACATTTGTGTCCACAGAAACCCCAGCAGAGGTGTTCCAGGCCCTGGGGCAATTGGGGCACCAAGCTTTCCGCCCTGGGCAGGAGCACACAATCATGCGGATCTTGTCTGGTGAGCAGGGTGGAGCCTGGGCAGGGTAGGGCAGAGGTGGAGCACTGTACCACAGCCCTCACCACTGACCACTCCTAGGCCTGTCCACACTGCTGGTGCTGCCTACTGGTGCTGGCAAGTCCCTATGCTACCAACTGCCAGCATTGCTCTATGCCCAACGCAGCCCCTGCCTCACACTGGTTATCTCTCCTCTCGTGTCGCTCATGGATGACCAGGTGGGAACAGGGCCCAGGGTGCCAGCCAAAGGGGGTTGTCTGGGGCTAGAGCTCCCTTTGACGGCCACTTCTTGTGCCTGCCATGCTCCTGGAACTTGAGGAGCTGGCCATCCTCAGCCCACAGCTCTCTCTACTCCACAGTTTAGCACCCTGAAGGCAGCAGCCCTGGGCAAGGCATGATATGCTGAGAAGATCAGTCAGGCCTTTTGGTTTTTGGCTTCCCCTGGGGACCCTGAAGCCCCAGTCCAAGAATCCCATGCTCTGGGTCAAGGTCTCCTGTCCCCATGGTTCCTGCAGTGGGGTGGAGGCATCTGGGTACCATGGGGAAGGGCCAGGGCTGGTGGCAGGCAGTGCCCCTCTCTGCAGGTTTCGGGCTTGCCCCCTGGCCTGAAGGCAGCATGCATCCACTCAAGCATGACCCCAAAGCAGCGAGAAGGGGCCCTGAAGAAGGTAAGGAGGTCTACAGCAGGTGGAGGGGGGTGGCACTGAGGCTGTTTTGCTGACCCCACCTCCCTCAGGTACGGGCAGCCAAGGTCCACGTGCTGATGTTGTCCCCAGAGGCACTGGTGGGAGCTGGGCTGTGGGGTCCCTCCTGCCTCCCACGACCAGGCCAGCTGCCGCCAGTGGCTTTTGCCTGTGTGGACGAAGCCCACTGTCTGTCCCAGTGGTCCCACAACTTTCGGCCTTGCTACTTGCGAGTCTGCAAGGTGAGGCCCTGTGGGTTCGGGCAGGAGGCAGGCTGGGTGGGCGGTGTGGGTGGTGCCCTCATGGCCTCCACCCCACACAGGTGCTGCGGGAGCGCCTAGGTGTGCGCTGCTTTCTGGGTCTCACGGCCACCGCCACGCGGAGCACCGCCCGGGATGTGGCCCAGCACCTGGGTGTGGCAGGGGATCCTGGCCTCAGTGGACTCCCGGCTGCCATCCCCACCAACCTGCACCTCTCCGTGTCCACAGACAGGGACCCCGAGCAGGTGGGGCCATGGATAGCCCACTGACTGCAGAGGCCCCGCCTCCCCACAGAGGCCCCGCCTCCCAGTGCCCACACTGGCCCCTCCCCTCACCCAGGCTCTGGTGACGCTTCTACATGGGGACCGTTTCCGTGCCCTGGACTCGATCATTGTCTACTGCAACAGGCGGGAGGACACGGAGCGGGTGGCCGCCCTCCTGCGCACCTGCCTAGGGCCTGGAGGTGAGGGCCAGGTCGCGGGTCCCATTCCTGCCAGCTCGCGCGCCCCCCCCCACCTACCTGTCGGTTACCCCGACAGGTGGCACGCCCGAGGCCGTGGCTGAAGCCTACCACGCGGGCATGAGTGGCCGGGAGCGGCGGCGCGTCCAGCAGGCCTTTATGCACGGCCAACTGCGGGTCGTGGTGGCCACAGTGGCCTTCGGGATGGGGCTGGACCGGCCGGACGTGCGGGCCGTGCTGCATCTGGGGTTGCCCCCGAGCTTCGAAAGCTACGTGCAGGCCGTGGGCCGGGCGGGTCGCGACGGGCAGCCCGCACACTGCCACCTCTTTCTGCGGCCCCAGGTAGGTGCCAGCACTGCCCCCTTCATGGGCTTTTCCCGCTCCCCCCCCCCCCCGCCCCGCATATGTGCACCTGTCTCTGCTTCCTCACAGCCCCTTCCCCTCTGCAGGGCGAGGACCTCCGCGAGCTACGCAGACACGTCCACGCTGGTGCGGTGGATTTCCTCGCAGTGAAGAGACTGGTGCAGCACGTATTCCCTGCCTGCAGCTGTGCCAGGCCACTCCTGGGGCAGGAAGGCAGGGTGAGCATGGAGGGGACCCCAGGGGGCACACCCTCCCAGGAGGCCAAGCAGCAGCCCAACAGCCAGGATACGGCCCCCCGGAGAGCCTGCCCAGGCCACGAGCGGGCGTTACCAGTGCAGCCAATGGTGCAGGCGCTGGACATGCCCGAGGAGGGTGAGGCCGGGGGCGTGGGTGAGGGGTGGGGGTGGGGGGGAGGGCACTGGGGAGCCTCTGAGCTTGTTTTCTCTGCAGCCATCGAAACCCTGCTTTGCTACCTGGAGTTGCACCCACAGCACTGGCTTGAGCTGCTGCCGCTCACCTATGCCCAGTGCCACCTGCGCTGTGCCGGAGGGCCTTCTCAGCTCTGCGCCCTGGCTAGCAGGTGAGCACACCCACCCAGGCTGGGAGTGGGTGTAGTAGGGCTGCAGCGCCACCTACCTCCTGTCCCTTCTGAGTGCAGGTGCCCCCCTCTGGCCCAGTGCCTGGCCCGGCGGCCCCCCAAGGACACCAGCAGCAGCTCCGTGGAGTTTGACGTGGTGGAGCTGGCCGACTCCATGGGCTGGGAGGTGACGCCTGTGCGGCGAGCTCTTCGCCAACTGCAGTGGGACCAGAAGTCCAAGCTGGGCACAGGGGTGCATGTGGAGTTCAAGGAGCTGGCCTTCCACCTGCGCTGCCACGGAGAACTGACAGCCAAGGAGCAAGACCAGATCTGCGACTTCCTGCACGACCGCGTGCAGACCAGGGAGCGTGAGGGCCTGGCTCGCCTGCGCCAGGTGTTCCAGACCTTTCACAGGTACAGGGGGATTCTGGGTAGGTTATGGGGCTGCTCCCCCAGGTCGCAGCACAGACGAGCCTCTCCCGCCCGCAGTGTGGCCTTCCCCAGCTGCGGACCATGCCTGGAGCAGCCTGATGAAGAGCGCAGTACCCGGCTCAAGGCCCTGCTCAGCTGCTACTTTGAGGAAGAAGAATTGGACCCAGAGGGCTTGGAGGATGGCCAGGGCCTGGAGCCAGGGCAGGTCAGGGTGAGTACACAGGGCCAGGGCCTGGTTGGACAGGTTTGCACATACACAACCCCTTAACACCCCAACGGGCTCCTGCAGCCTCGCTAGCAAGAGGGGCCCTAAGTCTGCTGAGGCCTTGGCACTTGCCCCTGAGCTGGCTCGAGATTTCCTCAGATAAGCAAGAGCCACCCAGGCACAGGCTTTCAGTCTGGCTGCTGTGTGTGGGGCTCGGGCAGCTCCGGCCTGTCGGTGGAGGAGCCTGACCTGCCCTTCCACCTGCAGCTCCAGGACGGGGAGGAAGAGGTGCGCCGTGACATCCGGCAGCTCCTGACCCTGCGGCCCGAGGAGAGGTTCTCGGGCCGGGCCGTGGCCCGCATCTTCCATGGCATCGGTGAGGGGCTTGGGGTTGGGGCAGGTCTGGCAGGCCAGACCCAGGCAGGCCACGAGTCCTCAAGGCCTCTACTTTGTCCTGCCCCACAGGAAGTCCCTGCTACCCGGCCCAAGTATATGGGAAGGACCGGCGCTTTTGGAGGAAGTACCTGCACGTCAGCTTTCACACCCTGATGCGCCTGGCCACTGAGGAAATCCTTCTCTGGAGCTGCTGACCACCCATTGTCTCCCGTGGCCCACAGGAGCCTAACCACGGGGTGGGGTCAGGGGGTCGAGGCAAAGGCTTGCGGATGTCAGCGGCCTGGACTGCGACTGACTTTCCTGGGCAGCTGGTAGGATGGGGGCGGGTGGGACAGGGAGGCCCCACAGGACACAATAAAAGGTGCTCGAGTCACTTTTGCCTGAGAGGCAGCCCCCATGGCCTGAGACTACTTGCATGCCCCACAGACACATGGACAGTCAGAGCACAGGCCCACTCAGCTTTATTCAGCAGTCTGGCCCCCCAGTTCAGGCCACTGTGCCAGGTGCCAGGCCCAGGTAGAGAACGGGCAGGGCTGAGAGAGCAAGGAAGACAGAGAAGCAGGAACGCAGCCCCAGGCCATCAGCCAGCGCTCCAGCCAGTGTGCCCAGCAGCAGCTTTCCCAGCAGCTCCAGCGTGGCCAGGAAGCTGTAGTGGGTGGCCTGAGGGTGGAGGAAAGAGTGCTCAAGTTGGGGCCTGGGTGGCACCCCAGCTCTGCTGCCCCCTCCCGCGTGGCTCTCACCTGCAGAGTCCTGGGCGCATGGTGGGTGCAGCGCATCATCAGTGTGAAGGTGGCACTGGTGGTCAGGCCCCCCAGGAAGTGCTGCAGGCACAGGCTCAGCAAGGCTGCCCCTGGGAGAGCAGGAGTCAGCAGGACCCTGGGCCCTCACCCCTACCGCCACCCGCACGGGCCCCTCACCTCTCAGGACCCTGCTTGGGCCCAGGCCAGCATCCAGGTGGAAGAGCAGGGCTGTCTGACAGGCCAGGCCCCCAAGGCGGAGCCACAGCACTGGCCTCAGGAGGAGCAGCGGCTGCCTGGGGGCGGGGGAAGAGATGTGGTGTCAGGGGTGCAGGTGGTGGGAGGAGGGTGGGCATAAGGCCAGGTGGGGAAGGCTCACCTGTGCCTGGCCAGCAGGGCCCCGCCCAGGGAGGAACCAGCCACAGAGCATGCCATGGCCCCAAGGCCATTCCACAGCCCCAGCTCGGGGACAGAGGTGCCCAGGTCCAGCAGGAGCAGCGGGAACAGGTTGCCAGCACCCTGCTCACCTGGAGAGGAGAGTATGAGCAGAGGAATGCCCTCTTCCCCCCTGGAGCCTCACACACACACGGCCTAAGGGGTTATTGCCTTCATCCTTCAGTCCATCCCAAGTCATAATCTGGGTCCCAGGCACCAGCACCAGCAGGCTGGGTAGTGCAGAAGAGAGAAGCCTGTAGAGTCAAAGCTAAAGAAGGGAGAAGAGGCAGGCCCGGAGCCTGCGGTGTTAGAGCCAGGGCTGGGTTCCCGCCGGCATGGCATTCGTATCCCAGCAAGAACCAGAGAGAGGCAGCTGCATGGTAGATCCCAGCCCTGATCAAGTCCTCACTCACCCAGCTTGTAGGTGAGCACAAAGCCTGCGGTCCACAGGGTCCCGGGCACAGTTAGCACTGCCTGCAACAGGTGCCGCCGCTCGGGCTTTGGCTCGGAGGGCTGAAGCTGTGGCAGCCGTTGCAAGGCTGGTGCAACCCAGGCCAGCCCAGCAGCCAACAAGTAAGTGGCCGCCAGGAGCAGAAAAAGAAGGGACCAAGAGAGGGTGGGCACCAGGGCCAACAACCCGCCTCCTGCCAGCGCTGCCCCCAGCTTGTAGGCGACCACTTGCACGGTGTTGCCAGGGCCCAGCTCCGCGGGCTCCAGGAGCTGCACAGCCACTGTGTCCAGGGCCACGTCCTGCATGGCCGCACCCAGATTCAGCAACAGGAGCAGCACCACCACGGGGGAGGACAACCCTGCCTGGCCAGTCTGGGCAGGAGGCAAAGCCCCCAGCATCCCGCACACCACACCCAGGGCGGCTGTGCTGAGCGCCAGCCAGGCCCGCGGGGAGCCACGCCTGTCCACCAGCGGGGCCCAGGCCAGCTTGAACAGCCATGGCACGTACAGGCCTTTGGTTAGCGCGACGCGCGTCAGCGAGAAGCCCCGGGCGCGTAGCAGCACGGGCAGCAGCCCCGACTGCAGCCCGTAGGGCAGGCCCTGTACCAGGTAGAGGCCGGCCAGCGGCAGCAGTTTCCCATGCATGGCCAGGGTCGGCTACGGGTCAGCGGGGTCCAGACACGGACTGGGGCGGGCTCAGGGGTCAAAGTATGCGTCAAGGCGAGTCAGGTTCCGGGTGGGCTCAGGTTTCATCAGCACGCGGTGAGAAGTCACGGCCGGCATGAGTCCGGGCTGGAGCCAGAAGAGGTCGAGGTCGGACACCGGACGCCAGCCGCGGGTCCCGGAACCATTGCTGCCGGGTTAGAATCGACACTCGGGCCAAATCCCGGCAAGGAAGGCTGTACCCCCGGGGTCGGCGCCGCGTGGGGTATCTGTGCGAGGACCGGGATGGAGGGTGGGGGGCGGAGTGTCGCGGCGACAGAGCCCGGCTGAGCCTAGAGCGTCGACGCCACCGCGGGCGCCCCAGGTGGCCGGTTTAGGGATGGCTGCTGGCCGGCCCCACCCCCGCCGCACAGCCCGTCACCGACCCAAGGGAGGCGCGGAGGGCGCGGTGCCGCGGCCCATTCTCTTCTCAGGTGCCGCCAGCCCGGGTCCTCAGCGCTGCACACTGGGTGACCTAAAGCAACAGAACGCCGCGGCCTCCTCCTGCCTCTCTTCTGGCTTCTGTGGGGCCGGCGGGCCTCCCATCTGTTGGCTTGTGGCATAACTGGATGTGTCCCCACCTGGCCGTATCCCGCAGCTCCTCGCCCCTTCTTACAGGGAACCCCGTCGTGCTGGGCTGAGGGCCTACCCTACCCAAGTACAACCTCTTTTGCAGTTGCTCATTTACACCTGTAATAACCCCATTTCCAAGAGGCCTCATCTTGAGGTACTGGGTTAGGGTTAGGCTAATTTTTAGGAGACAGGTAATTCAACCCATAACAGACTCTCCAGAAGTGCCTCCTGCCGAGGGGCCCAACTAGCGGAAGCCAAGGTCAGCTGTGAGAGGCACTGGCAGCCTCTGTTCCTGCCCTTAGTGGGGTCACTCGCTGGCTTCTGGGACCCAGGAAGGAGTTCTGAGCTGAGACCCAAGGACTCCAGAGCAGACTAACCAGTGTGCCTTGGCAGGTACTGCCTCCAAGTGTGCCCCTGAGCTGGCCTAACCCTGGGCACACCCACAGCAGGTGACCACACACCTTCCTGCCCAATCCAGTTGCATGTTCCTGAAGCACAAAATGGATGTGCCCTACAGGCCTAATTCAGACGGCTGCGTCTGCAAACCACGTGAGCAGCCCCCAGCCCGGTCTGGCCTGGCGCGCTGACAGTAGGTGCTCATCCCTGTGTTCTGGGGACACAGGGCCGCCTCCCTGGCCTCTGCTGACCCTTCAGAGGCTCTCCCCAGGGTGCCTCTTCCTTAGTATCTCACTCTCTGTACTCACCTCAGGGGCCTTGAACTGGTCCCCACTCTGTTTCCACTTGGGTGTCCGCACACTCCACACATTTCAAACCTACCATTTGCTCCTCCTCCAAATATCCCCTGGGGCCCTAACAGTTCTCCTGTTCTGCCAGGAGTGTGTGAGCCTTCAGTCAGGCCCGACCCCACACCCAACAGCCCTGGAGCCCCCCTCTACTTCCCCACCGTGAGTCCTGCACCATCCTGGCGCTCATCTTATCCTACTTTGCGTCTGTCGGTCTCTGCCACCCGGCACCGTGTCCGGGAGGCCCAGCTGGGGGCTACTCCTCCCGCAGTCCATGTGCAGCACACAAAGTCGCCCACAAGAACACAGACTGTCTCACAGCTTTTTATTGGGGGCTTACAGAGAGGCAGGGGCCCAGCCCCCAGGCAGCAGGAGCAAATTCAGAGGGCTCCAGAGATCCCCAGGGCCCTGGGCACGGTATGTTCCGGGACGGCCCGCCGGCCCAGCACCCCGCTGGGGGGTGCGGGGGAGGGGTGTGCCTCAGGAGTACTCGCGGGTGAACTTGGCGTGGAACTGGCTCAGCTTTTCCAGCAGGGGCCGCAGCTTCTCCATGGGAGGCAGAATAGTCATCCTAAAGAGAGGGGTAAGGGTCAGCGGGAAGGAGGCGGGACCTTGAGAACGGGCGGGGCGGGCCTCACCGGAAGTGGTAGGTGCCTTCCAGCTGCCCGAAGCCGCTCCCGGGCACCACGCAGATGCCGGTCTCCTCCAGCAGACGCAGACAAAAGAACATGTCCGGGGCCAGGCCCAGCTCCTGCGGCGGGAGCGGGACCTGGCGGGTGAGAACAGGCCCGCCCCTCCAAGCCCCGCCTCTCGTAACCCCGCCCCCTCCAAGTCCCGCCCCGACTGACCTGCGCTCGCTGCACCGCGCGCGGAGGCAGCTGCACGCGAGGGAAGGAGTACATGGCGCCCTGCACCGGGTTGCAGCGGATGCCGGGAGCCTCATTGAACACCTGCTCCGTGAGCTTGGCCTTGGCCGCCAGCTCGACCAGCACCGCCTGCCTCTCCTGCGGCGCGGAAGGAGGGTTGGTCAGGGCGGGCCGGGGTGCGCGGCGCCTCCAGCCCCCCGCCCACTACCCGCCGCTTACCGCCTGGAACTGAGCGAAGGAGGGGTCGGAGGGCGCGGGCGGGCAGACCACCAGGTTGAGCAGGGCTTGGCCCGGTAGCGGGGGGCACAGCCGCACGCTCATCAGCTTTAGCATTTGCTGCCGCACGGCGGCGTCCATGTTCACCACCTCCACGTAGCCACCGCGGAACCCGCACCTGCGAGGGCAAGGGCGGGCTTTGGGGCGAGTCGGCGCGAGGGCCGTCCGTGCGGCTAGGGGCGCCGGGCCGTGGCTTGTGTCCGTGAGCCCCCGGCCGGCACTCACTCGCCCATGTAGCCCTTGGAGATCGAGTGGAATGAGGCGAGCTCCTGCTGCTCAGCGTAAGGCGGCCCCATCTCAGTGAGCACCTTCTTGAACGAGTGGAACTGCGAGCCCTCGGCATACACGTTGTCCTGGTACACCTGGACGGGCAGCGACGGTCAGACGGGCTGCCCGGCACGCCGCTCTCAGCGCCGCCCCGCACCCCCGCCGCCTCCCGTGACGCACCTCGTCAGCCAGCAAGAAGAGGCGCTCCTCGAAGGCGAAGCGGATCACCGCCTCGATGCACTCACGGGTCTGCACCTGCCCTGGGGTGCGGGGACGCGCGTGGCCGAGGTGAGCCGGGGGCTTGCACTGCTCTCCCGTGGGGGCGGGGGGGGGTGCAAGTCGGGGTCGCGGGGGAGGGCGGGGCGGGACCGGGCGGCGCACCGGTGGGGTTGCCGGGGTTGATGACGCAGAGCGCGCGCGGACGGCACCGGTCGCGCGCCTGGCGCAGCGCGCGCCGCAACTCGGCCACGTCGAGCGCCCAGGCGCGCTCCTCGTCCAGGTAGTAGTCCACCTGCACCGCGTCGAGCTCGGCCAGCGCGGCCGAATAAAGCGGGTACTGCGGGATGGGAATGAGCACTCCCGTGCGCGCGCGGCCCTCGCCGGTCACCAGCAACTTCAACACCGTCTGCGGAGGATTAGGGACGGCAAGGTTGGCGTGGCCTAGGCCGCGTCCCCCCTACCTACCGCCTGGCCCCCGCCTACCACGATGGCGTCGCTGGCCCCGGTGGACAGGAAGACGTTGTTGGGGTCTGAGGGGATGCCTCCGTCGCGCAGCTCGATGTACCGCGCCACGTCCTCGCGGATTATCTGGATGCCCGAACTGATACTGTAGGCCCCTGGGTCCAGGGGCGGGGCAGGACGGGGGAGGGCTTGTGAAGGGGGTCGGGTGGCTCTGTAGCCTCCCGAGGCGGTGTTCCCCATCACGTGCAGGTCCTACTCCCTCCGATACAGCTCCCTCCTCTCCCTCCCCAGGGCTTGGACGGGTCTGGACACGGCACCTACCCAAGCTGTGGCCCCCACACGCCTGCAAGATGCGTTCCGCCCTTCTCTTGGCGTCCTCGGGGAAGTCGGGGCTGCTCAGGAGATCAGGGTAGACACAGAGGGCCAGGACCTGGGAAGACCAAGTGCTGAAGCCATGGCACATGGGCCGACAGGGGTGGAGCACCGGGGATGGGGTGGGGGTGGGGGGCGTCGGAACCTCACTTGGCGCAGGAAGGTGAGGGGCTTCTGCCCCATGGCCTGTGCGTCCCCGATGTTGGCACGAATGACCTCAGTAAAGGGCTTCTTCACTCCCTAGAGCGGAGGGGGCAGAGACTGGGTCTTATTACCCCACCCCACCCCCACACACCCTTGTTCCAGGTGCCTCCGGGAATGAGACAGACCCAGCTGCCCAGGGGCAGTCACAGGGCCCAGGGCCATACCTGGCGCAGCTCCTGCTCCAGCTCCAGGGCGCGCTGCACAATGGGGCCGCGCACGGCATACTCCATTCTCCGCACACAGGGATTCATGGTGTCCAGGGTCAGCACCTTCCCCTTCAGCCCGTTCATTGTGGCCTGGCCCTGCTTCCCTGCCCCTGAGGCCATGACCTTGCTCAGACCAGCAGGCAGCAGGCTCAGGAGGCGGCCTTAGCACCCACAAATAGCGGTGTCCGGGCTCCCTAGGCCAGAACTGGGAAGGAGGGAGTCCAGCTGGAGGGAGCTCAAGGTGAGAGCTGCAACTTTTTTTGCTGCAGCCTGCTGTGGCCCCACAGAAAGGGCTGAAAAAGGCGCTGGGGCCCAGCCTGGCCCCGCCCTGCCTGCCTGGGCACAGCTCTGCCCCAGGGAGCCAGAGGAGCCGTTGAGGAAGCAGGCGGGACTTGGGGCAAGGCCCAGTGCCACCCAGTGTCTCCATAACAGGGGAGCAGAAGACCCACAACAAGGGGCAGGGATAGACGGATGGTTCAAGGAGATCTCATGGTCCAAGGGTGGTGGTGGGAGGGAGGAGGGAGCCTGGGGCAGAGCCCCCAGGGGTTAGTGGAGCTGGGTAGGGGTTAAGAAGGAAGAGAGGGCCGTGCCAGGAAATCCTGGGAGAGGGAATCGGCTCTGGAGATTTACCCCAGCAGGGCTCAGGCGAAGCCTACCCCTCTCAGCAACCCCATCTTTACTTGGGCTGACAGACCTGCCTCCTAGGTAACTGAGCCAGGCCTCAGGAATCCTGGGAGCAGTTGGGGAATGGGAGCCACAGAGCTGAGACACTGGGTTCCATCGGGCCCTTCTGGAGACTGGTGGCTACAAGGGTCCTGCTGGTGGACCTTGATCCATGCAGCCCACTGGGGACTTGGGTGTTTGGGGGAGGGGGCAGGTAGCCCTGGACCCTTAGGACACCTCAACTGACCTGGGTGGCTGCCCTGCCCTTTCCCCACTTGCCCTACCCAGGACTGCCCTTGGGACCACGCCCCAGGCCAGGGTAACCTGAGCTTCCTTCCCTGTTGCTCCCAATTGGGGGGAAAAGCAGGAAGTGAGCTGTGATAGGCCCCTGGGGCCCCGCCCCTGCAACTCTGCTGGGAGCTGGTGGGGAAGCTGGGAGTGGAGGTGGGGCTCCTCCAGCAGCTGGTATCCAAGGGTAAGGGAGCCAGCCCTGGGCTGGCTGGGGGTGCTCTGAGGAGTCCCAGGGCAGCCGTCCTCACCTGTGCCTCTCACCTTGTACTCCTCGGCTCCACCTCTGCGGCCTCCCAGCCTGCCCCTCTGGACCCCAGGCTGGAGCACAGGTTGATATGGACCTGGCCTCAGAGGCGGGACCAGCTCCCTCCCGCCCCCTGGCAGCAGGGCCCATATAACAGCCAGGCTGCACCTTTGGGCAGCTGCACCTCCCCTCAAGCTAAATTTAACCCAGCAGCTTCCCCCAGCCCCCCCTGCTTAGGACACCTACCCTGGGAACACTGTTGACCCAACTAGCACCCAGCAGAGGGTGGGGGTTATAAACCCACCACATGCAGCACTGGTGGCAAAGCTGCACTGCCATAACGTGGCAGTGCCTTCGGCCTTCCCACTTGAGGCCCCTAAGGGGCCCCTCTTGTCCCGATGGTGCCCAGGCCAGCTCAGAGCCTGAGTGGCCAACTGCCGGACCCCTCTGCCAGCCCAGGCAGAAGCTGGCAACTGAGACCTTGGATCAGGGCTGCCTGCCAGGAACTGGGGGATCCCACCCCCCATCGAGGGAGATTTCTGATGCCAGCCTTGTGCCTGCTTTGCCCCTGTGAATCTGGCCCAACCTACCCATGGAAAACACCCCTTCTTTGCCAGGCCAAGGGTCCTGCCTCTCCAGCAGAAACGCTGTCAGCTCTGACACCAGAGAAATCCCTTCCAGAATGCTCTGCTCCCCTTGGGGTACAAAAAGTTACCAGAGGTAGGAGGTGGGAGGTAGTGGAAGGTAGTGCCAGGCTTCTTGCCCCACGGCCCTCACTCCCACCCAAGGGCTGGGACTCACCCAGTGAGCCACGGCATGCACCTACAGGCCTTAGACAGGTGCTTGCAGGGGAAGGGTGGGGCCAAGACTCAGCAGCAGAACCTGTTCCCTGGGTGGGGATGGCCCAGCGGAGACACACAAGGCACAATGGCAGAATGGTCCTTTATCGAGAGTCACAGGATAAACGTAGTCTCTGCAATGGGGCCCCCACCCAGGTTTGACTTATGCTGTGGAACCCACCCCTGAGAGAGGAGGCTGGGGTCTCAGATCATGGAAGCCTAGGCCCCCATGCTGGCTGCCTGTCCACAGCACCAGGGTACCCTTGGGTGGTGCCTGTCCTGCAGACCTGGGCAGAGAGTGGTCCCCTGGCATCCTGAGCCCACAGCCCTGCTGCGCTCACATGAGCAGGCAACATGGCCTCTTCTCCATGGGTACCTCCTCTGAGGGGGCTGTCAGCTTGAGCAGGGGTGGGTCCCCACTGGCCCTAGAGTCACATTCTGGCTGGCGGGCCACGGCATCGGCAGGCAGACTAGAATCAGGAGTTCCAGGCCCCTCCGGTGGGGGTTGCTGCAGCTTGGCAGCGGCTCGCTGGCGCTTGAGCTCTGCCAGGGTGTGGTGGGCCTTGTCGCAGTTGTGGGCATCAGGGGAGCCCTCCACAGGGTGCAGCTGGTAGGAGACGCTCCGGTCCAGCCTCTTGGAGTACCGGTGTCGCCCTGGGGGGCTTCCCACTTGACCGTTGTGCGGCCTGGCCACCATGGGGCCGCCCTCCTGCGGGTGGAGTGCAGGCTGGCACTGGGGCCCCTCATCCCCTACCTTGGGTTCACATGCACAGGAAGCCACATGGTGACCTCTGGACCCTGCCGCCTGAGTGAAATACGGACTGGTGCAGAAGGGAAACCAAGGCATAGGGCTGGGAGGTAGAGTTCAGATCCACCCTGGGGTCAGTGCCCACCTCAGGGGTTGGTGCCCCAAGCTCTGCATCTGTCTGGCCGTCCTCGTCCTCCTCAGGTTCTGGGCTGGTGGGCGGGGGCTGCTGCCACACGATGGCCTCCTGGGCATGCTCCTTGCGGTACAGGCTGGTGCGCTGGGTCAGGCTGACACGTCTCACCACCTTCCTGGGGGCAGGGGACAGGAGCTGAGGGTGTGGGGAGACCTGCCCCGCCCTTACCCATGGACTCTTGCCCAGGAGCTCCAGCTGGCACTGCCCATTGCCAAATAACGTCAGGGCCCCGCCCCATCCCACTCCTGTGCGTCAGAGCAAAGCTGGAGGGCAGAGTACCGTAGGCAGATAGGTGCTGCTGCGGGGCTGGGGGCAGGGAATACACACAGCGCTCACCCCCGGCTGCCAGCACTGGAAGTGCGGCGGCGCAGCAGGGAGCGCGGGGGACCCTGTGAGCGCAGGAGGGCGTCGTGCTTGTGCTTCAGCTCCAGCAGCTTAGCCCGCACCTCCTCGTCCCCACACACATCTGGGGAGAAACAGGCGGGTGCATGCATCACCAGGAGGATCTCCCCAGTCCGCCTGCATCACTGGGCTGAGGCAGGAGACCTGCGGAACTCACCAAGGGGGGTCTCATCCACCAAGGACCTTCCAGTCAGGTCCGCTCCATGGGCCACCAGCAGCTCCACTGCATGCACCTAGGGCCAGTACAGAGGGCAGGCAGGAGGCTCCCTGGGACAACGTGCCTCTGCCACCCTCTCTGCCAAGCCCTCCCCCCCCAGGCTCACCTGACCCCAGTAGGCAGCAGCGTGCAGCGGCCCCCAGCCATCCTGGTCCGTGGCGTTCAGGCTGGCTCCATGCTCCAGCAGTAGCGCCACGGCTTCACAGAACCCGCTGGCTGAGGCGGCATGTAGCTGCAGGCAGGCACCCGCCTGAGTCAGGCCGATGAAACCCCATCTAGGGCATTCCCTGTACCCTGACACCAACCCCCAGACCACGCAGCCCCCAGCACGGCCCCAGACCCTCGCCTGGCCTTGCCCTCCTCACCAGCGTGGCCCCATGGTCCCCAGGGGTGTCAAGGTCAGCGCCCGCACGCAGCAGGCTCCGGATGTCCTCCAGCATGTGCTGCTCCGGGACCGCCCGGGCCCCCTCGATCGTCTCCTGTGTGATGCCTGCAAGGGGCAGGCTCAGGGCAGAGTCCCCATGGCCCCATCCCGGGAAGACACCCAGCACTCACCCGGCACTCACCGCGGCTGGCCATGGCTGTCTCCAGGCAGTCCAGTGTCTGCTCATCCTCACACAGGTCATAGGGCATGTTCCCCTCAGCATTGACCGCCAGGAGGTCGGCCCCACTGCAGGGGAATAGGGAGGACAGTGGGACCCTTCTCCCAGGTGTACCCAGCTACTTTCATCTGGGCTTCCCTCTGTGAAGCAGCTACAGCCCAAGCAACCTGCAGTCTCTGCCCCCGTGTCTGGGCTCCAGGTTCCTGACCCCTAGTGGGAGGGGATGCAGGCCTCCTGGGGCATCCGTGCACCCTCAGCAACACAGGGAGCAGAAGGCAGTAGGGAGCAGCAGACCTGACAGGCGGTCCTGCTAGAGAGCTCTGCACCTGATGGATGGGTGGTAAGTTACACAGGTGCAGGGGACAGGGATAGAGCAGGAGGGCAGCCAAGTGGAGGGGGGCACCAGGATGGGAAGCCCTGAACAGAAAACGACAAGGGTCTGTCCCCCAGCTGAGGAGCTGGGATCAGGCCCTTCCATTCTCGCCCAAAACAGGTGGAGATTTGGAGCCACCTGCAGAGCAGCCTGTTACCAGCTCTCCAGGGGTACCTAGTCCCAGTACAAGGCACAGGGCAAGGAAGGGGTTCCTGCAATGCTGGGCCCTCCTGGGACCAGTGCAGCACCAAGTGTCCCATCAGCTCCACCCTCCCCACCTGGGCCCACCCTAGCCTCTTCCTTCTCCTTGCCTTTCCCACCCCCTGAGGAAAGGCATGGGACAGAACTGAAGGTCCAGGTACTGCCCTTGAGGAGCTCCCAGACTCCTAACAGTGCTTGCGAGGTACCTATTGGCCACCCCAGCTGCCCCAAGGGCATATTCTCTTGTGGCAGTGCCCAGGCGCTGCTCCCACACTAGGACACAGATAGGGCGAGCACCAACTGGGGCCACAGAAGGCTCAGGGCTGGCTCGCTTCTGGAGGGAACGCCTCCCTGCCCATGTGGCTCCTCCCTGGTGCTCTGGTTGGGGTCCTACTGGGCAATAAGCAGCTCCACCAGGTGCAGGTGGCCGCAGGTAGCCGCAGCATGCAGGGGTGTCCAGGACTCGCTGTCGCAGGCATTGACGTTGGCCCCAGCCTCCAGGAGCTGCTGCGCCATCTCCCGGAAGTCATCGATGCAGCACTGGGGGTGCACAGGCCCTGTCGCAGGGCGTCCTCCATGCCCACCCCACCCTCGTCCCCATGTTCCCTCCACCTGTCCACCACCCCCAGGGCTGACCTGGTGCAATGCAGTCAGACCATCCTCGTTGGCCAGATCGGGGCTGACTCCGCTCTCCAGGAACTGATGCACTGCAATGAGGAAAAAGGCTGTGTCGGGCGGGCAGCTGCTCACCCTGTGGCCCGGGAAGGGCCACACCCTGTCCCTGGCTTCCCCCACTGCAGCCTGCATGGGGAACAGTAAGGAAGAAGTGCTAGGCCAGGCCAACCCAGCAACACATGCAACAGCACCAGAAGCTGCACCACCAAGAGCAGGCCAACATCTCCTCCAACCACAGCATACACCTCACACTCAGCAGCAAGTACCCCCCCAGGAACCAGGGCACTCCAACCATGAACCCCGTGGGCCTGCCCCGCTGACCCCACACTGCCCACTGGGGGCCAGGTGCTGGCACTCCACTGGAATCATCCCTTCTAGTGGGATCCTGCTGCCTGCAACCCTCGTCAGCCCATAGCCACACGAGGTCCAGGGCAGGCTGGGGCAAGCTGGATGGAGGCTCTCCCGCCCCAGGTGTACCCCAGCCTGCTCCCTCTACTCTTTCCTGGGCATCACCCTCAACATGACAAAACACCTCGTCTGTCTATCCCTCCATCCTCCCTGTCCCATGATGCTCCCAGGCCTCCCACCGCCCCCCCTCCAAGGTCTCCCAGGCATGTCTTGGCCCAGACCCCCTACAAAACACCCTTGGTAGCTTAGCCAGCTCTGGACGAGCTCCCGCAGCTCCCTGTGCCCTGTCTGGAGGACACCTGCCTCTTCCTCATGGGGACCCCAGATCCTTGCTCCTCCTCACCCTCTGCACCCCCAGCTAGGCAGCAAAGGACCCTAGAGAGAAACGGGGGCCCTCAGGGGCCACCAAACTTGCCTCTTCCTCAGTCCCATGGCCAACCCTCCAAATGGAGCCAAAGCACAGTTAGGAGGCCCCTACCAGTACCATCCTGGAGCACAATGGGGGACACGTACAGGTCCAGGGGGACACGTACAGGTCCAGGGGAACCGGTACAAAGAATCCAGGCTGTCACCAAGCTGGGAAGGCTCAAATGGGGGTAAGGAGAAAAGAGGGGCAGGCATGGGAGGCAGGGGGACATCCAGAAGCAGGAAGGGCCTAGGAGGCAGACAGCCAACTCTGGGACCTGGGGCCTGCACCACCTCTGGCCTACCCTCTCTCCACTATTGGCTCTAACCTGAGGAGGCAGTCCTCATGACCTTGCTTTAAGGAGATTAGTCAGAGTCCCAGTGGGAACTGGGGCTCCCCTTAGCACCCCAGTACCCTGGCAAATGCTGACTCCCTCTGCATCACACAACTGGTATATCCCAGCCCAGGCCCCTGTGGCCCCTCCTCAGCCCACCCCTAAAAACGAGCCCAGGGTGCAGGACCACTTGGAGTCCCCATGCCAGGCCACACCGCCTGCCTGAGCAAGTGGGATGGACCCAGGCCAGCTGTGTTGCCAGGAGACTAGAGCCCAGGAGTTTCCAGCAGGCCCAGCCTCAGGTACAGATGAGGAATACCAACCCCGCACAGCCTTGCTCCAGCCTAGCATGTGTGGGAAGGGGACAGCCCCATCCTCCAGGCACCTGGGAGGGGGCTGGGCCGATGGGGGTTTGGACCGGAAGCTGGGAGGCACTGGTCCTTGGCCATGGCCACACTTACCCTCCTCCAGGTCATTGCGGGTGGCAGCCTCCAGCAGCACTACACTGGGTGGGAAGAGGACCCGCTTCTGCGGCCTGCCATGATCCGCTCTCTGTCGTGGCTGACCCCCTTGGCCCTTCTGTCTCTGGGGCTCCCTTTCAGCCTGGGCCCACAGCCTCACTTGCTGGGCGCGCCGCTTCTGGGCATGCTTCAGCCGCTCCTGGGAGCCCATCCTGCCCACCAGCGGCATCTCCGCCAGCAGCTCCAGGTGCTCGGCCATGGCGGGGGCTGATGCCTGTGTGGCCTCTCAAGGGACCAGGGGGCTGTGGGTAGGCACCAGGCCAGGCCTGCGGGATGAGGCAGCTGGCCGGAAAGTCGCCCTCAGCGGGCATCCCCTCCCCAGGGCCCAGCGCCCCTGTCTCCAGCAAGGCCAGCAGGCCCGGTGGCCCTGAGGGGCAGCCTTGTCACCTGGGCATGGGCAGTGCCTCACCTCCCTTGCCGGGTCAGGGTGCACGGCCTGTGGGAAGCAACCCCAAGAACCTGGCTGGCCTCAGTCCAGGGTCTGAAGCTAATTACCCAGATAACAAAGTTCCAGCTTCCTGGAAGCCACTGGGGAGGGCAGATGGAACCAATCAGAAGCAGCCACCCAGGACCCTCTGCTCCTCTTCCAGGCCCCAGGACCCTGGGTGGGGACTGGGGGAAGCCATGCCCAGCTACCCTCCTCTGGCTCCCTCCTGTTTCCCCTGTCAGTGCACAGCCCACATGGCTGGGGCCAGGGGGCAGGGCCGCTGGAGTGTGCTCTGGGTCCTGGTTCACAGGGGCTGCCCAGGGTTGAGGTCTCTGGGTGGCCAGGGCCCAAGAATGGGGGTGGCGGCCCTGGCAGGTCCCGGCAGGAGAGCCTCCCTTCCGGCAGCAGACCTGGGAGGAGCTGGAGCAGGCCCTGGCTGAGGAGAAGGAATGAGGAAACTTCTTAGAGCAGGCTCGAGGACAGGGCGAGGTGAGCCAATCCCCTGCCCCCACCCAGGCACCCAGGTCCCGCCTGGGGGTGTGACAAGACCTGGCCATCTTCTGGGGCCAATCCTGACAGGGCTCATCCCATCCCAACACACAGGGTAGGGGGAAGCACTGTCTCCAACCCCCAACAGGTGCCCTTCCCAGAAACTGTCTCCCGCAGACTGCGCAGCCATAGGAGCCGGGAGGACAGCGGCCAGGCCACTGTGCCCCTGCACAGGCTCTGCCAGGCGTCCTCAGAGGCGCCCCTCCTGGACCCAGCTGTACTGTGGAACTGTCTGCCTCTCAAGTCTTCTCAGAGGGCCCTCCTGGGACTGCCCGAGGGCTGAGCTGGCTGCTCATCCAGAGAGCTGCTCCTGTCTCCTGGGGCTTGGGCCTTCCTGCCTCTTGAGCAGCCCTTCACCAGTCGGCCCAGGAAGTCAAGCCCTCAGTCGTCCAGGGCTGGCAATAAAAGCCCAGAGCACGTGGACACAGGTTAGGGTTAGCGAGATGGGGGCCTATAGGGACACTGCACGCTGGGTGTAGACACTGGACGGGACCACCAGACGCTCCCCAGGAGCCGCAGTGGGAACACTGAGTGCCTGCCTGCAACTCAGCCACCCACGTCCACTCAGCTCCAACCCAACCTTCCTCCAGCCAGACCCACTCTCAGGGCCCCAGGAGTGGCCCCCAGCCTTCTTTTGGGAAGGGAACTCCCGGCACCAAGTCTAATGAGGGCAGGTGCCTCCTGCTAAGTGTCCCCCAACTGACTTTTGCACATGCTCCAGCCTACCCTTATAGCAAGTGATTAGCCAGGCCCCCTGCCCTAGCCCTCAGACCCAGCCCAGGTTGGTTTCTTCCTGGCGAAAGCCCAGGACCAAAATGCTGCTGCTTTCATGGCAGGTCAGGAAGCTGAGGTACACCTCAACCAGAATGGAGTCACCCCTCAAAGCTGCAAGCACAGAGCAGTGCTGCACACACACCCCTGGAGGGGGCTCACCAACCCAGCCGGCAGAACACCCCATGGTGGGGATTGAGGCAGGGAAGCACATGCTGGAACTCAAGCGCCAGGTCTGGGCACAGGAATTTGCCCTCGGCAGCTCACCCCCCATTCCCAGGTAGGCCTCTCCACCTGCAGGTGGCTCCGCAGTAAGGCACCTCCCAAACCAGCCTAGGGCCAGTGGATTGTTCTAGACATAGCCTCCTGGGCCACGATGAAGGCAGTTCCAGGACCACACGGGCACAGTGGAGCCTTGAACCCCTCTCCTGCTGGCCACCCACGGGGTGTCCTCCCTGCCTCCCACATGGGGCTGGCAGGCTGGACTGTCACCTCTGCCATGGGCCCCACTCTGCTTGCAAGGGAGGATGGGCCCTCATGGGATTTCTGGGCCTGACTTCCCAGGAAAACAGGTCCGAGACTGGTCCAAGACCAGGAGCCCACATCAGAGCCGGTATTAGAGCCAGCTTTGTTTTATGAGACAGGAGATTCGGATGCCTTTCTTCTACAGAAGGAAAAAATTGGGGGGCAGAAACCAGTTCTTTAGACGGATGCATGCTGTCTTTTGGCTTTCTCATTTTTGAGGCCCTTTTGTAAAAGGCCATCACGTAGCAGCATTTGAGAAGCCTAAGGCCACTGCCTGTGCCAGCTGCAAAGGGAAGAGAGCCGCGGCAGCCCCTCTGCCTCCCACCATAGAGCTCACGTAGGACCTGGCTCCAGTGTCTCCATTGTGGGGGTGTCACGATGCCCACCTTCCCCAAGACACTACCTCAGAGGGGACGGTGGCCACAGACAGCAGGGGTCTGGTACAAAAGCCCCCACCTGAACTAACTCACTGCCTGGCACATTCTTTGCTCTTGGGGCCATGCTTGGTTGGAACACTAAGCATCCGTTTAAAGGGAAAAACGAGGAAATTTTCTGTGTACCAATGGAGGGATCTCCTAGAAATGCTGTTCCTCCAGGGAAAAAGAAAGGCATAAAATTGTGTATACACTATGTGACCTTTGGTGTATAAAAGGAATAAAGAATTTATATTTACATTTGCATAAGAAACAGAAAACAGCACAAAAGAAACAAACAGAAGAGGTTCTGGGGCAGCGGGGTTTCTCTTGAAAATAAGCCTCTTTCTTCAGGGGCGTCCTGCTCAGGGCTGGAGTCTACAGAGCCAGGCACGCCCAGGCAGAGACGAAGCAGTGCATGAAGGTCTGGGCCAGTGGGCAGGGCTGGGATGAGGATGAGGACAGGGAGAAGCTGGTCCCAGCCCAGGAGAGGATAAGGAGGGTACAAGAGGTGTGGTCGGGCTGAGCACCCGTGGTCACGCTACAGGGCATCTGCTGCCTCAGGCCCCATTCCAGCAGGTCACAGGAACCACAGAGGCTTACAACAAAAGAGCAATGTGAAAAAAAAAAAACAGAAAAAAATGCAAATGTTCAAAAAAATTATGGCAATGAATACACAACCATGTGATGATATTGTGAGCCACTGCTTGTATGTATACTATGTATGGAATGTTTGTATATTAAGAATGTTTGTGTTTGTATGTTGTTTTATTAATAAAAATATTTTTAAAAAAAGCAATGTGGTCAGGTCACTGTCTTAGAAACCAGACAGAGACCAGCAGTCCTGGGGGAGTGGAGACGAGGCAGACAGAAGTGGCAGGGGCCACGCACACAGGGCTAAGTGGCACCAGGGTACTGGATGCAAGAGAAGAGCCAGTAAAGGGACAAAAGACAAGGCAGGGCCCTGAGGGGCAAGAGGGCAGTGTCCAGAGCAGGCCCAAAAGCCAGTAGAGCGAGCCTAGGAAGGCATGGTCAGCAGGTAGGAGAGCCGGCCTGAGCATTCCCAGGGACGGACGGGGAGAATCTTCCTAGGAACTTTGGCTGAGCAGGGAGGGAAGCAAGAGGTGGGTGGTAACCAGACAAGCAGCAAGAGGAGGGGCTTCTCTGACTCCTGCCCCCATCCCCCCCAACCCTTCCATAGAACCCAGAGCTGGAACCCAGCCAGTCCCCAGCAAACTCCTAGCCCTAGAACCCTGGCTGTAGGTGGCCTGCCCTCCAACATTTCCCCTCCCCAGGCTGCCTCTGGCCCGGCCCCCCATTGCTCATGGTTCCTGCAGAGTCCACTCACCCCTGTCCTGGAGTCCTGGCTGTGGCACTTGAGGCACCGCCCACTCACTCTGGCCTCTCACCAGCTCAGCTTCTGTCTAAATTCCCACTGGAATTCATGATGGACCCTTTAACTTCCAGCCCCACCCACTGGGCTCTTGGCCTTTTCCTCACCAATAGCTGGTCCCATCATTTCCCATCCCAGCTCACACTGCGATCCCAACTCCAACACCCCAGGGCCTCTTTTCCTATCAGCATCAGCCCATGCTTAGCCATTACACACCCTCCTTTGCTACACTCATGAGCAGAAACCCAGCCCATCAAGCACAACCCTTTCCCTCCTCTGTCAGGACTCAGACCTGGGCAAGTGGGCAGCGCCTCACTGGGCAGTCAGGCTACTGCCTTCACAGGCCCCATAGGGCCTCCGCCACTTCTCCCTCCTGACCCCCTATTCCCTTGAGCACACAGCACTTCCTCCCTCACACTCACTCTCAGCTGCTGACAGTTTCCTGAGAAAATGAACCCTTTGGAACAGTATGTTTGCATCTTTGCACAACCACCTGCACCACACCCACCTTCCTGCCACTGAGACCATCCGGGGCCTTTCACCTGCCCAGGGCCTCCCACCCACCCAGGGCTTCCCACCTGTCCAGAGCCTCCATGGAAAGGAGCCAACTCCCCCACAGCATGGAGGACTGTGCCACCCTACACCTACAGGATGGTCCCAGCAGAGGCCCTGATGTCCAGCAGCACTTTCCTCCCTTCACTGGACGGTACCATGACACACACACCTGCTGAGGCCATCCCAAGAGAACTGAGCACAGTCACACCCTCCAGCCAAGACAAGATGCTCACTGCCACTCCTACCCAGGTATATAAAAGGTTCTGGCCAGTGCACTTGGGGAAAAAAAAAAGCCAAAAGAAAGGAATAAGGATAGGAAAGGTACAAATAAATTGGCATTATTTGCAGATGAATATTATGTATGATGTAACCCTAGAAGATTCTGTAAACAAATGACTAGAACAGAAAACCACAAAACATTATTCAGAGATATTAGCAAACACTGAAATAAGCAGGGATATCCCAGACTCAGGGATCAAAAGACTCAGAGCTGTGGGATGTGGCTTCTCTCCAAACTCATCACAGGGGCAATGCAATTCCCCACTAAAAATTTCAGCAGTTCTTTTGAAACTCACAAGCTCATTCTCAATTTTATATAGAAAAAGCAAAAGACCAAGAATAATAAGAATATTCAGACCCTGAAGAACTTGCTTAGGGATAGGAATAGACCAAAGGAAATGAAACAATCCTCCTCCGCCCTGACACACACACACACACACACACACACACACACACACACACACACCAGTTGTCCTCTACAGCACAGCTGGACGGTAGGAAAGAGTCATTTTCAGGAATGGTGTGGGGCCACCTGGATATCCAGATGAAGAAAGACTACACACAAAAGTGATTCCAAATGCTGGGTATTTTCTGCATTTTTCTGTAAACCTAAAGCTTCTCTAATGAAAAAAAAAAGAATACATTTAAAAAAGCGATTCCAGGTGAATTGTACTTCTAAATGTAAAAGGTGAGGCAATAAAACTTCTACAAAGAGGTGACATTGAAGCACAATCCAGAGAAGAAAAAACTGATAAACCGGACCTCATCAAATTTTGAAAATTTTGCTCTGCTAAAAACTCTGCAGAGGATGAAAAAACAAGCTACTGAGTGGGAGAGAACATTTGCAAACCACATAACAGACCAAGGACATATATCCACAGTGCACAAAGAACTCTCCACGCTCAACAGTAAAAAAACAAACATCCAGCTAGAAAATGGGCAAAACACATGAACAGACATTCCAGTGAGGTGGAACAGATGTCCAACAAGCACAAGAGAAGAAGCTCAACAGCTTATTAGCCAGCAGGGAAATGCAAACCCAAACCCCGTGAGCTACCATGACACACATGTCAGAATGACTACACCAAAAGACAAAGCTCACACAGATGCTAGTGAGGAAGGGAAGAAAATGGCCTCGTGCTCAGCACTGGTGGAAACAGGAAATGGTGCTGCCCCTGCACATCAGTGTGGCAGTGCCTTAAAAAACTAAACCTGCAACAAACACACGGCAGCCAACCCACTACTGGACATTTATCCCAGAAAAACAAAGACTGAAGTTCACACAACATTTGTACACGAATGTTCACAGCAGCTTTAATTATGATAACCAGAAACTGCAAACAGCCCAGGTGCCGCTCAACAAGTAAAGGGTTAGACAAACCATGCCACATCTACCCACTCCATGGAGCCTGACTCAGAAGGAAGGAACCACTGATCTAGGCAGCCTCCAGGGAAAGGTGGAAGCACATTCAGCACCACCATGCTTTCTACAGGGTTCTTCTGAAAACCTACTGCCACACTACAGAAAAAAAGGTCACTTAATGTGTATGATTTCATTTACAGAACATTCTTGAGATGACAAAATTCCAGAGCTGGAGAACAGATTAGTAGTTGCCAGGAGTCCAGGAGGCTGGAGTAAGGAGGGGGGGGGGGCTGTGGCTGGAAAAGGGCAGCTCAGGTCCTGCCATGGGCTGTTTGTGCCACAGGAACTGATGTGTGATAAAAGTACAAGATATTAAAGACCTGGAAACACACTGGTGTAAAGGTGGTAAACCGTGAGTCAGGCTCATGGAGCAAAGGTAGACTGCCTTCTCGTCCTGCACAGGGCCCCACAGGTGTACAAGAGTCTGTATCACCTAGAGATAAAAAGCTAAGAAACAAAAAGGAAAAATGCAAGCAGCTAAGTGTAAGCTGATATTTACAGTACATGACCAACAAATGATAAAAAAGAAAAAGAAAAATCAACTAAACAGGAAAGGGGCCAGACCCTACCAGCAGACAGCCTGGCCTATGCTGGACTGAGAGCCCTGGCCCAAGAGCAGCAGCAGCCTGAGCAGCTGTGGCCACAGCAGGGTGGCGGGACAGAGTAGCCAGCAGACACTCCCCTCCAGAGAGCAATGCCAATCCTGGCACCAGCCCGACAGAAATGCCCATGACCTTGGCCTGGTACCTACTCTGGGGGCATGGCTGGAAAGGACAGCCCTAGGCAGCTGAGGTATAGGAGCACTGTGACAGTGACAAGCTTCCAGAGCCCAGGAGAGAACAGGGAATGTAGCCCCAGGCCACGCAGGCAGTGGATTGGGGAGGGGAACCCCCAGGACATGGGGCCACCAGTGAGAGAAGGGCCTCTGGGCCACATTTCAGGTAGGAAGCCTGCATTCCCACCCCTGGTTTCCCAGCAACTGCGTGTCCCCCATGGCAGGCCCCTCCTGACACACTGGCTGCCCCGTCCAGTCCAGCACAGACCTCAAACCCATCCTCAAGTTGCATGAACAGCCTTCCCTGGCATGGCCAAGGTCCCTGAAGGCACATTCTGCCGTGCTACCTCCTGCTGCAGGGCCGTGGTGAACCCCACCACCAGGCCATGGTGACCCCACAGCATTCACACACCGTACATGGCAGCCAGGGCAGCCTAAGCACCAGCTCTTGGCTAAGCCCCGCTGTGGGCACCTCCTAAGGCCAGCTGTGGGCAATCTGGACCGCAGACCACCCGAGCCTATCCCTGCCTCCTGTGCCCACCACAGTGTCCCCCCCTCACACCACTCACCCAAATACTTTTCCTGCAAGGCCCTGGCTCCCTGATCCTGGCTGAGCGTTCCAGGGTTCATGCCCCACCTCAGCCCTCTATCCTGTGGAAAAGTGCCTTCTGAGTGTACACCTGAGTAGGGCAACTGCCCTCCAGGGTGACATCCAGGGGACAGGCACACAGCCCAGGCAGCACCACCCACTGTGCAGGGCTCCCTGGTGCGATGCTGAAGCTGACCAGCAAGGCGGGGAGCATGGGAGAAGTTGGGGGGCAGAGGGTGTTGTGAGGACAGATGTGTTGGAGAACACATGTGTTGGAGAACCACAAGGAACAGAGGGGGCAGGCTGGGTCCCAGGAGGTCCCTGGGCATGTCTCAGGGCATGGCCTACACCCCTCTTCACAAGGAGGGCAGCAATGCCTGTTGGCAAGGCCAAGTGCCCTCACGGTACCCTCCCTCTGCCACTGTGTCACCCAGCCCTGGTCCTACAGGAATATTGTGATGCAATGAATGTATTTTGCACAGAGAAAGAACATATCTTCTTGGGATCCAGACGGTGGAGTGTGGTGGTGTGAAGTTATATGCACCTCAGAAAATCATGTTCTTAAACTTAATCCATCCCTATGAGTGTGAATCCACTGTAAATAGGACCTTTTGATGAGGTTACTTCAGCTAAGGTGTGGCCCACTTCCTTCAGAAATGGGTCTTAGTCCTATCACTGGAGTCCTTTATAAATGGAATGAACAGAAGGAGAATGCCAGGGAGGCAAGAAGCTGAAATCATGGAGACTTGGAAAAGGGAGAGACCAGCTGACACCACCATGTGCCTTGCAACATGTTAAGCTCAGGACCAAGGATTGCCACAGCCAGGCCCAGAACATCAGTCTTCAAGAAGCCAAGGATCGCCTGGATGACCTCGATACAGGCTTTTTCCCAGTCTCAAACTGGGTGAATAAATCCCCATTGTTTAACCAAATCACGGTATTTGCTTGAGCAACGCTGGAAACTAAAACAGATTTGGGGGCCTTGGGGACAGGTCCAAGCTTCTCACATAGCCCATGGCCCTGTTATGCTTGGGGCTGGCACTGCCACCCCCCACCCAGGAGGTTCTTCCTTTTCCTGACCCAACCCCCCAAGGCCCCAGAACAAGCCGCCTGTGCCTTGCATCTCTGGAGGACACTGCTCCCAGTTCCGGGAATATGCTTCCAAACACATTTCTCCCAATGGATCTGGGTTTTCCTCCTTTTCAAAGACCTCATTTATTGTGAAATAGTACACAAATACAGAGAGTGCACGGAACACAGTGCCCGGTAAAGTGAACCTGCCACCGCCCGGGAACTACTGCCCTGTCCCCAGAAGCTCTCCTCAGTTCCCCCCACCTCACCCCACTCCACATCCCTGTTCTTTTCTGGGGGCACCTCCTTGGTTCCCTCTGGTTTCACCTTTTCTCTACTGGCCCTCAGCAAGTTTAGGGCTGACAGGTTTGGATGACGGGGAACATGGTGCCCTCTGCAGGGCCACACAGCTATGTGGACGCCTGTGGGATCCGGATACTCGGCAACTGGCCACCAGGATTCAGCTTTGGCCCAGGAGCCCACCCTTATGGTACAGACCAGCTTCACGAGCCCTTCTGCTTCTGGAGGTAGGAGAAGCTGAAGACACTGCTCTCTATGTCCTCCACAACACCCAAGTTTCTGCAACCAGGAGCAGGTAGTGGTCTCACCACCACGTTACTGGGTTTTCTCTGACCGCCACTCCGGTGAGGCGTTTCTCCAAGCCAGCCTGGACACTGCTGTTGTTGAGTCCTGTCCCCACCTGGCGCTGGCGAAGCACAGGGCACCAAGCAGGGCCCTTCACAAGGTGGGCCTGGTTCCCTTCCCAGTATGGGTGACTCTGTGGTTCTGAGAATGAAAGATGGCGTGTGGCCTCCCGGGGAGGGCACAAAAGGCAACAGGAAGGGGATGGAGCCATCCTAGAGGCAGGTCTCCAGCCTGATGAGCCTCAGGGGGTGCAGCCCTGGCTGAGGATCTGGCTCCAAACTTGGGAGAGAAGCTGAGCCCAATACCGGCTAAGCTGCTTTCAAATTTCTGACCACAGAAGAGGAAAACAGCTGTTGTTTTAAGTCACAACATTTGAGGGCGGTAATTTGTTATACAGCATTGGCTACCTGCGGTAACTCTAACTTCATATTCCTCCCTGTGGATGGATATCCAACAGTCCCCGCACATATATTTAAAGGCTGCTTTTCTCCCCACATTCTGCCATACCCCCAGTAATAAATCAAGTGACTCTACAAATGGGTGACTCTACCTCAAATTTGTCTAGCTAGTCTACTTGTCTGTCCTGGAGCCTGGAGCCCCACTCACCACAGCTTTACAAGTCTACCTCTCTGGTCCCCAACCTCCTCAGGGGCCCTCAGCTTTCTTTCTATGTCTTCGCATGAGGTTATGTATCCTTTCTTGGTGGCCTCATTATCCTCGGCCTTCCCCTAGCATAATACTTACCAGCAGACAATATGAAACCAAAGCTATTTGACTGTTCTTGACCTACAAAAATGAAATTTAATTTGGCTCATAAACAACTGCCCTTTATTTGTCAATCTTCTCAGCAAGCCTGACAGCTATGAGGCAGGTCCTGGCCAGTTTCCACCCAGCCCCCAGGGTCATGGAGGGAAGAACATTGAAGGCTTTACTTTAAGAGCCCGCCAATGCCCTCAGGGGCTAAAAGCCTGGAAGGGCTGCTCCCCAGAATTCAGGAGAGGCTCCAAAATCTCCCTCCTTAATTTTCCTTTCCCTATGCCACCCAGCCCCAAAATAAATCTAATAAACTAACTCACAGCAAGGTGTCGGGTCCAGAGACCCAAATGAAAGAAGCGACCCAGCCAGAGGCCTCTGCATTTGAAAAGGAGACTCAAAGAGAACTGAAGATAAAAGCCAGCCCAGGACCAGGAAAGAGAAAGGGAAGTGAGGGAGGGAGCTTTCCTCCGCCCCTACAAATCACAACTTTCTACAAGGTAGGGTCAAGGCATCCACCCGTGACAAGGTCAGGGTCAGAGAGGAAGGGGGAATGAGACAAAATAAAGTGTCGATGGCTGAGAGATTCCATTACTGCTTAATGTTTAGTGAGTTTCCATTTAGAATAATGAAAATTTTCTGGACATAGACTGTGGTGATGGTTACAACATTGTCAATGTGCCTACTGATGCAGAATCGTCCAGTTGGATGTGGTTTGAGTGATTTTTATGTTATATATACTTTACCACAATAAAAACATCTATTTAAAAAAAAACTTGGGTGGGCCACGGTGGCTCAGCAGGCAAGAATGCTTGCCTGCCATGCCCGAGGACCCGGGTTCGATTCCCGGTGCCTGCCCATGTTAAAAAAAAAAAAAAAACTGGCCATGAGTTGATAATTGTTTAAGTGATGGCTATCTGGGGGATAATTTTATTATTCTGCCTCCTTGTATAGGTACTTGAAAATTTCTATTAGAAGGAATTTTCAGAAGGAAAGATAGATGATAAAGACTGAGAGGGTATAATCTAGGAATGCCCACAGTGTATAATGATAGTGACTAAATGTACAAATTTAAAAATGTTTTTGCATGAGGAAGATCAAAGGAACGTCAATCCTGCAGGGTGTTGAAAATAGGTGATAATTCATATTTTAAAACTTTAACTTACATGTGAGACGAAAGTAAAAAATGTTTATTTGGTACAAAATTTATATTTTGACTAGTGCATTTCCTAATATAACCTACATGGACAGCTTAACTGAACACCATAGTACATGGAACCTTGGGTAGGGCATGAGATTTTGTAGGTTTGTCCAGAGTGATGCCCCGATAAATCCCAGAGTGATTTGAACAGTGAATAAAAAAGTATTTGCAAAATTCCCTTTGGGAAATGGTGAGAAAGGGGGAAAATTCAACTTCGCAAAGTGGAAAATTCTTGATATTCTCACAAGCAGTGCGGACAATCAAAGCAATAGGCTGAGCCTCCAATCTTGGGGTTTGTTCATATGAAACTTAACCCCACAAAGGATAGGTCAAGCCTACTTAAATTAGGCCTAAGAGTCATCCCCAAGAGAACCTCATTTGTTGCTCAGATGTGGCTCAGCCAACACAAAAAGTAAACTCACTGCCCTCCCCCTTTCTACGTGGAACATGACTCCTAGGGTTGTGGACCTTCCTGGCAATGTGGGACAGAAATCCTAGAATGAGCTGGGACTCAGTATCAAGGGATTGAGAAACCTTCTCGACCAAAAACAAAGGGGAAGAGCGAAATGAGACAAAATAAAGTGTCAATGGCTGAGAGATTCCAAACAGAGTCAAGAGGTTATCCTGGAGGTTATTCTTACGCATTAAGTAGATATCATCTTGTTAGTCAAGATGTAATGGAGAGGCTGGAGGGAACTGCCTGAAAATTAGAGCTGTGTTCCAGTAGCCATGATTGTATAATGATAAAACTTTTACAATGTGACTGTGATTGAGAAAACCTTGTGTCTAATGCTCCTTTTATCTATCTTATCAACAGATGAGTAAAACATATGGATTAAAAATAAATAAATAATATGGGGAACAAATGTTAAAATAAATTTAGTTGATTGAAATGCTAGTGATAAATGAAAGGGAAGGACAAGGGGTATGTATTATGAATTCTTTTGTTTTCTTTTTATTTCTTTTTCTGAATTGAGGCAAATGTTCCAAGAAATTATCATGATGATGAATCTACAACTATGTGATGATATTGGGAGTAACTGATTATATATGTAGAATGGAATGATCATATGGTAAGAATGTTTGTGTCTGTATGTTTAATAAATTAAATTAATTTAAATTAAAAAATAAAAAGAACTAAAATTGTGCAATTGTAACCCATAGCAAACTCTGAAAGCTGTTCTATAACTAATTGTGCTGTGCTTTGAAATTTATTGCTTTTTTGAATAAATGTTATTTTTCACAAAAACTAAAAAAAAATCTATTATGATAATAAAAATCATATTTATTCCTTCTAATCTTCAATGTTCTGGAGTAGCTAGAAGGAAAAATCTGACATAAAGGTATCATGCCCCATGACAAACTTTGGAATCTGTCCTGTAACTACTTGTTGAAGAGTGCTTTGAAAACTATTGCGTTTTTCTCTCTTTGCATTGTATATATGTTATATTATACAATAAAAAAAAGCAAAAAAAAAAAAAACCTCATTCACTGGCATAGACCATATGCTGGACAATAATACAAGATTCAATAAATCTAAAAGGATTGTAAGCATATAGTCTGTTCACTGACCATAATGAAATTAAATTCAAATAAATAACTGAAAAGATATCAGGAAAAATCTCCAAATATTTGGAAATTAAAGTACTTCCTAATAACCTAAGGTTAAAGAAGGAATTGAAATGGAAATCAAACATTTTGAACTGAATGAAAATGAAAACAATATATGAAAAGATGTGAGGTGCATCTAAAGCAGTGCTTAGAAAGAAATGTTTACCTTTAAATGCTTAAATAAGAAGAGAGATCAAATCAATGACCCAAGCTCCAACTTAAGAAGCTAGAAAAAAAAAGGAGAAAATAAAAGCCAAAGTAAGTAAGAGCAGAAACTAATGAAATAGAAAACAAATAGAGGAAAACATTGAAACCAAAAGCTGTTTCTTTCACAATACATGGATAAACTTTTTACTGGACTGGTTAAGAAAAAAAGAAAAGATAAAAATTATCAATATCATGAATGCAAAAGGGGACATCGTACAGATTCTACAGGCATTAGATGGATAAAAATGGGAACACTATGAACAATTCATGACAATCAACACAATCACTCGGACCAGGGGCCCACAAGCTGCCATCCACAGGCAAACGTGGCCACACCTGCTGAGCCAGGCTACACTGGGACGCAGCCAAGCACATCTGCACACACCCCTGCCTGCAGCTGCTGAGTAGCATGGCCCCGAAGCCTAAAATACTACCTAACCCTTTATAGGAAAAAACTGCCAATGCTTGACTTGGATGAAATAGGCAAATTCCCTGAATGAAAGACATTGCCAAAATGGATTCAATTTGGGGTGATGGGAAAGCTTTGGAAATGGATAGTGGTGATGGTAGCAACACTGGAATGTAATTAACACCACTGAATTGTATACTTGAACTATTATGGTGTATATATGTTACCACACGAAAAAAACAAAAAACTAACTCAAGAAGAAGTAGAAAATTTGAATATACTTTTACCTGTTAAAGAAATTGAATTTGCAATTAAAACCTTTCCTACAAAGAATACTCCAAGGCCGGACAGCTTCACTGGTAACCCATAAAACATTAAAGGAAGAAGCAATAGTGAGCCTACCAAAAACCCTGTCTGAAACTAGAAGAGGAAAAAACACACCTAAACTCATTTTATGAGGTCAGCATTATTCTGATCCCAAAACCAGAAACCTATAAACCAATTCTCTCATCGATAACTGCAAGAATCCTTACAAAAAAATGACCAAATCGAATCCAGCAACACATAAGGCAGATAATACATCTAGACCAAGTGGATTTATCCCAGGAATGAAAGGTGAGTTTATCATTTTGTAAAAATCAGTGTAACTTACTATTTTTTTTTCATGGGTGGGCACCGGGAATCAAACTGGGTCTCTGGCACAGCAGGCAAGAACTCTGCCTGCTGAGCTACCGTGGCCCGCCCATGTAACTTTACTATTATATGTACACACACACATATACACACAAACACATATATGAGAAAAACATACTATCAAGCCACATGCAGGCTCTGCCCCATGCCCTGCCAGCACATACCCTGCCAGGACAGGGAGGGTAATCCAAGCCCACCTGACCATTCAGCTGAGCACCGCAGGCTGCTGGGGGTTATTCGGTCTGCACCCCTCTCCCCTCTTCCTATAGCAGGAGGCTCTGGAAGCAAAACTTACATGGCAAATCACATAAAATTAACAAAACAGCCATGATCAGATCAAAGAATCAACAAAGTCTCAAGCCCTGGCAGGATGAGACAGAGCTGAGGGTCAAGAAAGGGTCTCAAGCCCCTCGCGGTGCTGCCACCCACTCCTGCCTTGCAACAGCCTAACCTCCACCCTCTTCTATCTTTAGGCTAGCCCTCCCTCTGTGTTTGCTAACTTTTAAGCTCAAGCCCACTCCAGCTTCTCCCACCTCACTCCCGGGTCTCACACCCTCTTCTTCACATAAGAACTTATTAAAAGGCTTCACTGAGTGACCTGTCTCTACTTCCTCAGGTCCCCACACTCAACAGTTTCAATTGATCCACCCTTTGCATTTCTTAGGCCATCAAGGGATTTCCAGCTTCAGCCCTCACATGGTCTCTGGCTGCATCTGTCACATCCCGCTCACAAGCCCACCCTGCTTCCTTGGTCTCTGTAAACTACATTGTCTAGGTTCCTTATGCCTCCTTGGTCTGTCTCAGTCTGCTGTGCTGGGCGGGGTGGGGTGGGGTGGGGGCCTTGCCCAAGACCAAAGAGCTTGGAATCAGAGGTGATGGGTCCTAACCCCAAGCCCTGGTCTGCTGGCTGTTCTTTCTAGCCCACCAGCACACAGGTGGGTCTGTAGGTCTAGGGCTGAGGTGTGGATCATGTATGGAAAGGTCAAGGGTGAGGGCAAGAGCCTGGAAACCAGCCTGCAAAGACGGCTGAAGGATGAGCAGGGGTGCGGAGGATGAAGGCAAGAGGGTGAGGCAGAAGCAGGAAGGCCAATGGGATGACTGCTATGACCCCAGAGGGGAGACAAGGAAACACTGGACTGTGCAGGAGACGGACGGATAGGAAGGGCCATGTAGGATGAAGTTTTGAGAGAGCCTAGAGGTGAGAGAAGAACCTAGAAATGCTGCCCAGATTTCTTGCTTTGGTCATCTGGTGGACTGTGATGCAGGCCCTAGGGTGGGGCAGAGCAGGAGTGGAGACTGGGAGTAGCTATGACAGCTGGGTCACCTCAAACTGAAGTTTCCAAGCTGCATGAAGTAGAGACAGCTAAAGTCCCAAGGGCAGTGAGACAGACCAAAGATTGCAAAATCCTTAGAACAAAGACCCCAAGGTCTGAGCCCAAAGACACAGGAGCCCTTTCCTAGGTGCCTGAGCAGACAATCACTAGGGGAAAGCAGAGTTCAGGCAGGCCCCAGGTAGGCCAGGGATGTAACGATGAGGCCAGGAGGGGAGACTCCAGCCAAGGGAGGAAATCCAGCCCAGGCATCCGAAGACAAAAGGAAGGGCCAGATAAAGTGCCCCAAACCCAGCTCTGAGCAAGAGTGGGGGACTTGGGGCATGGGCAGGCAGCTGGCCCTTGAGTCCCAAGCATACATCACAGGGACAGGCATAGACCACTCCTGGCAGCCTTCAGCCCATAAGGCAACTCAACCCGGAATGCAGCCCCATGTTGAGACAGTCTGTACTCCAGACCCTGCTGGCCCTTCAGTTGAGTGGCCTTGGGCAGCAGACATACTGTTCCCACCCAGAGGTGGCTCTGGCTTCTGAAATGAACTTGGGCAGCACAGCCGCTGCAGAGGCTCCTTCACACAGGCCAGGCTGCTGCAAGCAAGATGTATCTCCTGGGGGGACCCCAATCCTGTGGGGGGACCCCAATCATGCCTGGGGAGACAAGATGCCCAGATGACTCACCTGGGCCAGGGTATGAGAAGAGCAACGTGGTACCCCTGTTTTGTCCACACACTTGAATTAAGGAACAGAAACAAAAGGCAGGCGCAGAGCTGGTGGGAGGGTTCACCTCGTTACAGCCTCCCCAAGCCTGGAAAGACTGCACACTACCCTCTCTGCACCCATGGACAACTCCATCATCTCCTGAACCCAGAACAGCAAGGGACACCCCCTCCCCCAGGCCCAGGCAGCTCCTCTACACAGAACAGGCCAGATGCTTTCCCAGGGTTAGTTACTACTTCTCATTCTGACTCCAGTTCAGATTAGAAGCCCATGACCGCCATTTAACAGGTGACATCTCCTGAATCTCTGAACTATTAAGAAACTTGCCCAAGAGAAGATCCAGTTTTTCCTATTTGGCATAACTCCAAAGCCCAAGCAAAGGTTGGGCAAATCACTTATGCTCTGCGGGCCTTAATTTCCTGAAAATTGAGATAATTCCAGTTCTACCTTCCTGATAAAAAAAGTTGCAAGACTCAAACAACTTTACATTCAGACATATGTGTGATACCCTGCTGACTGCATTCACAGAGTTCCAGAAGCCTTTCCCGACCCTTAGCACTTGCCACAGTTGAGCCACATCCACCAACGCCCAAGTGGGCCTGCAGAGAGACTTCTGCCCTGTTCTTGCTCTGTGTGCAGGCCAGAGACTCTTCCAGAGGGAGCCTCCTGGGCCTGGCTTCCTCTCTTCTGCCCTGGCCTTGCCCTCTTGGCCTCCACACTCTTCTCCGCTGCCCGAATCCCTCGCCAAGGTCCGGCCTCTGTCCTGCCTCCTTCCTCCTGTCCGGACTCCTACCCCTCCGGAGGATTCCGGCCTCCTCTGGAATCCGCCCTCTCCCCTCGGCCCGGCCTTTATCCGTCCCCCACCGCGGGCCCCTGCCCCAGGCGCCGCTCCTCTCCCGCCGCAAGCCCCGGAAGGTCGCGCCTTACCTTCCGCACCGCTCGGCCGGGTGGGCCTTCAGTCAGCAGCGCGCCGGGCCCTCGCCATGGCAACGCTACACTTCCGGCCTGCTCGGCCCGGAACCGGAAGCACGTAGCCGGGTGGGAGCCGGGACGATCTGGGCCTCCGTGAGAGAGACCTTGGTCACCGTCGGCTTGGGCAGTTTGGGTCCTGTCCGCGATGACCGGGCGAGGGCTGTGGGGACCTGCACTGGGCTTTGAAGAAAGGATGGGAGGTGGCAGGACAAAGCAGAGGGAGCGCTGGTCCTCTGGGCAACGGCGGGTGCTCAGCGGGCGGCATAGGAGGGCTGCGGGGCGGCTGGGTCTTAATACCCGACCAAGATGCTGAGCTTTAAGACGGGGGCGGGCGTCCTGGGGGAGGAGACCAAAGGAGGAGAGCGGTGACATGAGACCTGTAGGAGAGAAAGACCTTTTTACTGGCCGGGATAGGGAGGCCCACTGGGAGTCCCCTCGCACTAGCCCCCGTGAGACGCAAGGTCCCTTCAACTAGAGCCTTGAGATGGACTGGAGTGAAGGGCCCTGTGCGATGTTGAGGAGGGGACAGAGAAGTCCAGAGGAAGTCGACTGAAGTCTGAAGGGAGAGTTTGAAATACTGGGATTCAGAAGGATTTGAACAGTGAATAAAAAAGTAGTTGCAAAGTCCCCTTGGGGGAATGGTGAGAAAGGGGGAAAATTCAACTTCCCCAAGTGGAGAATTCTTGATATTCTCACAAGCAGTGGGGACAATTAAAGCAATCAGTTGAGCCCCTAATCTTAGTGTTTGTTCATATGAAACTTAACCCCGCAAAGGATAGGTCAAACTCACTTAAGATTAGGCCTAAGAGTTATCCCCAAGGGAACCTCCTCTGTTGCTCAGATGTGGCTTCTCTCTCTCAGTCAACGTGACAAGCAAACTCACTGCCTCCCCGTCTCTGTGTGGGACATGACTCCCAGGGGGGTGGACCTACCTGGCAATGTGGGACAGAAATCCTAGAATGAGCTGGGACTCGGTATCAAGGGATTGAGAAACCTTCTTGACCAAAAGGGGGAATAGAGAAATGAGACAAAATAAAGTGTCAATGGCTGAGAGATTCCAAACAGAGTTGAGAGGTTATCCTGAAGGTTATTCTTATGCATTAAATAGATACCACCTTTTCAGTTAAGGCATAACAGAGAGGCTGGAGGGAACTGCCTGAAAATGTAGAGCTGTGTTCCAGTAGCAATGTTTCTTGAAGATGATTGTATATTGATAAAGCTTTTGCAATGTGACTGTGATTGTGAAAACCTTGTGTCTAATGCTCCTTTTGTGTACCTTATCAACAGACGAGTAAAACATATGGATTAAAAATAAATAAATAATAGGGGGAACAAATGTCAAAATAAATTTAGTAGATCGAAATGCTAGTGATCAATGAATGGCAGGGGTAAGGGGTATGGTGTGTATGAATTTTTTTTTCTGTTTTCTTTTTATTTCTTTTTCTGAATTGAGGCAAAATGTTCTAAAAAATTATCATGATGATGAATATACAACTATGATAAAAAAAGAATGTTCATATTATATGTGATTGGTTTTATTAATTAAAAAAAAGAATGTATTTGAAAAAAAAAAAGAAATACTGGGATTTGGGGCAGGATCCCACGGAGGGGTGAGGGGTGAGGCTGGGTTAAACAACGTGGTACCCGCCTGCATCACAGTCTTAGCCCCACGCTTCCTCCCCCAGTGTACTCATATCCCTTCCCCCAACATGTGCTGGGCGTGCAGATTTTCAACCCTTTAGGGGTCTAATGGGGGAGGGGTTGCACAGGAAAACCTGAATTCTCAGAGAGGTGTAGTGCCATCCTGCATGCTCATGGGAGGTCAGGGCGGGGGAGGTGGGGGGGAGTGCTGGCACCACAGCCGCGTTTGGGCAGGCTGACCTGGGAGGGCTGGGCTTTAGACAGCAGGGTATAGAACACAAACCTTTACTAATGCTAGGTACAGAGGCAAAGATCAGATAGCTAGGGAGGAGAAGATGAGGAATAGAAGAAAGCCAGGAAGTTAGGAGGATGCAAACCTAGAAATGCTGTCAGAGGAACCATTCCAGGGCCACTCTGGGGGCAGGTCCTTCGCCAGTTAAAGACCCTCAGTTGCTCCAGCCAGGCCTGAGCAGGGAGGCTGACCCCTCAGACTTCCCCAAACAATCAAGCCTCTACTCCTTCCCCTAGAGAGTTTCCTCCCTCCAGGCTGGCCCCACACTCGTGGGGTACACATCCCTTCTTCCAGGACACCCCCATACCACACACCTTCTGGACTCCTCCCAGCAGTGACCAGGACCCCTTGGCATGCCCTCAAGGCCTGGTCCCTGGAGAGAGGTGACCAATAAACCCAAGCAGCAAGGAGACTTTTCCCTTCCACCCCCACCCACTGGGGAAACCTCACCCCTCTCACACACATTTGTGCATTTGACCAACTAAGGAGCAACCGTCCAGGATGACCTCCAGAGCAGCTGTGCCCAGAGGACTAGAGGAGGAGGAGGGAGAATGCAAAAGCTGCCCATGAAGTCCTCAGGGTCCAGGCACCCTGTCCAGCTCTCCCAGGGCCCAGTAAGGAGGCCTACAGTGGACACTAAGGGCCTCCAGCTTCCCCGGAGCCACTGGGTAGTTAGGAGCATGGCCTTCAGGACCCCAGGGGAGACTGCCAGACTGCTGCAGCCTGCCCTGGGGCAAATCACTAGTCAACTCCAGTCCTCTTTTGTTCCTGGGAGGGTGTTCCTGGGGTGACAGCTCCATGACCATTTCCTAAAAGAAGCCCATCTGGATAATCCCTCAGGTGGATGGCCCAGCCTCTCTGGTCCTACGAGCTGCTTAGCCTTGAGCTCTGAGGAGGAAAGCCCCCAGCTTTTCATGCACTGAATAAAGGGTGTCCTACCAGCCTGAGATAATCACTTCCCAGCTATTAAACGGGAGCCCAAAACCATGGCCCAGGCAGAAGCCAGTGGGTTATATGCCCCTGGAAAGGGCTTTTCCTTCCAACTCACAGGGGGCTGCCTGGGCATCCACAGGCAGCCCAGGGGAGGGGCTCAGGCCCAGTTTGCAGGCCCGCAGCCCCCACTGGAATCCTCCCTGCCCCTCCCTCTCAGATTAACCGAAACCTGCTAATTGTCCTAGCTTGCTGCTTGCTCCCCTCCCCCACCTTCTGCCTTCCTCCCTCCAGTCCCCTCCCCCTTCCATCCGAATGATAAAGGGCGCAACAGCCCCACCCGCCCGGCCCCAGGCCCTGGCTCAGCCTTGCCTCAGAGCCCCACTGCCGTGTGCCCTGAACCCTGGCCAGGTCCTGCCCACGTTGTCTGCCTCCCCTGCATGGGGCCCTGCAGCCATCCAGGCACTGGTCCCCTGAGGGCAGAGTCGTCCCTCCAGCCCCCCAAGAGGAGGAAGAAGAGGTACCTGCGGCATGACAAGCCCCCCTACACCTACTTGGCCATGATTGCCTTGGTGATCCAGGCTGCGCCCTCCCGCAGGCTGAAGCTGGCCCAGGTGAGAGGACCCTCACCCTTCTAACGCCCAGAGCAGGCCTTGCATGAAGCCCCCACCTGCACCCACCATGGGGCTCCTCTTTCTCAGACCCCTTCCGCACCTCTCCCAGGCTCAGGCCAGTGGGCGAGTCTGAATCCGGACCCAGGCAGGACCCTTCCCAGGACACCTCCCTTTTCCCTCGGCACCGATGTGTCCTGGGACACAGGGGAGTGGGGGACCTCAGTGCCCTCTCCCAGCCCAGTTGAAGTGTTACCGCCCACCCCGTGGTTTCAGATCATCCGTCAGGTCCAGGCCGCGTTTCCCTTCTTCAGGGACGACTACGACGGCTGGAAGGACTCCATCCGCCACAACCTCTCCTCCAACCCATGCTTCCGCAAGGTGGGGCCGGGCGAAGGGTGCAGCCTGGGGCACCGGGTGGGCGTGGAAGGCCTGACATTGAGGGGCTGGGCAGCCCCACCCAAGCCTGCACCCCCCCCTCACCAGGTGCCCAAGGACCCTGCGAAGCCCCAGGCCAAGGGTAACTTCTGGGCGGTCGACGTGAGCCTGATCCCAGCTGAGGCACTGCGGCTGCAGAACACGGCCCTGTGCCGGCGCTGGCAGAACAGGGGCCAGCGCCGCACCTTCGCCAAGGACTTGGGCCCCTACGTGCTGCACGGCAGGCCTTACCGGCCACCCACCCCTCCGTCGGCGCCCAGTGAGGGCTTCAGCATCAAGTCCCTGCTAGGGAACCCCGGGGACAGGGCACCCTGGCCCCGGCTGGCATCACAGGGAAGTCCAGTCCCAGCCCATTCTCGGGAGGAGGCAGGGCCCACTCCACCGCCTCCCTCCTCTGAGAGACCTCTTTGGCCCCACTGCCCCCTCCAGGGGCCCACAGGAGAGGGGCAGACTTCCCAGTGGGGAAACACTCAGCCCTCACCCCTCTCCCCAGAACCCAGAGCCTGGCCCCTGCACTTTCTGCAGGGTACTCCAGACCCCGGGGCACTGCCTGGCGGGGGCCACAGGGACCCGCTCTGGGGGCAGCTGCCCACCTCCTACTCACCCATCTACACTCCCAATGTGGTAATGCCCTTTGCCTCACTCCCACCCTCCTCCTGCCCCCAGTGCCCACCCACAAATAGCCAGTCCTACTGGCGGGTGGCCCCTGAAACCCGTGGGCCCCCAGGGCTGCTCTGGGATCTAGACACCCTCTTCCAGGGTGTGCCACCCAACAAAAGCATCTACGACGTGTGGGTTAGCCACCCTCGGGACCTGGCAGCCCCGGGCCCAGGTTGGCTACTCTCCTGGTACAGCCTCTGAGGCCACCTGGGCAGGGGATGCTTCCTCTCCAGTCCCATCTACTCCTGTGGGCCCCAGGGAAACTACAGCAGCTGAGACCAGAGTCCACGATGTTTATTAGAATAGCCCCTCACCCCCCACCCCACCTAAGGGCTGCCGCTCGGCAAGCAGGAACCTGGCCCTGACACCACCCCCACCCCAAGAGGCAAGGCTGGAGGAGTGGGCATCAGCCCAGAGGCACCCTTCCGGATCCCATCTCAGGCTTCTATCCACCCTTCCAGATCCCATCTTAGGCTTCTATCCGTCCGTCCATCCATCCATCACCATCTGTCACCTCCCCGAGCTCCAGGCTGGGGGAGGGAGAGCCCAATGGGGGCTCCAACCTAAAATCCTGCCCTCCCTCAACTGTCTGGAAGAAGCAGGTAGCACCTTTTTTGGGGGAGGGCAAGGGGTTAAAGAATGAAGACTGGACCCTACGAGGTCCTGGTGGTGGTGGTGGGACTATAACAGTAAAGGAACTTACACCATTTTAATACCAAGTCTGATTTTTGGGGGCAGGGGTGGTGCCTGGGTCTGCCTTCCTTGGCTCAAGGATCCCCTGCTGTGTGCCGCGATAACAGCAAATGGTGATAAGGTGGGAGCTGAAGGCCTGTGGCCCAGTTGGGAGGTGGGGGGGAATCATTTTCCCCGGGTGTAACATTCCTCCAGAAGTGGGGGTAGGGTGGAGGTGGGCTTGGGGAGTTTAGGAGGCTGTCAGCCCCCAGAGGTCAAGGAGGTTGTGCCCTGGGAAACAGGGTATGGGGACTTCACTGCAGCCTCTGCCAGCAGAGGCACGACCCCAGACCCCTTGGGTAGGGCCGCAGGCAGAACTACGGGGGCAGGCCCTCTGGGGGTACGAGGGCCGAGCTGGAGCCACTGTCGGGCGCTGGGCTTGGAGGGCTGCCGGGGGATGGCGTGGGAGTACAGGGAGTCCCGGTGAGCGGGCTGTCGGTGCTAAAGGAGGAGGGCGTCCCGGAGCGCGAGACCCTACGGCGCCGAGGTGGCCCCAGCGCGACTTGCCCCACTCGCTCAGCGAACTTGAGCGAGCAGACAGTCTCCCCGAGATCCTCCGGCCGCGTGGAGATCTGCGGGGAGGCGGTGGTGGTGGGAGAGCCCCAAGTGGGCGGTGCCTGGCATGCAAACGATCCTCCCGCCTCCACGCTCCGCCCCCGCCGCCCACCTGCAGCAGCAGCACCACGGTGGCGCCGGGTCCGAGTGCTGGCTGCAGCAGGCGCGTGAGCTGCGAGTCTCGGAAGGGCACGTGGGGCCGGCGGGCCCGCAGCGCGGCCATCACACCTCCCAACGCCAGCAGGGAGCGGTTGATTGTGCGGGCCTCCCGCTGCCGCCGAGCCGCGTCCCCGGATCCCCCGGACGCACCAGTTGCCCCCGCCTTCCAGGCGCGCTCGGATCCGGCCAGGTCCACCAAGTGCAGCGTGCCTGCCAGGAAGAGCGCAGCCCGACGTGGAGGACAGCAGAGCCCGGTACGCCGTGGCCCCCCAGCAGGGATCCGGGACGAGCAGTGGTACCTGTGGTGCCCGGACCCTGCGGCGAGGATGCAGCACGCAGCATCAGCGTGACCAGGGCGTGGGAGCGGGAGCTGTGCTGATTCATGGCTGTGGCCGCGGTGGCCCGGTTGCTCCTGGCCAGGCTCAGCATCTGAAGGGTGGAGAGGCAGGGCTGGCCTGGTGCGGGTCCCCACTCCCAGGCTGGAGGACAGGGCCGGCCAGTGGGACAAGCAGTGCCCACTGGGCAGCCTTACCTGGTGCAGTGTGTCCAGGTTGGGCACGTCCCAGTGGGTGAGGCCCGCGACCTGGACTCCCCCCTGGCCTGCTGGGCCCTGCCTCACTGCCAGGCGCTGGGGAGGCCCTTGGGCCAGGAGGTCCCTGGTGGGAAGGAGGGGAGGTTTGGTTCTGGGGCCCTTAGGGAATGGGAGGTGCCTTGGGCCTGGTGGGGAGGAGGCGGCCTCACTGCGCCCCTGACCTGACAGCCTCGTTGTAGACCTCCACCATGCTGAGGGTCACACGGTGCTGCCCTCCGGCTCCCATCTCCCGGAACAGCGACTGCAGAGCCCTAGGGGCTATGCCGGGGTCCTCAGGTGGGCCCTGGGGGTCAGGGCACCACACTTGGGCTCATATCACAGCTGCCACCCCGAGCCCCCTGGACTGTCCCCTAGGGAGTGGGCTGCACCCCACCTCCATGCTGTATGTCTTTCCGGTTCCAGTCTGACCATAGGTGAAGATGCAGACACTGTAGCCGCGGAGGCAGGACAGCACAGCTGGCTCCAGCTCCCCAAAGACCTCGGGGTGGGGAGAGGAGGGATGTCCTGAGCCCGTGATCAGCTCCCTTTTCAGGGAAGTGGTGTGGGAGGGGATTCTTGGGGGTGCAGTGAGGTGAGGAGTGTGAGCAGAGCTTAATTCTGCTTGGACTTGGGCTCCAGGGGATCACTGCTGGAGGGTGGACCTTCCCTCACCCAACAGACACAGAGGAGGCTCCCTGGAGAAAGTGACATTTGCCTATGGTCTGAGGCAAAAGTAAGAAGTAGCCAGACAAGAGGAGATGCAACAGGAAAATGGAGTAGCCCATGTAAAGGCTAGAGCCCTAGAAACCCTGTGGAGCTGTAGTCCAGATGCCAGAATCAAACCCTTCTATGGTCAGAGGTAAGTTATTTGTCATTGGAGGTGGGGACCACAGTGGCATGTACCAGTGGCCTAGAAAAGCCCTTGACACACAAAGGTAAGGGGTGAGGGGGCCAAGGGCTTTCATGCTGCTGGCTACTGGAAGGCTGCGGGCTCGGTGGTTCATCAGGTCTGCACAGTTGCTAAGGGTGAGATCACTGGGGTGAGGTGGGCTGTGGCCCCATCCCAGAGAACACTGGGAACACTGGGGTGGGGGAGAAGCTTGGTGACAGACAACTGCGGATCTTGGGTTTGGACAGCAAGGGCCCAGAGAGCAGTGAGCAAGGGCGACCAGAGCTCTGGAGAGGGTGGGACCCTGGGAAGTGGGGAGGAGCGTGGCCACCTGCCGGTCACTGTGATTATACTGCCTGAGGGGGGTCTGGTGGCAAAAGAGCCTCAGAGGCCATCAGGTGACCAGATCCGAGTCCCCAGCAGCTCTGTCCATCTCTAAGGCCCTCCCCACTAGGCCTCAGCTCTTGGAAGCTCTGGCAGGCAAAGCTTGCACACACGTAGAAATGGCATGTGTAAGGCAAGTTGGTGGTGGGTGAAGACATGAACTGAGAAATAGTTCCTGCTTTTCCATGAGTGTGGTGGTAAGGGGGGAAGGAGGGAGGGTTTTTGGCAGCATGGGAACCAAGGCTCAAACCTTGCCTGCTTACCTACCCACCACCCACCTCAGCTGCAAAGCAAGATAAGGCTGGGCATGCCAGGGGTGCCCACCCTCACAGCTAGGTGGACCCTGGACCCAGGATATGGGGGTTGGGCAGCCAGGGCAGTACGGCAAGGAGGCATCAAGACACAGCCTGCATAGGCAGTAACCTTCACTAGACAAGCACGTGGTCCTATGTTGCCCGCTAAAATACTATTTTTTGCCAATGTTAACCTTCCTGTCTAAATTCCTCGGTTGTTTTCTCCTGAACCTATAGAGCTTGGGGTGGGAGAGGAGATGCAGAGAAGGAACATCCCAGAAAGAAAGGAGGTGCCCAGCTGAGCTGCTGCTTCCCACACCCAGAGGCTCCCTTCCCTTCCCTACTGGAGTCCCAGCCACCCTCACTCCTTAGGGTGCACAGATGAAGAAGAGAAAGTGGAACCTCTTTTGGGCTGGTGGAGGACAGGGTGGGGAGACTCTGAGGAAGGGTCATGATAGATGCAAGGGCGGGTAGGGTGGCACCTCCTCCTGGCTGGCATCTGGAGGGAAGACCCAGTCCAGATGGAAGCGGCGCTGGCGCCCACGATAGCAGGTGGTGACGATGCCGCCTGGGCCAGGCTCTGTGGCCACCAGTCTGGATGGGCACCCAGGCCTCAGCCGACACAGCACACGGATATTTCCTGGGGGTGGAGTTCAGGTCAGCAGGTACAGGCCTAGGCTCCAGGCTCTGAGAGGCTCCCTTTCCTCCCTGCCTCCCACCCAGTCCCCAAGCCTGCCATACCCTTGGGCTCCAGCAGCCGCCCTTGGCATCCCATGGGGGGCCCCTGCTGCTCCTCAGAGACCTGGGTCCCAGCCCCTTCAGCTGACAGTGCCCCAAGGGCCCAGGAGACCTGGGGGAATGGATATGAGGAAGGAAGAGGGAGCAACAGAGGACCAGCGGGGTGGGGAGAGGAGCACTGAGGATAACACTGGGGAACTGCGTAGAGTTGCCGTGGGGTTCCATTACCCTCGGGTCCTCAGACCCTTGAAGCATCATTAGGTGAGCCCCAGGAACCTGAGGGGACCACAGGTGAGGAAACCATACAGGTCACATGGCCAACCCTAGGTCTCATCTCAGTAGCTGTCCGGTTCTGTTAGCACACGCAAATCCCGAAGGGCTGGGCATGCTGGGACCCCTGGGGCAGAACATTAAATGAATTGCAGATGGGGGAGGCTAGCAGGGGAGGGAAGCTGACCTGTCCCCGGGCCTCGCTCAGTGAGCCCTGGCAGCTCTGGGTAAAGGTGTTGACCAGCCCTCGGAGGTCCCCGCAGCCCTGACGCAGGCTGGCCATGCGTGCCTGAAGTCCTGATAGGAAAGGCTGTTGGGAGGGCAGGTGCATACCCCACGGCCCTCCACAAGCCTCACCCTAGCCCCACGCCCTTACCTGCCAGCTGTCCAAGCATCTGCTGCAGTTCCTGCCTGCAGTTCCGCTCTGTCTCTTGCTGGAGCTGCCGGAGGGCCCCCTGAAGGCCCTGAAGCTGTACTTCCTGGGCTCCCAGCTGCCCCACCAGACCCCACCCCTGTCACTGAGGGAACAGGCACTCACCAGGCCTCAGCCTTTCCCTCTCCAGGGTCCAGCCCTCACAGGGCCCCTGGGGCCCCACGCCCACCTGAACTCGGAGGGCTTCTGTGGTGTCCTGGGCCTCCTGAAGCTGGTTCTGGAGCTCCACCAGGGCTTCTGCTTCCTCCTAGAAACCAAGAGGGAACTTGGAGAGGGGCACTCACCGCACCCTTCTACTGGTGGCAAAGTCAAGTCCAGAGGGGTGGGCAGAGCTGGCATGAACCCATGCCTCCAGACCCCATGCAAGGGAGTTCCCATGCTCCCCTGGGGCCAGTCTTTCGAGGTTTCTCTTATGATCTCAGTCTACCTGTGGGGCTGCCTTGCTATTCTGCTGCTGGGAGCCCTGCTTGACCACTCACAAGGCCCCCAGGAGCTTAGGAAGCTGTTGGGGGCCCAGTGAGGAGGGCTCTGAGCTGCAGGGCAAAGCCGCTAAGGAGCAGGGTACCTGAGCGATCCCCAGTGGGACACTGGGTCCCCAGTGCAGCAGGAGGTCTCGCGTGAGGCTCAGACTCTGTTTCAGGGCCTCGTTCTCCAGGGTTAGGTGCTGGACCCTTTTTTCTGAGTCAGTGGCCCCCTGTGGGGGAGGAAAGTCCTCAGGACCCTCCTGGAAGCTCAGCCCCGTTTGAGCGCCCCTTCCCCACTTCCTGCCAGCAGCCTCACCACTCCTAGGCGCAGCCGGCCCAGTTCCTCTTCCTGCTGTTCCAGCTGTTCCTTCAGCTCTTCCAACTGGAGAGGAATTGAGGGGGACAGAGTGGAACACCTCTTTCTGGCTCCCCACCCCAGTTCCTGCTCACTCACGGTCCTCACCTGTCCGAGGATGAGCTGCCAAGCTCTCTGTTCCTCCTCCAACCCAGAGAGCTGCTGTCCCTGGGCCTCTCCTCTCAGTGCTTCCCCCAGGGCTGGGGCAGGATGGGACGGGGGCCCTATGGGGGGCAGACTCAGTTAGGACTGGGGAGGTCTCTGGCCTAAAGAGGAGGCAGCTCAGGGGCAGGGCTGGGCTTGGAACCCCGCACCCCAGGCCACCGGGGACTCAATGGCTCCACTCCCTCCACAGGTCCCTGCTCAACTGTCTGCTCCTACACACCATCAGCAGCAGGGGTCTGTGCCCCGGAGCCCGGCTGAGTCCCGTGGAACAGAGCCTGCCTCTCCCTGGGGCCCCGACTCCATGTCAGGAGGGCCAAGAGCTGACTGGTCACCGCCAAGAGTGGGGGCACCTCAATGGGCTGTGAAGGAGATAAGAATCAGGGGAGACTGTGGGAACTGTGATGGCTGGGAAGAGGGGATGGGGATGCTGAGTGGACTCATAGAAAAAAAGGAGCTTTTTAGATCAGGCTGTCTAAGGGCAAAGCAGGAGCTGCCTCCTGATAAAAACAGGGTACAGTGAAGTCCTTAGAGGTCCCAGGAGCTGAGAAGGGTCAGGAAAACGGGAACACGGTGTCCCTCAGCCCTGCTCACCTTGCCCGGATCGAGAAGATTCCCGCAGCCTTCTTCTGCCCCCAGCTGGACAGAGAGGAACTCGGCAAGGCGCAGGAGAGCCTCTTCAAGGGAGACGGCGGCAGGAGGCCCCTGGGCTCCCCCTTCCGACCCATCCGCAGACTCGAAACAGCCTGTGGAGCCAAGCGATGGTACCGGAGTCACGTGCTAGAGGCTGGGCCTCCAAAGGCACCCGCCAGACCCTCCCTCCCAGTGAGGTCAGGGCATTCCTCCCTCTCTCGGACGCCCCCGGGTTTCCGCGCCTCCCCAACCCCCACGGCACCTACCCGGCAGGCCGCTCAGCTCGCCCTCGGGGTCCGGTGTGGGCTGGTCTGGGCGGCGGCGACCTCTGGGCCTGCAGCGAGCGCTCTAGGGAGAGGATGGGGAGCAGGGGAAGCCCCTGAGGAGGGGGCAGGCCGCCTTTGGGGCTCCCTCCGGGGACCGGCCCGGAGGCGTTGGGGCCGAGGTCACTGGCTTCCAACACCTGAACAGAGACGGGGTCCTCAGCACGGCCCCCACTCCCCAGCGTCTGCATCCTGACTTCGAGGGCCGCGCGGGCCTGCCAGGACCCGACTCTAGGGCGCAGCGACCACCCCCGCTCACCTGGCCGGGGTCGCCGGGGTCCGCGGCCGCCGCCGCCTCGCCATCCCTGCGGAAGAGGCTGTAGAAGATGTAGATGAGCAGTGAGTAGAAGGCGTACATGGGGAGCGGGGCGGCAGAGGGCCCCCACTTCGCGCCGCCCCGCGTCCCCGCGCCCCAGCTCCGCACCGCCCGCCGCAATGCCGGTGCGCATGCTCGGGTGGCCGCCCCCGCGGCGAAGAGGCGCGGGGACAGGTGTCCGGGGGCCGCAGCAGCCCCTTCTCGAAGCCCCGCCCCCAACCCTACTTGGTGGAGACCCCCGCCTCTCCGAGCCTTCGGCCGACAGGTGCCCGCGCGGCTCCGCCCCCTCCTCGCGGCCCCGCCCCAATCCCCGCCCCCAAGGCAGCACCTCCTCCTCCGAACCCCGCCCCTCTCCTGCCGAGCCGCCCCGCCGCTCTAGCCTCCGCTGCTCTCGGTGGTGGCGCGCCGGGGCGGCACTCTCCGGGGGAACCCAGACTGCCTTCGAGGCTGCTGGGCGGGCGGAGGGCAGGCGCGGCCTCCCGCTGCTGCTCCGTCTGCGGCCGAACAGATCTGGAGCTGCGCACCGGGCCGGAGGCGCGCCGGGGCCCGCGCCGCCTCCCTGCGGGCAGGAACCAGGCCCAGGCCACGCGTGGGCCTGACGCCCCCCACTCTGACCCTCGATCCCTTGGGCCCATGTCCTTCGGGCCCAGACCCCACGCCGCTGAACACTCCCCTCTCCTCCCGTCTCTAATCCCTGAACACTAATCCCTGGCCGCATTAGTGTTCAGCAGCCTCAGGGCCCTGGAAAGTTTAGGACTGAACCTATCTCAAGACTTAGAAATGGGGCCCTAGAGCCTGGGAGTCCCGGACAGCGGCCCTTAGTGTTCCAGCTTCTTCACTTTTTCTTCCTCTCCCGAGTTCAGGATTCCCTTCCAGCCGCCACCTCAAACTCAAGACCAGCTGAGGTGCCATGGCTCCCAAATCTGGGGATGAGTGGGGCGCAGCTCTCTCCCAGCTGGTGCTTGGAGCAGTGTCTCTGCATGCAGCCATGTGCACTGCCCAGGTAAGTAGACCTGTGAGGGGTCCTGGAAAAAGGCCCAGGTGTTCCACCAGACCTCTCCCCCTCTACCCTGAAGCCCCGTCCCCTAATCCCAAGGTCTCAGGAATTGGGGGAGGATGGGGGGCATTAAGTCCAAAGGCCAGGTGGCGATGAGAGCCCAGAACCTTCCTGTTTAAATAGGTAGCTTGGCCTCCTTTCCACATCTCCTCCTTTCCTGTGTTGACAGGCAAGCCGAGGGGCTGCTGCTGGCTTCCTTCTTCAGGCCTTGGCTGCAGCCACCATGCTAGCCCCAGGGCTGGGTACAGATGAAGACTGTTTGGCTGGAGCCTGGGTGGCCACTGTCATCGGCCTGCCCCTTTTGGCTTTCGATTTCCACTGGGTGAATGGGGACCACTCTTCTGCTAATCTGCTTCTGGGAGGAGGCATGGTGCTGGCCATGGCTGGTGATCATCTCGGTGCCGAGGGCCGAACCGTAGCCAGCCAGGCAGTCGTGCTGGTGGTCTCAGTGACCATACTCATCGTGGCTGTCTTCACAGCCAACACTTATGGGATGTGGGGGGGTGCCATGCTGGGGGTGGCCGGCCTCCTGATCCGGCTGGAGGAGGACAAACTGCTGCTGCCAAAAGAGGATGCTGGTCGCTGGGCTATGGCTGTGGGCAGCTGGGCCTACTGCCGAGCCCTACATACACAGCACCTGCAGTGGGGGTGACAGGTGGAGACGGTGCAGCAAGGCTTCCATCCTGGCTACCACCGCCTGCTTCCAAAACAGGCCTGCCCCTGGAGCATCTTCCCGTGGACACAGACTCTCCTTCTCCCCCACAGGGACTTGCTGCAGGTTGACTTGTCAACCTGGCCATGTGGGGACTTGTCTAGACCCTTGAAGGTGGACAGACTCTGAGGCACACTTTGGAGCGTGATTCTGGGCAGGACAGGGTTATGGGTCCAGAGAGAAGGTGGTCTCCAATAAACTTTAGGGATGCAGTAGGAATGTGGAAACTGCCCTTTCTATGAGGGATTCGTGGGCTCCTGCATTGGCTCTCTAAGGCTCCAGGCAGCAACTGGTTCTCTGGGACAAGGGCGGGGGGATGCACTCTGGTAGTCTGGCCTCCTGCTGGCACCTTTGTCAGGAGGGCTCCCAGAACTGAGAGGACATAATTCTGGACTTTGGTAGAGTCCCAGATATCCTGGCCTGGCAGGTGGCCCCCCGGGACGTTGACCTTCATCGGCTGTTAGCTGCGGTCGGGCCAGCGGAGGCCTGGGCACAGCTGTTCCAGAAACTATCCCATCTCAGGGCTGTCACCACCTTTGTTTGCACCCCTGATTCTAGCCAGCCTATCCCAGCCAAATCCTAATTACCTCAGACGCTCAGTTTCCCGTAGGCCATTCTTCGCCCCATCCCGCCCCCAGGGTTTGGAACCGGCTTCGGCAGAGCAGTGGGTTAGGTTCGGAATCCGAAATGTCATCCCCACTGCAGGCCTCCCGAGGCAGGCTCTCCCGAGGCAGGCTCTCCCCTCGCGTCTTTGAAACTTAAGGTTTCGCAAAGGACCTAGATGGGTGGTCGGTGATTTGCACGCTCGGGCCTTTCCAATCCGGAGAGCTGGGCCAGAGCCCCGCACCCGCAAACCCGAGTTCTGGAGGACAAAGGCGCACACACGCCCGCGTGCGGGACCCGCGAGTGCAGAGTGCGGGGAGGCCCCCAAGCGCCTGCTCGCCCTGATCCTGCCCCGCCCCCAGGTGCGCGCCCGGACGCGTAGCCGGGCCCCGACCCTTTCCGGCCCCCCTTCTGCAGGGGGTGGGCCCTGGGGCGCCTCCGCCTGCCCAGTGGCTCTGGCCACCGCGCTGTCTCACCCCGAGTAGCGTTCCTATTGGCTGCGTGCGGGGCTCACGTGACGTGGAGGGCGGAGGGGCGGTGGCGGGGGGAGAGCGCAGCGAAAACAAAGATGGCGGCCGCGCCGGGGTTGGTGGCCGCCGCGGCTGCGGGGCGACGCGCGGGACAGGCCCACTGAGGCGGCGGGAGCGGGGACTGCGGGTCGCGGCGGCGGCGGCGAGAGGGCGGCGGGAGCGCGCAGCGCCCCTAACTTCCAGCCGCGGGAGCGCGCCGGCACCCGCTCGCCGGGCCGGCCGGCCGCGATGTCCGGCGCCGAGGAGGCCGGCGGGGGCGGCCCGGCCGCGGGGCCCGCCGGCGCCGTGCCGGCCGGAGTCGGAGTCGGGGCCGGGCCCGGAGCGGCCGCGGGGCCGGCGGCGGCGGCGGCGCTGGGCGAGGCGGCGGGGCCCGGGCTTCCCGACGAGGCGGGCCTGGCCGGTGCCCGGCAGCTGCAGGAGGCGGCCGGCGACCCCGACGCACCGCCCAAGAAGCGGCTGCGGGCGGCCGAGGCGGCCGAGGCGGCGGCGGCGGCAGCGGGCAGCGGGAAGCTGGAGGAGCGACTCTACTCGGTGCTGTGCTGCACCGTCTGCCTGGACCTGCCCAAGGCCTCCGTGTACCAGGTAGGGCCGCCGGCCCGACCCCGACCCGGCCCGGGCTCCAGGCCCCGCAGCCCGCCCGGAGGACGCCTTCTGTCCTGACGTCCGCATTCTCCCCTCGGCGGGACTCCAGCGCCTGTTCCGAGTCTCCTTATTCTTTTTGTCAGATCTTATTTCCTGCTTGGAATCTCCTTATTCCTTCTCGTAATCTTTCTTGATTACCAACTTGAATCTCTCAACTCTTACTTGGAATTGTCGTCTTCTCTTTTACAAATTCCCCCATTGCTCTGTCCTCAACGTCCTCCCCCAACCCACCATCACAGACTGAGCCCAATGGAGACCTGGTGACATGGACACGTCCCCCAGCCTCTGCCTGCTGCCCTTCATTCCCAGGGCTCAGGGCGCCCCCCCGTCCTTTTCTTCACTCAAGAGCTTTTCTGTTCTTTTCACAGCCACCCCCCCCCAGCCTATTCCTGTGCTTCTCCTGTACCCCTTCTCTTTACCTTTCTTCCATTGCTTTCCCAAGTGAAAGAATCCTCTTTGCCCATTTTTTTTTTTCTTAAAGAACATGAAGGACATAGGGATTTCCCTCCCTTCTCTCCCTCCCTGGTCTGGATGAATGCTTTGCCTCAAGCTTCATTGTCTGGAGAACCTTCTCCAGCCCCAGCTTATGCTGTGTCTTCTGCATGAGCTATGCCCTGAGTTAGGCTTCCCCACCCCAGCCCACTTTGCCTCCACGAGGCCCTAGCTTCCTAGGCTACCAGAGTTCCAGGGGGTCTGTGCACCTTCTTCCCCATTCACTGTGAGGGCTGGGCCCAGAGCGCTTAACCAGAGAGGCAGTACCTGACCCAGGTGGATATACCATGTACCTCCTACCAAGTAGCAGCAGAAGCAGACCTGGTATACAACCAGAGCTGGTGTGCAGTTCTGGAATCCTGATATGGCCATCTCCTGTCTCTCTCAACACCTCAGACCCCCCACCTCTGATCTATGCCACCCCCTCCTCAGAGAACTCCATTGAAGAAGAAGCAGGTTTTCTGTCTACCTTATTTTATACTTATAGGATCTGGGAGTAGCTAATGAGAGTGTGTTTCCCCTTTATCTGTTAAAACTATTGGCTCTAGGCGAGGGGGGTTAATTTGTAGTAAGCCAGTGCTGGGGCTGATCTGGGTTGTCATTTCCCCTGATCTGAATCTCTTAAGTCTTTTCTGTTGCCTGGCATGAGGTGTCTTGGGAGGACCCCAGCTTTCCTGGATGATGAGGAGAGGAAAATGTGTTGGAGGGAGAGTGGGTTGAGCTGTCAGGAAAGAGGGCAGAGGCTGTCAACTCCTAGGCTTCAGAAAGCTACTGGACGGGAACCCTAGCTCAAGAATATGTGATCCTTCTTTTATCTAGCTTCCCTTAGATCCAGCTAGGGGAGCACTCCTACCAGCTGCTGGAGTGAACAGGTACCACTTCAGTCTTGGGGTGCCCTCAGGACCTGTCCACCTTTCAAATCCCTCTTTTCCTGGCCCATGGTCTCTGGATCCTCCCAGGTAGAACTCTTCCTCTGTGGGCCCTGAATGAGACCCCAGGGAGCCAAGCCAATGATGGGGGTCCCAGGGGATAACCTTGTCTCTCTCCCTTCAGTGAATGGGCTGATGCCACACCAGGAAGTCCGGTGGGCCACCTGGTTCTACCCCTGGTCCACTCTGTCCCCTAACTGGGGCTTGCTCATCATAGAGAAAGAACCACAGCTCTGCCTCTGAGCCAGACTGGTTCCAACCGGCCCAGCCCATACTATGCTGGAAGCTGAGCTTTTTCCTGAGCAGGCAAGAGACAGGCAGCCTGGAGGCTCCCATAGAGAGGAAAAGTCCTGGACCTGTCCCTGACCTGTAGTCCTCCCTAGGCCATAGCCTTCCCCTGACCTATGATTTCTCAGCAGCTATTCTGGGACAAACTAGTGGAAACAAAAAGAACCCTGGGCCCAGACTCTCAACTGTAGACTCTGCCTCCAGCCTTCCATCCACTTCACCACCCCATTCTTTCCAGATGATACAGGGGCTTCAGTAGTATAGGTGTTCCCCTCGTTTCTCTGGAAGTCTGGAGAAAGCCCTAAAACTTGAGATTTGTGGACAAGCCCTGGGCTGTAGAAGGGTTGGCACTCCCCTTGGCTGCACACAGACCTACCATGTGATGTGGTTGGGGCATGTGGGGCCAGCCTGCCCAGCCGTCTCCATGCCTAGCAATTCAAGTACAGTGAACAACAGGACGTCCTGTGGGAAAGGGACCTGCTGCATCGATACCTCCCTCACCCTCATGGTATCCTGTGTGCAGTCACTGCTGTTCCTCCATTTTAGCGGTAGGGACATGGTGGGGCAGGGAGCCAGGACAGGTGCTGAGGCCCCAAGTTGCTTTCATCCAGGCTGTGTTTGGTCATGGGTGGTGTGGGCTATGCAAGCTGCCACTGCAGGGCCCTCCTCGGTGTAAGCCCAGCCCCCGTTTCCCACTAGCCGCCTCGGACTGAGCCAGTATCTCTGGTAGGGGAGTCTCATGGGCAACGTGCCCTGCTCTTGCACCTGCTGCCCAGCATTCTACCTGACCCCAGCAGAACACAAAGTTCAGAGGAGCACAAGCCACCCTACACACCCTGGGCTGCTGGCTCTGGTGGCAATGGAGCCAGGCTGGTTGTGGTGCCCCAGCTCCGGGGCGAGAAGGGCCAGGTGGCCATGTTGAGCCCACAGGCCTCGGAAGCTGACCAAGAGCCTACCATCCAGCCACCCAGACCTCACCTCTGTGACGCCAGGTTAGCATTGGGTGGTGGTGAGAGCTCCCCTCTGGAGCAGACATGGCCTAGACAGATGGACATTCCCAGGGCCCATGCCCTGACAGATCCAGAATAGGCGGGGTCCAGTCAAGGCTCTCCTTGCTGCGCCTACACTCAGCCAGGGACGCAGCAGGTGCAGAGCTGGCTTTGATGTTCTCGTGTGGGTGTCAGGTATGTCCTGGATGACAGGCCTGACAAGGTAGGCACCACCTCTGGAGTCTGGGGTAGGCTCCAGGACAGACAGCCACCCAGGAGCTTGTGGCTCATCTAGGCTGGGCCAGCAGGTGGGCAGCATGCATAGGGCACAGAGGAGCAGCTACTACCAGACCCCTCACCTCACTCCTGGGTCCTCCCCCAGCACAAGGTCCAGTGGGGTCTTCCATGAGACAGAACTAGCCCCAAGCCCCAGGCCTGTGTCTGGAAGAGGGAGCTGTGTGTCTTTCCCATCCCTCAGGGGGTTTCACTGAGGCCAGGGCAAGCTCTAGGCCACAAAAGCTATCTGTGTCGTGATGGTAGGTCAGGTTCAGTTGGGATGGCTCTGTCATGGAGACAGTTCAGCCTGCACCTAACTGGCCCTTCCAGCCTCCATACCACCTGTGTTGCCCCTCTGCTCCCTCTGCCCCATGCTATCCCTGCATTCTCCCCCTGTGTACCTCCTGTGCTTCTCCAGCTCCTTCCTCTGCACACGCCTCGAGGTTCCAATTTCTGCTCTCCCTGCCCCTGCAGTGCCTATTCCCCTAAGTGCCTGCCTCTCCACCTGACCTATAGCACTTAGCACCACCTGCCCCTTGGAGAGCAGGTTATGTCCTCCTGTGCCCCCACCCCAACCTTTCGTGCTCAGGACTCAGCCCAGGTCCTGGTGTGAGGGTCCCGTGACCTCTTTGTCCTCCATGTTGGCGAAAGGGTCCAGAAGTGGGGGCTGGGGACCTTGTCTCCACCAGGCTGTGCAGCACACAGGTGCTCACCACCCCTGTGGCCTGCCCGGCCTCCGACCACCATGTAGGCCCTGGCCAAGGCCCTCCATTGTTTCGCAGAGCCCCGAGGCTGCTGGCCCTTTTCTAAGAGTCCTGAGGGGATCCCCTGGCATCCTCCCTGAGTGCAGCCTGCCCCTGGGCTGGGGTCCTGGGGCTGCCCACCTGTGCCTTGCATGGCTGGAAGCCCCAAAACTCCTTCCCCAGCTCCAAGCAGTGGCCTTACTGGGCTATGGTAGGTTGGTTCATTGGATCAAGAAGGGTAACATAAGAGGGATATTAAAACACATTCACTTAGTCCTCTAGAATCCACGAGGGCAGAGAGGACGGTGTGTGTGTAATCTCTAGAAAGTGAGGAGGTGTGTTTTATGGTGGTGGTAATTTGTCATCCTGGTTCCTTTTAGATTGTTCTGTGTCTATGTTCAGGGACATCAAAGCTTGAGAGATTGGCCAGTCCTGCTTGGGCACTGGCTATGCCATCTTGTGATAGCTCTGTTGGTTTTAAAACCTAGACACTAGCCTGGCTGGAGGACTTGGGATCTGACTTTACCCCCAGTAACTGTGTGTCCTGGCCAGTGCTTGGCTTCTTTAGATCCCACTTTTGATTTAAGTGGTTAGGAGGAGGCAGGTGATGGGGGGAGTGGAGGGCCATGGGGGGTTGCTAGGGTAAGGCATAGGGGGTGGCAGGGCAGGGGGCCATGGGCAGTGCTACCTTAGAAGGTGGTCAGTGCCCAGGAGGAAGGAGGATTCAGAGAGCAGGGCCAGAGCGGGGCTATTAGGGCCTGTGCCCACAGGGAAGCCCTTGGCTGAAGGCAGAGTTGCAGGGACCCAGGTAGCAGGAAGGCTCTGAAATGTAGTGGCCACCTGCTGTGGACATACCACCTGTGCTTGGTGTGGCTGGGCCCAGCCAGTAGGCTGCTGTCCACCAGGTGGGCTTACCTTGGGCAGCTGGTGAGCAGCTATGCAGGAAGTCTGCTTGTCTTAACTCAGTTGGTGGCTCACTGGGTTCTAGCTTGAGCCTGCTGTTGGGGCTGGAGGGCCAGTGACCTCCCTCCCTAGAACTCACCGTCTCCCCCAGGAGAGCAGGGTCTATGAGCAAGACCTATGGGACAGCCTACCCAGAGGGTTACTCTGGGCTGGGCTGACTGAGCTTGTGTCATACTCGAGAGGCTCTAAGAGGAAAGGGATGCTGTGGCCGACGTGCTAAGGGGGGAGGGGCCTGGCCTGGCATCCTGCGCCAGTCCAGCTCTGAGGATAGGCTTGCCCAACATGGCATGAGGAGCTGCTCCACAGAACAGGGCCCTTCAGAATGGGTGGGCTCCTGATTTCCAGGGGGCCACTTGTATGGGCAGTATGTGATGCCTGGAGGGCAGTGGGACCCAGTCAGCAGAGCCTCTCTCACCCGTTGGGCTCATACCTCAGTTGGGCCATCTAGAGCACAGACAAGAGGCTGGTGGGCCTCTGCTCGGATGGGGTCCGGAGGCCCTTCATTCAAGAGGTAGCTGTAGAGCCAGAGTGGGGCTACCTGGCCCCAGGCATGTGAGGGCGTCCTGACGTGGTGGGGTACTGTGTCTCAACCTCACTTTCAAGGGAGCTAGTAAGTTTCCTTCCTCCCCTGGCCAGTTTACATCTCTGCCTCCACCTCCCTTGTGGCCTAGAAGCTGGAGCGCTCCTCGCCCATTGGCTCCAGGGCCTTGGTGGTTGTGTACTGTCCCTGCCTCCTCCCTCCAGCCTCCTGTGGTCTGTGGGGAGCCACAGAGACCATGGTCAGTGTGGGCTCTGGGCTCTGAAGCCTCCCACAGGGCAGCAGGCAGCACATAGCACCTGGGACCCTGCCTCGTCCTCACACAGTGTCCCTGGCTTCCACTGACCTGTGTGGCAGATGATCCAGCAAGCTTTTCCCATTTTCCTCCACCTCAGGGCAGGCCTTTGCCTTTCCCTGGTGCCCAGAGGATGAGAACCCACCACCACAGAACTATCCCTACCCTCCAGCCGGTCCACACGTCTAAAGCTGCTGCTCAGCTCCTTCGTGCCACCCAGCCAGCTGCTGGCAGTGCTCAGAGAGGCCCTGCTCTTCCCATCTGAGCTCTGTCATCTCTATCCCCTTCCTTGTTGTGTGGATTTTAATTTTTTACCTAATTCAGACTAGTGATTTGAGTGTGGCTAGGTCTTTGGAATTTGTGGGAGTGTGAATTCTGTGAATGGGGTGGTGGTGGGGGTTTGTTCCCAAGCTCACATTTCACCTCTTTGCTTCTGCTTCATGGATTCTCAAAAGGTTGTTGCCCCCCAAAGCAGCCCCTCAGCCGTTGACTTCCCGGCCAGCCCCAGGCAGGTTATGAGGCTGGCTGCTCACCAGTCCTCCTCCACGACTTCAGGAGGCGCTCCCCAGGGAAAGGCTGTCCCCACCATGGCCCAGCCCCATGCTCTGGTACTGTACCACACATTCCTTTGCCCCATGAGGTGCCCTGCCTTTCTCGGCAACCTGCACAGCGAGCTGCTTGCTCTACTAGGACATGCTCTGCACACCTCAGTTTCTGTTTGGGAGCCCTCAAGGGCCAGGACCCCAGACCACTGTGTCTTGGCAGGTGGGTACTGTGTGGGCATTCTGGAAGTGTGGGTTGAGCAAGGGAGAGGTCCAACATAGACATGGTCACTGGGCCTGCTGGCCAGACGGCCATCCCCCTGGGACAGGACCCTAGTGGGGATAGGGAGATAGGGGTTCTGGAGGAGCAGGCAGCATTCAGAAGTAAATTCTGTCAGATGCCCTGGAGGGGGCTGGCTCCTGCCTTCTGAGCTTATGAAACCAGCACCAGCTCAGCATCTGGTCATTCCTGCAGTCCCCATGTCCACTTTCCTGTAAGGGCACAGCCTGGGGACCCTAGTCCTTTTCCTGGGCAGACTGGGCCTCCCTGCTGCCTGTCACAGGAGGCTCCACCTCTGGGTGAGTTGCAGCTCCTTTTCACCTGGTCCCGCCAGGGCAGGTAGGAGTGAGGAGGCAGGGCTGGGAATGTTGGGGCCAGGTTGCCATCCCCCGGCACACTCAGCCGTGCCTGCTTGGCATGGAGGGAAGTTGTGTCCACTGCTCTGTGCTTGTTTTACAGCTGTCCTGGGATTGAGGGCTGTAGGGGAAATGGCAATAACTCCTGGCCCCTAGGATGGGGAAGGCCAGGCTCCAAGCCCCAGGGTGGCTAAAACAGAGTACCTTGGCCAGGCCTGCACCATAAATTCCCTGACCTCAGCTGAGGCACAGGGGCTATGCTCTCAAGGTGCCACTTCCACTGAATACCTGTGTTGGCTGTGTCTAGAGGCTCCAGAAAGAGGCCCATGCCCTGGAGCAGAGCTCTCCGCATGTGTTAAACCCCAGCAGCACCTCAGGAAGAGAGGTGCATGCTGCACGCCGGCAGACCCACCTGGCAGTCGGCCCTGCAGAGGATGGCCGCAGGTGGGCGGGGCACATGAGCCTCGCAGGTCTGTGAGCCTCGTCTCCCTCTCCTTCTCCACAGTGTACTAACGGTCACTTGATGTGCGCTGGCTGTTTTATCCACCTACTAGCAGATGCCCGGCTGAAGGAGGAGCAGGCCACATGCCCCAACTGCCGCTGTGAGATCAGCAAGAGCCTCTGCTGCAGGAACCTGGCCGTGGAGAAAGCCGTGAGCGAGCTGCCGTCTGAGTGTGGCTTCTGCCTACGCCAGTTTCCCCGCTCCCTACTGGAGAGGCACCAGAAAGAGGAGTGCCAAGACAGGTGACCACCCGCCAGCCCGCCCTGCTAGGCGAGGCCTGGCGCACAATTTGCTCTGGTTGGTCTGCCAACCCAGCTGAGCTCCTCCTGGTCTTTGCTGTCCAGGCCTGGGGTACTATCCATGGCAGCCTAGTAACTCATACGCTGAGCCAGGTGTGGAGAGCAGGGAGGCACTGCTGGCTTCAGGGTCTCAGGTGGTACTGTAGAGGCCCAGGCAAAACCTTGCAGCTGGCAGTCACCTTGAGTCTTGGTTTGCACCCAGCTGTGTCAATGTTGTCCTGGCCATGGGGGTGTTCTGTGGTGCAGGGTAGCCCCTTGGAGGGTGCCTTTGGTGTCCCCAGGCCTAGAACAGTATGGGTAGCTCAGGAGCACCAGCTACCCCTGGCCCACATGCAGCTCCAAGACTGTGTGGGGCTGGCCAGAGGGTACTCTGGTGACCCTGCTGCTCAGCTGGGGGCTCAGGGTCCAGGTCCATGGCCAGTGGTCACTTTCTGCCCAGCAGGGAACAGATTCATAGCTGTAGGCCAGATGACCTGCTCTCTGACCCATGCTCTATCTCCATTCCTTATTCCCCCCACCCCATGCACACATGTCAGGGCCAGGTGTATGGTGGGCAGATGCAGGCTGGGATGGCACCTTTGGGGCCATGACCCCACTGTGCCACATCTTCCCCAGGGTGACCCAGTGCAAGTACAAGCGTATCGGCTGTCCGTGGCATGGCCCCTTCCACGAGCTGACAGTCCACGAGGCTGCGTGCGCGCATCCCACCAAGACAGGGAATGAGCTGATGGAGATCCTGGACGAGATGGACCAGGGCCGCCGCAAGGAGATGCAGCTCTACAACAACATCTTTAGCCTGCTCAGCTTTGAGAAGATCGGCTACACTGGTGAGGCACCCTGCCACTAACTGCATGCCACCCAGGGCAGGCTCACAGGGCAGTAGCTGGGGTCCTGGGCAGCAAGCTCTCTGGTGGTGGAGGGGAGTCCCTTGAGGGCACAGGCTGCCAGTTAGCTCCACACATCCCTACAGACAGGGTGCCTGGGGAAGAAGACAGCTGGAGACAGAGCGGAGGGAAGGGCAGAGGCAGGACCCTGGATGTACACCACAGCTCTCATCAAGGCACCTCCCGTATGCCCCCACCCTGGCCCTGCCACCCCCACAAGGTGGCATCCTCACTGCATGGGCTTCGCAGACTGGGGGAGACTTGGCATCTAAGCAGAAAAGATGGGCGTGTCTGTCAGGGAGGCCTGAAGCTGGTGGCCTGCCAAGGAGCTGGATGAGAAGAGCTGCATGGGTCCAGGCCCTGCCCATGGCAGGCACCACAGCACCACGGAGGCCAGGGCCCCCAGGGGCCAGCAAGAAGCTGTTGAGATGTGGGTCCAGAAGTAACTGAGGGTATCCAACTCACACTGCAGAACCAGGAGTGGACACCTATGGAAAGCAGGCCAGACTGGGCCCAGGTCTGCAGGATCTCAGGGGCTTTCAGGGGCCACTGCCACCACCTTTGGACCCACTGGGAAGCAGGGCCCCAGGCCAGAGCCTGGAGAGGAGCAAGAAGCTCCTGCAACTGCTGTTGCACAGGGGCTTCTGACCTGTCCCACCCACCCCACACCAGGGGGCCAGTCAAGGCCCAGGGCCACCACGGGCAGCCAGCCTCACCATGCTTCCTGGCCTGGGCCCTGTTAGCCATGCAGGTCAAGGGCCTATCGGCCACACATGGCCCAACGCGTGGCAGTCTCAGCTGCCCAACGGATGCCTTAGCAGGAGGGCCCCAGCCTTGCAGAGTCTGGGCAGACAAGCCTGTGGCTGTGGCAGCTCTGGGTTGGGGAGCCCATCCTGCAGGAAGGACTTACGACTATGCTGGGACAGACTGAGCTGAGGACTGTACGGAAGGCAGGGCCACCACCAACACACAGACCTTCGGAGACAGCTGGGCATACCTCCCAGAGTGCGGCGAGATGCCCAGCAGCTGATGCCTGTGTGCCAGTGGGCACTGCCCTCAGACAGGGCTGGGTGCTGTGTGCCTATCCACGTCGCAGCTTTTCTGGCAATTCTGTATCGGAACCAATAAAGTGAACCTGTTCTCAGAACTGCATCCTGTCTGCGTGTCTGCTTGCCCACCCCCGTGGGTAGAGGCCGGTCCCTCTCCCTCTCCCTACTGGCCACCGGGGGTGAGGCAAGAGGGTGGGTGGGCCATGGGCAAGCGATCCCCTTGGTAGGCCGTGTTCACAGTCCCGCCCCCAGCCTCACAGTTGCCTCTGCTCACCCTCGTGGCATTTGCTTTGCCCTTTGGCACACAGAGCGCTGAGTGGCTGCGGTAAGCTACCAGCCCCCACTGAGCAGGCTTGCCAGCCTGGCCCTGCCCTCGCTAACTACCCGTTCCCCCCTGGCCTGTCTCCACAGAGGTCCAGTTCCGGCCGTACCGCACAGATGACTTCATCACGCGCCTCTACTACGAGACGCCCCGGTTCACAGTGCTGAGCCAGACCTGGGTCCTGAAGGCGCGGGTGAACGACTCAGAGCGGAACCCCAGCCTGTCGTGCAAGCGCACACTCTCTTTTCAGCTCATCCTCAAGAGCAAGGTCAACGCGCCTCTTGAGTGCTCCTTCTTGCTGCTCAAGGGCCCATATGACGACGTGAAGATCAACCCTGTCATCTACCACTTCGTCTTCACCAACGAGAGCAATGAGACCGACTACGTGCCGCTGCCCATCATCGACTCAGTGGAGTGCAACAAGCTGCTGGCCGCCAAGAACATCAACTTGCGGCTCTTCCTCTTCCAGATCCAGAAGTAGGATGGCCGTTCTAGAAAGATGCCTCAGGCAGGTGGAGGCCAGCCCCGGTCTGCGCTGACCACACCCGGCTCAGGCAGCTGGCACCAGTTGCGATTTCACAATATTACCTGATCATTTTAGCAAAGGAGGAAAACAAATGAAACCAAAACAGATTGAAAAAGTCTGCATGTGTGTGTGACGGTGTAAGCGGTCACCGCCTCCCAGCTCCTGTCCCCTTCCATGCCTTCCTCCCCCCAGCTGGGGGGGCTGGAGCTGGACCCCGCCCACAGAGGAGACAGCCCCTGGGGTCCCAGGGACTCATGGGCAGAGGGTGTGGCCGAGCTTTCCACCCCATTGGCTGGTAGTGCAGCACTGGTGATGTCTGGCCCCATGCCCTATGCCAAGGCCGGGCTCAGGGTCCTGGCTGACTGACTGCAGACAGCATATACGATTGCGATTAAAAAGGCACCCTTGTTTCCTACTTTCTGTTTTGTTCAAGGGGAGAGGCGTGGCTGTGATTGGACAGTTGGGAGCCCAGCTGTGGTTTGGCCTGGGGGTCACAAAGGCATGCAAGAGGCTGGCGGCCAGCCTGCCCCATGCCCTGCACTTTCCTGTGCCATCCCCAGGACCCTTGGAGACACAGCCTGCACTCTTTCACAGGGTCTTGAGACGAAGGCTGGGTTAGGAGAGCCAGCTGGGTCGGGCAGCCTGGCTGGAACTGACCAGCAGGCTCCTGCCTCCACACCCCACCTAATGAGGCTGACTCAGCCCCAGGCTCAGCAGACGCTTTCGGAATGCAGGGTGAAATTCTGACTTCCAGGAAAAAAAAATTAAACTTGTGGGCTCTTCTATAAATTATGCAAGTTTAGGGAGAGAGAATCTACTCTTTACGTTGGGCCCTGAGGGCCTGGCATCCCCAGGTTACTAGTGATCTGGCTCAGGGTGGGTCAGATCATGGCTCTTTCCCTGGGGCCCAAGGAGGTCAGGCTGGACGATGCCATCTTACCTGAAGAAAGCTGCCCTCCCAGCCTCAGCCTCACTGCACAGTGCCCACAGCATCAGGCTGGTCACACACAGGGATCCTGGGTGGGCTTCGGTGGTCAGAGGGTTTCTTGTCTGTTCCTCCTCCAGTACCCTCAGAATTACCGGGAAGGGTAAAGCTGTACCCCCTGGCCGTCACTGCTAGGAGAAGTGGCTCTGCCGTGATAGCTTTTTGTTGCTTCAATACCAAAGAACCAGCTTCCTCTGTCCCCTGCTGCGTGCAGAGCTGCTGGCCTTCCCCTAGGGAGGCACCTCCCAATCCTGCCCCTAGGACAGGATGGGCCCAGTCTCAGACACACCACCCACCCCCACTGCATGGGTTTGGGGGGCTGAGTGCCAGACGGAGCTGTGGGGTGAAATGCCAAGCTCCAACTGGGGTCCTGAGCTGGGCACAGGTTGCTGTAGCCTTCCAGCATCATCTCTGCCCACTGGCTGTTTTTGCCCCTCATGGCTAATGCTCTTGGAGCCATTTCTGAACAGCCCTTTGAGTCCATCCCATTCTGTGGCCAGGCCCATCCTGAAGGCCCCTGAGAGGAGGGGCTTGAGCTTGGCATCTTCCCTCCTGCTCCAGCTCCCTGTACAGCCTAGGGCACAGCCCCTGCAACTCCTGCTGCTCTCTCAGGGGCTGCCCCACTGAGCCACCTGCCAGGCAGCCAGCACGGTCTGCCTACTCCCACGACCCAGCACCACCAAGAGGCCTTGCGTTAGTGACAGCTGTCCCCCATGGGTGTGGGCCTAGGGGATGGGGCCTTGTCCCCACTACAGGGTCTGGATTCCAAAGCCACTTATGGGCACACATGTGAAAGATTGATTGAAACAGAGGTCTGGCCCAAGAGGGCCTCCTGGGGGTGGTCAGGACTAGTAGGCGTGCTTCCCATGGGCACAGCATGGCAGGGACAACTGCCTGGAGGAGCTCGGTCAGTCTCTGCACGGGTGAATGTTGTGTTGCAGAGGTGCCTGGGCTGGAGTGTCCAAGGATGGAGGCCTGCCTGGAGGAGGAGACTGGGCTGGCCAGGCATCATAGCCCCTGCTTCCTCCAGCCTAGGCAGCAGAACAGCCCTGGGGTAGCCGGGGAGGGACAGGCATGTCAGAACCCCTTCTCCACCCACCCCCTCCCACCTGTTCCACCCCTGCCAGGTCCTTACTCAGCAGCTGAGCCTTACAGCCCCGTGCAACCAGGCCCCATGGAAGACAGGTGCATCCCCTAGCCCACCGCCTGGGTGCTGCCCTCACAAACTCCTCACAGCATCACCACTGTGGGGATTGTCGTATCCACGTTAAAAGGAAAACACCAGTGATTTGTCCCCAGGATGCTGGATCTCCTGACCCGTTCCGTGACTTGTCCTCTCATTTCTGAGGATGGAACAGGAGATGCCAGGGCCAGCCTCAGCAGAGGAGAAGTGACAGCATAAGGGGGGCACAGGCTGAACTGGCTCCTTTTTCCTTCCCTCCCCTCTTATACCCCTCCCACACCATGAGTGCTACATCCTACAGTTCACCCAAAATGAAACATTTATAAAAATAATAAGATTTTTTAAAAAAGTGAACTAAAGGTGTTTTTACCGCTGTTAGAAATGACCGATGTGTCACTTTGTGGTCTGCGCTCTTTGGATATTTTCTGTCTGTGACTGTGGCTTAAAAAAATATTCCAAACCACATTTTGTCTGTGTTTCCTTATGAAGACAGCCCTCATGGATGGGTCTCTTGGGCCCTGTCCTCTGGCGTCCCTAGGCCTCCAGCCCTCCTGCAGTATTGCCTCAAATACCCATCCTTGTCTGTTCAGAGAAACAGGCACAGAGGAGTCAGGTACTCTTGAAGGGACCCTGGGCTCCCAGGAACTGGCTGTCCATGGTGATGGGGTGCAGGGAAGGCCAGTTTATGGGTTCCTCTGTCCTCAGCGAGGCAACACGGGCACTTCCTTTCCCCTCTAGCCTGTCCAGGAGTCTCTACTCTCATGGCCCTGCATGCCCTCTCTGCCCTCATACCTCACCAGGACATGCATACACACACATACACACACACACACCCTCAGCTTACTTGGTTTCAGAACTGTGCGTAGGAGGACAAGAGCTAGTGGTGCAGTCTCCCTGCCCTGCCCCCCGACAGCCACAGGCCCGGCTGGAGCTCAGCCCAGCACTCCCTTCTCTAAAATAAGGACTACCTGAACCCAACTTCTCACCTCCCCTAGTACAGGCCTGCTCTTCTGTCCGGCAGTGGCCATAGCCTGGACAGCTCTCCCCACAGGGTCCTCCAGACCATTCACTCCCCGAGAGGCTGTACTGTCCATCAAGTGGCTAACGGTTTTACCCCACTGGGCCTGTTTTGGTTATGAAAGAAACTAAACACATCTATCCCCCGCTCCTTCCAGGCGTCCTCAGTCAGAACCCTGTGCTTTCTGCCTTCAGGGCCCTGGACCCCCAATGCGACCCGGGTGACAGGGACCCCTGATGCAGCATGGCAGCCCAGGGCCGGGTAAGGTATGCAGTCCAGGGTAAGGGGATGGCCACAGAAGCAGCATCACCATGTGGGCTTCCAAGCCTGGGTATCCCAAGTCCCAAGTTTCCAGACATCCTGGTAGACCTCAGGCAGGTAAGAGGTCCGGTTCTATTTCTCTCACCCAGTACCTAACCCCCTTCACCGCTAAAGGAAGCAGGTTTGCAGTTTTCAGCACAGACACACTGGATTTGCCATTAATGTGGCTGGTGTGCATACTGAGGAAAGAGTCTTTGTTCATTTAGGAAAGCATCCCTGTGCACCCAACAGCAGCAGGCCTTGAGACCCAGACATGACCCTCTGCACTTGGGTATGTGGCCTGATTCTGTGAAAGAGCTATCCCCTGATGCCTTTTTAAGGTCACATAGTCAAACATACAAGTCTATTTTATCATAAATCACTTTTGTTTTCCTTCATATTCGGATTTGGTTTTTTGTATGCTGTGTGGCAGGGGTCACATTTCATTCTTATTCCATGCATATCCCTATATTCCAGCATCATTTGTTGAATTTTTGTTTGTCTGTTTTTTGGGGAAGTGCATGGGCCAGGAATCCAACCGGGTCTCCCACATGATAGATGAGAATTCTACCACTAAACTACCCTCGCACGCCCTCATATTGGGATATTAAAAATTGTATGGGTAGGTGGGTTTTGTGTTCAATTCAGTAGAAAGGGGCAGCAATAGGCTATCTATTCTAAAAGGGTAACAGGGACTCCGGGGATGACTGGGCTGAGAGCCCCCAATCCGGGGGCAGCCCAGGGGCTTGAGTCAAAGGGCTGCGCTCCGGGCCCCACTGGCTACCCCTGGCCTGGGCCGCCTAAGGGTCTACCTGGAGCCCGATTTCAAAAGCTGCGTTCCCGCCGCCCACGAGGCGGAATGGGGACGGCCCCAGGCACTCCTCGCGCCCCGCTGCCCATGGGACCCTGCCGAGGGGTCAGCTTCGGTGACGGTCTTTACAGTTGGAGAAAGCGAACGCCACTCGAGGGTAGCCATTGGCAGTGCTTCCGGGCCCTGCCAGCGAAACTACAAACCCCGGCATGATACGGGGAACGTAGGTCGGCACTTCCCAGGGTGCTCTGCAACCGCCTGGCCCGCCTTCACCTAGGGTGCCTGGGGACGCTGATTGCGCGGGCGGAGAGGGCGGGGCCGCGGAGCCAAGGGGCGGGACTGGACCTGCGCGCGGAGCAGAAGCGGAGCCGCGGGGTCTGAAAGGCGGGGCCGCGGAGGACTGAGGGGTGGAACTGGGCCTGCGCGCGGACGGAGGCGGGAGGCGGGGCGGGGCCGCGGGGACTGTGGGAGGAGCCGCGGACGCACGCGCGGGAAGTCCGACACCAGCGGCTGTGGCGGCGGCCCGGCTGCAGCATGAACTTCGAGCGCGAGCTACGCCGTGAGTTCCTCGGGTACCTGGAGTGTCGGGATCGCGGGGCTGCGGGTTCCAGCCAGAGCGCGCGGGAACGGACTCGGATTCCCGCGCCCCACTCCCGCGGGCGTCCCCGGCCTGGCGCCCACCGACAAGATCTCGCTTTCCGCACCCCTCCACCTTCTGCAGATCTGAGCAAGGCCAAGGTCAAGGCCCAGAGGAGCAGGCAGCTGCGGGAGGAGGCTGATCTGTGCCACCAGCTGGGCGAGCTCCTTGCCAGCCACGGTGAGCGGCGCCCGCCTCGGGCCCTGTCCAGGGAGGGTGGAGCCCCGGGCCGGGCAAGAGAAGGGGCCGCTTCTCCAGGGCAGGCTGGCGGCCCCGCGTCCCCTGCACCTCTAGCTGGTCCCCACGCCGTAGCCTGAGGGCCGCTCTGTGCCCCTGCGCGCGCGCAGGCCGCTATGCAGAGGCCCTGGAGGAGCACCAGCAGGAGCTGCAGCTCCTGGAGAGCGCCGACGACCCCCTGGGCTGCGCTGTGGCCCACCGCAAGATCGGGGAGCGACTGGCGGAGATGGAGGACTACTCCGCCGCTCTGAAGGTGGAGGGGTCGGGATGTGGGGCGCGGCAACATCCACACTACTGGGCCCATCCGCAAGGCCCCGGCCCAGTTCAAGGTCTAAGATTTGCTTAGACCTTGAGGGAACCCTGTACTAGGGAAGGGCAGCCTGGTCCTAGGACACCCAACTCTCCTGGTGCCCTGACTGGATTGGGTTCCCTGGCCCCTGAAGCTATCACTGAATTACTTCTTGAGCTGGGTTCCTGGGCCGGGTGGGATCAGGACCCACTGACCACAGGACCCTCCCTGGCCTGGCTGCTGGGGGCAGGGCAGCAGCATCCCACTGGCTCCTGGCACCTGGACAGCTAATGCTGTCTTCCTGCCCCGTGACCACGTTAGCTGCCTGGTGGGTTGGCAGTGTCACCTCCGATGGTCCTTGCTGAGGGGTGGTAGGAAGGGTAGACCCTGGTCTGCTACATGGTGATTTTGGAGAGGAGGGGCTCTCCTGTGGATGGGTCGGATTCCCTGGATGTGTGTTGCTCTCCCCCCATGCCCCAGCACCAGCACCGCTATCTGGAGCTGGCCCGTTCCCTCTCCAACTACATTGAGCTGCAGAGGGCTTGGGCCACCATCGGCCGCACCCATCTGGACATCTACGACCATGGCCAGTCACGGGATGCCTTGCTGCAGGCACAAGCTGCCTTCGAGAAGAGCTTGGCTATCGTGGATGAGAAGCTGGAGGGTGGGTGCCCTAGGCCCTCCCTTTGTAAGGATTGGGCCCATCATTCGAAGCCCCTCCGGTGAGGGAAGGCACTAGATTGTGCACTTGTGACCTGGCACCAAGTGGTCGTTGGCTGAACAACTTCCTTCCCCTCTGACCCCACTGGGGCTCCGGGCACCCATAGTGAGTGGTGGGGTGGGGCTGAGGGCCAAGTGGGAAATCCCAAGAGGGGGCATCTTCCAGGCACCATGGCCCAGCGGGAGCTGAGTGAAATGCGGACTCGCCTCTACCTCAACCTGGGCCTCACCTTTGAGAGCCTACAGCAGTCAGCCCTGTGCAGCGACTTCTTTAAGAAGAGCATTTTTCTCTCTGAGTAAGACCAAAGGCTGGGTCCCCAGAGGAAACAGAATTCTCCATTCCCTGAGCCAGGGAGAAGCAGCCTGAGGGGGCTCAGGACAAGGCAGGCTGGTTGGACCTCACCTCCCTGCCCACTGACTGCCTGTTCAAGGGGGCCCAGCTGCTATGTGCTCCTTGCTCGGGGGTGGGGCTGGAGTCCCACGTGCCACCCACAGCTACAATTTACTGAATGTTCGCTGCACATCGGCAGCTATCTTAAACGCTTCAGGAGCGTAACCTCAGATGTCTTGCATGCCCTAAAAGCCTCTGCCACCCCGTCCACAGGCAGAACCACCTCTATGAGGACCTGTTCCGAGCCCGCTACAACCTGGGCACCATCCACTGGCGCGGGGGCCAGCCCTCCAAGGCCCTGCGCTGCCTGGAGGGGGCCCGGGAGTGCGCCCGTACCATGAGGAGGAGATTCCTGGAGAGTGAGTGCTGTGTGGCCATTGCACAGGTATGCAGGCCGGGTCCACCTCCGGGAGCTTCTGGGTGGAGCCGATCTTGGAGGATGTGAGACAAGCCTTCCCTTGTGACCCAGGTCCTCCAAGACTTAGGGGATTTTCTGGCTGCCAAACGAGCCCTGAAGAAGGCCTATAGGCTGGGCTCCCAGAAGCCTTCACAGCGAGAAGTGGTTTGCAGGAGCCTCAAGCATGGTGAGCCCTGGCCGTAGAGACCCTCCCTCAGCACAGGACCCCAGTCATGTCACCCTGGTGAGGTGGTACCTTCAATACTGTGGTCCCTTCCAGCATGAAGGGCTGGCTCCTGCTGTCTCCCCCACTTCCGGTTGGGAAGAAACCCTCTTTTCCTGAGCCTGCGGCAGTATGTGTCACCCTGTAGTGGGAGGAGACTGGCTGGATGCCCTTCTGTGGGCCTGAACTGACCAGCTGGAGATAACCCTGCCTCCCCACGCTCCGTGGGTTGGGGCCATGGGCCTGCAGTAATCCAGGGTGCTAGCCCTGGTGACACCCTGCCATCCTGGACAGTGGTAACCCTTGTATGAGCCAGGTGCTTCCTCAGTTAAGTTTATTAATTCCTCCAGTCCTTACAGCAGAAGAACAACCCTGTGAGGTGGGCTCTTTTACTGTCCCTTCCCAATGGCATGCGCAGCCGTATGGTAGCCAGGTGGGGCCGGTCCCGCGCTGTGAGCCTCTCTCACGGAACTCTCCCCTTAGTGCTGAAGGTAGTGCAACTGCAGCAGCAGCTGGAGGAGGCTGAGGGTGGGGACCCTCATGACGCCATGGGCATCTGTGAAGAGCTGGGGGACCTGTTCTCCAAGGCAGGCGACTTCCCCAAGGCTGTCAAGGCCTACCGGAAGCAGGTGCACACCTGGTGGGGTGGGGTGCTCTGGGGGAGAAGCCAGCCCACCAGGCTGGAAACCCAACCTTCCTGGTACTGCTATCCAGCTGCATTTTGCGGAGCTGCTGGACAGGCCAGGGCCCGAGCTGGCTGTCATCCATGTGTCCCTGGCCACCACCTTGGGGGACATGAAGGACCACCGCCAGGCTGTGTGTCACTATGAGCAGGAGCTGCGGCTGCGTAACGGCAACCCCCTGGAGGTGAGCGAGGTCTGTGCTCCCACCGAGGCCTGACAGGACTTGGTACCAGGATGGGCCTTGGCACCTCCTGGGGGCAGTGGCGGGGCTGGGGCTGGCCAGCTGGCCGGCTGGATGTAGGAAGCAACATGGCCCCAGGTCCATCCCTCCTCCTGCTCCAGGAGGCGAAGACCTGGCTCAACATAGCGCTGTCCCGGGAGGAGGCTGGGGATGCCTACCAGATCCTGCTGCCCTGCTTCCAGCAGGCACTCAGTTGCGCCCAGCAGGCCCAGCGGCCCCAGCTACAGGTGCGGGAGCCCCTCCACACCCAGTTGCCCTCACAACCTGTTTGTCCCCCTTGTTCATGGCTTGGCCCAGATGGTACCCTTGGGGCAGCCCTACTCCCTGCTCTCCCTGACCTGAACCTCTGCTCCCCTCCCCTCAGAAGCGCGTCTTGCAGCATCTCCACGCTGTGCAGCTGAGGCTGCAGCCGCTGGAGGCCCCTAGTACTGAGGCCAACTTGAAGGGGCTGAGTGTGGAGGAGGACGGGGAGAACAGCGAGGGCCTGGAAGACAGCGAGGGCCTGGAGGGCAGCGAGGGCCTGGAGGACAGCGAGGTGGAGCTCTCAGAGAGCGGTGAGGCCTGGAGTGTGTTCACAGCCAGCAACAGAAGGCCGAGGGGTGCACAGTGCCCTGCCTGTGGGTCCCTAGGGCTTCCCAGGAGGAAGAAGAGGAGAGAAGGGGTAGCACTGGGACCATCAGAGGCTGTGTGGGCCCACCACGGGGGGTAGATGGAGGAGGCCAGGCAAGGGCCCACCCATAAGGCCATAAATGCTGCTTGATAAAGTTTGGCACATTCTTGAAAACACTCAAGAGTCTCTGGGTAATTCTCTGGGAGGCCAGAGTGAATGTGTAGGGGGGCAGGGAGCAGGTGGGTAGGGGGGCAAGGGCAGTCGTGGGTGGGTGAGCCAGGACTGCAGTGGGAGGTGCAAGGGAGGCTCTGCAGAGAAGCGCTGGTGGCGAGGAGTCACGGTTTACAGGCTTGGAGGCCAGGCGGAGGATGAAGGAAAATTGGGTGCTGGCTGAGGCAGTGGGTAACTGGGGAAGCTCTCTGTGAGTGGGTTGGAGGGAGCTGCGGGCTCAGGGAAAGACCCTGGTTCAGTTTTGAACTTGAGGCCTGTCCAGAACCTCTGAGTGAGGTCTTCAGGACCCTAGGATGAGTACGGGACTCTAGGTATAGAAAGGGCAGGACCTCAGCATAGACAGGCCCCCAGGATAAGCGCTGTACCGCATTTGAGGAAGCCTGGCTAGTTTTGCAGGTGCCAAGTGGGGCCCAGCCCTCTGCCTTCCCACAGCCGCTCCATCCTTGGTGGTCAGGGGTTGGGGGGGTTGGGGGGGGTTCTGATGTACATCCTGATCTCGCCTGGGGCGTCCTGGCTCCGCTTCAGAGGACGAGGCTGAAGACCCGGCCCGACTGCTGGAGGAGGAGAACCAAGGGCTGCGGAGCCATCTGGGCCGGCGAAGGGTGGACAAGGTGAGGGCCCTGTGCCTCCCACGTGTGTGCCCCCTTGCCCTCTCCCTTCACTGCCCCTCACCTGCCCATCGGGTGCTGTGCCCCCAGTGGAACCGGCGTAATGACATGGGGGAGACGCTACTGCATCGTGCCTGCATCGAGGGCCAGTTGCGCCGCGTCCAGGACCTCGTGAGGCAGGTGGGCTTCTACCCCAGGCCTCCCTTGGAAAGCTGCAGTGCTGGCAGGACCTGTGCTGAGCGCCTGCACACGGCTCAGGGATGGCGCTGCTCTGCAGCCCACACGGCATCATGGCCCCCTGCGCCCCAGCCCATTGACTCCCACCTGCTCTCAGGACCTCATGGAGCAGCAGGCTCCAATTCCCCAATGGGAGGTGGCAGGAGGCTGCTGGCGGGCTGTCACCCAGGACCCTCAGCCTTGTATGGGGGATACAGCATGGACTATGCTCAAATGGGGACCTGTGGGGGCCCCAGGGGCAGGCTACACCACTGTCCCCAGCCTTTGCTATACTCGGTCACAGGGCCACCCTCTGAACCCTCGGGACTACTGCGGCTGGACACCCCTGCACGAGGCCTGCAACCACGGGCATCTGGGTGAGTGGGATGAGAGACCCCCATGGGGCTGAGGTAGTAGCGCCTGGGGCACTCATGGCTCACGTCCCTCTGACCAGAGATCGTCCGCTGCCTACTGGACCATGGGGCCACGGTGGATGATGCGGGTGGCCCGGGCTGTGAGGGGCTCACCCCCCTGCATGATGCCCTCACCTGTGGCCACTTTGAAGTGGCTGAGCTGCTCATCACACGGGGGGCATCAGTCACACTCCAGACCAGCAAGGTGAGCTGAGGCACGCAGTGGCGAGGGGCAGGGGCTGGGCAGTGGGGTGCTGCTCTGGCTTTTCTGCTCAGGTCTGTGCCATGTAGGGCTACAGCCCCCTGGAGACGCTGCAGCAGTGGGTGAGGCTTTACGATGAGGATCTGGATGAGGAAACACGTGAGAAGGCTAGAGCCATGGAGGAGCTGCTGCGGACAGCCTCTGCCAGCCAGGGCAGCAGGGGTACCCATCCCTTAGCCTCGGACTCTCCTGTCCCTTCAGCCCCCTGGTCCCAAGGGTGTTTCAGTGCAAGTGGCAGGGTGGTGCCAGGGAGTCATCTCACAGCAGATTCTTTCCTCCCCTACAGCTCTCCCTTGTCCCCAGGCTCCTGGCACCCTCCCAAGTAACCACCTGTTTGACCCTGAGACCTCTCCTCCCTCGAGCCCTGGCCCAGAACCTTACTCTCGCACCCCCAGGCCCCTGGAGGCCTCTCACGTCTGGGCCAGGGCCTCCCCGGAGCAGGCGGTGGCCAGGCTTCCAAGGGGCAGGCACATTTCCACCAGCAGTAGCAGCTCAGATGAGGACAGCACGAGCCCTCAGGCGCCTGTCCAGAAGAGGCCACGGCTCTCTGTACCAGCACAGCAGGCTGAGGCCCCGACACCTGGCCCAGCTGGGGACAGAGAAGCAGCCATCCGAGGCAGTGCCCAGGGCCAGTGCCTAGGGTCCAGCCAGCCTCGGGACCGAGGCACGGCTCCCACCAGTCGGGCAGCCCTCATCCCTGAAGACGAGTACCTGGCCGAGGACTGGCTGGAGGATGATATGCCCCCAACCCGCGGCCGCCACAAGGGCAGCCGCCCGGACCGCCCCCAGAGCAGTGGGGACAGCATAAGGCACAGAGCCTTGGGGTCCAGTGGTCGTGAGAACCCTGTGGGGCCCCAGGCCCGTACCCGGCAGAGCCGACTGACCCGCCTCCAGGGTTGGAGCAAGCAGGTCAGAGCGGATGGGAGCACAGCTGCTGAGCCCCCAGAAAACCCCAATGCCCCCAAGGCCTCAGGGGCCGGTGGGGAGAACCCCGCGACCAGCCAGCCTGCAGTGAGTATACAAACCCTGAGCAGGGCCAGTTCCCTGGCTCAGAGGCTTGGGATGCCAGGCAGGGGGGCCTCCTCTGACTCAGCCCTGACCCTGCCCTGCTTGCCAGGGCCCAGCCCCAGCCCCTCCGCTCCGGGTCCGAGTCCGTGTGCAAGACAGCCTCTTCCTCATCCCTGTCCCACACAGGTAAGGCCCCAGCCTGTCCCCACCCTGTCCCCACCCATCCTGCAGCTGCACTTCTGATATTGGATCTTCCCTACTGGGCGGGCCACCAAAGAGGGAGCCATGGGCCTCGGTGTTACTGGGGCTCTGGCCTAGGGTGCGGCTCAGCCTGCCGCCTGTCCCCAGCGGTGAGGCCCACTCTGTGGCCTGGCTGGCCCAGCAGGCCGCCCAGCGCTTCTGCCAGACCTGCGGGCTGCTGCCACGGCTCACGCTGCGCAAGGAGGGCGCCCTGCTGGCCCCACAGGACCCCGTCTCTGACGTGCTACAGAGCAACGAGGAGGTGTTGGCCGAAGTGGCTTCTTGGGACCTCCCCCCACTGACTGACCGCTACCGGAGGGCCTGCCAGAGCCTTGGGCAAGGTGAGAGCCCAAGGGCTGGGCAAGTGGGTGGGCCAGGTTTCCAGGTAGGGGACACTCAGAAGCCCTCAGGAGTCCCTCTCACCAGGTCTGGCTGCAATCAGATGGATCTCCCGGGGCTGGGAGGCCTCCCCCCACTGCCTGGTGGGTGCTGGGACCCTACTAGCACCATCCACTGGGGGTGGGCAAACACAGTCCTGAGCTTACAGGCTCTGGAGGCAGGTAGAGGAAAGCCACAGAACACAGGGTTGAATCCAGGACTAGGACCAGGACCAGGAGGGAGATTGGCATAGACTTACCTGCCAGGAAAGCTTCTAGAAGAAGCCTGTCTCTAAGGCAGGCAGGTATTGGGGCTAGTAGCAGAGTTATGGCCTGTGGGCTTGTGGAGAGTGGGCTCTGCCATGCCTCCAGTGGGTTCTGGGACTAGGAGGTTCTCAGGCAGAAGGGCAGGCTCCAGTGACCCACCTGACCCCACAGGAGAGCACCCACAGGTGCTGCAGGCCATGGGGCGCCAGGCCTCGGGCCCTTCGTTCAGTGCCTGCCGCCTGGCGCTGCGCCCAGCCCAGCTGGCACCCCTGTTGCGGGCCCTGAAGCTGCATACTGAGCTCCGGGAGCTGCGCCTGGCTGGGAACCGGCTGGGGGACGTGTGTGCTGCTGAGCTGCTGGCCACCCTGGCCACTATGCCTGGCCTGACCCTCCTGGACCTCTCCTCCAATCATCTGGGTCCTGAGGGCCTACACCAGTTGGCTTCAGGCCTCCCAGGCCAGGCTGCCTTGAAGGTAGGGGCCAAGGGGCAGCAACAGGGCAGGGCTGGGGCAGCCTTGGAGTAGTCACCCTCGGCCCATTGCTGGTGGACCCATACTCAGTGCCTGGCCCCTATCTCTCACAGAACCTAGAGGAGCTGGACTTAAGCATGAACCCGCTAGGGGACAGCTGTGGTCAGGCTCTGGCCTGTGTCCTGCGGGCCTGCCCCTCACTCAGCACCCTGCGCCTCCAGGCCTGTGGCTTCAGCCCAAGCTTCTTCCTGAGCCACCAGGAGGCCCTGGGCAGTGCCCTCCAAGGTAAGCCAGCCAGACCTAAGCTGCACCCCCACCCCCAACTCACCCACCTCTCAGGTGTCTACTTGCCTAGTGATCCCACCCCAGCCCACCCTGGCTGCAGAGAGGCTAGGGACTGGGGTTCATCAGGAGGGCGCCTAGCAAAGGCTGTGGGCAAGGAAGTGGAGCTCAGAGAGCTGTGAGCACAGGGCAGGATGGATGGGGGACAGCAGGTGGTGCACTCCTCCCTCCCACTCCCACCCATATATAGACCTGCACCACTTGAGGCACCCCAGAATTGTTCATCTGGGGAATGGGCAGAGAACGCAGGAAAACAGTAGCAAGAGGCAGGCCAGAGGCCCTGGATCTCTCCCTATCTGAATCTCAGTTATCCTCTGCGCAAAAGTTAGGGATCTCTAGCTTCCTTATAGAGGGCCACAGGTGGTCTGTGCCCCGGACTCTGATGGGGGACTGACGGAGGCCCCCTCTACAGATGCTGAGCATTTGCAGATGCTGTCCCTGTCCTATAATGCCCTGGGGGCCCTGGCCCTGGCCCAAGCCCTGAAGAGCCTGCCTGCCCACACCCTCCTCCATCTGGAGCTTGGCTCTGTGGCAGCCAGTAAGAATGACTTGAGGCTCATGGAGCCACTGGTTAGGTACCTGACTAAGGTAGGAGACACCTGGGAACAGGGGGAGGAGAAGGGGGCCCCTGAGAAGGCTGGAGGGAAGGGCCATTGGATTCACAGAGGCTACAGATCTCAGAGCTGTGGGCAGGCTGGGAGGGGGTCGCCTCAGCGAGGTGAGCCAAAGGGTGCAGGGGTGCAGAGCCTGGAGAGAGTGGCTGCAATGAGGGCTTTCTGTGCTGGTGCAAGTTCTGGGATACAGATTCCTGCCTGTAGGAATCCCACACCTGGGAGGAGTTCGCAGGCCCTCCCAAGCACCTTGTGTGGTGCAGTGTTGAGCATGACTTGCTCCTAGAAGAAGTGTTTCCTTTTAGCTATTCCTGAACTCCAAACTGAAGGGATGGCTCTCCCTGCTGCTTCTTGCCCCTGGCTGCCATTCCTTGGGAGAGGATCCTCTGGGTCTCCTGTGTATTGAGGCAGGGGCACTCCTCCCAGACAGTCAGGCCCTTAAGTGGGAAGCAGGGGGGCTTTTGAGTCCTTGACCCTGACCCCACAGTGACCCGTCCACCCCGGGGCCTGCTGCTTGTATCTAGGAAGGCTGTGCCTTGTCACACCTAACTCTGTCTGGAAACCACCTGGGCGATGCGGCTGTCAGAGCTCTGAGCAGGTAAGACTGCCTCTGCCACCTGCTCTCCTAAGGGAGGGGTCTTGTCTCAAGGCCCAGCAGCCCTGGGAAGCTGGGCCCAGGCAGTGCCCAGAAGGCTGTCTGCCCCAGCTCTGCACCCCCAGCACGTGCCCCCTCCCATCCCACACGCAGTCCTTTCTCACCAGCCTTACCCTCCAGTGGGTCCTGCATGGTCACCCTGTATGTCCATTGTCACCTGCATACAGCCCATGCCAGAGCCATCGCTCGTTTCACTGCACGTGGCCCCAGCCACGCAGTCCTGGTCCAGGCAATGCCAGCTGGCTCTGGGGGTATGCCTGGCTGGCAGCTCCCAGAATCAAGTTCTGCCACTGCTCATCTTGGAAGCTGCTTCCCTTCCCTGGAAGCTGACTGTGTTGCTTCTTCTGATATTCTCAGCTGCCTCCCACTCTGCCCCTCGCTCATCTCGCTGGATCTGTCAGCCAACCCTGAGATCAGTTCTGCTAGCCTCAAAGAGCTCCTCTCTGTCCTCCAGGAACGGTCCCAAGGGCTCCATTTCCTTGGCCTGTCAGGTAAGGGCCTGGGTATAGTAACTGCCGACCAGCCGGACACCATGGTGGGGCCTGTGGTGGCGGCATGAGCCAACTCCTAAAATGCAGTAGCAGGAGCAGAGCAGCCTCCAGGGAACAGGTCTCTCTGCCTCATCCTCAGAGCAGGCCACATGGGTGGGTCCTCTTCTACAGGCAGGAAGAGAGAACCCGGGGTCATAATGGAGGGGCCTTCCCACCCTCGGGCTGCTTCAACCCCACCTGAAGCCTCTAACCACACCAGGGAACAGACCCCATCCATTTCCAGGCTGAGCCCAGGGGATGTGCATTTGGTGAACCTGCTGTTCTCTTGCCTCACAGTCTGCCTAGAGCATGGGTTAGGAAAGCAACAGTTGTGCTTCTGGAGACAAGAAGCTGGGAGCCCCTGGGTTCTAGTTAAGCCTCTTTCTCAGGGCCAGGCACCCCAGGAGGCAGACTGGAGAAGAGCTGCACCTTAGGGGAGGTTGGGGGTTCCCCACACAACTGGGGTCCTGGTGGTGCACAGTTTCATTGTGTCCCCAGGGTTCCTGAGCCTGAGCACTCCTCTCCGAGGATCAAGGCTTGGCCCACAATTTGCAGATTTTGAGACACCCATATAATGTCAGGCAGTCAGTGTTTGAAAGCAAGGCATGGTCAGCGCAGGCAGAGACGGAAGTCCGTGCTTATCTGAGCTAACTGCAGTCCTGCTTGACCATTGGCCCTAGGCAGCACCTTCCACATGAGAGCACTAAAGCACTGCTGGGCCTTGTCCAGCCCTGCAGATCCCAGAGGAAGTGTGTTTCTTCCCAAGGGCCACGTTTGTAAAGAGAAAGAAGCAGGGGTTCGGTGGTGGCCGTGGGACCTGCCGCGAGGCATTCAGACACCCGCCTGGCGGGTTCGGCGACTCCCTGACGTCTGCTCCTGCCCTCTCTGCAGGTTGCGCGGTCCAGGGTCCGCTGGGCCTGGGCCTGTGGGAACAGATGGCTGCGCAGCTGCGGGAGCTCCAGCTGTGCAGCCGGCGACTCTCCGCCGAGGACTCGGGCGCCCTGCGGCAGGCGCTGCCCGGCCAGCCCGGCCCCCGCATGTGCACGCTGGGTCGCGGCCCCCGGCTCTTCTTCCGGCGCCTCTAACGGGCCCGCCGGGCGCCTGCGGTGGACACTTGGAAGCCCCTAATAAAAGCACGCTGTTGCCTCCATCTGTGGTGCTGCTTGCGGGGAGGGGCGCCCCTCCCGGGGAAACGCAGACACCCGGCTAAGCCTGTGGGCCTGGAGCTAAGCGCGGGTCCCGCGGCTGGGAAGGAAGGGGACAGTGTTACGTCCACGCGCGGGAGGCGTACCCGGAAGTGAGGGCGGAGGCCTGTCCGGAAGTGGGGCGGGGTCTCCTGGCGCGCGCAGGCGCACTCGGCGAAGGCGCGGCTAGTGCGGATGGTCGCGAACCCTCCGCCCGACCGCCATCTCCCAGACCGCTCGATCCCTCCCAGGTACTCGTTCAGGGCAGAGGGGAGGGTGACCCCGGATCCTCGGTCCCAGCCCTCGCGGGTCCGCGGCCGACGGTGCAGAGGGTGTCCCCCCGCCCCGGATGCCGGAGCCCAGACGTCCTACGGAGGGGCGGGGCCCGTGGCTCCCAGCACTTCGCCAGGGTTGGGAGAGTAGCCCACGGCCTCTCGTTCTCGTCCGCGCCCCTTGCCGCTCTAGCCCAAGACTGGGACCGAAACGGCCCCGAGACCTGCCAGGCCCAGCCACGCAGTTTCTAGATTCTGCCCTGTGAGTTCCTTGGAGGCGCGCGTGCAGCCCCGGGATACTGCTCTCCTTGCCGAACGGCCTGACCTCCCCTGTTGGAAGACCCACAGTTCCTTCACTCGTTGTCCCCTCAGTCACCACTCACGAGGCTCCCCTGTCCCCATGCCTCCGTCAGGGCTCCAGGCTACTGGCCAGTGAGTCTCTTACTGCACCTGTCTTTGGAGCACGGTTAACTCACAGGCCACTCTTTCCCCTTGATGTGTGCTCTCAGGGCCTCGACTTCCACCCTTTTTCTGCAGCTTATCGATCGCCTCGAGGAAATTTTCTTACTAGCCCCCCCTGCCGTTGGCTTCCCACTCCCCTAAAACAAAACAAAATCCAGATATGTGCTTCCTGATCCCGGCTCACCTCTCCAACTTCATATTTGCTAGGCCTCCCCTCACACACCTTGTCTGTTCCCCCAAGTTCATTCCTCTTTCAAGAACTTGGGGTATGTGTGCTGATCTCTCTGCCCAGAACACCCCTCCAGGTGGAGCCACAGCCACCACTCATCCCTGCCTCCCTCCTTATGCAACACCTCTGAGAACCTGCCGTGGAGTAGGAGATGCTCTCCTTGCCAGATTATCCAAGGCATTCCTCCCTCATTTTCTTGTGTCCCTTATTGCTGCCACAGTCATCATGTCCACTTGTCTGCTTGCTTCTTATACCCCTCTCCACTCATGACGTACATACCACAATAGGGATGCTTGCCTGCCCTTCTCTGGGTCTCTGGTGTCCTCATCTTGTTCTCTCTCCACACTGCTTTGCTGAGACTCCGTTGGGTCCGCCCAGCCCTCTACTTGCTCTTCTCCACTCTACCCATTCTGAGCCTGTTTCAATTCCCCAAGCACCTGCTGACCTGCTCACCCTGCATTATTGGCACCAAGGTATGCCCAGCTCTTGCGTTTATGTTATGTCTCAGTTTGGGCCTTGTTTCTTTCTGACAGCTTCTAGGGTGGGCTGAGTGTTCCTGCTTAGGAATCATTGGGTTGGTGGTGGCTCTCCTTCCAAGTCTCACTACCACTGCTGCCTGAGCTTCAGGATGTTTCACGGAGTTCCGGCCACTCCAGGCCTGGGAGGTGAGTATGGCCCAAGACAGCCTCAGGACCTGAAGGGCACTAGCCTTCTGTTCCTGCTGCAGAGGCTGGCAGGGCAGAGTTGGGGATCTGGGGTCCTCAGCTGCTCTTATGTGGTCTCGGGCAGGTGCCCAGGGCCAGGCCCAGAGACATCCAGATGGCCTGGCTCAGCTTGCCAGGTAGAGATGGTGAAGCCTGAATGTAGTTGGAACCTTGGGGGTGGTCCTGGATGTCCCTGGGTCGTGAAGTCTAGAAGCATCTCTCTGGCACCTTAGGGCTTATAATAGGTCTTGTTTGTGTTGTGAGCAAGGTAGGCAGGTGAGGCTGCCAACAACCAGTGAATGAGTGGGGAGCCTGGCCTGGCATGTGGCCCCCCCAAGGGCACACTTCCACTCAGGTGTCCCATAGGCTGAGAAGGGCCAAGCATCTAATCCCATTCTCCAGCTCCATCCAGCCCTTTGGGACATAAAAAATAGGGGATGGGGGTGGGGGTGAGCATGGGAGTGGTCTTGAGGAAGGGGAATGAAGTGGGTCTGGGGATCAGGGCAGGGGGCATTTGCATTCAGTGCCTTTCTGGATGATCTGCCACCTCTCTGCTCTGTTGCAGGCCCAGGGACCAAACCGGAGCTATATGAGGTGAGTGGGACGCTACCTGTGAGACCCAGGCCCCTAGCCACCACCACGGTGCTGGCCTGACATACTCCCTGCTTTCTTTGACAGGAAGTGAAGCTGTACAAGAATGCCCGGGAACGGGAGAAGTGCGTCCAGGATCCATTTGGCCCCGGTCCCCAAGCCCAAGAACCCCTCCCCATGCATCCACTCACCGAGGGTCTGGAGGGCAATGGGGTCAGGCTGAGAAAACAGTCATCATAAAGTAGGGTAGGGAGGGGCGGTCAGAGTGCACCCTCTAGTGGGGCCCAGTTGCTTAGGGCTTTACCTCGGGTTGACCATAGCCTGATGGGCAGCTGTGCCCTCAGATACGACAACATGGCGGAGCTGTTTGCCGTGGTGAAGACGATGCAGGCTCTGGAGAAGGCATACATCAAGGACTGTGTCACCCCCAACGAGTGAGTCCCTGGGCCATGCCACCAGCCTGTCGGGGTCTGTGTGGCAGGTAGGAGGAAAAGCTGGGGATCTCCTGTAGGTGAACCCCCATAATCGGGCTAGGCAGGTGTCCCCTGGCTGCCCCTGCCCCCGCCCCCGCCATCAGGCTAGGCAAGTCCTGGCAATGGTATAATACCATCCCACAGTCCCGTGTCCTCACCCTTCCCTGCCATCCTAGGAGGTTCATGCTGGGAATGTGGGATGGTGTTCAGTGAGGTGATGTGTCCTAACAGGCCTGTCCACAGGCCTCTGACCGTGAGCTGCCAAAGAAGGGTGCGGGGTGGGCTTCTGTCCCGCCCACAGCAGCCTGCCCAGACTCGGGCCTGTCATCCAGGCCTCCCTGCCCGTGACAGCACTCCATACACCTGACAGGCGGAGTGGTGAGGTAGGGGACCAGGTGCATCCTGAGGGCATGGCTGGGCAGATCCCAGGGCAGCAGCCTGGTCCCTCCACAGATACACAGCGGCCTGCTCCCGGCTCCTGGTCCAGTACAAAGCTGCCTTCCGGCAGGTTCAGGGCTCTGAAATCAGCTCCATTGATGAGTTCTGCCGCAAGTTCCGCGTGAGTGCACTAGCCGTGCAGGAGTGGTGTGGGATGCTGTGAGGGTCTCCCACCCATTTGGGCCTCTGACAGTCAAGGCCCTGCCCGCAGCTGGATTGCCCGCTGGCCATGGAGAGGATCAAGGAGGACCGGCCGATCACCATCAAGGATGACAAGGGCAACCTCAACCGCTGCATTGCTGATGTCGTCTCGGTGGGCTCTGCAGCAACCTGGGGTCATAGGGACATGGCGTGCCACAGAGGGGCCCCCACCGCCCTCCCCACGCCTTACCCCAGAGGCAGTGGGAGCTGGTGCAGGGGGCCCAGTGGAAGGATGGGTGGAGGCTGAGGAGGGAAGGCAGGGTGAGCGCAGCGGGAGTTGGGTGTCTCAGACCTGAAAAGACCCAGCCTGTGAGCCAAGGGGTGTGTGTGTTCCCCACCACCACTGGCCACAGGGGCTTCCCCCACCCCGACCTGGAGGCCGTGCCCTAAGGGACCCCAGGCCTGACAGAGTGGGCAGGGCCTGACATGTACTGCCCCCCAGCTCTTCATCACTGTGATGGACAAGCTGCGCCTGGAGATCCGTGCCATGGACGAGGTATCTGCTCGCAGGAGGGGACTGGGGGCCACAGTGGAGGGGGAGCACAGCAGAGGAGGGGCCAGAGGGGTCATGGTGGGGCCCAGTGGAGGGTCCCAGCTGCCCATGCCTGCAGATCCAGCCAGACCTGCGGGAGCTGATGGAGACCATGCATCGCATGAGCCACCTGCCCCCGGACTTTGAGGGCCGCCAGACAGTCAGCCAGTGGTGAGTGTGTGTCCTTGGGGCTCTGCAACCCCGCCACCCTGACCCAGAGCCCCCCACAGCCCTGACCCGTCACTGCCACAGGCTACAGACTCTGAGCGGCATGTCAGCCTCGGACGAGCTGGACAACGCCCAGGTGCGCCAGATGCTCTTTGACCTGGAGTCAGCTTACAATGCCTTCAATCGCTTCCTGCATGCCTGATCCTGCGCCTACCTGGAAGGATTCCTGGCCCCAGGGACCCCTGTCCCTGCCATAGAACCCCTGCATAGTCTGTTGGCAGCCTGTCCTGGCAGCCCTGTTTGTGTGTCCCAGATGTCAAGACCCAGAGCCCTCCCTGGCCCTCCTTGTGTTAATAAAGCTGTCCTCTGACCTCCCTCATGCTGGGGCTGCTCTCTGCAGACACCACCAGTTGTTTTTTCTTTATCCTCCTTTGGCCTGGTGTGTGGTGTTCTAACACTACACCGGGGTTCTGCTTCCTTGGAGAAGCAGCTCTGAGCACAGGGCCCCTGTACCCCCCAAAGCCAGTGTGGCAGTCACAGGCTCCACTTTCACCCCACAGCCCCTCAGGGAAGCTCCAGTTGCTAACCTGGGGATAGCACACCCAGGTCTGGCTGGGGGATGGCCTGGTTGGTGTTATCTGAGCAAGAGGGGAGGGCCGAGCCTGGCTTAATGCATCCGCAGAGCAGGCTGCCTACTGTGCCTGTCCCACCTCATCTGGTACTGCCAGGAGTCCAGGGGCCCACCCAGCTCAGGAGGACACAGAACAGGAGCAGAAAGGCCAGTTACCACAGGACCCCTGCCCCTGCAAGGCTGCACACCCCTTGTGCCATCCATTTTCCAGTGCATTGATCGGGGTAGGGGTTGGGAGCTACAAGACATTGCTGGGGGCAGTGGAAAACTGGCCCTGCCTGCTCTGTGGGACAGACAAGCAGCACCCACCCAGGGCTTGAAGCCTCCCTGCAGGGCCCTATACTTAAACCATGGCTGACATGTCACCCCAGCTCCCCCCTGGTGACCCTGGAAACACTCTGCAAAGCTTCTAAGCCCCTAGCCTGGAAGCAGTGCCTGGCCAAAGCCTGATGGGGGCAAATGGCCAGCAGATGTGGACATCTGTAGCTCCTGAGCCTGACTGCAGCATGGGCAGCAGCCTGGCTTTGAAGCTAACAGCTTTGTACTTCAGCAACAAACCACACAGCCATAACCGTGGAGTCTCAGATAACACTGTTTTAACAAACATAGTCAAGATAATGGCATGCCAGAGCTTAGTCGTCATGATTTTCTTGTTCAGTGGCACTGTGACAGTGCTGCTTGCTGCCGGTAAAGCAGTTTGGAACCGACCTATCCAGGGTTTCAGTGGGGCACCCAGGCTGGCCCCCACAAGGAGCCAAGATGCCTGCAGATGGCCAGGCCAGGGTTAGAGAAGGAGGGGAAGCAGTGAGCACGGCCCGATGGTGGCTGGCCTGATCAGCTAGCAGAGCTTGTGTGTGGGCTGGGAGCATTGCTGGGGCCAGAACCGCAGGAGAGAGTTCCTGTTGAGATGTGTTGCCGGCTGGGCGACCAAGGTAGCTGTCACAACTGGGCAAGGCTGCTGGGGCTGTATCCAGGGGTCCTGATGCAGCCAAGAGACCCATTCGTACGTGGGACAGAGGCCCAGCTGAGGACCCCGTGTGGGGGCTGAGGTGGGTGGGGCCCGGGCCAGCTCATAGCTTTGGGGAACCCTGCTGGGTCTGTTTGAAGGGGTTTCTGAAGAGCCTGGTAGAAGCAGCCCACCTCATGCTGCCAAGAGGAACAAAGAACTGCGGTGGGCAAGGAGGCGAGCAGGGCAGCAGGGGACTTGTTTTAAAACCATGAATGGTGGCAGTGCACTCATGAATGATGGGGAGATTCGGGAGGAGACACAGGGTATGGGAGAAGGGCCAGAGGCTGGGACGAAGGGCTGCCTTTGAGAGGCTGTGGCCAGGGCCCCTGAGAAGAAGGGGTCAAGTCCTTGGGTACCAAGTTATGTGCCAGGCAGATGTGCAGGGGGAGCCAGTGTCATCCCTGCTGCTGTCTCTGGACTACCAAGACGGGGAGTAGAGTGGGAGGTGGGCTGGCAGTCCTGGGGGCAGTGGTAGTGGGGAAAGGCTAGTGGGGGCCAATCAGTGTCTTCAGAACTGGCCATGGGTCTCCCCTCCCCTCCCCTCCGGCTCCTTCCACGTTGACCCAGAGTCCCGGGTCATCTGAACCCCCAGCAGTTTCCTTCAGCCTCCTTTGCTGCCCATCTGCATGCAGGGTCCCCGGATGTCCTGCTGCCCAGGTACCCCTGAAGAAAGGGCCAGCATGTGTGTGCTACAAGCAGGGCAGCAGGAGAAGCACGTGCCCTGGCACCGAGGATGTGCTCTCTAGCTGGGCTACAGACAGGAAAGAAGATTCCAGGCTCCTTGGAGACCTGCATGGGTGGGCTCTTGGGGACAGAATGCTCCCTCTGGGAATGTCAGGCTCCACTCAGCCTCCACCCAGACGTGGGAGGTCAGGAGTCTGCCCTGAGGCTTGGCTGGGGCGGCAGGTGAGCAGATAAGGTCCTAGCAGTACAAAGGTCACAATTTGGGGCAGGCCCCCCTGGCCCTGGCTTCCTGCTTTGGATGGGGGAGGACGGGTAGGGACAGCCTCCTAAGCTTTGCTCTCTTCCTGTCTTTGTCGGGTGTCAGCCATTTCCTGGGGAATTTACCCTGCAGGTGTCCTGACTCAGAGAAGAGCTGTTTATCTGTACTGACTTCAGCCCTCCCCAACAACTAGAACACCAGCCCTAGGAGAGCACCCTCTACTCTGTACCCCGAACAGGCCAAATGACTTCCAGAAACCTCTGTGGCCTATGCTAGGCAGTGGGGATGGGAGAGTCTGGCTGGGAGGAGGGGCAGGGAGGGGGCCTGTGGGGGCTCTGGGGCCAAGGCCACGCCTGGAGACGTCAGGCCAGGCTGTAGTTTCCACCCCACCTGGGCAGGGGCATGCACTCCCGGATCCCCAAACTCCAACTAGGGGCAGCCCCTAGACTGAACAGCACAAGGGGACAGCCCAGGCCCTTGGAGGGTGGTAGGCAGGTGGATGCCCAGATTACCCCTCCGGGCAGCTCTATCTGGAAGACTCTGTGCTGGAATGGTTAACCCGCCGGCCGCCCCTGGCAGCCAATCACAGCAGCCTGCAGGAAATACCTGGGAGAGGACCTCGTGCCTGGGACGGGCGGGTCCCAGTCCAGCCCCAGTCTGGCCCCTGGCAGTCACCGGGCTCGCAGCCTCTCTGCGCAGCATGGGGGTCCCAGCCCACCTCTGGCCGGTACTTCTGCTGGGTGTGCTGGGGGCTGCAGCGGCACCAGTGGCTGGACCTGCTGGGTTGCTTGCCCTGCTCACCTCGGACCATGGCGCTCTGAACCGCACGGCACTGGGGGACCTGTTAAATACGCTGGCGGCCCGTGTGCACTGCACCGACGGGCCGTGTGGAAAGGTAAGGGCCGACCCAAGGGGCCCCCAGGCTCCGGTCCCATCCCCGCCCCGCTCCACCCAGGGCTGGCCGCAAAGGCCGAGGGCAAACTCCAGGAGGATCTGGCCACACCCGCTGGAGGAAGCCTTCCCCTGCTCCCAAGTAGACAGCCTGCCCTCCATGAAGGACGGGTGTCCTGGGACACAGTAGAGACAGGCTCTGGGCCCCAGCTCCTACACCCCCTTGCAAATTGCCAGAGACTACTCTGAGATGTGAGGGCCATAGCTGGGGACCCGCTTCATGTGCAGTCCCTAGGAACCCAGGGAAGCAACAGGGAATTGTGACAGCAGCAAGCTCGTGTGCCTGAGTATGCACCCATGTGGGTACATGTGTGCAAATGTGCAGGTACGTGTGGGCACACGTGTGTGTGCAAGCAGCCCCGCACGCGGTGCCCTCGGGCTCGGCTGGTGCCTGCCCACCTGCTTCTCTGTCCAGTGTGTCTATCTGTGGAGAATACCCTGGCTCTGCGAACATCTGAGGAGCCAGGCCTGGGGCCCCGGCATGTCGCCTGCCTCAGTGCCGCGGCTGCCTTGTATCTCAGCGACCCCAAAGGCACCTGTGTGGATATTAGGATCGGCCGTTGGGCGGGCCAGGCCCATCTGCTCCTGGCCTCGCTGGAGGGCCCTGAGGCCCTGATCCTGAGCTGGCTGCTCCAGGAGATCCAGGCTTATGTGGCCAGCCTGTCTCCCAAGGGGGAGGTGAGGGGCCCAGGGAGCTGGCTGCTCAGGGCTGGGGCCTGCATCTCAGCCTTGCCCGAACCCTCCCACACCGCGCCCCACAGGAGGCACGCAGGGTAGACAGAAGGGTCACAGTGGTAGCTGGTAAGGGGGAGGGCCTCCCGGAGCTGGGGGCCTCATAGGAGATGGGCTGAGAGGGCTCCAGGGACCTCTGGGAGGGACCCACAGGGAGGGGTCTGGAGTGGGGTTGGGAAATCTGAGGCACGTAGGTGGTGTCAAGTTCAGGGTGCTCCGGGGAGGGCAGTGTGGGCAGTGTCAGGGCAGGTCCGGGGCAGCCTGGGGAGGCATCCCAGGCAGGGGTTAGGGAGGGGTATGGACACTGGGGGCAGACCCTGAGCCCTTCCCCCAGGCCTGTGTGGATATGCCTCAGCTGCTGGAGGAGGCAGCGGGGGCAGGGGGTCCAGGAGACCCTGGCCTGCCACTGGCCGCCCTCGTGGACCATGCCGGCCTTGGCTCCTGCTTCCATGTCTTGCCAAGCCCACAGTACTTCGTGGACTTCGTGTTCCGCCAGCACGGCACCCAAAGCCGCAACCTCACGCTGACTGGTGAGGCCTGGGTTGGAGAGCCTGGGGCCGGGGGGCGGGGCCAGAGGCTGGGGTGGTGCCTGGGACTGGGGGCATCGGAGCCTGGGGCCCAGGGAGGTCAGGGCTGGAGCTCATGTGGACTCGGTGGTGGCTCTGTCCTCCCTGCCAGAGCTGGCGGCTGTGATGCAGCGCCTGGGGGTGGGTGGACAGGCCGAGGCCCACGGGGACCATGGTGATCATGGCCAGCTCGGCGATCCCCGCCATCTGGGCAGAGGTCCCCTGGGAGACAGCCATGAGGCCTTCATTGCCCCCAACAGCAGCTCCGCCGTATGGGACATGGTGAGCCTCCAGTGGACGAGGGTCCTGGGGTATGGTGGGACCCAGGGGGCTGCTCCAGTCCCTCACCCCCGTCTTCTGGCCACCTTCCCCAGGTTTGTCTGAGCGCCAGGGACGTGATGGCTGTGTATGGGCTGTCGGAGGAAGCTGGGGTGGCTCCTGAGGCCTGGGCCCAGCTCAGCCCAGCTCTGCTGCAGCAGCAGCTGAGTGGGGCCTGCCGTTCCCAGCCCAGACCCCCCACCCAAAATCAGCTCAGCCAGGCAGAGAGTGAGTGCCCCCTGGTTGTGCCTACCTGGCCATGCAGGGAGGGTCTGTGGCTGGCCCAGGAGGCTGGACCAGTGGAGGGGAGCAGAGAATTGGGCAGGGGCAGCCTGGACCAAAGGAGGCATGGGGCACCAGCGCCGAGACCACCTGCTGCCCTGGCTCAGGCACTCTTGTGGGGAGGGGCAGAGCTTGGGGGTGGAGAGTGGAGGGAGGCTTTGGAGCTCCCCTACAGGCCCTCAGCCCCCCCACCTCCCCAGAGTACCTGTATGGCTCCCTGGCCACGTTGCTCCTCTGCCTGCTGGCGTTCCTGGGCCTCATGCTCCTGGCCTGCGCCAGCTGCACGGCTGTCACCCACTACGTCACCCAGGCTTTCTTGAGCATGGCCGTAGGCGCGCTCACTGGCGATGCCCTCCTGCACCTCACACCCCAGGTGGGCCCCAGCCCCCACCCCAGGACCCACCACCCCGTGCCCTTCCTCCAGGGCACACCCTCTTGGAGAAGCCTTCCCTTCCCCACCCTAGGACCTCCCCATCCTGCTCCGCTCCCCTCTGTGTCACCTGGGCTGGGAGGAAAGGGCCCCTTGAGCCACCTGCCCCTACCCGGGACTCATCCCCACAGGTGCTGGGGCTGCACGACCATGCTGTGGAGGACCCCGACCCTCCGCCCACCTGGCGCCTCCTGGCCTTGCTCGGGGGGCTCTATGTCTTCTTCCTGTTCGAGAACCTCTTCAACCTCCTGCTGCCCCGGGATCCCGAGGTCAGGCCTGTGGGGGCGGGAATGGTTGAACGGAGACTGGGTGGGGCTGGCACTGAACTGCAGTATCCACAGGACCCAGAAAAGGGCGCGACTTGCAGCCACGGTGGCCACAGCCACGCCACGTCCCTGCAGCTGGTGCCCAAGGACCTCCGGCCGCCCAAGCAGCCCCACCAAGCCTCCCAGGCAGACCTGGTGAGGCAGCGGAGTGGCTCCCCCTCCTCCAGGACCCCTTCCCATGCCCATACACCCCCAGCCAACACAAGGGACCTGGGGAGCCCCCTTTCCACCTCCCTGCCCTGGCACTCACTCCTGCGGGCGCCCCCCAGGTGGCGGAGGATAGCCTGGAGCCCCAGAAGCCGGAACACCTCAGGCTGAAGCCAGGTGAGTCCGGGGAGGGGGCGCGGCAGGGTCGGGGTCCACCGGTGCCGCCCGTGGTTTGACACGGAGCTGGGCGTGGGGGGCGGGCGGTGCGGAGGTGGGGCTCGGCTACGAGGGACTCGCGCCCTGCTCCGCAGAACTGCGGCTGCTGCCCTACGTGATAACGGTGGGCGACGCGGTGCACAACTTTGCCGACGGGCTGGCGGTGGGCGCCGCCTTCGCGTCCTCCTGGAAGACGGGGCTGGCCACGTCAGTAGCGGTGCTCTGCCACGAGGTGCCGCACGAGCTGGGTGAGCGCTAGGGCTCGGGGCGCTTAGGGGCTGGGGGCCCGTGGAGCGGGCGGGACTGCGGGGCGGGGCCACCGGGGTGGGAGGGGCCTCCCGCGGACCAGGTTGTCCGGCCTGATGCCCCCTGCCCCGCCCACCGCCCGCCAGGGGACTTCGCGGCGCTGCTGCACGCTGGACTGTCTGTGCGCCGCGCGCTGCTGCTGAACGTGGTCTCGGCGCTCACAGCCTTCGCCGGCCTGTACCTGGCTCTCGCGGTGGGCGTCAGCGAGGAGAGCCAGACCTGGATCCTGGCGGTGGCCGCCGGCCTCTTTCTCTACGTGGCGCTTTGCGACATGGTCAGGGCCCGGGGCTGGGCGGGTTTGAGCGGGCCGGCAGTCCACGGTGGGGAGCTGGGCGGGGTCTCCCGTCCGGCTGCTGATGGGGGTGGGGTGCGCACCTGTTCCGCAGCTCCCGGCCATGCTGCACGTGCGGGACCGGCGGCCGTGGCTCCTCTTCCTGCTGCACAATGCAGGCCTGCTGGGCGGCTGGGGCATCCTGCTGCTGCTGTCGCTGTACGAGGACAGCATCACCTTCTGACACAACTAGCGCCGGTTACAGGCCCTTGATCCTGAGCCCCGGCCGTCTGCCATCTAGGCCCCTGGACCCACTTTCTGGAGAATTCCAGGCCTGGAGAGTCCCTGCCCCTTGCCCCCGATTTCAATAAAGAACTCTTGCCTTTGATGCCAGGTCTCCCTCTTCTCTACAGTGTGTAGGACATCAGCATATCCTTTGTAGAGACAAAATCAACCCATAATACACCCCACCACCACCTGTTGTGGTCAAAATGGCTGCCAGAGCACTGCCATCACTTGCACTCTCCAGTCCATAGAAAGGGTAGGACAAAACAGCAAAAGGAGTAAGGGACTGTTTCATGAAGCGACACCAGGCAATGAGAGATAGTTTGGCTAATTGATATTTATTATTTTATTTCATGATTGAATTAGTAACTGACAGGTAGTAGCCAAATTAATCAGTGTGTTAATTAACTTCCGTTAGCGTACAATAGTAACATTATTAAAAATTGCCGAGATTCCTTATATTCCGATCTATAGACAGTGAAAGTAAGAAGATAGGAAGAATTCTCACCAAACCAGGGAAAGTCCCCACATCTGATACTTCTGGCTGGGGAAGTCCCAAACTTCAGCCCATCAGAGTCGGGGTTGGTCCACATGGTCCCAGGCAGAGCTTAGCATCCTGGGTGAGACTCCCAAAATCTGCATAGGCAAAAAAGAAGTATTTACAAGTTATTCAGGAGTTGAAGTGTCTTTCTGAACATACCAAGGAAGGATTAGTTCCTTGACATGGGCATACGACCTTATCGCAGTGTTCCTTCACGAGGCATTCAAAGGTGGGGAGCTGCTCTCCCTGGGAAGGCATTATGTGATCTGTAATTTAGCTCAACTGTAACTAGGACCTGGATCAGCATGTTCAGAAAAAAGACATCAGAGATGTGCAGCCCACAGTCTGGGTTATGGTTCGGTCTTGCTTCCTATTTTACTTTCCTTATAGGGGCATAGGGGGCATCAGGTTGAGCCCCTCATTCATTCAACACTCCAGGCACAGGAGTGGGAGAGCTGGGGGTCAGTCTCCTGTTATGCTCCTTGGCTCCACCTACCAGAATCACAGGCTAATTGGGCAGGAAGGGCCAGGGTCTGAGAGTTCCCTGGCCTGACAGAGGTCCCTGGGGCATGTGAAGCCTTAGGCCCCAGCCAAACTCCAAGAGAAATCAGTTTTTCAAGAACTTTCACCACCAACACTAGCACCACCAACCCGAAGAATGTCTGGGAATTACCTCCTAAACCCAGTCCATGCTGAACACGCAGACACGGCCAGGAGCCAGGGGGCAGAGTCCCCTCAGGGAAGCGTCCCAAAGGCAGAAGCAGAAGGATACGATTGAGGGGGGCGAGCAGCGTCCAGCAGCCACAGCCTTGTACCCCCCCATAGAAGCCCCTGTTCCCGTCCCCTTTCCTGTGTATCTCACCTTCCAAGGGTATCCATCCCCACCCCAGCCCACAGTCATGCACACTTCTCTCTCCTTGGCTTGCTCTCCAGACCAATCCCTCCCCCACTCTCAGACCCCTACCCCTACAGATGGTTCCACTTCTTCTCTTGGGAAGTCAAGGTCTCTGGGAAGGCCTCTGCCTTCCCACTTCCTACCCCAGCTCTGCAATCTGCCAGCCCCCCGGCCCTCCTTCTCCTTCCCTCTGACTGGACTGGGCCATGGTCTCTGGGCCACATCCCACAGCCAATGCCCCCAGGACCTTGTTCCTTCAGAACCTCTCTCTCCACACTGCCTGCCTCTGTCCCCCGGCGAGGGTTGGTTTGTGGGCATTTGTTGTCACACTTTGGGCTTGAATCTGAAGGTTCCATGGACACTGACTTGTTCAGCCATCAGAACACCTCGTGCCTAGGGAGCCACTGCTGTGTTGTTGAAGATGGACATGGAAGGTTCAGGTCCCAACCCCCCACCCTGCCCTGGGCCTCAGCTCTGCCCTGCTGCCTCCCCCAGTGCCAGGCTCACTCTCAGCCGAAGTGGCTCTCCTGGTGTTCTTGACGACCTTTTCAGGGGCCTGTGTGCATGCTGCTCCTTACCCACTGCCCACGGGGCCAACCTCAGAGCCTCAGCACCGACAGTGGGCAGAAGTGCATGCAACAGAAACGTGTTTCCTTACCGTTTTCTCAGATGTGAAAACTTTCTTGCTCTATTTCTTCTTCCTTTGCTTTTTTGTGTGGTTGTTGTTTTGGTATAAAACCGCAGTTAGTGTCCGGCCTCTGGGAGGGGCTTGGTAGGCATTTCTTGCTCGGGGTCCCTGCTGCAGCTGCGTTCAATTAGAGCTGCGGTCACCTGGAGAGGCACCTGGGCTGGACAGCCGCCATGGCTCCGGGGCTGCAGGTGTGCTGGCTGTCCCCTGGTGGCAGGGTGGTGGGCCCACAGCGTCAGCCACCCCTGTGCTCTCTAGCACACTCTCAGGCCAGTCTGAACTCATACAGTTTAGGGGACACCCCCAGAGCAAGGAACCCCAGAAGTCGGGCAGAAGTCCATGGGTTTTTTTTTTTTATTTCCACGTGGGCAATTGACATCACATAAAAGTACCCAGCTGTGCTGGTTTGAAACTTGTTCATCACAAAAGAGCCATGTTCTTTAATCCTGACTCAGTATTGCTAGGTGGGATCTTTTTAAGTTATTTCCATGGAAATGTGACCCATCCAATGGTGGGTGGGACTTTTTGATTAGGTGGTTTCCATGGAGATGCGTCTCTACCCATTCAAGGTGGGGTTGTTTACTGGACTCTAAGGGAACCATTTTGGAAAAAGCTTCAGAAGCAGCAGAGTCAACAGAGCCAACATGAAACCCAGACGTTTGGAGATGCAGAAAGAAAACACCCTTGGGGAAGCTGTTTGAAATGAGAAGCCAAGGAACCAGTAGATGCCAGCCATATGCCTTCCCCGCAGGCAGAGGTGTCCTAGACCCATCGGCCTTTTCTTGAGTCAAGCTGTCTTTCCCTGGATGCCTTAGTTTGGACATTGTTAGGGCCTTCGAACTGTAAACTTGTAACTTAATATAACTCCCTTTTTAAAAGCCATTCCATTTTTGGAGTATAGCATTCCGGTGGCTTTAGCTAACCAAAACACCATCTTTTTTTTCTTCAAAGTTTACTTATTTATTTTTTTTAATTGACAAACCAAAACAGACAAACACAAACTTTTTTTTAACAAAAGAAAACGATTTAATACGGGCAAAGCATTATATTTATCTGAATAGTATGAACAATAGTATTGTTCATTGAACAATACTATTGAACAATAGAAAGCAAGATTTCTGAGAAGGTGATTTTTAAATTAAATTTCTGAAGAGTTTATAGATGCTGATTAGCACAGAGTACATAATTGGTAGACACAAACATTCTTTTTTTTTTTTTTTTTTTACATGGGCAGGCACGGGGAATTGAATCCGGGTCCTCTGGCACGGCAGGCAAGCATTCTTGCCTGCTGAGCCACCATGGCCCGACACAAACATTCTTAACATACAAACATTCCATGTATGGTGCACAATCAATGGCTCACAATGTCATCACATAATTGTATATTCATCACCATGATCATTTTTTAGAACATCTGCATCACTCCAGAAAAAGAAATAAAAAGAAAAATCTCATACATACCATACCCATTAACCCTCCCTCTCATTGACCACTGGTATTTCCATCTAAGTAATATATTCTAACCTTTTTTTCTATACCCCTTACCATTCCCTTTCATTGATTACTAGCATTTCAATCTACTCAATTTGTTTTAACATTTGTTCCCCTTATATTTATTTATTTTTAATCCATATTTTTTACTCATCTGTCCACACCATAGATAAAAGGAGCATCAGACACAAGGTTTTCAGAATCAAATAGTCACATTGCTAAAGCTCAAGAAACATGGCTACTGGAGATGGAAATACTAGTGGTCAATGAGAGGGAGGGGTAAGGGGTATGGTATGTGTTTTTTCTTTTTATTTTTTTTCTGGAGTGATGCAAATGTTCTAAAAAATGATCATTGTGATGAATATACTATTATGTGATGATATTGTGAACCCATTGATTGTACACCATACATGGAATGTTTGTATGTTAAGGATGTTCATGTTTGTATGTTGTTTTGGTTTGATAATACAAAATAAATTTGAAAAAAAAAACATGGCTACTGGAATACAGCTCAACAGGTTTAGGTACTTTCCTCTAGCCTCTCCAATACACCTTAAACTAAAAAGGTGATATCTATTTAATGCATAAGAATAACCTCCAGGATGAGTGCTCAACTCTGTTTGAAATCTCTCAGCCACTGACACTTTATTTTGTCTCATTTCTCTCTTCCCCATTTCGGTTGAGAAGGTTTCCTCAATTGCTTGAAGCTGAGTCCAAGCTCATTCTAGGATTTCTGTCCCACATTGCCAGGGAGGGTTACACCCCTGGGAGTCATGTCCCACGAAGAGATGGGGAGGGCAGTGAATTTGCTTGCCCTGTTGGCTGAGAGAGAGAGGCCACATCTGAGCGACAAAAGAGGTTCTCTGGGGGTGACTTTTAGGCCTAATTTTATGTAGACTTAGCCTGTCCCCAAAACACCATCTTAAAGTGGACAATTCCGTGGCACTGGGAATGTTTGCAGTGTTTTGTTGGGCATTCATTTAATATATTTGTCACCACCATCTGGTTCTCCAGCCCCAAACTCCTTAAGCAGGCCCTACCCCTTGCCTCCTCCCCATACACAGCCCTGGCAAACACCAGTCTACTCTGCATCACTATGGATTTACATCTTCTGGATATTTTATATCAATTTATTCATACAATGTGTATCCTTTTGTGTCTTTCCCTGAGATTAATGTTTCAAGCTTCATCTGCCTCAGAGAGCGTTTCAGAACATGTTTCAGGACCCTCCCCTCAGCCAGAGACTGCCCTCTCTCTGCCCTTCCTTCAGGGCATACATTCTCATTATTTTTAAAATTGTTTTTATTAAGATATCTCCACACACCATACAGTCCATCCAAAGTATACAATCAGTTGCTCGCAATATCATCACACACTTGTGTATTCATCACCATGATTTTTAGAACATTTGCATTACTCCAGAAAAATGAATAAAAAGAAAAAATTCATACATCCTATACCCCTTTACTCCCTCTCATTGTCCACTAGTATTTCAGTCTACCCAATATCCTCTCCCTATTATTTATTTTATCTTTACTTTTTTACTCAGCTGTCCATACTATGGAGAAAGGGAGTATCAAATACAAGGTTTTCACAATCACACAGTCACATACTAAAAGTTATACAGTTCGTTGTCAAGAATCTAAGCTACCCAAATAAAAGAAATAAAAAGAAAAAAAAAAAGAATCTAGGCTACTGGAACAGAATTCAATTGTTTCAGGTGCTTTCCTCTAGCCACTCCACTGCACCATAAACTGAAAAGGGATATCTGTATAATGCGTAAGAATGTAAGAATAGCCTCCAGGATAACCTCTCCACTCTATTTGAAATCTCTCAGCCACTCACACTTTATTTTGTCTCATTTCTCTCTTCCCTGTTTTGGTCAAGAAGGCTTTCTCAATCACATGATGCTCAGTCCCATGCCCCTAACGCTTGGGAGTTCTGTCCCACGTTGCCAGGGAGATTTACGGCCCTGAGAGTCATGTCTTACATAGAGGGTAGGGCAATGGGTTCACCTACCAAGTTGATTTAGAGAGAAGCCTCCAGGAAACACACTCTTGGGTCCCTCTCTTTTCCTAGCCCCCAGGATTCCCAGCCCTGCTCCCCTGGTGACATCCTATGCCCTTGGAGGAGTGAAGTGGAGCGACATTGCCCCCCAGCTTTGGGTGGGGGACATGGGTGATTGGATGTCCAGGGGAAGTGGCCCAACTGGGACCCCAGCTGCCAGATCTGGAGTAATCTGCCACTGGCAGCCAAACCCAATGCTCTGAGGGAAATACTTGGGAGATCTCCTATCTGGCAGGGCAGTCAGTACGCTGCCCCATTCTAGCCCTGGGAAACCTTCTCGGTGTCAGGCAGCCAAGTGTGCCTGGCCTCTCTGTGGGATATTTTCTATGAATGGAACAACACAATATGTAACCTTCTGTGTTGGCTTGTTTCACTCAGCTTAATGTTTTCAAGGTTCATCCATGTAGTAGCAGGTAGCACGACTTCATTTCTCTTTTTGACTGAATAATATTCCAGGGATCACAATCTGCTTATCCCTTCATCCACTGACCAGCACTGGCTCTACCGCCTTCCAGCAATTGAGGACTGGGCTGCCCTGAGCAGGTGTGGTGTACTTGTTTCACTGCTGTTTTCAGCTCCTTTTGGATATACACGTAGGAGTCTAATGACAGGACCACTTGTTAGTTTAACTTTTGAGGAGCTGCCAAACTACTTTTCTTTTTTTTTTTAATCTCTTCTGATTCAGTTTTTTTTTTTTAAGTTAGAGGTTTTTATTGTATTTTCGTATGCTTATAACTTGAGCAACTTAACGTTGCTACAGTGTCTGCAATGTCTACAATGACCTCCAGGGGTATCTAGTTTCTGATACAGTTTTTTTTTTCCTTTTTTTAAATTAACTTTTAAAAATATAACAACAAACAAACACATTCTTAACATATGCTCATTTCGTTCTACATATATAACCTGTAATTCACAATATCATCACATAATTGCATATTCATCATCATGATAATTTCTTAGAACACTTGCATCAATTCAGAAAAAGAAATAAAAAGACAACAGAGAAAAATTCATGCATGCCATACCCCTCACCCCTCCCTTTCACTGATCACTGGCATTTCAATCTACTAAATTTATTTTAACATTTGTTCCCCCTATTATTTATTTTTATCCATATGTTTTACTCATCTGTTGATAAGGTAGATAAAAGGAGCATCAGACACAAGGTTTTCACAATCACACAGTCATACTGTGAAAGCTATATCATTATACAATCACCTTCAAGAAACATGGCTACTGGAACACAGCTCCACATTTTCAGGCAGTTCCCTCTCCATTTACATTACAGCCTCTCCATTACATCTCGATATCTATTTAATGGGTAAGAATAACCTCCAGGACAACCTCTCAACTCCGTTTGGAATCTCTCAGCCATTGACACTTTATTTTGTCTCATTTCACTCTTCTCCCTTTTGGCTGAGAAGGTTTTCTCAATCTCTTGATGCTGAGTCTCAGCTCATTCCAGGATTTCTGTCCCACCTTGCCAGGAATGTCCACACCCCTGGGAGTCATGTCCCACGTAGAGAGGGGGAGAGCTAGAGAGGAGGAGAGCGCAGAGCTTGTTTGTTGTGTTGACTGGAGAGAGAGGCCACATCTGAGCAACAAAAGAGGTTCTCTTGGGGGTGACTCTTAGGCCTAATTTTAAGTAGGCTTAGCCTATCCTTTGTGGGGTTAAGTTTCATATGAACAAACCCCAAGATTGGGGGCTCTGATTCAGTTTTTAAATGTCACAAACCCAAAGCCCGGGGCTACTGCTTTTAAAGGGAGCCTTTCCTGCGGGGGTGGGGGGTGGGGGGGGGCTGTGGCAGCCCAGGGAATGGAGCAGAGGGCAAGACGGGTGAAAAGCACTGTCCTCCCGGGGCTTGCATGGAGGGGCAGGATGGGCAGACACACCGACACGAGTGTTGAGAGTGTCGCGTCTTCAAGCCTCGCGCTCTGCAAGTAAAGGTGCACCTGGGGCTCACCTGGGGCTCACCTGAAGCGCCAGCACCTGGCACAGGGCTTGGCGGGGGGCTCGCTGGAGGAGAGAATCTTCTCGCTCCGCGATGAGACCCATCCGACGTCGGGCCAGGGGGAAGCCCGTTGCCCAGACAGGCCTCAGCCGCCGCAGACCCTTCAACCGCTTCCCCCCACCGCCGGACTCCCGGGCGCGGGACCTCTCGGGTGGGAACTAGCCGGGCACGTCGGGGTTCTGGCCACTAGGGGTCACTGCCGCCGCGGCAGACTGCGCAGGCGCCGGCGCCGGAACCTTGGTGCTCGGCCTTCAGGCCCGGCCGGGCTGTGTTCGCGGCCGTCCCGGGTTCCCCCTCGAGCCGCCTCCAACTGCCAGGTGGGCGGCGGGCGGCGGCGGCGAGCAGTCGGGTCGGGGGCGCGGGGTCGGAGGCGGGGGTACCTGCTCACCCTGTCCCCTTCTGCCCCGCGCAGCCCGGGCTCGGCACCATGTACGCCGTATACAAACAGGCGCATCCGCCCACAGGCCTGGAGTTCTCCATGTACTGCAACTTCTTCAGCAACAGTGAGCGCAACCTCGTGGTGGCCGGGTCCTCGCAGCTCTACGTGTATCGCCTGAACCGCGACGCCGAGGTGGGCCTGCGCCCGCCTGAAGGGTGGGGGTGGGGGGTCCTCATGGGGTGGGGGTGTAGCAGGAAGGCTGGGGGCCGGGTTCCCAATTCTCCCGAGAATTGGACACTATTATTATCCCCAGTCGCAGATGGAGAAGCATAAGTTGAGAGAGTCTAAGTGATTTGCTTGGGTTCTACAGCTGAGGGAGCCAGGCTTTGATCCTGGCTCTGTTGCCTCCTGAGTCTGCTATATATTTTCTCCTTCCCTTCTTACTCCCGGTGGGGAAGGCCCCCTGCCCTCGAGCGTTTTATTTTCAGCATATGTGTATATCCATTTACTGTGTGCTAGGAAGTGGTGAACCAAACCAGCAGAAACATGGGGGAGGCACACCCTCACTAAAAAAAGAAAACAAAAAACATGTTTAAACGTACTTTCAAATTGCACCGAGTATTACCGAGGGGCTAAAGGAGGGAGTAAAGGAATCACTTTATTTCCTGTGGTCTGATTAGGCAGCGTAGAAGTTTGGAGTTTGTCAGAGGAAGAACATTTCTGGCAAAAGGGATGAGGCTGGCTCTAGCATGGTGACAGACTGTTGGTAGGAGTCCCAGTAAAGTTTGAGGATCACATCAATACAAGAAATTCAGGGATGCTTTGGTTGCCAGAGAGGTGAGAGGTGGTCAAGGAAGACTTCTTGCAAGAGGTGATATTTTGGCTGTTCTTGGAGGAGGAATAAACATGGGGAGGGGAAGTGTTCCAAATAGAAGGAGCAGCCTGTGTACAGGCCAGAGGCAGTTGAGTGTGGAATAGAGAGGGCATGCACAGCACGGCTGGAGTGTAGAGTGGGAGGAGCTAGGAGTAGAGAGTAGGCTCTGGCTAGGACTGTCTGCAGACCTGCAAAGAGTCCCTAGGGTTTTGAGTAGAGGCTGATGCAGTAGGCAATGGGTCAGATGGGAAGAGGGGCAGCCTAAAGGAGCTGGCCTTCCTGAATACTACTCTGGGACACGTTTTATTTTGCATTAAATGCATGTATTACTACGCACGTGATAAAGCAGACCAAATAGAAAAGAATGAACTATTTTAGTGGAGGCTTTTGTGACTGAGTATGTGTCATTAAAAACATTTGTATTGGTTTAACCTTCTGTGGTACAGTAGTTTGAGGTCAGTAATTCTTTTTGTTCTGCTTTGTTTTTCAATCTACTAAATTTATTTTAACATTTGTTCCCTGATTATTTATTTTTGATCCATATGTTTTACTCATCTGTCCATAAGGTAGATAAAAGGAGCATCAGACATAAGGTTTTCACAATCATACAGTCACATTGCGGAAGCTATATCATTATACAGTCGTCTTTAAGAAACATGGCTACTGGAACACAGCTTTATGTTTTCAGGCACTTCCCTCCAGCCTCTCTGTTACAGTTTAACTAAAATGGTAATATCTATTTAATGCATAAGAATAACTTCCAGGATAACCTCTTGACTCTGTTTGGAATCTCTCAGCTATTGACACTTTACTTTGTCTTATTTTTCTCTTCCCCCATTGGGTCAAGAAGGTTTTCTCAATCCCTTGTTGCTGAGTCCCAGCTCATTTTAGGATTTCTGTCCCACATTGCCGGGAAGGTCCACACCCCTGGGAGTCATGTCCCATGTAGAGACGGGGAGCGCAGTGAGTTTGCTTGTTGTGTTGGCTGGAGAGAGAGGCCACTTCTGAGTAACAAAAGAGGTTCTCATGGGGGTGACTCTTAGGCCTAATTTTAAGTAGGCTTAGCCTATCCTCTGTGAGGTTAAGTTTCATAGAAACAAACTCCAAGGTTGGGGGCTCAGCCTATTGCTTTGCTTGTCTCCACTGCTTGTGAGAACATCAAGAATTCTCCACTTGGGGAAGTTGAATTTTCCCCCTTTCTCACCATTCCTCCAAGGGGACTTTGCAAATACTTTTTTATTCACTATTCAAATCCCTCTGGGATTTATCGAGGCATTACTCTGGGCAAATCTACAAAATCTCATGCCCTACTCAAGGTTCCATGTACTTACGGTGTTCAGTTAAGCTGTCCACATAAATTATATTAGAAAATACACTAGTCAAAATATAAATTTTAGTACTTGGTTTTAATGGAGGTCAAAGCTGAAAAAGAGATCTTCAAATAATTGTACATAGCTCCATGTCAAATGAGAAAATCTGTGGCTATATCTGCTAAATCTTGAAACTGGTTTTCCAGTCCCATCTTCCAAAATTTCAAACAACTTTTTAACTTTAGTAAAGTACCCTGTTTCCTGATGCTATTCAACTCTAACAAACAAATTGGAAGTTTGCTAAGGGGTTATAATTTTAACAAATGGGTTCAGCATGCTTCAAATCCCATATTTTGAAATTCATTCATAGATCTTTTTGAGAAATACTTTTTAAGCCCTGCTGTGTGCTGGGCATCTTTTTTTTTTTTTTAATATTTTATTGACAAAACAAAACAACATATCAACACGAACATTCTTAACACATGAACATTCCATGTTTGGTGTACAATCAATGTATGCCAGGCATCTTGGAAAATGCGAGTGAGCAATACTGTCAAAGATGCCTGGCTTACTAGAACTTCTGTCCCAGAGGGATGGGAGGCAATAAACAATGTATAAAATGGTGTATTAGAAGATACATGACGAATGCTATGGAAAAATGCAGAGAGCAGAATGAGGGGAGTAGGGAGCCAGGCTGTAGGGTTAGGTATTTGATTCCTTGGGAAATGAGGTTTGGGCAAGCAAGCGGGAGGTGATGGAGGGAGCCTGGAAGAGTACCCCAGGCAGAGGCAGCAGGGAGAGCAGGGGCCCTAAGGCAGAAGTGCCTCTCTGGTGGGCCCAAGGGAAGCCAAAGACCAGTGTGGCTGGTACAGAGGGCGTAAGGAAAATGGGAGTGAGGGTATGAAAGGTCTCAGGACTGTGAGTGGAGCATTAGCATGTGTCCCTTTTTAGGCCAGTGAAAAGACTTGGGCTCTGCCTCTGAGTCCAGTGGGCAGTTAACAAAGAGTTTTCATTAGAGGAGTGATACAACCTGACTTATGTTTGAAGAGTCACATGGCCACTGTACTGACAGTAGACTAGGAAGGCAGGGGTCAACACAGCAAGGGACAAAAGGTGTTGATGCTTGGCCTGTCATGGTGGCAGAGGAGGTGGTGGGAAGCAGTCGGGTTCTGGGTGGAGACCATAGCATTTGCTGTGTGTGGTGTGAAAGAGAGAGGAATCAAGGGCAAAATCAGGGTTTTGGTTTTAGCACCTGGAAGGGGTGGAGTTGGTGTTACCTGAGATGGGGAATGCTGTGGGTGGGATGGAAGGGAAGGGTCAACAGCTCACTCTGGACCTTATGTTGTTACCTGTTACTGCCTAACAGGTAACATACCTGTTACCTGTTATCCCAGCCCTTGGAGGCCTATCTCACAGTCCCTGAGGGTCAGGAATCCAGGAGGGACTCAGTGGGCGGGTCTAAGGCCAGGGTCTCTCAGAAGGTGACTAAGAAGGTGGCCATTTGGCATTGGCCATGGCCATGTCTCCTGAAGGCATGACTGTGACTGAAGGACCTGTTTCCAGGATGGTGCTGCATGAGGCCGCAGGCAGGAGGCCTCTCTGGGGGCTGCTCACAGCGTGGCTTCCCTGTTAGTGAATAATGAGCAGCCTGACCCTTGAGACTGAAGTGTGGGTTGTTTTATGGCCCACCCTTAAAAGTGACACCCTCTCTTCTGTCCTATTTTGGCCACACAGACTGACCCCAGTTCAGGTTGGGAGTGAACCCAGGACACAGTGGACAGATGGGATGCCAGTTATATACGAAGTGCCCGTGTCGATCAGGAGTTGAGTTCAGGGTCTGGGTTGGAGAGTGAGCTGGGGTCTTCAGCCTGGGGTGGCATTTAGACTCTGAAGCTGGTTGGGGTCACCAGAAGACCATGTGTCTGGCTCTTATCAGTTTATCTTCATGGTTGTAGGGTCATTTTATTTGCATCTTATGGAGGTAGCTTCTATATATGTCTCATGTATTGTTACACATGATTGTGTGTTTCTTGGGTACGCATGTGCATTTTTCTGGGGCACGCCAGCATTAGCAGGGTAGTGTGGGCTGTGCGGAAAGGGGCAGGACTGAGCCCCAAAAGCTGAGCCATGTGTACTGTGAGCCGTGCTGAGGCCCTGTTTTCTTCTCTGGAGATGCCCCCTTTGTCCAGAATTAGTTCTCGATGGACTCATGGTTTATAATGCCATTTCTCTCACGTTGTTTTAAATTCTTCAGATTTGTTATAATTTTTTATTTAAATATTTTTATTGAGAAATCTTCACACACATACAGTCCATAGTGTACAATCAGTTTGTTATGATTCTTGATACTCTAGTAGGCCAAGTGCTTCCTCACCTTATTCATCTTCAGAGTTGTGCATGTCCTTGCTGTTTGGCTCTCCCACATATGTTTGAGAAGGAGGTAATTAAATGAGATGGAAACCTGTTGCAACTTTGATTGGAAGCACATTGAGTTCATGGATTATCGGGGGAAGATTCACATCTTCACTATTGAAATTTCCCTTCTAGAAACATGGTATATTTTCATTTTTTTGATCTTTTAGTAATTTCAATAAAGCGTTCAGTTTTTCTCGGTAAAGGTCCTGTACATCTTTGCTGATTTATAGTTAGGTGCCTTAGAGTTTTATTGCCATTGTCACTGGGATTTCTCTCAAAACTACACATACGCAGTCTCTCTTATATTATACTTAACTCTTTGTTGTGAGTAGATGGGCCACAATTGATTATTACATTTTGCTTATATTTAATCAACTCCTTTGCTGAACTTGCTTGTTTTACCTTTCCTATTTATTTAAGATATCCATCCAACTGGACTTGAGTTTCAGTACGGGGTGAGGTAGCATCCTTCATTTTCTTCAGTACTACTTATTGAAAAGACTGACATTTACCCACCGCCCTGTTCTCACTATGATGTTTTCTTTCTTGTCCTGTTAGTTACCAGGGAGGTGTGCTAACATCTTCACCTCTTTTCTTTTTCACTTTTGCCAATTTTTATTTTAAAAATTTTAGAGCTATATTGTTAAGACATTTAGAATAATATCTGACTGTTGAATTGGCCTTCACGAAATGTTCCTTTTTTATTTCTAATAACACTTCCTGCCTTTTGATCAGCTTTGTACAATAACACAGCCACCCTGCTTTTTTTTTTTAAGTCCTAGAATGGAATATGTGTTTAAAACTAGCTGTGTCCTTAAATTTAAATGACCTAACAACACAGAGTTAGGTCTTGTTTTTTGATTAGTTTGACTGTTGGTCTTCTAATTGGAATGTTTAGTCCATTTATATATTTTTGCTTGTGGAGTGGGTGTAAATGGAAAAATATTTATTATTCCTTTATTCATTTTTCTTCTCTTCTGTTTTGTTTTGGATTAATCAGGTATTTTATTTTATCTTTCCAACTAACTTATTACTTATGCATTTTGTATTGTTTTCTAATTTGTTTCCTTACTATTATAATATGAATCCTTGATTTATTACAGTCTAGTTAGTACTTTTGCCATTTCCCACACAATGCAAAATCCTTTCAACAAAGTCCCCTTGGAAATGGTGAGAAAGGGGGAAAATTCAACATCCCCAAGTGGAGAATTCTTAATATTCTCACAAGCAGTAGGGAAAGGGAGGGGTAAGGGTTATGGTATGTATGAATTTTTTCTGTTTTCTTTTTATTTCTTTTTCTGAATTGATGCAAATGTTCTAAGAAATGATCATGATGATGGATATACAACTATGTGATTGGAAAAAAAAAGAATGTTCATATTGTAAAATAATAATAATAATAATAGCCATCCTAGTGGTGTGAAGTATCTTCTTGTGATTATGATTTACATTTCCCTGATGGCTAATGATGTTGAGCATCTTTTCATGTGCTTATTGGCCATTTGTATATCTTCTTTGGGGGACTATCTATTCACATCATTTGCCCATTGTTATTTTTTTTTAACTTTTTTTACTGTATGGTATAACATATATACAAAGCAGAGAAATAAAAAAGAAATAGTTTTCAAAGCACTCTTCAACAAGTGGTTACAGGACAGATCCCAGAGTTTGTTATGGGCTACCATACGATCATCTCATATCTTTCCTTCTAGCTGCTCCAGAATATAGGAGGCTAGAGGGCTTAAACATTTTTTATTGTCACTATCGACTTTTTTCCCTTCTTTTTTTTGTGAAAAATAACATACATACAAAAAAGCTATAAATTTCAAAGCACAACACCACAGTTAGTTGTAGAACATATTTCAGATGTTGACATGGGTTACAGTGTCACAATTTTAGGTTTTTACTTATAGCTGCTCTAAAATACTGGAGACTAAAAGAGATATCAGTTTAATGACTCAGCATTCATATTCATTTGTTAAATCCTTTCTTCTATGTATAACTTCACCATATCACCTTTGATCTTTCCATACCTCTCATTGGGGTTGTTTGGGCTATGGCAATTCTAAATTTTTGATATTGGAAGGGTCTGTCATTAGTATGTGGTAGGGAAATGGAGTTATCTGATGTTCTGGAGAGGCTGGACTAGATTTCAGTACTTATGTGGACCAGGGACTCATCTGGAGGTTGTAGGTTTCTGGAAAATTATCCTAGTGCCTGGAATTCTTGTGGAATGTTATATATTGCCCTAGGTGTTCTTTAGGGTTGACTGGAATGATCTTGGTTGGGGGTTGGCAGGTTATAAGTAGCAAGGTCTACCTGAAGTTTGCATAAAAGCAACCTCCAGAGTAGCCTCTTGACTCTATTTGAACTCTCTCTACCACTGATACTTTATGAGTTACACTTCCCCCTTTTGGTCAGGATATAATTGTTGATCTCATGGTGCCAGTCTGGATTCATCCCTGGGAGTCATCTCCCATGTCACCAGGGAGACTTTCACCCCTGGATGTCATGTCGCACGTAGGGGGGAGGGCAGTGATTTCACTTGCAGAGTTGGGCTTAAAGAAATTGAAGCCACATCTGAGCAACAAAAGAGAGTAACTCCAGAATAATTCTTAGGCATGCCTATAGGTAGTCTAAGCTTCTTCACTACCTACATAAGCTTCATGAGAGTAAGCCTCATGATCAAGGGCATGGCCTGTTGACTTGGGTATCCCTAAAGTTTTTCACAGTATCAGGGGATTCCCTGATGGTAAGGTTTAATAGTTCCATAGTCTTTCTTCCCTCCCTCCACGGACTTTGCCAGTACTTTTTGATTGTCTGCTTAATATACTCTAGGATGTTTCCAGGGATTACAATAGTCTATACAGGATTAAAGGACCTCTTTCTTATATTATGCTTCCTGTGTTTCAGTTGTTCAAATGAGCTATACAGATAGGTTGAATTAGATTATGCACTACAGAAAATTTCTGTTCCAGATCAAATAAACCTTTTTTCCGTTGGTCTCAAAGAGTTTGTGTGGTTCTAAAATATAGACACTGTCTTCCTTATTCCTGTGTTCTGAATTACTTTAACCCCAACCTGTTTGGCTTCATTCTTCTCTTCAAATATCAGGTTATATACATAAAACAGCCTCTCAAAATCCAGAAATAATAATCACCACTTTGTGTGGTGTCTTAATGACACACCAGACTTAATGTGTCTGCTCTAAAAGCTTACATTCTAGGCCCCTGTTTTCTTATAAGCATTTTCTAAAGGTGACCATACCATTATTGTTCTTTTGTTTCTGGCTTATTTTGTCTCACCAGATGTCTGACACATTCATTCACATCGTTGCATATCTCACAACTTTGTTCCTTTTTGTAGCAGCACGACCTTCATTCATAAGTATACACCATCGTTCGCCAATCTGTTTCTCCATCAATGTATCCTTCAGCCACCTGCATTCATTGGGCATCTGTAGAAAGCCCAAAGTCCACAGTCTATCAACATTCTCAATTTTAGATAGTTTCATTGTTCCCAAGAGACAGAAAACCAATAAACACACCCTCACCAAATAGGAAATCTCAACCTCCTCTTAACTCTTGTTCCTCACTCCATTATTTACCTCTGCTGTTGCTGTGGTAGTGCTGATGGTTTCCTTTTGAACATAGCTCATAGCATGCAATAGCAGTTTTCCGCCTGTACCCCGGACTTAAACACTCTTTATACGAAAATCATATCTTTGAAGTAATTCTTATGAGAACTCATTCATATTTCTAGTGTGAATCAGTGGGACACATAGGTCTATACAACTCCTTTCAATCTTGTTCATCTTCAATATGGTAATATTACTTCTAAACCCACTAGAGGATCACCTTCGCTCTTACCTACTCCCTTACATTGGAGTTCAACATCATTAGCTAACGGTCCACCCATCTCTAGCTTCTATGTATCTCTAAGTCCCCTATATTCTGTATTATAAGTCTCTGATTGTACCTTTATGCTGGTCATAAAAGTAGAATCATACAGTGTGTTAGTTAGATTCAGTTGTCAACTTGGCCAGGTGAGCATACCTAGTCCTGTTGCTGCGGACATAAACCAATGGTACGTGAACCTTGGTACGTGAACCTCATCTGTTGCCAATTACATCTGCAGTCAGCTAGGAGGCGTGTCTGCTGTAATGAGTGACGTTTGACTTAATTGGCTGGTGCTTAAATGAGAGATTGCAACGTAGCGCTGCTAAGCAGCTCGGCATTCCTCATCTCAGCACTTGCAGCTCAGCCCAGGCCTTTGGAGATGCAGAAAGAAGTCACCCCGGGGAAAGTTGTTGGAACCCAGGGGCCTTGAGAGAAGACCAGCAGAGACCATCCTGTGCCTTCCACATAAGAAAAGAGCCTCAGTGGAAAGTTAGCTGCCTTTCCTCTGAAGAACCAACAAAATAAATCCCCTTTTATTAAAAGCCAATCCGTCTCTGGTGTGTTGCATTCCGGCAGCTAGCAAACTAGAATATACAGTATCTGTCCTTTTATGCCTGGCTAATTTCGCTCAACATTATGTCATCAAGACTCATCCATCTTGTCATGTGCTTCAGGATGTCATTTTTGCCTAACTGCTATATAATATTCCATCCTACATATATACCACATTTTGTTGGTCCTCTCATCTCTTGATGGGCATTTGGTATGTTTCCATCTTCTGGCGATTTTGAATAATACTGCTATAAACATCAGCGTGCAAATGTCTGTTTGTGTCGTTGCTTTCACCTTTTCTGGGCATATACCAAGTAGTATATGCTGGGTCATAGGGCAGCTCAGTATTTTAATTTCCTAAGGAACAGCCAAACAGTCTTCCATAGTGGCTGCACCATTGTACATTCCCACCAGCAGTGCATAAGTGTCCCAGTTTCTCTACATCCTCTCCAGCATTTATAGTTTCCTGTTTAATAGCAGCCATTCTTATAGGTGTGAGGTGGTGTCTCATTGTAGTCTTGATCTGCATTTCATTATAGCCAGTGAAAATGAGCATCTCTTCATGTGCTTTTGAGCCATCTGTACTTGCTATTCAGAAAAATGCCTATTCATATCTTTAGCCCATTTTATAATGGGATTGTTCCCATATTAAGTTAAAAATTAACAGTCGTGGTGGCGGCTCCTGAAGAGCCCGAGTCGTGCGGCGAAGCGGCGACAAGTGCCAGTCTTAGAACTTGAGAACAGCTCCCGGAGCCACGACAGAAACCAAGAAGACAGCGTACCCCATTCTGGAATGGCTGACTGGCTGGGAGAACCCGCTCCAGTGAGATCGCCGAGGGGCGCGGGCTTCCCCAGGCCGGGGCAGCAGGCGGCCGGAGTCCCTCCCTCCCTCCTTCCCGGGCCAGCTGGGAGAATTGGACAGGTGGTCCCCTCAAGCCGCGGTGGCTGGCACCCCCCCCCCCCACGCGCAGCCCCCCGGACCAGCTGGGAGAATTGGATCGGAGATCCCCAAGCCATGGAGAACTGCGACCGGGGTCCCTTCCAAATACGTGGCTTCCCGGTCCGGCTGGAAACGGAGGATAGACACTTCCCCAAAGCGCGGCGGCTGGCGCCTCCCCGCCACGCTTGGCGCCCCGGGCCGGCTGGGAAATTTGGACAGGCGTTCCCCCAAGCCGCGGAGGCTGGCGACCCTCCCCACGCGCGGATCCCCGGGCCGGCTGGGAGATTCGGATTGGCACTCTTCCAAGCCACTTCGGCTGGCGACCCCCCCCTTACAGCGAGAGTTTTCCAAAGTTAAAGGGGCCACAGCATGTTTTATTGGTGGGACCCGCAGACAGATGAGCGCCATGAGCGCCACCTACTGGGCAGGATAAGAAAAACAGAGCCCAGAGATTTCACAGAAAAATCTTTCAACCTGCAGGGTCTTACACCAAGGGAAATCTGATTAAATGCCCAGACACCAGCAGAAGATAACGGATCACGCTCAGAAAATTGAAAATATGGCTCAGTCAAAGGAACAAACCAATAGTTCAAATGAGATACAGGAGCTGAGAAAACTAATGCTGAATATACGAACAGAAATGGAAAACCTCTTCAAAAACCAAATTGATAAATTGAGGAGGACATGAAGAAGACATGGGCTGAACAAAAAGAAGAAATAGAAAAACTGAAAAAACAAATCACAGAACTTATGGGAGTGAAGGAAAAAGTAGAAAAGCTGGAAAAAAACAATGGATACCTACAATGGTAGATTTAAAGAGACAGAAGCTAGAATTAGTGAATTGGAGGATGGAACATCTGAATTCCAAAAAGAAACAAACTATAGGGAAAAGAATGGAAAAATTTGAAGAGGGGATCAGGGAACTGAATGACAATATGAAGCGCACAACTATCGTGTTGTGGGTGTCCCAGAAGGAGAAGAGAAAGGAAAAGGAGGAGAAAAACTAATGGAAGAAATTATCACTGAAAATTTCCCAACTCTTATGAAAGACCTAAAATTACAGATCCAAGAAGTGCAGCGCACCCCAAAGAGAATAGACCCAAATAGGCGTTCTGCAAGACACTTACTAGTTAGAATGTCAGAGGTCAAAGAGAAAGAGAGGATCTTGAAAGCAGCAAGAGAAAAACAATCCATCACATACAAGGGAAACCCAATAAGACCATGTGTAGATTTCTCAGCAGAAACCATGGAAGCTAGAAGACACTGGGATGATATATTTAATTACTAAAAGAGAAAAACTGCCAACCAAGACTCCTATATCCAGCAAAATTGTCCTTCAAAAATGAGGGAGAAATGAAAACATTCTCAGACAAAAAGTCACTGAGAGAATTTGTGACCAAGAGACCAGCTCTGCAAGAAATACTAAACGGATCACTAGAGTCAGATACAAAAAGACAGAAGAGAGAGGTATGGAGAAGAGTGTAGAAAGAAGGAAAATCAGATATGATATATATAATACAAAAGGCAAAATGGTAGAGGAAAATACTATCCAAACAGTAATAACACTAAATATTAATGGACTGAATTCCCCAATCAAAAGACACAGACGGGCAGAATGGATTAAGGAACAGGATCCTTCTATATGCTGTTCACAGGAAACACATCTTAGACCCAAAGATAAACACACGTTGAAAGTGAAAGGTTGGGAAAAGATATTTCATGCAAATAACAACCAGAAAAGAGCAGGAGTAGTTATACTAATATCCAACAAATTAGACTTCAAATGTAAAACAGTTAAAAGAGACAAAGAAGGACACTATCTGCTAATAAAAGGAACAATTAAAGAAGAAGACATAACAATCATAAATATTTATGCACCGAACCGGAATGCCCCTAAATACGTGAGGAATACACTGCAAACACTGAAAAGGGAAATAGACACATATACCATAATAATTGGAGACTTCAATTCACCACTCTCATCAATGTACAGAACATCTAAACAGAGGATCAATAAAGAAATACAGAATCTGAATATTACTATAAATGAGCTAGACTTAACAGACATTTATAGGACATTACATCCCACAACAGCAGGATACACCTTTTTCTCAAGTGCTCATGGATCATTCTCAAAGATAGACCATATGCTGGGTCACAAAGCAAGTCTTAACAAATTTAAACAGATTGAAATCATACACAACACTTTCTCGGATCATAAAGGAATGAAGTTGGAAATCAATAATAGATGGAGTGCCAGAAAATTCACAAATACGTGGAGGCTCAACAACACACTCTTAAACAACGAGTGGGTCAAAGAAGAAATTGCAAGAGAAATTAGTAAATACCTCGAGGTGAATGAAAACGAAAACACAACATATCAAAACTTATAGGACACAGCAAAGGCAGTGTAAGAGGGAAATTTATTGCTCTAAATGCCTATATCAAAAAAGAAGAAAAGGCAAAAATGCAAGAATTAACTGTCCACTTGGAAGAACTGGAGAAAGAACAGCAAACTAACCCCAAAGCAAGCAAAAGGAAAGAAATAACAAAGATTAGAGCAGAAATAAATGAAATTGAAAACATGAAAACAATAGAGAAAATCAATAAGACCAGAAGTTGGTTCTATGAGAAAATCAATAAGATTGATGGGCCCTTAGCAAGATTGACAAAAAGAAGAAGAGGATGCAAATAAATAAGATCAGAAATGGAAGAGGAGACATAACCACTGACCTCACAGAAATAAAGGAAGTAATAACAGGATACTATGAACAACTTTACGCTAATAAATACAACAATTTACAGGAAATGGACGGGTTCCTGAAAAGACATGAACAACCAACTTTGAATCAAGAAGAAACAGATGACCTCAACAAACCAATCACAAGTAAAGAAATTGAATCAGACATTCAAAAGCTTCCTAAAAAGAAAAGTCCAGGACCAGACGGCTTCACATGTGAATTTTATCAAACATTCCAGAAAGAATTAGTACCAACTCTCCTCAAACTCTTCAAAAAAATCGAAGCGGAGGGAAAACTACCTAATTCATTCTATGAAGCCAACATCACCCTCATACCAAAACCAGCAAAGATATTACAAAAAAAGAAAACAACAGACCAATGTTTCTAATGAATATAGATGCAAAAATCCTCAACAAAATTCTAGCAAATCGTATCCAACAACACATTAAAGAATTATACATCATGACCAAGTAGGATTCACCCCAGGTATGCAAGGATGGTTCAACATAAGAAAATCAATTAATGTAATACACCATATCAACAAATCAAAGCAGATAAATCACATGATCATCTCAATTGATGCAGAGAAGGCATTTGACAAGATTCAACATCCTTTCCTGTTGAAAACACTTCAAAAGGTAGGAATACAAGGAAACTTCCTTAAAATGATAGAGGGAATATATGAAAAACCCACAGCTAATATCATCCTCAATGGGGAAAAATTGAAAACTTTCCCCCTAAGATGAGGAACAAGACAAGGATGTCCATTATCACCACTGTTATTCAACATTGTGTTGGAGGTTCAAGCCCGAGCAATTAGACAAGAAAAAGAAATACAAGGCATCAAAATTGGAAAGGAAGAAGTAAAACTATCACTGTTTGCAGACGATATACTATACATCGAAAACCCAGAAAAATCCACAACAAAACTACTAGAGCTAATAAATGAGTACAGCAAAGTAGCAGGTTACAAGATTAACATTCAAAAATCTGTAGCATTTCTATACACTAGTAATGAACAAGCTGAGGGGGAAATCAAGAAACGAATTCCATTTACAATTGCAACTAAAAGAACAAAATACCTAGGAACAAATTTAACTAAAGAGACAAAAACCTATATAAAGAAAACTACAAAAAACTGTTGAAAGAAATCACAGAAGACCTAAATAGATGGAAGGGCATACCGTGTTCATGGATTGGAAGACTAAATATAGTTAAGTTGTCAATCCTACCTAAATTGATTTACAGATTCAACACAATACCAATCAAAATCCCAACTACTTACTTTTCAGAAATAGAAACACCAATAAGCAAATTTATCTGGAAGGGCAGGGTGCCCCGAATTGCTACAAACATCTTGAGGAAAAAAAACGAAGCTGGAGGTCTCACGCTGCCAGACTTTAAGGCATATTATGAAGCCACAGTGGTCAAAACAGCATGGTATTGGCATAAAGATAGATATATCGACCAATGGACTCGAATAGAGTGCTCAGATATAGACCCTCTCATCTATGGACATTTGACCTTTGATAAGGCAGTCAAGCCAACTCACCTGGGACAGAACAGTCTCTTCAATAAATGGTGCCTAGAGAACTGGATATCCATATGCAAAAGAATGAAAGAAGACCCTTATCTCACATCCTATACAAAAGTTAACTCAAAATGGATCAAAGATCTAAACATTAGGTCTAAGACCATAAAACAGTTAGAGGAAAATGTAGGGAGATATCTTATGAAACTTACAATTGGAGGCGGTTTTATGGACCTAAACCTAAAGCAAGAGCACTGAAGAAATAAATAAATAAATGGGAGCTCCTCAAAATTAAACACTTTTGTGTATCAAAGAACTTCATCAAGAAAGTAGAAAGACAGCCTACACAATGGGAGACAATATTTGGAAACGACACATCAGATAAAGGTCTAGTTTCCAGAATTTATAAAGAGATTGTCCAACTCAACAACCAAAAGACAGCCAACCCAATTACAGAATGGGAAAAAGACTTGAACAGACACCTCTCAGAAGAGGAAATACAAATGGCCAAAAGGCACATGAAGAGATGCTCAATGTCCCTGGCCATTAGAGAAATGCAAATCAAAACCACAATGAGATATCATCTCACACCCACCAGAATGGCCATTATCGACAAAACAGAAAATGACAAGTGCTGGAGAGGATGCGGAGAAAGAGGCACACTTATCCACTGTTGGTGGGAATGTCAAATGGTGCAACCACTGTGGAAGGCAGTTTGGCGGTTCCTCAAAAAGCTGAATATAGAATTGCCATACGACCCAGCAATACCATTGCTGGGTATCTACTCAAAGGACTTAAGGGCAAAGACACAAACGGACATTTGTACACCAATGTTTATAGCAGCGTTATTTACAATTGCAAAGAGATGGAAACAGCCAAAATGTCCATCAACAGATGAGTGGCTAAACAAACTGTGGTATATACATACGATGGAATATTATGCCGCTTTAAGACAGGATAAACTTATGAAGCATGTAATAACATGGATGGACCTAGAGAACATTATGCTGAGTGAGTCCAGCCAAAAACTAAAGGACAAATACTGTATGGTCCCACTGATGCGAACCAACATTCGAGAATAAACTTGAAATATGTCATTGGTAACAGAGTCCAGCAGGAGTTAGAAACAGGGTAAGATAATGGGTAATTGGAGCTGATGGGATACAGACTGTGCAACAGGACTAGATACAAAAACTCAAAAATGGACAGCACAATAATACCTAATTGTAAAGTAAACATGTTAAAACACTGAATGAAGCTGCATCTGAGCTATAGGTTTTTGGTTTTTTTTTTCCTTTTTTTTTTTTTTTTTTTTTTTTTTTTTTGTCTGTCTGGTTGTTTGTTTGTCTTTTTTTTTTTTTACTATTATTTTTTTTCTATATATTAACATTCTATTCTTTTTCTGTTGTGTTGCTAGTTCTTCTAAACCGATGCAAATGTACTAAGAAATGATGAACATGCATCTATGTGATGATGTTAAGAATTACTGATTGCATATGTAGAACGATATGATTTCTAAATGTTGGGTTAATTTCTTTTTTTCCGTTAATTAATAAAAAAAAAAAAACCTAAATATAGAATTGCCATACGACCCAGCAATACCATTGCTAGGTATCTACTCAAAGGACTTAAGGGCAAAGACACAAACGGACATTTACACACCAATGTTTATAGCAGCGTTATTTACAATCGCAAAGAGATGGAAACAGCCAAAATGTCCATCAACAGATGAGTGGCTAAACAAACTGTGGTATATACATACGATGGAATATTATGCAGCTTTAAGAAAGAATAAACTTATGAAGCATGTAATAACATGGATGGACCTAGAGAACATTATGCTGAGTGAGTCTTTCCAATAACTAAAGGACAAATACTGTATGGTCCCACTGATGTGAACCGACATTCGAGAATAAACTTGGAATATGTCATTGGTAACAGAGACCAGCAGGAGTTAGAAACAGGGTAAGATAATGGGTAATTGGAGCTGAAGGGATACAGACTGTGCAACAGGACTGATACAAAAACTCAAAAATGGACAGCACAATAATACCTAATTGTAAAGTAATCATGTTAAAACACTGAATGAAGCTGCATCTGAGCTATAGGTTTTTTTTTTGTCTGTTTGTTTGTTTGTTTTTTCTTTTTTTTTACTATTATTATTATTTTTATGTTTTCTCTATATTAACATTCTATATCTTTTTCTGTTGTTTTGCTAGTTCTTTTCCTAAATCGATGCAAATGTACTAAGAAATGATGATCATGCATCTATGTGATGATGTTAAGAATTACTGATTGCCTATGTAGAATGGAATGATTTCTAAATGTTGGGTTAATTTCTTTTTTTTTCTTTAATTAATAAAAAAAAAGTAATAGATGTTACCACAATAAAAAACAAATTTAAAGAAAAAAAAAGTGTTTAATTTTGAGGAGCTCCCATTTATTTATTTCCTTCTTCAGTGCTCTTGCTTTAGGTTTAAGGTCCATAAAACTGCCTCCAATTGTAAGATTCATAAGATATCTCCCTACATTTTCCTCTAACTGTTTTATGGTCTTAGACCTAATGTTTAAATCTTTGATCCATTTTGAGTTAACTTTTGTATAGGGTGTGAGATACAGGTCTTTCATTCTTTTGCATATAGATATCCAGTTCTCTAGGCACCATTTATTGAAGAGACTGTTCTGTCCCAGGTGAGTTGGCTTGACTGCCTTATCAAAGATCAAATGTCCATAGATGAGAGGGTCTATATCTGAGCACTCTATTCGAGTCCATTGGTCGATATATCTATCTTTATGCCAATACCATGCTGTTTTGACCACTGTGGCTTCATAATATGCCTTAAAGTCAGTCAGCGTGAGACCTCCAGCTTGGTTTTTTTTCATCAAGATGTTTGTAGCAATTCGGGGCACCCTGCCCTTCCAGATATATTTGCTTATTGATTTTTTATTTCTGAAAAATAAGTTGTTGGGATTTTGATTGGTATTGCATTGAATCTGTAAATCAATTTATGTAGGTTTGACATCTTAACTATATTTAGTCTTCCAATCCATGAACACGGTATGCCCTTCCATCTATTTAGGTCTTCTGTGATTTCTTTCAACAGTTTTTTGTAGTTTTCTTTGTATAGGTTTTTGTCTCTTTAGTTAAATTTGTTCCTAGGCATTTTATTCTTTTAGTTGCAATTGTAAATGGAATTCGTTTCTTGATTTCCCCCTCATCTTGTTCATTACTAGTGTATAGAAATGCTACAGATTTTTGAATGTTAGTCTTGTAACCTGCTACTTTGCTGTACTCATTCATTAGCTCTAGTAGTTTTGTTGTAGGTTTTTCTGGGTTTCCAACGTATAGTATCATATCGTCTGCAAACAGTGATAGTTTTACTTCTTCCTTTCCAATTTTGATGCCTTGTATTTCTTTTTCTTGTCTAATTGCTCTGGCTAGAACCTCCAACACAATGTTGAATAATAGTGGTGATAGTGGACATCCTTGTCTTGTTCCTGATCTTAGGGGGAAAGTTTTCAGTTTTTCCCCATTGAGGATGATATTAGCTGTGGGTTTTTCATATATTCCCTCTATCATTTTAAGGAGGTTCCCTTGTATTCTTATCTTTTGAAGTGTTTTCAACAGGAAAGGATGTTGAATCTTGTCAAATGCCTTCTCTGCATCAATTGAGATGATCATGTGATTTATCTGCTTTGATTTGTTGATATGGTGTATTACATTAATTGATTTTCTTATGTTGAACCATCCTTGCATACCTGGGGTGAATCCTACTTGGTCATGATGTATAATTCTTTAATGTGTTGTTGGATACGATTTGCTAGAATTTTGTTGAGGATTTTTGCATCTATATTCATTAGAGAGATTGGTCTGTAATTTTCTTTTTTTGTAATATCTTTGCCTGGTTTTGGTATGGGGGTGATGTTGGCTTCATAGAATGAATTAGGTAGTTTTCCCTCCGCTTCCATTTTTTTGAAGAGTTTGAGGAGAGTTGGTACTAATTCTTTCTGGAATGTTTGATAGAATTCACATGTGAAGCCGTCTTGTCCTGGACTTTTCTTTTTAGGAAGCTTTTGAATGACTGATTCATTGTCTTTACTTGTGATTGGTTTGTTGAGGTCATCTATTTCTTCTTGAGTCAAAGTTGGTTGTTCATGTCTTTCCAGGAACCCGTCCATTTCATCTAAATTGTTGTATTCATTAGTGTAAAGTTGTTCATAGTATCCTGCTATTACCTGCTTTATTTCTGTGAAGTCAGTAGTTATGTCTCCTCTTCCATTTCTAATCTTATTTATTTGCATCCTCTCTTCTTCTTTTTGTCAATCTTGCTAAGGGCCCATCAATCTTATGGATTTTCTCATAGAACCAACTTCTGGTCTTATTGATTTTCTCTATTGTTTTCATGTTTTGAATTTCATTTATTTCTGCTCTAATCTTTGTTATTTCTTTCCCTTTGCTTGCTTTGGGATTAGTTTGCTGTTCTTTCTCCAGTTCTTCCAAGTGGATAGTTAATTCCTGAATTTTTGCCTTTTCTTCTTTTCTGATATAGGCATTTAGGGCAATAAATTTCCCTCTTAGCATTGCCTTTGCTGTGTCCTATAAGTTTTGATATGTTGTGTTTTCGTTTTCATTCACCTCGAGGTATTTACTAATTTCTCTTGCAATTTCTTCTTTGACCCACTCGTTGTTTAAAAGTGTGTTGTTGAGCCTCCACGCATTTGTGAATTTTCTGTCACTCCGCGTATTATTGATTTCCAACTTCATTCCTTTATGATCTGAGAAAGTGTTGTGTATGCTTTCAATCTTTTTAAATTTGTTAAGACTTGCTTTGTGACCCAGCATATGGTCTATCTTTGAGAATGATCCATGAGCACTTGAGAAAAAGGTGTATCCTGCTGTTGTGGGATGTAATGTCCTATAAATGTCTGTTAAGTCTAGCTCATTTATAGTAATATTCAGATTCTCTATTTCTTTATTGATCCTCTGTTTAGATGTTCTGTCCATTGATCAGGGTGATGAATTGAAGTCTCCAATTATTATGGTATATGTGTCTATTTCCCTTTTCAGTGTTTGCGGTGTATTCCTCACGTATTTAGGGGCATTCCGGTTCGGTGCATAAATATTTATGATTGTTATGTCTTCTTGTTTAATTGTTCCTTTTATTAGTAGATAGTGTCCTTCTTTGTCTCTTTTAACTGTTTTACATTTGAAGTCTAATTTGTTGGATATTAGTATAGCCACTCCTGCTCTTTTCTGTTTGTTATTTGCATGAAATATCTTTTCCCAACGTTTCACTTTCAACGTGTGTTTATCTTTGGGTCTAAGATGTGTTTCCTGTGAACAGCATATAGAAGGATCCTGTTCCTTAATCCATTCTGCCCGTCTGTGTCTTTTGATTGGGGAATTCAGTCCATTAATATTTAGTGTTATTACTGTTTGGATAGTATTTTCCTCTACCATTTTGCCTTTTGTATTATATATATCATATCTGATTTTCCTTCTTTCTACACTCTTCTCCATACCTCTCTCTTCTGTCTTTTTGTATCTGACTCTAGTGCTCCCTTTAGTATTTCTTGCAGAGCTGGTCTCTTGGTCACAAATTCTCTCAGTGACTTTTTGTCTGAGAATGTTTTCATTTCTCCCTCATTTTTGAAGGACAATTTTGCTGGATATAGAAGTCTTGATTGGCAGTTTTTCTCTTTTAGTAATTAAATATATCATCCCAGTGTCTTCTAGCTTCCATGGTTTCTGCTGAGAAATCTACACATGGTCTTATTGGGTTTCCCTTGTATGTGATGGATTGTTTTTCTCTTGCTGCTTTCAAGATCCTCTCTTTCTCTTTGACCTCTGACATTCTAACTAGTAAGTGTCTTGGAGAACGCCTGTGAGTCTATTATCTTTGGGGTGTGCTGTACTTCTTGAATCTGTAATTTTAGGTCTTTCATAAGAGTTGGGAAAGAGTTTGAAACTGTCCTTCAGTTCCCTGATCCCCTCTTCAAATTTTTCCATTCTTTTCCCTATAGTTTCTGTTTCCTTTTGGAATTCAGATTTTCCATCCTCCAAATCACTAATTCTATCTTCTGTCTCTTTGAATCTATCATTGTAGGTATCCATTGTTTTTTCCATCTTTTCTACTTTGTCCTTCACTTCCTTAAGTTCTGTGGTTTGTTTTTTCAGTTTTTCTATTTCTTCTTTTTGTTCAGCCCATGTCTACTTCATGTCCTCCCTCAATTTATCGATTTCGTTTTTGAAGAGGTTTTCCATTTCTGTTCGTATATTCAGCATTAGTTTTCTCAGCTCCCGTATCTCATTTGAACAATTGGTTTGTTCCTTTCACTGGGCCGTATTTTCAATTTTCTGAGCGTGATCTGTTATCTTCTGCTGGTGTCTGGGCATTTAGTCAGATTTCCCTGGGTGTTGGACCCAACAGGTTGAGAGATTTTTTGTGAAATCTCTGGGTTCTGTTTTTCTTATCCTTCCCAGTAGGTTTCGCTTGTGGCACTCGTTTTTCTGCGGGTGCCACCAGTAAAAGGTGGTGTGGGTCCTTTAACTTTGGAAAACTCTCGCCATGGGGGAGGTTCGCCAGCCGAAGCGACTTGGAAGAGTGCCAATCCGAATCTCCCAGCCGGCCCGGGGATCCGAACACGGGGAGGGTCGCCGGCCGCCGCAGCCTGGGAGAGCGCCCGTCGGAATCTCCTAGCCGGCCCAGGGCTCCAAGCGTGGCGGGAGAGCACCAGCCACCGCAGCCCGGGGGAGTGCACCGTTCCCAGCTGGACCGGGAAGCTATGTGTTTGGAAGGGACCCTGGTCACCGTTCTCCGCGACCTGAGGATCTCCGATCCAATTCTCCCAGCTGGTCCGTGGGGCCGCGTGTGGGGGGTGCGCCAGCTGCCGCGGCTTGAGGGGACCGCCTGTCCAATTCTCCCAGCCGGCCCGGGAAGAAGGGAGGGAGGGACTCCGGCCGCCTGCCACCCCGGCCCGGGGAAGCCCACGCCTCTCGGCGATCTCAGCGGAGCGGGTTCTCCCAACCAGTCAGCCGTTACAGAATGGAGTACGCTGTCTTCTTGATCTCTGTCGTGGCTACGGAAGCTGTTCTGTATCGTTTCTACTCCCCTAGTAGCTGTTCTGGAGGAGGAACTAAGACCCGCGTGTCTTACTAAGCCACCATCTTCTCCGGAAGTCTCTCTCCCTCATTTTTGAAGGACAGTTTTGCTGGATATAGAATTCTTCGTTGTCAGTTTTTCTCTTTTTGTAATTTAAATATATCCTCCTACTGTCTTCTCACCTCCATGGTTTCTGCTGAGAAATCTACACATAGTCTTATTGGGCTACCCTTGTATGTGATGGATTGCTTTTCTCTTGCTGCTTTCAAGATCCTCTCTTTCTCTTTGACCTCTGACATTCAGATTAGTAAGTGTCTTGGAGTACGTCTGTTTGGATCTATTCTCTTTGGAGTACGCTGCACTTCTTGGATCCGTAATTTTAAGTGGTTCTTAAGAGTTGGGAAATTTTCAGTGATAATTTTCTCCATTAGTTTTTCTCTTCCTTTTCCCTTTTCTTCTTCTTTTGGGACACCCACAACGTGTATATTCATGCACTTCATATTGTCATTCAATTCCCTGAGTCCCTGCTCATATTTTTCCATTTTTTCACTATATTTTCTTTTGCTTGTTGAATTTCAGATGTTCCATCCTCCAGTTCACTAATCCTATCTTCTGTCTCTGAAAATCTAACATTGTAGGTTTCCATTTTTTTTCATCTCTTCTATTGTGCCTTTCATTCCCATAAGTTCTGTGATGATCATTCCATTCTACATATCTAATCAGTAATACACAATATCATCACAAAGTTACATATTCATTATCATGATCATTTCTTAGAACATTAATCCATTGCTTTTTACATTCTGTTAAGTTGGTCATGGAGAAAGGAAAGTGGACCCTAGTAGTTCCCATTTCCCCATTGACTACTTCCCGGAGAGGATGCATTCCATTTCTTTCAGAGCTGCTTTTTCCCTTCTCCAGGGTATGGTAAGGGGCTCCACTGCAAATGTGTCCCACCACCAGACTTCAATAAGGAGGGAGCTCAGTGGGCTTTGAAGCCTCTTCCTTTAAGTATTTTTGAGGTTTCAGACTTTGGAGGTTTAGCTAACAATATGTCATTTAAAATCTCTGCCTCTTTCTCTTCTTGAGACAGAAAGGGGCCACCTCTTAATTCTCCATTAAGATAACATACTTTATAAGCTCTCCCTGTGACCTTGTTCTGACATAGAGCCATAAAAAGCTGGACACAAAGAATTTCAGACCATTTCCTTTCTATCTTAACAAAAAATATTTAATTGGATACTAGCGTTAAAGCTGAGTGCCATTTTCCAGTCACTCTTCTCCACTGCCCAATTTATATTGAGGCCAAGAAACATTACAATAAGAAATTAACTTTTTTTCCCCTCAATTTGGTAGTCACAGATTATTCTGATTTTTCAGGGTGCAGCCCAGGGGGCTGTCCATCAGGATGCTGAACACACTGTGACACCTACTTGCCCCAGGGTGTCCCTGTACGGGAGAAAACCTGAGACGTTAGGAGATGGGCTGTCTGGATTCACCCCTTGACTCCTAAGCTGAACTTGGAAGGCTGGTGAACCAGATTTCCCACCCTGCTGTTTCTGAGCCACACCTCTGCTCCTTTCCCTACTCTGGGTGCAGAAAGTAAGCTTCATGCAAGACACAATCTAAAAACCACTACAGACAGAGAAGGGACACACCCATTTAGCTAACCAGGGTTCTCCTTTGAGAGGAAACGGTTGACGTTACAAGTGGTACAGGAGTGATACATAGGCCGTATGCAATGGAGGAGGTGAGCAAGAATACCTGAAAAATTTCCTTTGGGAAAGGGAAGGGAATAAGAGGGGGCATGACTTTTGCAGTGCATGTCTCGAGGGCTGGTGTCATATGTGGGAGATGCTGCTGTCCTGGGATCTTTTGAAATTACTCCTGGCGGCCTAACCAGACTGTGTAACCAGTATCCTGCTGGCAGTGGTGCCAGCTGAGCCTCAATCCAGGTTCAATAGTCTTAAAACTAAGAATTTAGAGATGAGAGGGCCAGTAGGCATAAGTAGTAAAGTTTATTAAAGGAGAAGTTTATTAAAAAGAGAGAGTACATGTTAGAGAGGTTAATGTGGGCTTGCCCAAGGGAGGGACACACTAAAAAGAATTTATTAAGTTGCAAGTTTACAGTTCTGAGACTATGAAATTGTCCAGAGTAAGGCAATGCTGTAAAAATTTCCAAATTAAGGCATCTAGGGAAAGATACCTTGGTTCAAGAAGGCCAGTGATATTCAGGGTTCTCTCTCAGGTGAAGGGCACATGGCGATGTTTGCAGCTTTCTCTCCAAGCTTCTTCACTGGCCTCCAGGGGTGGGGGTGGGGTCATTTTCTTTCTTCATCTCCAATGGTCTCTGGCTGTGTAGGCTCTGTTGGCTTTAAAGCTTTCTACAAAATGGTTCCCTCTTAAAAAGGGATCCAGTAAGTGATCCCACCTTGAATGGGTGGAGACACATCACCATGGAAACCATCTAGTCAGAAGTTACCACCCACAAATGAATGGGTCATATCTCCATGGAAATAGTTTAAAAGATCCCACCCTGGGTGGTGTGCTGGTGGTTCAGTGGCAGAATTCTTGCCTGCCATGCCGGAAACCTGGGTGTGATTTTCGGTGCCTGCCCATGTAAAAGAAAAAAAAAGATCCCACCCAGCAATACTGAGGATTAAAGGACATAGGTTTTCTGGGTACATAATAGCTACAAACTGGTACTTGGTTTCAGGATTTATCTGACACAAGAACCCTTTGGAAATTATAGGATCCAGGAAGGCAAACCTAGTTCATGAAACCTTTATAGAGTCTAATTTCAAGCCCTAGGTGTTAAGAGTCAACGGGAGTGATGTTGGTTGGGGTTTGGCAAACCATGGCAATCAGCACTGTCTAACTGAAGCTTGCATAAGAGCAGCTTCCAGAACAGCCTCTTTCCTCCATTTGATCTCTCTTGGCTACTCATGCCTTATTTTTTTGCACTTCTTTTCCCCCTTTTGGTCATTGTTGCTCCTATGACTCATCCCCGGGAGTCATGCCTCTCATTGTCAGGGAGATTTTCACCTCTGAGTGTCCTGACCCACGCAGGGGGTAGGACAACGATTCTCCTTGCAGAGCTGGGTTTAGAGAGAGAGGCCACATCGGAGCAACAAAGAGGTTTCCTGGAAGCAACTCTTAGGACTTGTTATGGGTAGTCTTAGCTTCTCTCCTACAGAAATAAGTTTCATAATGGCAAGCCTCAAAATCCAGGGCTTGGCCTATTTTCTTGGAAGACCCCAGTGGTTGAGAGGGTACCCAGGGTTTCCTAGATGGAAGAGTTTAATAGTTCCATATATATATATATATATATACACTTATTTTTTCCCTTTGGATCCTCAAGGGACTCTACCAGTACTTTTTAGTTATCAGCCCACCATAGTCTGAGATGTGTCCTGGTGTTATATTAAGCTGTACAGAATTACAAGGCCTCATTCCTGTTCTGGACTTGAAGTTTGGATTGTTTAAATGAGCTATCCAGAGAAGCTGATTTAGATATGTCCAACATTTTTAAGCTCATTAAACTTGCTTAAAAATGTGACAAGAACAAGCCTCTGTGTGGTTACAAATGAAGGCCATGCTTACTTGCCATTTCATCACAGAAGACTACAGGGTTTCTGTTATTAGGTGGACACAGCTGTTTTCCTAACCTGGGATAGGGACCTTCAGGGATTTGTGGCATATGAAGGGCTGCTTGGGCATCGGGCCTTGTTCTCCAGCACACCCGTCCCCTTATACCCAGTCCCCGCCTACCTGTCTCCCATACCCAGTCCTTGCACAGGTGTCTCTTTACACCAATCCTCACACACCCAGTCCCGTACACCTGTCCCTGCACATTCCATCCCTGCATGCCTGAGTCATGGGCAACATCAGGGGTCAGGGGAGCTCACTTTTCCTCCTTTAATAAACAATCACTCATGGTATCTAATGTCTCTGGCACTGTCTGGCTTGTGCAGGGATCCTGTCTTGTTGGCTGCGGTCTCCACTGTGGCTGAGCCGAGCGCCAGCCTGGGCTGTCAGGGTCTGGGTTCTGAGGCTGCGGGGCTCACAGCCAGGCAGGGGGGGTGCACAGGTGGGGCTACTGGTTGGAGCCTGGAGCCCATCCGAACGTGAGTCTGCGTATGTGGGGGAAGCGTGCATGCTCTCAGATCTAGCCACCTTCTCCCACTGTCCATGAAGACTATGTCCCTAGAATCAGGTGGAGGCCACTAGGGAGCCCACACTGGGATCTCTCATGGCTCCTCTTGCTCTTCCTCTCAGGCTCTGACCAAGAATGACAGGAGCACAGGTGAGTGTGGGGTGTGCAGGCAGCAGGGCATGTGGGCAGTGGGGAGTGGTCCAGGCTCTGGACCCACTGACCTCTACTCCAGAGGGGAAGGCCCACCGGGAGCATCGGGAAAAGCTGGAGCTAGTGGCCTCCTTCTCCTTCTTTGGGAACGTCATGTCCATGGCCAGCGTGCAGCTAGCTGGTGCCAAGAGGGACGCCCTGCTCCTGAGCTTCAAGGATGCTAAGGTGGGCCAGGGTGCTGGAATGGAATCCTGGTGGGTGGGTTGTGGGGGTGTCCTAGGGCCCTGTGCATGGGTTGGGGGGGCAGTCCTGAGGTGACCACAGGAGGGGCTGACCAGTGTGTTTGAACTGGTGACCGCAGTCTTACACCCTGTCCCCAGCTCTCGGTGGTGGAGTATGACCCCGGCACCCATGACCTGAAGACCCTGTCCCTGCACTACTTCGAGGAGCCCGAGCTGCGGGTAGGGCCAGGCCTCGGTTTTCCTTGGGGATGTGACAGCCTTCTGTGAGTGCTTCTTGGTGGTCTCCAGCTCACCCCTCTCACTCCTCCAGGATGGGTTTGTGCAGAATGTGCACACGCCGCGGGTGCGGGTGGACCCGGATGGGCGCTGTGCCGTCATGCTCATCTACGGCACGCGGCTGGTGGTCCTGCCTTTCCGCAGGGAGAGCCTGGCTGAGGAGCATGAGGGGCTCGTGGGTGAGGGGTAAGTGCTGGGTGACGCGGGCCCCACCCTTAGGGCTCCTTGTCCTCTCCAAAACTCCTCCCCCATCTTAGCTCGCCTGAGCAGTGGTAACAGCGCACAGTGGGTCACCTGAAGGCATGGCACTTTCAGAGGCTGGAAGGCTTGCTTCCCCCACCTTCCAGGGTTGCCACAGCCCTGGGGTTCTTTGGTTGTGTCCCTGCCTCCATCGCCTGGCGCCTCTTTTCCTGGCTTCTGTGATTTCTGGGTCCTCTTTATAAGCACTACACACATACAGGTGGCCTCACCCTAACCAAAAATGACATCTCCAGGAGCTCCTCATTTCAGTAGCTCACAGCCCCTGGGACGCAGATTAAGACTAAGGACATTTTCCTGAGGTACAGCATTCACCTTGCCACACCCCAGCCCCTTGCCCACCGACAGCCCCTCCTGACCCCCAGGCAGCGCTCCAGCTTCCTGCCCAGCTACATCATTGACGTGCGGGCCCTGGACGAGAAGCTGCTCAACATCGTGGACCTGCAGTTCCTGCATGGCTACTACGAGCCCACCCTACTAATACTGTTCGAGCCCAACCAGACCTGGCCGGGGTGAGGCGTGCTGTCCCTCCTCTCGAGCCCGCAGGCTTGGGGGCGGGGGAACGGGGAGGGAGACCCACCTGCTGAGCCCACCTTTGCACAGGCGGGTGGCTGTGCGGCAGGACACGTGCTCCATTGTGGCCATCTCCTTGAACATCACCCAGAAGGTCCACCCGGTCATCTGGTCACTCACCAGCCTGCCCTTTGACTGCACACAGGCCCTGGCTGTGCCCAAGCCCATAGGTGAGGGGGCTCTGCGGCATGTCCTGTGGGGGTGGGCCTGACACCAAGAGGGTGTCCTGACCTACCGACCATCTGTGCCCTCCAGGTGGGGTGGTGGTCTTTGCTGTCAACTCGCTGCTCTATCTGAACCAGAGTGTTCCCCCATATGGCGTTGCGCTCAACAGCCTCACCTCTGGCACTACTGCCTTCCCACTACGTGAGTGGGTGTGGCTGGCAGCAGGGGCGGGACCAGTATAGGGTGGAGGGAGGATGGAGGTACAGACTCGGCGAGGCCTGACAACCCCAGGGTCCGGCCACAGGCACGCAGGAGGGCGTGAGGATCACCTTGGACTGTGCCCAGGCAGCCTTCATCTCCTACGACAAGATGGTCATTTCCCTCAAGGGTGGCGAAATGTGAGCTTCCCTAGAGCCCTACCCTCACCCACCATCTCCCCCAGCCCCACCCTACAGTCTCTCCCACTGCTCCCAAGCTCAGTGTCCTCCTCCCCCAGCTATGTGCTGACCCTCATCACTGATGGCATGCGGAGCGTCCGTTCCTTCCACTTCGATAAGGCGGCAGCCAGTGTCCTCACCACCAGTGTGAGTAACGGGGGCTTGGGGGCTGGGGCTCATCTCTGGGGTGTGGTGCTCATCTGCCACCCATGCACCAGATGGTCACTATGGAGCCTGGGTACCTGTTCCTGGGCTCTCGCCTGGGCAACTCTCTCCTGCTCAAGTACACGGAGAAGCTCCAGGAGCCCCCTGCCAGTGCAGTCCGGGAGATAGCAGACAAGGTGGGTGCACCCCCCAGGGCTGAGCGTCAAGTGAGCACCTGGAGTCTGGTGGGCCCAGGCCACTCACTGTCCTCCTGCCCTCCAGGAAGAGCCGCCCACAAAGAAGAAGCGAGTGGATGGTGCCGTGGGCTGGTCAGGTGAGGCGTGGGGGCTGGAGGTGCCAAGGAGGGTGGAAACAGGGATTGCCGTGGGGCTCATTGGGCTCTCAGTGTGCTTAGGGAGCAAGACGGTGCCCCAGGATGAGGTGGACGAGATTGAAGTTTATGGCAGCGAGGCGCAGTCAGGCACACAGCTGGCCACCTACTCATTCGAGGTGAGGCTGGGGTTCCCCCAGCACCACCATCATATGCTCCTTGGAGGCGAAGCTAGGCACCCCCTGACTTCTGTTTTGCCCGCAGGTCTGTGACAGCATTCTCAACATTGGACCCTGCGCTAATGCGGCCATGGGCGAGCCTGCTTTTCTCTCTGAAGAGGTGCTGCAGGGTTGCAGTGGGGGGGCAGATGGAGTTGCTGAGGGGCTCATCCTCATCCCCTTCCTGTGCAGTTCCAGAACAGCCCTGAGCCGGACCTAGAGATCGTGGTCTGTTCCGGATACGGGAAAAATGGGGCTCTGTCAGTGCTGCAGGTGTGCGGGGCCTATCCTGGGGGCTGGATGGGCCGAAGCCCCATGGGGAGGAGCCCTATCAGTGCCGCAGGGGTGTGGGTAGCCTTTGGGGGCATCTGTCCTTGGGGCTAGGTGGGTGACCCCCACCATCGTCTGCAGAAGAGCATCCGGCCCCAAGTGGTGACGACCTTCGAGCTGCCGGGATGCTACGACATGTGGACAGTCATTGCACCTGTGCGCAAAGAGGAGGTGGGCCAGGCCCTAGGCTGGGCAGGGGCTTGGGGATGTGGGGGTCCAATGCTGGCACCGTGTCCTGTTGGGACAGCCCCACAGCCACTCTGCAGCAACTAGCCAGGCTTGGTCTGGGCTGATGAGAAAGTGTCTGCATCCCTCTGCTGGGCTGTGGGGGCTGCCTGGCCAAGGGACATGGGCTCAGACTTTCCTTCTGGGCCCCAGGGGACAGGCCGCCACTGCTGTGCAGCTGCTCCTGGCCAGACAAAGAATCAGTGCCAGGCGAGTACAGCTTCTCCCACCTGCTTTTCAGGAGGAGACTCCCAAGGGGGAGGGACCAGAGCAGGAGCCCAGTGCTCCCGAGGCCGAAGAGGATGGGCGAAGGCACGGCTTCCTGATCCTGAGCCGGGAGGACTCCACCATGGTGAGGCTGGGCCTGGGCTGTGGCAGGGGCCAGTGTAAGGGCATGGCCTCACCTACCCGTGTCCACAGATCCTGCAGACAGGGCAGGAGATCATGGAGCTGGACACTAGTGGCTTTGCCACGCAGGGCCCCACTGTCTTCGCCGGCAACATTGGTGACAATCGCTACATCGTACAAGTATCGCCACTAGGCATCCGCCTGCTGGAAGGAGGTAAGCTGGATGAGGTCTGCGGGGGGAGGCCATGCTGCCTGCTGCCTCATGCTGACCCTTGCCACCTACCCCTGTGCCTGCAGTGAGCCAGCTTCACTTCATCCCTGTGGACCTGGGCTCCCCGATTGCACACTGCGCCGTGGCCGACCCCTACGTGGTCGTCATGAGCGCCGAGGGGCAGGTCACCACGTTCCTGCTCAAGAGCGACTCATACGGAGGCCGCCACCACCGCCTGGCGCTGCACAAGCCCCCACTACACCACGTAGGCCCCTCCTCTGCCCCCACCTACCTTCTGGCTGCCCCCAGCTCCCCCACTCCTCCCATCAGCTGACCTGCCATGTCCCCCATAGCAGTCCAAGGTCATCACACTCTGCCTGTACCGTGACGTCAGTGGCATGTTCACTACCGAGAGCCGCCTGGGCGGGGCCCGTGACGAGCTGGGGGGCCGCAGCGGCGTGGAGGCTGAGGGCCTGGGCTCTGAGACCAGGTGTGCAGGGGCCTAGGCAGGTGGGAGCTGGGGACTGCGTGGTTGGGCTGGCGCCTGTGACACATTTGCTGGCCCCCAGCCCCACAGTGGACGACGAGGAGGAGATGCTGTATGGGGACTCGGGCTCCCTCTTTAGCCCCAGCAAGGAGGAGACCCGCCGGAGCTGCCAGCCCCCCGCTGACCGCGAGCCCCCTGCCTTCCGGGCCGAGCCTACCCACTGGTGCCTGCTGGTGCGGGAGAGCGGAGCCATGGAGGTGGGCACTCCCCCACCCTAGCCCTGGCCCACACCCCCTTCACCCTCGGCTCCACTGACCATTGTGTCCGGCCCCCAGATCTACCAGCTCCCTGACTGGCGGCTGGTGTTCCTAGTGAAGAACTTCCCTGTGGGGCAGCGGGTGCTGGTGGACAGCTCCTTTGGACAGCCTACCACGCAGGGCGAGGCTCGCAAGGAGGAGGTCACGCGCCAGGGCGAGCTGCCGCTCGTCAAAGAGGTGCTGCTGGTAGCGCTGGGGAGCCGCCAGAGCCGGCCCTACCTGCTGGTGAGCACATGGGCCTCCTGCAGCTGTGTCCTCATTCCCTGCCCCTCTCCCCGTCCCGTCCTACCTTGGTCATGTCCACCAGGTACACGTGGACCAGGAACTGCTGCTCTATGAGGCCTTCCCTCACGACTCGCAGCTTGGGCAGGGCAACCTTAAAGTCCGCTTCAAAAAGGTGCTGGGGCGAGCCCTCCTGGGGAGGGGCAGGAGCCAGGAGGCTGTACCGGGTTGAGGGAGGCAGTGGGGGGCATCGGTCCAGCCCATGAGACCGGCCCTCATGTGGCCTCCCCCAGGTCCCCCACAACATCAACTTCCGTGAGAAGAAGCCAAAGCCGTCCAAGAAGAAGGCAGAGGGTGGTGGCGCTGAGGAGGGGGTTGGGGCCCGGGGCCGCGTGGCTCGCTTCCGCTACTTCGAGGACATTTATGGCTACTCAGGGGTAGGTGGGCTTGCCAGGGGCTGGGCAGTGCCAGCTGTGGAGGGCCAGGAGGTCTCTGCTTATGGTGGGCTGGCCCCCAGGTCTTCATCTGTGGCCCCTCTCCCCACTGGCTCCTGGTGACTGGGCGGGGGGCCCTGCGGCTGCACCCCATGGGCATTGATGGCCCCATCGACTCATTCGCCCCTTTCCACAACGTCAATTGCCCCCACGGCTTCCTGTACTTCAACAGACAGGTAGGGAAAGTCTGAGCCCAAGGGTGGCTGTCCAGGTCCCCAGAGCTGTGTCTGGAGGTTGGTGGGGTTGCAGCCGGGTCACAACGGTGGGACCTGCGGGCTTAATGCTGGGGAGGGATGGCTGTGGGCAGCAGACTGTGGGGCAGACAGCTCAGCGGCCCCAAGAGCCGGAGCAGGTCTGGGCCCCAGGAGCCCTGGTGCTGCCACATCCTTACTACACCGCGCTGGGTCTCCCCCAGCCAGAGAGCTGTCTCTGGGCTGCCTGCTGCACACCTGGTGCCACTTGTGCCTGTGCCCGCCCCACCTGCAGGGGGAGCTGAGGATCAGTGTCCTGCCTGCCTACCTGTCGTATGACGCCCCCTGGCCCGTCAGGAAGATCCCACTGCGCTGCACGGCACACTACGTGGCCTACCACGTAGAGTCGAAGGTATGCCCCACCCTGCGCCCAAAGCCCTCCAGGCACGCCTCCACCTGACACGCTACCCTCCCTCTCAGGTGTATGCTGTGGCCACCAGCACCAACGCGCCCTGTACCCGCATCCCCCGCATGACTGGTGAGGAGAAGGAATTCGAGACCATTGAGAGAGGTGGGCATAGCCCTGCTTCTGGCCAGGCGGGTCTTGACCAGCCCACTGTGATCTCTACCCCTTGCCCTTTACCCACTCTTGGCCAGGCAGGTCAGCCAGCTCACCGTGATCCCCGCTCCTTGCCCTCTGCCCCACAGATGACCGTTACATCCACCCCCAGCAGGAAGCCTTCTCCATCCAGCTCATCTCCCCTGTCAGCTGGGAGGCCATTCCCAATGCCCGGTGAGGCCCAGCCTGTGGGTGGGGGTGCCTGTCAGCTGGGCCTGCAGCACATCCTGATGCCTGTCCCCTCAGGATTGAGCTGGAAGAGTGGGAGCACGTCACCTGCATGAAGACCGTGTCCCTGCGCAGTGAGGAGACTGTGTCGGGTCTTAAGGGCTATGTGGCCGCAGGGACCTGCCTCATGCAAGGGGAGGAAGTCACATGCCGAGGGCGGGTAAGGCCGGCAGGAGCCATGGGGGGTGGCTGCGGTGCCTTGCCCCAGCCTCACAGCCCTGCCCCACCAGATCCTCATCATGGACGTGATTGAGGTGGTGCCTGAGCCTGGCCAGCCCCTGACCAAGAACAAGTTCAAAGTCCTGTATGAGAAGGAACAGAAGGGGCCGGTCACAGCCCTGTGCCACTGCAATGGCCACCTGGTGTCCGCCATTGGTCAGAAGGTGAGCCTGGCACACCCGCCTTCTCCCACCCAGGGGCGCCCCCGCTTCTCCCCCACCCGAGCATCCCCACTCATCCCCCCCTTGTCCTCTAGATCTTCCTGTGGAGCCTGCGGGCCAGTGAGCTGACGGGCATGGCCTTCATCGACACGCAGCTCTACATCCACCAGATGATCAGCGTGAAGAACTTCATCCTGGCCGCGGACGTCATGAAGAGCATCTCGCTGCTGCGGTACCAGGAGGAGAGCAAGACACTGAGCCTTGTTTCCCGGGTACGGCAGTGGGCCTGTGGTGCCCCCCGTGCCTGTGTGGCCGGCCTGCCTGACAGCCCCTTCCCCCCCAGGATGCCAAGCCCCTTGAGGTGTACAGCGTGGACTTCATGGTAGACAATGCCCAGTTGGGCTTCCTGGGTGAGCACTGCCGGCTGGGGCTGGGACTCGGGGGCTGCGGGGTCTGGGGCTGACCTCCCTGGGGCCTGTTGTCTGCAGTGTCCGACCGAGACCGCAACCTCATGGTGTACATGTACCTGCCAGAAGGTGAGTGCTCCCCTCCCACATCGGCTGGGGCGGGGTCGGTCCCCGACCCCTAGTTCCCGACATGTGGCCCCCTGATCTAGCCAAGGAGAGCTTTGGGGGCATGCGCCTGCTGCGCCGGGCAGACTTCCATGTGGGCGCCCATGTGAACACGTTCTGGAGGACCCCGTGCCGGGGGGCTGCTGAGGGTCCCAGCAAGAAGTCAGTGGTGTGGGAGAACAAGCACATCACGTGGTTCGGTGCGTTCTGGGCACTGGGGTTGGGTGGGGTGGAGAGTTGGCCCTGCTCACATGCTCCCCCACCTCTCAGCCACCCTGGATGGTGGCATCGGGCTCCTGCTGCCCATGCAGGAGAAGACATACCGGCGGCTGCTGATGTTGCAGAACGCGCTGACCACCATGCTGCCCCATCACGCTGGCCTCAACCCCCGTGCCTTCCGGTGAGTGACGCCCATCCGGTGCCCCCCCCCCCACTGCCTCTCCTGCCCTGACCCCTGACCTCTGCCTCCCAGGATGCTGCACGTGGACCGGCGCATCCTCCAGAACGCTGTGCGCAATGTCCTTGACGGGGAGCTGCTCAACCGCTACCTATACCTGAGTGCCATGGAGCGTGGCGAGCTGGCCAAGAAGATCGGCACCACGCCAGACATCGTGAGTACCCCAGCTCCCTGTGTCCTGCCCTCACGGGTACCAGACCCCTGCCTGCCTGGGCCTCACCCACCCCTGTCCCCACAGATCCTGGACGACCTGCTGGAGACAGACCGCGTCACTGCCCATTTCTAGCCTCATAGCCACCTCCCACCCAATTTTTGTACAAAATACAAAGAGATTTGATTTTGAAGAATGTGTGGTCATTGTAGGGCTTTCTGGCCAGGCTGTGGTCAAGTCCGTCCATGCAGCCCCTCCCCCAGTGCCTGGTTGTGGGGCACCTGTCTTGCGGTGCCATCTGCTCGTGGACATCTGGGCTGTGGTGTGAGGGTGCCTACGTCTCCAGGTACTCATAGAGCCTCTCAGATGGGACCACGATGCCCAGACGGACCAATGTGCGGACCAGGTGTGCCGTGAGCCACATGGAGGCCATCTCCAGCCTGGGTAGGGGTTGGGTTGGTGAGGAGCCAGCCAGGCCTGGGCCCTGCCTGCCCCACCAGGGTCACCTGGCACTTACCTCAGGGCCACTTCAAACTTGAGCATCTCCCAGAAGACCTTGATTTGGCGCAGAAGGCTGAAGCCATAGATGCCTCGGTATGTGGCACCTTCCAAGCGGCTCCAGGCCTTGACAGCACTGCCCGCCAGAACACAGGCATTAGCTGGGCTCCTGCTTGGTCTGCAGCACCCCCCGGCCCCAAACCAACCTCTTGGCCATGAGGAAGTAGCGATCAACTGGGGCGCCAAGCGCAGCGTTGATGGCACGAACTGTGTTGAGGTTGCGCAGCACAAGCAGCATGGGGCGTGGCAGGGCCTTGAGCACGGCCATGATGCCATCGAAGTGTGCGCGCGCCATGTCCTGCATGTAGGCCGTCTCCTCGCGGCTCAGCAGGTTGGAGTGCCACAGCTGCCGCAGGCGCACAGGCCGCTGCATGAGCACCTCACAGAACAGGAGGTAATCTGTGGGCGAGAGGGCCTGCTAGCTCAGGTTGGGGAGGCCACCCCCCCCAACGCCTGCCTGCGAGCGTCCCCTCACCTTGCACCCCAAGCGCAGCTGCATGCACCTTCATCGCTGTGTCGTCTCTGAGGATGACGGCCCGCCACAGCTGGCACAGGGCTGCCCGGTCCCTGTGGGCAGTGGCCAAAATGAGTCCCCTCACACCCAGGGCAGGAGCAGCTGCAAGGAGAAGCCTCGCTAGCCCCCCCTGGGGCCCGCCTCTGCCCTGAACTGTGCTCACTTCTCCTCCAGAGACTGGTAGAGCCCATGGTCCAGCAGCACCAGCTCTGCTTTCCCGTCCAGACCTTTTCGCACGAGAACTAGGGACACGGGGTGTCAGCTCATGGTCCCCCACTCCCCACAGCCTCACCCCCCGAGGTCCTCTCCTACCATTGCCAGGGTGGGGGTCAGAGTGGATGAAGCCTGTGTAAAATATCTGCTCTGCAAAAGCCTGGACCAGCTTCTCTGCCACCTGGGGAGGACAGATGAGCTGTGGGCAGGCAGGGCTGCACCTCCAGGTCCTGCCTGGCCCTGGCCCCAGCCCTGGCCCCAGGCTCACTCACATCCTGCAGCACCAGCCCCTGACTCCGGATGCCCTCCACATCATTGACTTTGCAGCCGTCACAGAAGTCAGCCGTGAGCACACGCTGGGAGAGAGCAAGGGGCTGGCTCAGTAGGCCCATGCTGTTCCCCACCCTGGGTAGGCCTGGGCCAGCCCACCTTGCTGGACTTGTCCCAGTGCACACGGGGAACCACGACGTAGCGGAAGTGCATCAGCTCTCGTGCACAGCGCTCAGCGTTGTGGCCCTCGTTCTCGAAGTCCAGTTCCTGGGCCAGGGTCCCCTTCAGATCCTGGGGGCCACACATGAGCAGGTGAGGCTCTGGAAGGGACTGGAACGGTCCCTGCTCCTAGCATACCCTTGAGGCCACCATACCTGAAGGACCCAGCTGAAGCCAAAGCTGGGGTGCATGAGCTCGACGAGGCGCAGCAGGAACTCCAGAGTATGCACGTCTCCATCAAACCGGTCCCTCAGGTCGATGTATTGGACCTGAACAGACAAGGTGGCAATAGGCACTGAGGTGTTTGCTGTGGCCTGTGGTGGTCCCAGGACAGTGCTACAGGAGGCCCCTCACCTTCACAGCCACCTGCGTGCCGTCATGCAGCCGGGCTTTGTGCACCTGGGCCAGGCTAGCAGCTGCCATTGGCTCGTAGTCAAATTCCTGGAAGAGTTCGTGGGCCGGGGCCTGGAAGTCCTCAAGGAAGAGCTCATCCACCTGGGCAGGAGGCCCGTGGGTCCAGCCACGGCTCACAAGGCTGTGGCCACGCCCCTCCCAGGAGAGGGCCCCAGCTCTCCTTCATCCCCACCCCGCACATCTGCTCACCTCCTGGGGCTTGCGTGTGAGGGCCCGGTCCTCCAGCACGCGCAGGGTGTTGATGTACTCAGGCGGCAGCAGGTGGTTGAAGGAGCACAGCCCCTGGCCCAGCTTGATGTATAGGCCCCCGTTGCTGATGGCGCCGGCCACAAGGGCGTCGGCTGCCCGCTGATGACATGTAGACATTGCCTCCAAGTACCGCAGGCTGTTCTGGCCACAGGCATGGAGGGAAGGCATTGGGGAATGGGATGGGCTGGGTGCCTCCTTCCCACCCTCTGCTAGGCCTACCTCCAGGATGCCCCCACCCCCATGGGTGGGGCAGGGACCTTGGTAGACCCCAGTGAAGCCCATAGGACAAACCTCATCCACCCCGTGCAGGACCACGTGACTGCACCACCAGTAGTCCAGGGAGATCTGCAGACCGATCCTCAGAGACCTGGGGGCAGAGGCTGCTCAGTCCCTCCTCCATCACGGGCACCAGGCTGTCGCTGCTCTGCTTCCTCTCAGTTTTCACACCCACCTACCGGCTGATCCCACCCCTGCCAGACCCTCAAGTCCAGGGACAAGAGCCAAGCAGGGGACAGAGGCTGCTGTGGGCCACTAGATAGGGCTGCTGTCTCATCCTCGGCCACACCCTGTGTCCTCTGCATCCCACAGGCCCCCAGACCCAGCACAGGAAGTCTCCCCAAAGGCAGCCCCAAACCCACCAAACCAGCCCAAGTAGGGGCAGTTCTGGGATTGTTTCTTGGCCTGGAGAGGCCCCATGGGGCTCTGCAGCAGAGTGGTCCACACCAATGCCACTCCCTGATCATGCCACAGTCTGGTGCCACTGAGGGGGCAAGATGCAGGCAGGCACGGGAAAGACAGAGGCCTCCTCAGGAGACGGGTGAGATCCACAGGGCAGGAGGGGACCAGTGAGGTGTGGGGTGGCAAAGAGCAAGGGGAGGCTGGTGCCCTGGGAACGGTGGTTGAGAAGAAACAAAGCAGCAGAGGTCGCTAGAGGGCAGAAGTGGTGGAAGGCCAGAGAATGCCCAGGGAGACAGGATTTGGGGTAGAGCTGGATCTGGGGTCCTTGAGATTACTAAAATGGCAGGGGGTGGGGTGGGGTGGGGTGGGATGGTGGTGGGCCGGGCAGGGCATTGTCTGCAGAGAAGGAATCAAGGCAGGAAGCAGAGAGGGGTGTGTTCAGTAAGAGCTGGCTCCAGGGATGCGTGTAGGCGGGAGAGGGTGAGCCTGGGCAGAGGGACGCAGTGTGGGCCGGGACCACACGGGCATGCACGGCAGCTGCACGTGCATTTACCACCCTCCATGGGTCAGGGGGCTCTGGAGCCTTAGGAGAAGCTCAGAGCCTGCTGGACAAGGGTAGGGTTTGCAGTGGGGTCCAGTGCTGAGATGGGTGTGCTTTGCACAGGAGCACAAAGATAGGTGTGTTTGGCAGGGGAACGGGGACTGGCCAGAAACCCATGCACTTGGCCTGAAGGCTACTGTGACCTGAGGACACTCCCTGCCCCGGCTCCCTGGTTGCTGCCCAGCCCCTGGCAACCTGCACTCCAGTCTCCATGCTTGGGCTTGAGGCAGGGGCACCTCTGGGGGTAAGTCCACTCTGAGGCCCGCCATGCGGCCTGGTGGGGGCTTCAGGAGGCCTCCCCAGGTTGAGGCTCCAACGGAAAGCACCCAGCACAGAAATCCACCAGGCCGAATGGTGCACCTCCAGTTACGTCCTACAGTCCCGAGGTGCAGTGGCCACTCTGGGACAGCAGGGAAGCTCCGTGGGCAAGACTGACCACTGACCAAAGCACTTTGCTTTCACAGACTGACATTCTTATAAATATTCACTTGACAGAATAAAGTTTAATTACTAAGAGAAATACGCAGGAAGACGGTCTTTAGGTTGTCAGCAACTAAAGGCAGAGTTGACAGCCACCTCTGAGTCCCTGTGTCAGGGCCTGGCTGGCACAGAGCTGGCCCCACATAGGTGTGACTAAACCACCAAAACTAGGAGGTGCCACCAGGTTTCCCTGGCATGGCCTCTGCTCAGAGGGCAGGGGCATGGGACAGCCCCACCTGTTGGTCCTTCTAGTGAAGCAGCCTTGTTTTCCTTTGAGAAGTTGCCCCCCCCCCAGCACACCCCCCAGAGGCTTGTGTTCACGGATGTGGACAGCTTCCAGCACTGCTCAAGGGTGAAGCCAGGTCAGGAGGAGCGTGAGGGTGATGCCAGCACTACACGTCCACCCGTGGACCTCCGAGCTGAACTACCGAGCAAGCATGGTTTGCACTGAAGCCAGTGGGAACGATGTGTCACCGAGACGGAGTACTGACTTGCAAATGGGAGCAGCTGCCGTGCATGTCCAAGAACCTTTCACCCCCAAAACAAAGTTTCTTTTAAGGGTGAGGTACTCCAAGTGTCACGTTGTAGCCGTGAAGTACCTGCTTCCTGACGGCCCAGGTGAGTGAAGGACAACTGCGGGACCAGGCATGAGGGTTCAGCTACTTATGGGGCGTGTGCACAGGGCTCAGTCAGTGACAAAAGCTTTCCTAATTTTCATCTTTGGTGTAGGTTATGGGAAGCTTTTACACTTTTTACTTCTCTACCATGAAATTTTACTTATAGTAAACTCAGTACTTTTATAAGAAAAATTAGAGATGTGAAAAAATACTGTTGACATCTGTGGAAAGGGGGATTTAATTTTAAAATATGACTTCAAGGGCACATGTCGGGGCCTGTGGAGGACTCAGAGGCTGAGCAGCTGTGGTGACTGGGGGCAGGTGGGGACAGCTCCTGGGGTACAGGGGGAGAGGCTGGCTGGCTTCCACCAGGGTTCTGCTCACAGGAGGGTCTAGGGCAGGCCCCTGCCACAGTCGTTACACAAGAAATTCCATGAGGAGCTGGTGCAGCTGCCATGTGGGGACACAGTCACCTGCACTGGCCCTCGCCTACCAGCAGGATGCGCTCCCCACCCTCCATGGTGCTCACCTGGCTCTGGGCACAGCCTGCTCCTTGCACCACTACTTCCCTGTTCTTTCAGCTTCCAATCATATTGCGAGGCGCATGGGCTCCACAAAGCACTCACTACACCCCTGTGTACCAAGGTCGCCCCAGCAAGGCTTAGAGCCAGAAGCATCTGCCGATGGCTTGTGTGCTCTGAGGTGCAGGACCTGCGGAGGCGTTCCTAGCTGAGGGCTGGCCATATTTACTTGCTACACCCCAGGCTCTGGGTGGCAACACTGGGTCTGGAAAGGGAGGGGCCAAGGGCCAGAATTCAAGTCTCCAGAGTGGTTGACTCCCTGGACCCCTGGACCCCTGGACCCCTGGACCCCCAGGAGAGGGGCTGTGAGAGCTGGCACACACCTCCTGCCTCTTAGCTGCAGCCTGCTCTTGGCAAGGGGCATCCAGAGTCAAAAGGCCCCTCCCCCTCTCCTCTACACTCCACAGAACACACTCCAAACCCTTTCCCAGCAAGATGGCCCTGATTTACTCTACTCAGGCCCTGGCAACTCTCTGGGCTGGGCCAAGAGCAGCGGCAGCCTCACTTCCCTCTTTCCAACCCCAGCCTCTGGAAGACAGCTATGAAAACAAACCTGCCCCTGGGGACCACAAGCTGTGTGATGCAGAACGTGCCATGGCAGACCAAGGTTGCAGCATTCGCTTGGAAGCAGGCTGCATCCGGATAGCATCACACTTCGGCCCCCACCAGCCGTGTTCGCTGCACCCATGGAAGGGCACAGAGGGCCAGAGATAAAGACAGAGGCAGCCTGAGGCTCTATCCTCCCAGATCCCATTGTTGGCCAAGAAAGACCAGACAGGTGCCCACACTACACAGCAGACACCTCCCAAACCTGTTAAAAAGGACAACACCCTCTAGAGAGTGGAGGAGATGAATGCGTTTTGTGCACAGCAGCTGGAAGCCTTCAACTATCCATCTGTTCACAGGCCCACTTAGGTCAGCACCTGAATCTAAATGAATCTTTCGCTCAAGGGCCTGAAGACCCCGTGAATCCTAAGCAAACTCCCTTAGGAGATCAGCCAAGGCCTGGAGAGGCAGCAGTGGAGCTGGGCAGAGCTGCCCGGGCAGAGCACAGACGGTGGCCGAGGCAGTAGCCGCTGAAGCCTTGTAACCAAGCTCGGGCAGAAGCCTCATTTCCTGTGTCCTCCCGAAGCAAGCATGTGCCCCCTGGTGTAACAGTGGTCTTTGGTTAACTGGGTGACAGCTACTTCAGGTTTTAGTTAGTGTCAAGAGCTGGTTCTCAGGAGGCTCAGGCTAAACAGGTCTTTGGGCTGCAGCAATTCCTGGAATCTGACCAAGCACAGAAATGCTCACCCAAGGCCTCTGACAGGAGGTATCAGCTCCACCCCAAGATTCTTGGACTGAGCGATAAAGGACCTTCCCTTTGAAATACAGAACAAACAGGAACCCCTCCAAATCTAGTTAGTCGGCCACACAAAAGGGCAATCCGGTCCCGGACTTCTCTGCCTGCAATGCCAGCTCTTCTAAGCCTTTGTGGGTGGAGGGGAGAAGAACGAGGAGGAGGAAGAGGGAGCTAGGGCCTAGGAGCTGCCCAGCATGCGGGACAGGGAGCATGTGGTGGGATGGAGGCAGCCCTGTTACAAAGCCCCTCCCCCTCAGCCAATGTTTATCTGAGGAAAGGGCTGTGGGGTTGGTGCCCTGGTGGGTGGCTGGTCCTGGCTGGGCCCTCGTAGCTGAACAAGCCGCCCCTCCCTGCCCCATCACCGACCCTAGCACAGGACTTTCATATCTAGCACAGGCTACCTGGAAGGTGTATCAAAGTTCCCAGCAAAAAAACACAGTCCCTCCCTAGCTTCCCACAAGGCCCAAGTAATCCGTGAGGCTGGGACGGGCCACCCTTGGGCTGACCGGAGGACAGGGCAAGAGCTCATGACATGGGAGGAAAAGTTCACCCACCTGCCAAAGCGCCCGACGCCATCCACCATGAGCCGCATCCTACGTTTCTCCTGAGCCTCTGCTGTGAGGTAGTGGATGCCGAGGAGCAGGGGCACCCCCACCACCGTGGCAGAAGTCACCCTCTTCCACAGGGGCTGGGGACTCAAGGAGCTGGAGGGAGACGTACACCACTCTGGGATTACTTCTTGTCTCTGTCCCTCCTACCCTCTTCCTCCTGGGAGAGGCCAGAGAACCTGCAGCTTGGACTGGGGGCTGGTGTGAGGCTCTTCTGCCCCACTCCCTCACTTCCCCCCACAGCTTACAGGCAGTGGCTGCCTGCACTCCTGGCCTGTCCGGCTTCCTTGTGGACCTCTGCAGGTGACCCAGGGTCCAGGCCACAAGAGTGGGTGCCCCCCCATTAGAATGTCCTTTTTTTGAGCCCCATGTCAACTCTCTAGACACCAGGAGGCCTAAACAGGGAGGAGGGGGAGGTGGGCCCTAGAGGGCAGGTGACTCAAGGGCAGAGTTTTTAGGAAAGACTCAAGTAGACTGTAAGAAGACTGTAAGAAGCATGACAGTCCTTCCTTCTATCCTTCCTTCTATCCTTCCTTCCTTCTCTGTCTTTAAAAAAAAAAAAAAAAAAAAAAAAAAAAAAGAAGCATGACAGCAAAGATCTAGTGAGATGCTGAGCTCAATAAAGTAGAGTTCAAAACAGAAGGAAGACAGTAAGCACTCAATACGCGCTGAATACAGCAGAGGCAGGAACATCCCTCAGCCAGGTGCCTGCTCCAGTCTTCTATGTGCACGGCCCAGAGAGGAGGGAGCCTCTCGGCCCCATTCTACCAGGAGAGAGCACACAGGCAACTCACTCCTGCCTGGCCACCAGGCCCCAGACTCCAGCTTCTGTCCACCTTTCCAGCCTCATTCCACACCTGTCCCCTGTCCCACTGCAGTCTAGTCACAATGGCCTCAGGGCCTCTGGACTGGTGCTTTTTCCTGCTGGAAACCCTTTTTCTCGAATCTCTTCTCTCACACCGTGGCTTCTATTGCCCCCTTCCCGCCCCACCCCACCAAACTATTCCCTTCCCAACTCTTCACATCTCCCTCTGCTTCTCCTTCAAAGCACGTAGCGCTATCTGAGCTGTTCTTCACCCATCAGCTATTTGTTCATCATGCTTACAGTAGGGGGTGTTTGCCCCTTTGAAAGTAACTCTAAATTATGGATCAGGACCCTGTCAGGGCCCCCAGCTGTGGAATAAATGCAGTCTCAGAGGGGGGATGGGTGCACAAGGTCCATGCTTGGGCCCCTGTGCACTGCTTACATGGTCTGGGGGAGTCACAGCCCACAAAAGAGGGTCACTTGTCCTGCCTGGTGGGTGATGCATGCCCTAGAGGGACCATGGCTGGTAGAGAATTCATTACCTTGCAGGCCAGATCCTGAAGTTTCTCCTGAAGAATAAAGCTGGGGATGGCCAGGGCTTCTGCCTGCCCTGCAGCAGAGCAAAGTGAAAGTGGCAAAGCTGCAACTGCAAAGAGAGCAGACAGCACAGAGGTCAGCTGCAGTAGGCACTGCCCTCCAGGCTTCTTCACCTGCCAGCATTTACAAAGGCCCAGTCTGAGGGCAAGCTGTGCCTCCCAAAGGCACCATCGAAGCATCCCTCAAAGAACACTGGCGCTTCTCCAGGCTTGCAGCCAGGCTCATATTTGATGCAGGAATGAAAAGCCAATCCTACCTCTTTAGAGCAGAGACAAGTAACGGTGTTATGAGAAGGAAAGGCTAAATGCAATTTAAAACAGTGGCTTCTGCCCAGAATGCCTTTCAATTGTATATCAATTACAAGCTGTTGAAATGAATGGTCTTCCAGTGTCCTCCCAATCTCTATAAAAAGAAACGACATGGGGAGTGGTGAGCCAGTCAAGGAAGAGACTGGCCAGGGGGTCCCCAGATAATCTTCAACTTATTCCTCAGTTTGCCAAGGTTGGGCCCCCACGTTCCCCTCTGGACCCTGAGAAGCACAGGGACAGAAGGTGAGACTTGGGTCCCTTTTGCTTCCAGAAGAGAAGGGCCTTCCCATGCTGAAAGATGGAACAAACTTCCTGCCTAGCGGAGTTTGTGCTTCATTGTGAATGACCTAGAGAAGCATCTTTGGTTTCTATTCTTTGAAGGTGGTGTTTGTATGTGTGTGGGGGTGTGTGTCCCCTCTCCTCATGACACCCTCTGAGGCTCAGGACCCCAGGGGGTCAGCCCAGCTCAGAGGTCACCCCTGGAACTTCTCCTGGGGACCCAACTCGTTATTCAGAACATGTCTGCTGCTTTCTTGGGCGCCTTCCCATGACAGAACACCAGGCTTACCACGAGACTGCAGGGTCCAGGAAGTGAATCCCATCAGGCCCAGCGCCAGGCCCAAGAGGTTAAATGACTTGCCAAAGTCAGGATCCTGCCCCTCCCCTGGCCCCGGGGTCCTCCAGGGCATGGGAAACTGGGACGTGTCCAGGCCCCCACTGGCTCCCCCGTTCAACTGAGTTTTCACTTTCTCCAATTCAATCTCTGCTAACAAAAGCCAATTAGTTGCTCCTAAAATAAAGCCCCAGCCTTTGCTCCCACCCAGGACTCCAGAAAATAGAAACAGACTTCCTGGGTGTTGACAGGTTATAGCTGCTCCGGGGCTGCTGCTTATGTGGAAATTAAGACCAAACACACTCCTCGACTTCCCACAATTCTTCCTTCTAATTGTCTAACTCAAGACTACATATTTTGGTAATGGGCAATTCAGGTTCTAGAAAGCTCCTTGGATGAGCCCTAGGTGGCTCTCAATCCCCCTTGGCGGTTTTGGAGTATTAATGGCTCCTTATTTGAATCCTATGAGCCAGCCATAGTAAGGGCCTTCACACAGGCCTTCTCCCAAACACTTGCACAACCTGGTGAGAAGGGAGTACTGCCCCTGCTTTCTAGGTGATGACCCTAAGGCTCAGAGAGGTTGAGTAACTTGTCCAAGGTCACAAAGTTAGCAAGCAGCAGCAAAGTGCTTGAACTCTCGTCTTTCTGATGCTAAATCTTCACGCTGCTGTATTATCCTGGTGCCTTCCCAACAGAAACTCAGCCCTCCCCTCCTCTTCAGAATTCAGAGAAATAATCATCCACTAAAAAAAAAAAAAAGAAGAAACGACGTGTTGATCTGCCTCACCCACCATGGGAATCTTCCCAGCCTTGACAGTTGTTCAGAGTGCCATGAGATAGTCCAGGCTGCCTGGCCCTCTCATTTGCTACTTCCTGCAGTGCTGACCACCGGCAAGTGAGCATGGGAATGGCACTCTACATCTCTGGAGGAAAGTGTCAAGAATGCTTAACCACCAGACCAGAAAGCTGACACTTTCAAGTCTAAGGTAGAAGACAAAACACAGGAAAAATGTAATTGTTCTGAGAGCAAATGAAAGGAAAAGTTGGAACTTGTGGAGGCCTGAGAGATGGGCAAGCCCGAGCAGCCTCTATACCACTGAGCAAGGAAGGCTGGGCAGAGACAGCATGCTTCAGTGCAAGCGGTCACAGAGGCTCTTGTTCTACATCGTGCAATCTTATTTTAACTGTGAGGACTTGAAAGTTCCTCACAAATTCGCCACCTGTGAATTCTTCTATATTTTTAGTTTATAGGGGAAGAAGACTGTGCTTAGTAAGTCCCAGGCTGCAGTACAGCTGTGCATGCCATCACTGCTGCCAAGGCCAGGCGCGCTGCACTCCAGGCAATTTCAAGGACCGCAAAGCACAGAAGACAAAGAAGAAGGTCCGTGACCTCCTGGCCCAAGAGAAGAGCGGAGCTGACAGATCTCTGCTCAACAAGGCCACACACACACACAGTGCTGACCCTCAAGGCAAACTCCAGAGGCAAGAGAACAGCTGCAGACAGACAGGTGGTAGCAAGCAGGGGGCTTGAGGCTCCAGACCCCCGGGTTTTCCTGCAAGAGGGCAGCACAGCGCTCTGCTCATCCTGCCAGATTCCCCAGGAGGTGGGGGGGTGGGGGGGGGGAGGCAGGGAGATGTCCTGAGCAAGGTCAGCCTGGAAGAGGAGGGGGTTGGGGCCTGAGTCAGAGTAGCGCTGGCTGGCTCTGGAAGAGGACATCTACATAACACAGCCAAGTGGACAGGGGCAGGAGTAAGAGCCTGAGGGCCTGGGAGTTCTGTGACACTGTCCTGTATACGGTCCTCTCGCTTAGATGGTTTCTGTTAGGTGAGTTGGCACCATGTACCAGTTTCTGAGCAAAGGCTGTGCCCTGAGGACTGGATGGCCTTTATCAGTGAGCCTAAAGTACCCCGACAAGCAGATCTGGAACGTGGGACAGTCTGACAACTGGTTTGGTCTCTTCAGAAACAGCATTACCTGTGACCCAGTAAGTACTAGTGCCAGGCATTAGACTACCCTTTCTATTTCTATAAAGATTTAAAATTTTTCATTGTAAGAAGTTAAAAAAAAAGTCACAGGGAAAAATGATTGGGAGGTCATAGCAGGTTAAGGGACTAGATGACTCAAGACCAAACACTAAGTACAAACCCTGGCTGGGGCCTGAGCTGGAAAAATCATCTGTGAAGGACGTTTCTGGGTCAAAAGGCAGATTTGCATATGGACCAGGCAATAGGCATTAGAGGATTATTGTTAATAATCTCAGGCATGATGAAGTTCCCATCCTTATGTAAGAGAATGTCCTTTTTTAGAAGATGCACGTTGAAACACGTAAGAGTGTTAAAATACCTGCAATTTACTTTCAAATGATCCAGTGACACCAAAAATATGTATTTGCAAGTAGAAACAGAAAACCTCAAGGTGACAGATCAACAATGGCTAAATCCAGGCAATGGGCATCTGGGTAAGTGTCCACACTGTGCTTTCAACTTGTCTGTATTTAAATGCTTTCATGATCAAAAACTGCACAATACGTGTATCGTCATGAAAGTCCCAGCCAGGAAGGAGGCATCTTGGAGAGGAGGCAGCTAATGCAGGGCCAGGGGCCTCACCTAGAGCGACTCTGCCCCACGGGGACAATGGCACCGTCTGGTTGTCAAACTGAAAGGGCAGGGGGAGCATCAAATGTGTGGAGGCAGAGAAGCTGCTGAATACCTTGCAGAGTGAGGACCCTCCCCACCAAACAGCAGAGAATCATCCTAGGACAGCTGTGGCTAAGAAATCCTGGCGCAGACTCCGACACCCAGCTGTGGGGCCTTGGGTGAATTACTTATCTCAGTTTCCCCTCTCAATAAGTGGGGACCGCTGCACAATTAAGATGCGGGTTAAGCGAGCTGACATTTCCAAGTCCCTTTGAGCAGCACCTGATACACAGCAGGTGCTCCGGGAGGGTGTGTCGTCAGGACACAGAGTGCGCTGGGGTTGGAGGGCCCCCACACAACACGGTCCCCCATGCCCTTCCCACTGCACGAGCTGCCCTTTGATCCCCAAGCCCTTTACCCTCCTCTCACCAATCCTGCTCCACCCCACAGAACACAGCATAATTCTACACATACTTGCTGGGTCCAACTGAATTATTTATGCTAAAAGACCATCAACTTTTCCCATGGCTTTTTTTTTCTCTTTCTTCCTCATTTATTTATTTATTCATCAATTAAAAAATATTTTTTTAAATACCAAAAAACACCAAACAAGTGCAAACATTCCTCTTTCGATCATTCCATTCTACATATATAATCAGCAGTCCACAATATCATCACATAGTTGCACATTCACCATCATGATCATTTCCCGGAACATTTGCATCCATTCAGAAAAAGAAATAGAAAGAAAACAGAAAAAAATTCACACATACCATTACCCCCCACCCCTCCCCCTCACCGATCACCAGCATCTTACTCCAAATTTAACATTTGTTCCCCCTATTATTCATCTTTATTCCATATGTTTTACTCGTCTGTTGATAAGGTAGATAAAAGGAGCATCATACACAAGGTTTTCACAATCACATAGTCACATTGTGAAAGCTGTATCGTTATACAATCATCTTCAAGAAACATCCCATGGCTTTTAAAGGGGGAAAAAAGAGGTTTGTTTAGTTCAAAAAAGGAAGTAGAATATTTCCAACATATGCAAAAGTTTGGAGATGGGTTATACACATGAAGCGCAGAGATGCTTTGGTTAAAGGGAGCACAAGGGCAGAAGCAGAGTGAAAGGGTAGTAAAGTTTGCCCCAAAGTTTCAAAGAAGGTTCCTTTGATTCACAAGGTGCACTATTGCACCTGAAGGATGGAAATGGTCAAAGCCCAGAGAAAATGAATGCCTTGACATTTTTAAGAACCAGAACCACAGCTGGGGCTCTGTCTGTGTCTTTTCAGCCTCAACTCATTTCCCACCATTGACTGCTCACCTGATGCTCCTGTGACAGCCGTCCCCACGCTCCAGCCCTGCCTGGATGCCCCAGCCAGACTCGCATGCCACCTTTTCCATCTGCCCACCTCCAGCCCTCCCCTTCCTTCTCCCTCATGCCTCTCTGCACCTTGTGCATACCTCTCCTACTCAGGGTCCACCTCAATCCTCTTAATATTTCCGGGATCTAGCAAAATGTTTGGAATTAAGTAGGCACCTAATGAATGCTTGCTGAATTGAAACAGAGGGTAGCTAAGCACAGGACTAGGAATCTCCAGACAACACTGGCTAGGACCCCTAAACTAAGCATCCGGGCAAGAGGCAGCAATGGTCCCTTAGCAGCTTGGCCCTCGACAGGACACTGAGTGGACAAAGGCTCATGGTGACAACTTAGAGGCCCAGGACTTTTCAGGTGCCTGGTTCTTTCCCAGTTTGGAGTGCTCAGTGTTCCTTAGGCTATCACCTCTGAAATTCCCCATTCCACAGGGGAAATCTCCGAAGCTCAGAGAGGTCATGTGGCTATAAACGGCAGGGCCAGTCCTCCTAGGACCGAGTTCATAGCACCTTCCCCCACATCACCCATAATCAAAACCATATCCAGAATACGACCACCAAGCCATCCTGGAAACATGCAGAGAGGACAGTGGGTTCCCCCAGACAGTTCCCTCTAACCAGGATGACCGTTACACTTGTTCCAGCACCCTCTTCCAACTTCTAACCCATCGCAGATGGGACAAGATGATACGCAACCTTCTACCTCATTCTCTGCTTTCCCATAGGAAGCATGCCTATGTTTTTTCTGCAGAAACACAAATACCCAACTTATCTAGAGGGTTCTTTTCCAGCACTCATCGAGAACATAGCTGACAACCTATAAGTAGCAAAAAAAAAAAAAAGGAAGTGCTCTAAGTAATAACACTCAACTAATTACGACAAAGTTCACAAAGTAAAGCATGTGTGCTTTTATCACAAGACCTTTTTTTGCTTATAGCATAAGCTCAGCTGTCTGGTTTTCTAACTGCTTGCAGACTAGACATAGCAGATTAGAAGAGAAGGTAAAAGGTTGCTTGACACAAGTCCACAGTAGTAAAATGTAACAGCCGAGTCCTAGGATGACACCTGAAACAGAAAAACCCAGAGGTGACATGAACCTGGGCAAGTTAGTCCCCACACGCCTCAACAGCCAAGGAAAGCAAGGTGCGTAGATGTTCCCGTGGCTAGGAAGTGGTGGGCGGGAATCTGAACCCAAGAGTGGGTCTGGATGACCACAAATGTCCTGCCCTTTTCCAAGGGTCTGTGGCTCCCAGCACCAGTCAGGACACTGAAACTGGGTCCAACTTCACTTGCTGGTTGTGAGCAGTTCCTAAACAGGGGCAACAACCCTCCCCGTCTACATGATAGGACTGTCAAGAGGATTAAGTGACCCGAAATAAGTGGAGGTTTTGTCCGCTGTCAAGTGCTACCCTAAAGGCCAACTCAGTGTCTCTGTGCCTGACTCTTGGACTAATCTTGCTTCGTCATCTCAGCCCATAATACATTCCTATGTCTAGAGTTGCTCACTGCAAGCCACAAAAAACAAATAGAAATTCATTTGTACTATTAAACCTACAAGGCTAGGCTTACTAGAAAAGACAAGTTCTGCAGAAAATTCCAAGTTAAAAAGGAACAATGCTGAGTTATCCCTTTGCTCTCTTCAGATCTAAACCATATGGGGAAAGAGCTCTTGGAAAGGGGGTATGCTGGTTTGAAGCTGTTATGTACCCCATAGAAGGCCATGCTCTTTTACTCCATTCCTGTGGGGCCAGACCTATTGTGGGTGGGACATTTTGATTAGGTTTTGTTTCATTTAAGACGTGGCCCACCCAATTCAAGGTGGGTCTTAATCATTTACTGGAGTCCTTTATGACAGAATGAAGGACAGAAAAAGCTGAGAGAGCTCAGACAAAAAGCGCTGGAGAAGCAAACAAGGACCAACAGAACCTCAGAAAGGAAACCACTGAAACCAGAAGCTGAAAGCAACAAAACCTGGGAGCAAAAGACCAGCAGACGCTGGCAGCATGACTTGAGAGTCTAAGTACTGTCCTGCTTGTTTGTTCTGGCATGTGCAGGCTCGGGGATAAGTACTGTCTTGCTGATGCCTTCATTGGGACATTTTCATTACCTAAGAACTGTAAATTGTAAGTTAATAAATCCTGGTTGTAAAAGCCAACCCATATCTGGTAAGGCTGCATCCTGGCAGCTTTAAAACTGAAACGGGGTTAAGAACTGAGTCAGTGGTTATGACATTATGGGCTGGAAGGTAGAAAACTGCAGATGTGCATGAGATGGGAGGCCCAGGCAAGAGACAGGGCTGGGAGTTGGCTGCCATTTCAAGGTCAAAAGAAGCACAACTTGGGAGGATGGGTGGGTGGGGCACCCAGGGCAACAGGGAAACCAAGGGTTAGGCAGAAGTGCAGAGGAGTTTTCGAGAAGAGGGGTGGAGAAAGAGAACCTCTGAACAAGGCGGGCAGGCGTCCGCTCAGGATGATCTGAACTGAGTGGTGACGGGGAAAAGAGGTGTCCAGGAAATTCTCAAAGGCAAAACGAAGGAAGGGTGCTTCTCAATTACGGGGAAGGATTCCAGGGATTCTGGCAGACTGTTAGGCAGTAAGAGATGGCTTAAAGTGGAGACGGGTGACAGAAGGGGTACAGCAGTGCGCATGTCCAGGGAGCGAAGAAAGACTAAGTAGCTGCCCCAGGAAACAGTGTTTCTCTGGAAAATGGGTACACAATGATAAGAAAGGAGAGCTTCCAAAAGGTGTCTCTGATACAGGGTTTGCATCGTGGAGAGTCTGTTTCTCAGAGATTTCAGGCCTTTGGGGAGTGGGCTGGGCAGTCATCTCCCTGGTGGGCTAGAAGCAGTATCCGGGGGTCCTCCCGACAGGGTCTAAGGGTCTAGAAGGTGTCTGAAGGGGAGGGTACGTACGAGAGCGTGGACGGACTCCGATAAGAGCCCTTAGAGCCTCTGAGGGCCCTGACGGGGGCTCGGGGCTCGGGGCGGCTCTGGGGGGCCCTGACGAGGACTCGGGGCTCCAGGGGCTCTAGGGTGCCCTGACGGGGACTCGGGACTCTGGGGGACCGCTGGCCGGGCACGGGGGGGCGGGGATGGTGTCTCGTTCTGGGCGGTCGCCTGAGGGGCTGTCAGTCCGGGCGGGTTCTCACCGATCGCCACATCCTCCCGGGCCGCCGCTCCCGCTCCGGCTGGGAACCGACAGGAGCCGCCAGCCCAGCAGCCCCTGCGCCGCGGTGCTTTCACTCGGCGCGCGGAGGGCGCACTGCGCACGCGCACCTGAACCTGGGGCCCCCGGCGGTGGTGGGCGGGGACTGGAAGCCACGCCCCAAGCCATGTCCGCCCCCCAACCCAGGGAGGCAGCGCCCCCTGGCGGTCACAGGCGGCCTAGTTCTAGGCGCTAGACCAGTGTCCAGTTGAGGGCCGTGGGTTCGAGTTCCGCGCTCCCCAAATCTGGCCTTGGCGCCCCTCCGGGGTAGCAGAATAGAGGAATCGGCTAACTTCACTGTCTATGTTGCCTGCAGTAAGGGCGGCAGTAAGAAATACAAGGGCGGCAAGCCTGCAGGCCTGGCTCTCTTATCACTCTTCCCTGCGGCACTAGAGGGTCAGGTACAGTGCGAGCCCACCGATACGAAATCACTACTATAAGCAAGTTCATGGAGACAGAAAGTACATGGGGGATGGGAAGTGGATGTTTAAAAGGTGCTTTGTGTGGGGCCATGGGAAAAGTCTGGTGATGGATGGTGGAGAAGCATTATGCGTGGGATTAACACCCCTAAATTGGATGCTTGAAGGAACAGAAGGAGGAGGGAGGGGCAGCGAAGGGGGAGGGGGAGGGGAATGAGGGAGGGGTTGAGGGGGGCAGGAGGGAGGAGGGAGGGCCAAGGGGCAGAGAAGGAGGAGGGTATGAAATGGGAAGGGGCAGGTAGGAGCAGAGAAGGAGGGAGGGACACGGGGACGGAGAGGGGAGGAGGGAGGAGGGACTGCCCAGCCTCTGCTTCAGGGCCCACAACTACCCAGGCACCCCACCTCTCCGGACCCAGCCTGGCTCATGGCCCGACAATTCTTTGCCACCTGCCCTCCCTCCCAGGTGACCTGAGTTTACCTCACCCCATTGGAAAGCGCACCCGCCCAGTCTTCGTAGTGCAAACCCGCGCAGTCCTCTCCCCTGCACGCTGCAGGGGCGGGGGTGGGGTGGGGGGCTCCATTGCTCTGGAGTCTGCTCCCGCATTTTCGCTGGAGGGGAAGGGCAGCTCATGCGCCACTCTGTCCCTGCGGCACTGTCCTGAGCCCGGCATCTGGAGGCCAGCCCGGTCCGCTCGGGCACCCCCGCCTGGCCGACACCCAGGCCCCCACCCCCACCCCGCGCTTCCTCCCTGTGCCACCCTCCCTGGGGAGGCAAGGAAACCAAGGCTCCAGCTCCTTGCCCCCCCCCCCCCCACTGGCCAGTGGACCCTTAGACTGCTCTCAGGGTCTTCTCACCTCCCGCGGGAAACCCTCCGGCACCCCCGTTTAGTGGAGTGCGGGCCTTCCCACGCTGGCCTGGGCAGTGGCTTTGCCGCCTCCTCCTCCCTCCCCCAGCTGTGCACCAGGCTCGAAGTATCCACCGTCTCTGTAAGTCTGTCCCGGCACAGCATGGGGAAGGCTGGCAGCTGTTACTGACTCTGGTCCGGGAGGGCAGGGCCTTTGTGTCCTGTTCCGGCCACATCCCCGGTGTCCACTCCAGCCTGCCGGCACCTCAGGCCCTATCCTCCCTGGTCCAGGCTTTCTCAGTTGGAAACGCTCGGTCTCTCCCTTAGCCCCAAATGGCAGCGGTTATCAGGGTGCAGGAGGGCACGGCTCGAGCCACGGAGCCCATGGACAGTACCACCACAGGGGTGGCAGAGCCACGCAGACAGCTCGGGAGGCGTGTCGCCAAGGGGACAGCAGGGATGGGGAGTACTGCTTTCCCCTGCTCTCTTGGTTGACAAGGTCCCACTGTTTCCCACCTCCCAAATGAACAAACAAATGAACTCTCACCTCTTTCCACCTCACAGGACCCACATCCAGCCTGGGATCCCATCCCACACTGCAGGGCTTCCCTCTGGGAAGACTGAAAGTGGGGCACACCCCCTTGGAGGGCAGTGTGGTGATTCCACAGGAGGCTAGGGGTGGGGTTGCCATATGATCCTGAAACCCCGTTGCTCAGTATATACCTGGAGGAACTGAGTGTGGGGACACAAAGGGACATTTGCACACTGGTGTCTATGGTGGCAGTGTTCACAGTCCACAATGGATGGAGGCAGCCCAAGGGTACAACGACTGAGGAATGGAAAGGGGAGCTATGGTGTGCACAAACTACGGACTACTGAGCGGCCGCCAGAAAGAACGAAGTTGTGAGGCATGCAACTAGGTGAATGAAACTTAAGGACTGTATATTGAATGAAATGTTAGGAACAAAAAGACAAAATTATCATGCCTCACTCATATGGACTAATTATAATATAAAAACAGTGAACTAAAGTTCAGAACATGGGTTATCAGATTGGGGCATATTGTATAGGGTCTTAGACTGTAAACTCTTACAGCGGTCACGTATATTCATAAGTTGTGATTGTTATTTCTAAATTCTTAGATACTGAGCTGTTTGTTTATAACTGGTTGTTCCAGAACTTGGGGATTGATATGACACCTGAGATTCAGAGTTAGAGCTCTGAAGCTATGAAAGTCAGTATTACCCAATATAGAAACTGTTTAAAAAGCTGAAAAAGTGATCAGACATGGAGCAGAGATATGAATGAAGCTGATCTGGACAGGACCAAGGGATATCAGAAGACTGGGTAAAGGATGATTTCATCCATATTTTAAAACTTCAACTCCTGAGTGAGACTAAAGGGAAAAAGGTTTATTTGGTGCAAAATTTATGTATTTTGGCTAGTGCATTTCCTAATTTAACTTGTATGGTCAGTTTAATTGAACACCATAGACACAGAATCTTGAAAAAAGGTGTCAGGTCTTGTTGGTTTATCCAGGTTAGAGCAATGTCCTGATATATCCCAGAGTATTTTGGGCAGTGAATAAAGAAGTATTTGCAAGGTCCCCTTGGGGGATTGGGGAGAAATGAAGAAATATTCAACTTCCTCATTTGGAGAATTTCTGATATTCTCACAAGCAGTGGGGACAAACAGATTAGTAGTCCGAGCCCTCGATCTTGGGGTTCACCGCTATGAAACATTCCTACAAAGGACAGGCTAAGCCTCCTTAAAATGAGGCCTAAGAGTCACCCCCAGAGAACTCTTTTATTGCTCAGATGTGGCTTCTCTAAGCCAACTCACCAAATGAACTCACTGCCCTATCCACTATGAGGACCATGACTCCCAGGGGTGTAAATCTCTCTGGCAATGTGGGACAGAAATCCCAGGATGAGCCGGGACCCACCATCAAGGGATTGAAAAAAGTGTTCTTGACCAAAAGAGGAAAGAGAGAAATGAGACAAAATAAAGTTTCAGTGGCTGAGAGATTTCAGAGTCAGAAAGTTACCTGGAGGTTACTTTTATGCATTATATAGATATCCCCTTTTTAGTTTATGGAGTGGCTAGAGGGACGTACCTGAAACTGTAGAGCAGTGTTCCAGTAGCCTTGATTCTTCTTTAAATATTTTTATTGACAAAATAAAGCAACATACAAACACCAACATTCTTAACATATGAACGTTCCATACTTGGTGTACAATCAATGGCTCAAAATATCATTATATAGTTGTATATTTGTCACCATGATAATTTCTTAGAACATTCGTATCACTCCAGAAAAAGAAATAAAAAGAAAACAGAAAAAACTCATATCAATATCATACCCCTTACTCTTCCCTCTCATTGATCACTAGTATTTCCATTTACCCAATGTATTTTAACTTTTGTTCCCCCTATTTTTCCCCTATACTCCTTACCATACCCTTCTATTGATCACTAATATTTCAGTCTACTCCATTTATTTTAACATTTGTTCCCCTTATTATTTATTTATTATCCATATTTTTTACTCATCTGTCCATACGGTAGATAAAAAGAGCATCAGACGCAAGGTTTTCACAATCACACAGTCATATTGCGAAAGCTTTATCATTAAACGATCATCTTCAAGAAACATTCCAGTAGCCTTGATTCTTGAAGACGATTGTAAAAAGAATAACATTTGCAAAGTGACTGTGGGATTGTGAAAACTTGTATCTGTTGCTCCTTTTATCCAGGATATGGACAGATGACTAAAAATATGGATTAAAAAATAAATAAACTATAGGGAGGACAAAGAGTAAAATATTTTGGGTAGATGGAAATACTACTGGTCAGTGAGAGCAAGGGATAGGATGTATGGTATGTATGAGTTTTTTCTTTTATCTTTTTATTTCTTTTTCTGGAGTGATGCAAATGTTCTAAAAAATGATCATGGTCATGAATACACAACTATGTGATGATATTGTGAGCCATTGATTGTACACCAGGTATGGAATGTTTGTGTGTTAAGATTTATCAATAAAAATTTAAAAAAAAAAAAGAAGAAATTGGAGTGGGGCCACAGCATTCCACACCCAAAGGAGTGAGGTGCTGTGGCCCCAGGGGCACCAGGTAAACCTTCCCCCAGATCCCAGGTAACCACGCACCTGCTCCACTCAAGCCCCAGAAATCCAGTGGTCCCCACACCCACAGTACCAAGCCCATCCCCGTCAAACCAGAAGTAGCAACCCAAGCTGCAAGGCCACACAGGTGTTTATTTGGGGGCTTGGAATTGCAATTTGAGGAGCACAGTTTCAGGTAGCACCCCAAATCATGTCCCGTCTTGGCATTTCCCAGCAAGGATTCTTTTTTTTCTCCTCTCTCTCTCTATCTCGTAAATTTATTTATTTTTTATTTATGATACATACTCGCACGCAAACACAACATTCTTATTACATGATCATTCTGTTCTTGTTATATAATCAATAACTCACACTAACATCACATAGCTGTATATTCATCATGATCATTTCTTAGAACCTTTGCATCAGTTCAGAAAAAGCAATAAAAAGAAAACAGAAAATAATTCATACATACCATACCCCTTACCCCTTTCCTTCACCAATTACCAGCATTTCAATCTACTAAATTTATTTTAACATTTGTTCCCCCTATTATTTATTTATTCTATTTTTTTGTTTGTTTTATTTTTTTTATTAATTAACGGAAAAAAAGAAATTAACCCAACATTTAGAAATCATACCATTCTACATATGCAATCAGTAATTCTTCTTTTTAAAATTTTTTTATTAATCAAAAAAAAGAAAAGAAATTAACACAACATTTAGAAATCATTCCATTCTACACATGCACTCAGTAATTCTTAGTATCATCACATAGATGTATGATCATCATTTCTTAGTACATTTGCATCAATTTAGGAAAAGAACTAGCAAAACAGCAGAAAAAGATATAGAATGTTAATATAGAGAAGAGAATTAAAATAATAATACTAATAAAAAAATATATATATAAAAAGGAAAAAGAAAAAAACAAAAAAAAGATACAAACAGACAAACAAACAAACAAAAAACTATATTTCAGGTGCAGCTTCATTCAGTGTTCCAACATAGTTACATTACACTTAGGTATTATTGTGCTGTCCATTTTTGAGTTTTTGTATCTAGTCCTGTTGCACAGTCTGTATCCCTTCAGCTCCAATTACCCATTATCTTACCCTGTTTCTAACTCCTGCTGGTCTCTGATACCAATGATATATTCCAAGCTGATTCTCGAATGTCGGTTCACATCAGTGGGACCATACAGTATCTGTCCTTTAGTTTTTGGCTAGACTCACTCAGCATAATGTTCTCTAGGTCCATCCATGTTATTACATGCTTCATAAGTTTAGTCTGTCTTAAAGCTGCATAATATTCCATCGTAGGTATACACCACAGTTTGTTTAGCCACTCGTCTGTTGATGGACATTTTGGCTGTTTCCATCTCTTTACAATTGTAGATAATGCTGCTATAAACACTGGTGTGCAAATGTCCGTCTGTGTCTTTGCCCTTAAGTCCTTTGAGGAGATACCTAGCAGTGGTATTGCTGGGTCATAATCCATTCTGCCAGTCTATGTGTTTTGATTGGGAAATTCAGTCCATTAACTTTTAGTGTTATTATTGTTTGGATAATATTTTCCTCTACCATTTTGGCTTTTGTATTATATATATCATATCTGATTTTCCTTCTTTCTACACTTTACTCCATACCTCTCTCTTCTGTCTTTTCGTATCTGACTCTAGTGCTCCCTTTAGTATTTCTTGCAGAGCTGGTCTCTTGGTCACAAATTCTCTCAGTGACTTTTTGTCTATAAATGTTTTAATTTCTCCTTCATTTTTGAAGGACAATTTTGCTGGATATAGAAGTCTTGGTTGGCAGTTTTTCTCTTTTAGTAATTAAAATATATCATCCCACTGTCTTCTAGCTTCCATGGTTTCTGCTGAGAAATCTACACATAGTCTTATTGGGTTTCCCTTGTATGTGACAGATTGTTTTTCTCTTGCTGCTTTCAAGATCCTCTCTTTCTCTTTGACCTCTGACATTCTAACTAGTAAGTGTCTTGGAGAACGCCTATTTGGGTCTATTCTCTTTGGGGTGCGCTGCACTTCTTGGATCTGTAATTTTAGGTCTTTCATAAGAGTTGGGAAATTTTCAGTGACAATTTCTTCCATTAGTTTTTCTCTTCTTTTTCCTTTTCCCTTCTCTTCTCCTTCTGGGACACCCACAACACGTATATTTGTGCGCTTCATATTGTCATTCAGTTCCCTGATCCCCTGCTCAAGTTTTTCCATTCTTTTCCCTATAGTTTCTGTTTCTTTTTGGAATTCAGATGTTCCATCCTCCAGTTCACTAATTGTAGCTTCTGTCTCTTTAGATCTACCATTGTAGGTATCCATTGTTTTTTCCATTTTTTCTTCTTTGTCCTTCACTCCCATAAGTTCTGTGATTTGTTTTTTCAGATTTTCTATTTCTTCTTTTTGTTCAGCCCATGTCTTCTTCATGTCCTCCCTCAATTTATTGATTTGGTTTTTGAAGAGTTTTTCCATTTCTGTTCGTATATTCAGTATTAGTTGTCTCAGCTCCTGTATCTCATTTGAACTATTGGTTTGTTCCTTTGACTGGGCCATATCTTCAATTTTCTGAGCGTCATCCATTATTTTCTGCTGGTGTCTGGGCATTTGATCAGATTTCCCTGGGTGTGGGACCCGGCTGGTTGAAAGGTTTTTCTGTGAAATCTCTGGGCTCTGTTTTTCTTTTCCTGCCCAGTAGGTGGCGCTCGTGGCGCTCGTCTGTCTGCGGGTCCCACCAGTAAAAGATGCTGTGGCTCCTTTAATTTGCCAATCCGAATCTCGCAGTCGGCCCGGGAAACCGCGCGTGGAGGGGGGGTCGCCGGCCGCCGCGTCTTAGGGGAGTGCCGGTCCAAACTGCCCAGCTGGCCTGAGACGCCAAGCGTGGCGGGAGGGCCCCGCTATCCAATGTTCCCAGTCAGACCGGGGAGCCACGTGCGTGGAGGAGACCCCAGTTGCCACCCGCCCTGGCCGGGAAAACGCGCGCCCCTCGGGTATCTCACCGCAGCGGATTCTCCCTGCCCATTCAGCTGTTCCAGAATGGGGTACGCTGTCTTTTTGGTCTCTGTCGTGGCTCTGGGAGCTGTTTCGTATTGTTTCTGTTTCTTTAGTTGCTGTTCTGGAGGAGGAACTAAGACCCGCGTGTCTTACTAAGCCGCCATCTTCTCCGGAAGTCCCTGCAATCAGTAATTCTTAACATCATCACATAGATGCATGATCATCATTTCTTAGTACATTTGCATCGGTTTAGAAGAAATAGCAACACAACAGAAAAAAGATATAGAATGTTAATATAGAGAAAAAAATAAAAGTAATAATAATAGTAACAAAAAAACACAAAAACCTATAGCTCAGATGCAGCTTCATTCACTGTTTTAACATGATTACTTTACAATTAGGTATTATTGTGCTGTCCATTTTTGAGTTTTTATATCTAGTCCTGTTGCACAGTCTGTATCCCTTCAGCTCCAATTACTCATTATCTTACCCTGTTTCTAACTCCTGCTGGACTCTGTTACCAATGACATATTCCAAGTTTATTCTCAAATGTCGGTTCACATCAGTGGGACCATACAGTATTTGTCCTTTAGTTTTTGGCTAGACTCACTCAGCATAATGTTTTCTAGGTCCATCCATGTTATTACATGCTTCATAAGTTTATCCTGTCTTAAAGCTGCATAATATTTCATCGTATGTATATACCACAGCTTGTTTAGCCACTCATCTGTTGATGGACATTTTGGCTGTTTCCATCTCTTTGCAATTGTAAATAACGCTGCTATAAACATTGGCGTGCAAATGTCCGTTTGTGTCTTTGCCCTTAAGTCCTTTGAGTAGATACCCAGCAATGGTATTGCTGGGTCGTATGGCAATTCTATATTCAGCTTTTTGAGGAACCACCAAACTGCCTTCCACAGTGGTTGCATCATTTGACATTCCCACCAACAGTGGATAAGTGTGCCTCTTTCTCTGCATCCTCTCCAGCACTTGTCATTTTCTGTTTTGTTGATAATGGCCATTCTGGTGGGTGTGAGATGATATCTCATTGTGGTTTTTTTTTTTTTTTATTAATTAAAAAAAGAATTAACAAAACAATTAGAAATCATTCCAATCTACATGTACAATCAGTAATTCTTAATAACATCACATAGTTGCATATTCATCATTTCTTAGTACATTTGCATCAATTTAGAAAAAGAAATAAAAAGACAACAGAATAAGAATTAAAACAATAATAGAAAGAAAAAAAACAAAAAAAACAAAAACAAAAAACCTATACCTCACATGCAGCTTCATTCAGTGTTTTAACATAATTGCATTACAATTGGGTAGTATTGTGCTGTCCATTTCTGAGTTTTTATATCCAGTCCCGTTGTACAGTCTGTATCCCTTCATCTCCAATTATCCCTTCTCTTTTTTTTTTTTTTAATTAACGGAAAAAAAAAATTAACCCAACATTTAGAGATCATACCATTCTACACATGCAATCATTAATTCTTAACATCATCACATAGATGCATGATCATCATTTCTTAGTACATTTGCATTGGTTTAGAAGAACTAGCAACATAACCGAAAAAGATATAGAATGTTAATATAGAGAAAAAAATAAAAGTAATAATAGTAAAATCAAAACAAAACAAAACAAAACAAAACAAAAACCTATAGCTCAGATGCAGCTTCATTCAGTGTTTTAACATGATTACTTTACAATTAGGTATTATTGTGCTGTCCATTTTTGAGTTTTTGTATCTAGTCCTGTTGCACAGTCTGTATCCCTTCAGCTTCAATTACCCATTGTCTTACCCTGTTTCTAACTCCTGCTGAACTCTGTTACCAATGACATATTTCAAGTTTATTCTCGAATGTCCGTTCACATCAGTGGGACCATACAGTATTTGTCCTTTAGTTTTTGGCTGGATTCACTCAGCATAATATTCTCTAGGTCCATCCATATTATTACATGGTTCATAAGTTTATCTTGTCTTAAAGCTGCATAATATTCCATCGTATGTATATACCACAGTTTGTTTAGCCACTCTTCTGTTGATGGAGATTTTGGCTGTTTCCATCTCTTTGCAATTGTAAATAATGCTGCTATAAACATTGGTGTGCAAATGTCTGTTTGTGTCTTTGCCCTTAAGTCCTTTGAGTAGATACCTAGCAATGGTATTGCTGGGTCGTATGGCAATTCTATATTCAGCTTTTTGAGGAACCGCCAAACTGCCTTCCACAGTGGTTGCACCCTTTGACATTCCCACCAACAGTGGATAAGTGTGCCTCTTTCTCCGCATCCTCTCCAGCACTTGTCATTTTCTGTTTTGTTGATAATGGCCATTCTGGTGGGTGTGAGATGATATCTCATTGTGGTTTTGATTTGCATTTCTCTAATGGCCAGGGACATTGAGCATCTCTTCATGTGCCTTTTGGCCATTTGTATTTCCTCTTCTGAGAGGAGTCTGTTCAAGTCTTTTCCTATTTTGTAATTGGGTTGTCTGTCTTTTTGTTGTTGAGTTGGACAATCTCTTTATAAATTCTGGATACTAGACCTTTATCTGATATGTCATTTCCAAATATTGTCTCCCATTGTGTAGGCTGTCTTTCTACTTTCTTGATGAAGTTCTTTGATACACAAAAGCGTTTAATTTTGAGGAGCTCCCATTTATTTATTTCCTTCTTCAGCGCTCTTGCTTTAGGTTTAAGGTCCATAAAACCGCCTCCAATTGTAAGTTGCATAAGATATCTCCCTACATTTTCCTCTAACTGTTTTATGGTCTTAGACCTAATGTTTAGATCTTTGATCCATTTTGAGTTAACTTTTGTATAGGGTGTGAGATATGGGTCTTCTTTCATTCTTTTGCATATGGATATCCAGTTCTCTAGGCACCATTTATTGAAGAGACTGTTCTGTCCCAGGTGAGTTGGCTTGACTTCCTTATCAAAGATCAAATGTCCATAGATGAGAGGGTCTATATCTGAGCACTCTATTCGATTCCATTGGTCGATATATCTATCTTTATGCCAATACCATGCTGTTTTGACCACTGTGGCTTCATAATACGCAGCGCGAGACCTCCAGCTTCGTTTTTTTTCCTCAAGATGTTTTTGCAATTCAGGGCACCCTGCCCTTCGAGATAAATTTGCTTATTGGTTTTTCTATTTCTGAAAAATAAGTTGTTGGGATTTTGATTGGTATTGCATTGAATCTGTAAATCAATTTAGGTAGGATTGACATCTTAACTGTATTTAGTCTTCCAATCCATGAACACGGTATGCCCTTCCATCTATTTAGGTCTTCTGTGATTTCTTTTAACAGTTTTTTGTAGTTTTCTTTATATAGGTTTTTTGTCTCTTTAGTTAAATTTATTCCTAGGTATTTTATTCTTTTAGTTGCAATTGTAAATGGAATTCATTTCTTGATTTCCCCCTCCGCTTGTTCATTACTAGTGTATAGAAGTGCTACAGATTTTTGAATGTTGATCTTGTAACCTGCTACTTTGCTGTACTCATTTATTACCTCTAGTAGTTTTGTTGTGGATTTTTCCGGGTTTTCGACATATAGTATCATATCGTCTGCAAACAGTGATAGTTTTACTTCTTCCTTTCCAATTTTGATGCCTTGTATTTCTTTTTCTTGTCTAATTGCTCTGGTTAGAACTTCCAACACAATGTTGAATAATAGTGGTGATAGTGGACATCCTTGTCTTGTTCCTGATCTTAGGGGGAAAGTTTTCAATTTTTCCCCATTGAGGATGATATTAGCTGTGGGTTTTTCATATATTCCCTCTATCATTTTAAGGAAGTTCCCTTGTATTCCTATCCTTTGAAGTGCTTTCAACAGGAAAGGATGTTGAATCTTGTCAAATGCCTTCTCTGCATCAATTGAGATGATCATGTGATGTTTCTGCTTTGATTTGTTGATATGGTGTATTACATTAATTGATTTTCTTATGTTGAACCATCCTTGCATACCTGGGGTGAATCCTACTTGGTCATGATGTATAATTCTTTTAATGTGTTGTGGGATGTGATTTGCTAGAATTTTGTTGAGGATTTTTGCATCTATATTCATTACAGAGATTGGCCTGTAGTTTTCTTTTTTTGTAATATCTTTCCCTGGTTTTGGTATGGGGGTGATGTTGGCTTCATAGAATGAATTAGGTAGTTTTCCCTCCGCTTCGATTTTTTTGAAGAGTTTGAGGAGAGTTGGTACTAATTCTTTCTGGAATGTTTGATAGAATTCACATGTGAAGCCGTCTGGTCCTGGACTTTTCTTTTTAGGAAGCTTTTGAATGACTAATTCAATTTCTTTACTTGTGATTGGTTTGTTGAGGTCATCTATGTCTTCTTGAGTCAAAGTTGGTTGTTCATATCTTTCCAGGAACCCGTCCATTTCCTCTAAATTGTTGTATTTATTAGCGTAAAGTTGTTCATAGTATCCTGTTATTACCTCCTTTATTTCTGTGAGGTCAGTAGTTATGTCTCCTCTTCCATTTCTGATCTTATTTATTTGCATCCTCTCTCTTCTTCTTTTTGTCAATCTTGCTAAGGGCCCATCAATCTTATGGATTTTCTCATAGAACCAACTTCTGGTCTTATTGATTTTCTCTATTTTTTTAATGTTTTCAATTTCATTTATTTCTGCTCTAATCTTTGTTATTTCTTTCCTTTTGCTTGCTTTGGGGTTAGTTTGCTGTTCTTTCTCCAGTACTTCCAAGTGGACAGTTAATTCCTGCATTTTTGCCCTTTCTTCTTTTCTGATATAGGCATTTAGGGCAATAAGTTTCCCTCTTAGCACTGCCTTTGCTGCGTCCCATAAGTTTTGATATGTTGTGTTTTCATTTTCATTCGCCTCGAGGTATTTGCTAATTTCTCTTGCAATTTCTTCTTTGACCCACTCGTTGTTTAGGAGTGTGTTGTTGAGCCTCCACGTATTTGTGAATTTTCTGGCACTCCGCCTATTACTGATTTCCAACTTCATTCCTTTATGATCCGAGAAAGTGTTGTGTATGATTTCAATCTTTTTAAATTTGTTAAGACTTGCTTTGTGACCCAGCTTATGGTCTATCTTTGAGAATGATCCATGAGCACTTGAGAAAAAGGTGTATCCTGCTGTTGTGGGATGTAATGTCCTATAAATGTCTGTTAAGTCTAGCTCATTTATAGTAATATTCAGATTCTCTATTTCTTTATTGATCCTCTGTCTAGATGTTCTGTCCATTGATGAGAGTGGTGAATTGAAGTCTCCAACTATTATGGTATATGAGTCTATTTCCCTTTTCAGTGTTTGCAGTGTATTCCTCACGTATTTTGGGGCATTCTGGTTCGGTGCATAAATATTTATGATTGTTATATCTTCTTGTTTAATTGTTCCTTTTATTAGTATATAGTGTCCTTCTTTGTCTCTTTTAACTGTTTTACATTTGAAGTCTAATTTGTTGGATATTAGTATAGCCACTCCTGCTCTTTTCTGTTTGTTATTTGCATGAAATATCTTTTCCCAACCTTTCACTTTCAACCTATGTTTATCTTTGGGTCTAAGATGTGTTTCCTGTAGACAGCATATAGAAGGATCCTGTTTTTTAATCCCTTCTGCCAATCTATGTCTTTTGATTGGGGAATTCAGTCCATTAACATTTAGTGTTATTACTGTTTGGATAATATTTTCCTCTAATATTTTGCCTTTTGTATTATATATTTCATATCTGATTTTCCTCCTTACTACACTCTTCTCCATACCTCTCTCTTCTGTCTTTTTGTATCTGACTCTAGTGCTCCCTTTAGTATTTCTTGCAGAGCTGGTCTCTTGGTCACAAATTCTCTCAGTGACTTTTTGTCTGAGAATGTTTTAATTTCTCCCTCATTTTTTAAGGATAATTTTGCTGGATATAGGAGTTTTGGTTGGCAGTTTTTCTCTTTTAGTAATTTAAATATATCATCCCACTGTCTTCTAGCTTCCATGGCTTCTGCTGAGAAATCTACACATAGTCTTATTGGGTTTCCCTTGTATGTGATGGATTGTTTTTCTCTTGCTGCTTTCAAGATCCTCTCTTTCTCTTTGACCTCTGACATTCTAACTAGTAAGTGTCTTGGAGAACGCCTATTTGGGTCTAATCTCTTTGGGGTGCGCTGCACTTCTTGGATCTGTAATTTTAGGTCTTTCATAAGAGTTGGGAAATTTTCAGTGATAATTCCTTCCATTAGTTTTTCTCCTCCTTTTCCCTTCTCTTCTCCTTCTGGGACACCCACAACACGTATATTTGTGCGGTTCATATTGTCCTTGAGTTTCCTGATACCTTGTTCCAATTTTCCATTCTTTTCCCGATAGTTTCTGTTTCTTTTTGGAATTCAGATGTTCCATCCTCCAAATCACTAATTCTATCTTCTGTCTCTTTAAATCTGTCATTGTAGGTATCCATTGTTTTTTCCATCTTTTCTACTTTATCCTTCACTTCCATAAGTTCTGTGATTTGTTTTTCCAGTTTTTCTATTTCTTCTTTATGTTCAGCCCATGTCTTCTTCATGTCCTCCCTCAATTTATCAATTTCCTTTTTGAAGAGGTTTTCCATTTCTGTTCGTATAGTCAGCATTAGTTGTCTCAGCTCTTGTATTTCATTTGAACTGTTGGTTTGTTCCTTTGACTGGGCCATATTCTCAATCTTCTGAGCATGGACCGTTATCTTCTGCTGCTGGCGTCTGGGCATTTAGTCAGATTTCCCTGGGTGTCGGACCCAACAAGGTTGTAAGATTTTTCTGTGAAATCTCTGGGTTTTGTTTTTCTTATCCTGCCCAGTAGGTGGCACTCGTGGAGCACGTTTGTCTCACGTGTTTGGAATGGATCCCCCCGGTCACCGACATCCACGGCCTGAGGATTTCCGATCCAATTCTCTCCGTTGGTTCAGGGGCCGCACGTGGTGGGGGCGTCAGCTACCGCGGCTCGAGGGGACCCTGTGGCTGGTCACCGGCCGCTGCGGTCCTGGGGAATTCGCCACCGGACCAGGAAGTCACCCGCGGGGGAGGGGGCCACCGCGGCTTGGGTAGCCCTCTCATCCGAGACTCGTAGCCGCGGACTCGAAGCCGAGACTCGAAGCCGCCCGCAAAAGAGGGGCACCGGCCACCTCGGCTTGGGAAACTTGCCTCTCCGAGGCTCTCAGCCGACCCGGGAAGGAGGGAGAGAGTAGCTCCGGCTGCCGCAGCTGCCACTGCTCAGGAAATCGCGCCCATCCCATTAGTTTTGATATGTTGTGTTTTCATTTTCATTTGCCTCAAGATATTTACTGATTTCTCTTGTAATTTCTTCCTTGACCCACTGGTTGTTTAAGAGTGTATTGTTGAGCCTCCACATATTTTTGAATTTTCTGTCACTCTGCCTATTATTGATTTCCAATTTCATTCCTTGATTTTCTGAGAAAGTGTTTTGTATGATTTCAATCTTTATAAATTTTTTGAGACTTGCTTTGTGACCCAGCATATGGTCTATCTTTGAGAATGATCCATGAGCACTTGACAAAAATGTGTATTCTGCTGTTGTGGGGTGTAATGTCCTATAAATGTCTGTTAAGTCTAGCTCATTTATTGTAATATTCAACTTCTCTGTTTCTTCATTGATCCTCTGTCTAGATGTTCTGTCCATTGATGAGAGTGGGGAATTGAGGTCTCCAACTATTACGGTAGATGTGTCTGTTTTCCTTTTCAGTGTTTGCAGTGTTTCTGGCAAGGATTCTTAAAGGAAAAGATTACTTTAAGGTTTGCTAAGATGCCAGAATGTAATCTACCAAAAACGGAATGGCTTTTATAAAGGGAATTTATTAGGTTACAAGTTTGCAGGTCTAAGGCCATGAAAATGTCCAAATTAATGCACCAATAAGAGGTTACCTTCACTCAAGAAAGGCTGATGCTATCCAGAACACCTCTGTTAGCTGGCATTATGGCTGGCATCTGCTGGTCCTTGTTGCTAGTTCCATTGTTTCCAGCTTCTGATACCAGTGGTTTCCTCTTTAAGTGTCACTGGGCCTTCACTTAGCTCTTCCAGGAAACAATTCTGGGGTCTGGCTTGCTTAGCATCTCATGAGAAGGAACATAGTGACCTCTGCTGGTTCCTGCCCATGTCTGGGCATTTGCTCTGTCAGTACTCCAAGCATCTCTAAACATCTGCATCTCTGTTAGGTCTGAACCAGCTGTTCTCCACTGGCTCTGAGGTTTCTTCAAAATGTTTTCCCCTTCTTGATGATGACTGAACAATGATATAGCTTTCACAGTGAGACTTTGTGAATGTGAAAACCTTGTGTCTGATGCTCCTTTTAGCTACTATATCAGCAGAAGAGTAGAACATATGGAATAAAAATAAATAATAGGGGGAACAAATGTTAAAATAAATTTAGTTTGAAATGCGAATGGTAAATGAAAGCGAGGGGTAAGGGGTATGGTATGTATAATCTTTTTTTCTCTGTTATCCTTTCATTTCTTTTTCTGTTGTCTTTTTATTTCTTTTTCTAAATCAATGCAAATGTTCTAAGAAATGATGAATATGCAACTATGTGATGATATTAAGAATTACTGATTGTATATGTAGAATGGAATGATATCTTAATGTTTTGTTTGTTAATTTTTTTTAATTAATAAAAAAAGTTTAAAAAAATGTTTTCCCTTTTAAGGGACAGTAAACTAATCAAGACCCACTCTGAATGAGTAAAGTCACATCTCAAACTAATCAAATGGCCACACCCACAATGATGCCACATCTCCATGGGGATAATCTAATTAAAGATTAGATACACCTGCCATGTTGGATCAGGATTAAAAGTAAAGGCTGCCGATACAAAAATAAATAGGATTGTTATACATATATATTAAAAAGAAAAAAGCTGCCCTCACAGGATCGATCAGGATTAAAACATGGCTTTTCTTGGGTACATAATAGTTTCAAAGGAGCACAATTACATTAGTTGTTGAGTATTGTGTAAATTTTTTTTGTAAACATAACAACAAACAAATGCAAACCTTCTTACCATATGGTCATTCTGTTCTTGGTATATAATCAATATCTCACAATATTATCACATAATTGTATATTAATCACCATGATCACTTCTTAGAATATTTGCATCAACTCAGAAAAAGAAATAAAAAGAAAAAAGAAAAAAACTCATAAATTACCATAGCTGTTACCCCTTCTTCTCATTGACTGCTCGTATTTCCATCTACCCAATATATTTTAACCTTTGTTTCCCCTATTTTTTTGATATCCCTTACCACTCCCTTTCCTTGATCACTAGAATTTCAATCTACTAAATTTATTTTAACATTTGGTCCCCCTATTATTTATTTATTTTTAATACTTATGTTTTACTCATCTGTCCATATGGTAGATAAAAGGAGCATCAGACACAAGGTTTTCACAATTACACAGTCACGTTGCGAAAGCTATATCATTATTCAATTATCTTCAAGAAATAGGGCTACTCCAGCACAGCTGTACATTTCAGGCTGTTCCCTCCAACCTCTCCAATATCTACAGTTTGGAGGTTATTCTTATGCATTATTTAGATATTATCTTTTCAGTTAAGATATATTGGAGAGGCTGGAGGGAACTGCCTGAAAATTTAGAGCTGTGTTCCAGTAACCATGTTTCTTGAAGATGATTATATAATGATATAGCTTTCACAACGTGACAGTGTGATTGTGGAAACCTTGTGTCCGATGCTCCTTTTATCTACCTTTTCAACTGACAAGTAGAACATATGGAATAAAAACAAATAATAGAGGGAACAAATGTTAAAATATATTTAGTTTGAAATGCTAGTGATCAATGAAAAGGAGGGGTAAGGGGTTTGGTATGTATAATTTTTTTCTGTTTTCATTTTATTCTTTTTCTGAATGGATGCAAATGTTCCAAGAAATGATCATGATGATGAATATGCAACTATGTGATGATATTGTGAATTACTGATTATATATGTAGAACAGAATGATCAAAATAGGAATGTTTGCGTTTGCTTGGCATTTAAAAAAATAAAATTTAAAAATTAATAAAAAAAGAATAACCTCCAGGATAATCTCTCTACTCTGTTTGAAATCTCAGCCATTGATACTTTATTTTATCTCATTTCACTCTTCCCCCTTTTGGTCGAGATCGTTTTCTCAATCCCTTGATGCTGAGTCCCAGCTCATTCTAGGATTTCTGTCCCACGTTGCCAGGAAGGTCCACACCCTTGGGAGTCATGTCCCAAGGAGAGAGGGGGAGGGCAGTGAGTTTGCTTGTTGTGTTGGCTGAGAGAGAGAGAGGCCATATCTGAGCAACAAAAGAGGTTCTCTTGGGGATGACTCAGGCCTAATTTTAAGTAGGCTTAGCCTATCCTTTGCAGGGATAAGTTTCATAAGAACAAACTCCAAGATTGAGGGCTCAGCCTATTGCTTTGGTTGTTTTCACTGCTTGTGATAGTATCAGGAATTCTCCACAAGGGGAAGTTGAATTTTCCCCCTTTCCCACCATTTCCCCAAGGGGACTTGGGAAACACTTTTTTTTTTTTGGTAAAGCTCTTTTTTTTAAAAAAGAAAACAATAATTACTTTTGGAGTTTTTCAAACATAGAAATAAAGTTGAAAGAATTAAACATTGGAAAACTATATATTCACCACCTAGATTCTATAACCTTTTTTAAATTTATGATACATAACCACATACAAACACAAACATTCTTACCATATGATCATTCCTTCCTCATTATATAATCAATAACTCACAATATCATCACATAGTTATATATTCATCATCATGATCATTTCTTAGAACATTTGCATCAATTCAGAAAAAGAAATAAAAATAAAACAGAAAAAAATCATATATACCATACCCCTTAACCCTCCCTTTCATTGATCACAAGTATTTCAATCTACTAAATTTATTTTAACATTTACTCCACCTATTATTTATTTATCTTCAATCCATATGTTTTACTCATCTGTCAGTAAGGTAGATAAAAGGAGCATCAGACACAAGGTTTTCACAATCACACAGTCACATTGCGAAAGCTATGTCATCATACAATCATCTTCAAGAAACATGGCTACTGGAACACAGCTCTACATTTTCAGGCAGTTCCCTCCAGCCTCTCTGTTATGCCTTAACTAAAAAGGTGATATCCATTTAATGCATAAGAATAACCTCCAGGATAACCTCTCAACTGTGTTTGGAATCTCTCAGCCATTGACAGTTTATTTTGTCTCATTTTGCTCTTCCTCCTTTTGGTTGAGAAGTTTTCTCAATCCCTTGATGCTGAGTCCCAGCTCATGCTAGGATTTCTGTCCCACATTGCCAGGGAGGTTTACATCCCTGGGAGTCATGTCCTACAGAGAGAAGGGGAGGGCAGTGAATTTGCTTGTCGTGTTGGCTGAGAGAGAGAGGCCACATCTGAGCAACAAAAGAGGTTCTCTTGGGGGTGACTCGTTTTTTTGTTTTTTTTTTATACATGGGCAGGCACCGGGAATCAAACCCAGGTCCTCTGGCATGGCAGGCAAGCATTCCTGCCTGCTGAGCCACCGTGGCCCGCCCTCTTGGGGGTGACTCTTATGCCTAATTTTAGGTAGGCTTAGCCTATCCTTTGCGGGGTTAAGTTTCATATTAACAACCCCCAAGATTGGGGACTCAGTCTATTGCTTTGGTTGTCCCCACTGCTTGTGAGAATATCAAAAATTCTTTACTTGGGGAAGTTGAATTTTCCCCCTTTCTCACCATTCCCCCAAGGGGACTTTGCAATTACTTTTTTATTCACTGTTCAAATCACTCTGGGATTTGTCGGGGCATCACTCTGGACAAACCTACAAAATCTCATGCCCTGGGGGGCGGGGTCAGGATGGCGGCTTAGTAAGGTACGTGCGTCTTAGTTCTTCCTCCAAAGCAACTACTAGGTGAACTGAAACAGTGCAGAACAGCTCCCGGGGCCACGGCAGGGAATGGACACACAGCGTACCCCAGTCTGGACTGGCTAGTCTGACTGTGAGACTCGGCTGCGGTGAGATCCCTGAGCGGTGCGCGATTTCCCGAGCAGAGGCAGCTGTGGCGGCCGGAGCTCCTCCCTACCTCCTTCCCGGGCCGGCTGAGAGTCTCGGAGAGGCAAGTTTCCCAAGCCGAGGCAGCCAACGCCCCTCTTTTGCGGGCGGCTTCCTGGTCCGGCTACAAGTCTCGGATCAGAGGGCTACCCAAGCCGTGGTGGCCTTCCCCCGCGGGCGGCTTCCTGGTCCGGTGGGGAATTCCACAGGCTGCGGTGGCCGGTGACCGATGCCCCTCCCCTGCGGGCGACTTCCTGGTCCGGAGGCGAATTCCCCAGGCCCGCTGCAGCCGGCGAACAACCACAGGGTCCCCTCAAGCCTCAGCGGCTAACGCCCCCACCACGCGCGGCCCCCCGAACCAACGGAGAGAATTGGATCGGAAATCCCCAGGCTGCGGAGATCGGTGACCGGGGGGATCCCTTCCAAACACGTGAGAAAAACGTGCCCCACGAGCGCCACCTACTGGGCAGGATAAGAAAAACAGAACCCAGAGATTTCACAGAAAAATCTTACAATTTGTTGGGTCCGACACCCAGGGAAATCTGACTAAATCCCCAGACGCCAGCAGCAGAAGATAACGGTCCATGCTCAGAAGATTGAGAATATGGCCCAGTCAAAGGGACAAACCAGTAGTTCAAATGAGATACAAGAGCTGAGACAACTAATGCTAAATATACGAACAGAAATGGAAAACCTCTTCAAAAATGAAATCGATAAATTGAGGGAGGACATGAAGAAGACATGGGCTGAACATAAAGAAGAAATAGAAAAACTGAAAAAACAAATCACAGAACTTATGGAAGTGAAGGATAAAGTAGAAAAGATGGAAAAAACAATGGATACCTACAATGATAGATTTAAAGAGACAGAAGATAGAATTAGTGATTTGGAGGATGGAACATCTGAATTCCAAAAAGAAACAGAAACTATAGGGAAAAGAATGGAAAAATTTGAACAGCGTATCAGGGAACTCAAGGACAATATGAACCGCACAAATATACGTGTTCTGGGTGTCCCAGAAGTAGAAGAGAATGGAAAAGGAGGAGAAAAACTAATGGAAGGAATTATCACTGAAAATTTCCCAACTCTTATGAAAGACCTAAAATTACAGATCCAAGAAGTGCAGCGCACCCCAAAGAGATTAGAACCAAATAGGCGTTCTGCAAGACACTTACTAGTTAGAATGTCAGAGGTCAAAGAGAAAGAGAGGATCTTGAAAGCAGCAAGAGAAAATCAATCCATCACATACAAGGGAAACCCAATAAGACTATGTGTAGATTTCTCAGCAGAAACCATGGAAGCTAGAAGACAGAGGGATGATATATTTAAATTACTAAAAGAGAAAAACTGCCAACCAAAACTCCTATATCCAGCAAAATTATCCTTAAAAAATGAGGGAGAAATTAAAACATTCTCAGACAAAAAGTCACTGAGAGAATTTGTGACCAAGAGACCAGCTCTGCAAGAAATACTAAAGGGAGCACTAGAGTCAGATACAAAAAGACAGAAGAGAGAGGTATGGAGAAGAGTGTAGAAAGAAGGAAAATCAGATATGATATATATAATACAAAAGGCAAAATGTTAGAGGGAAGTATTATCCAAACAGTAATAACACTAAATGTTAATGGACTGAATTCCCCAATCAAAAGACATACACTGGCAGAATGGATTAAAAAACAGGATCCTTCTATATGCTGTCTACAGGAAACACATCTTAGACCCAAAGATAAACATAGGTTGAAAGTGAAAGGTTGGGAAAAGATATTTCATGCAAATAACAAACAGAAAAGAGCAGGAGTGGCTATACTAATATCCAACAAATTAGACTTCAAATGTAAAACAGTTAAAAGAGACAAAGAAGGACACTATATACTAATAAAAGGAACAATTAAACAAGAAGACATAACAATCATAAATATTTATGCACCGAACCAGAATGCCCCAAAATACGTGAGGAATACACTGCAAACACTGAAAAGGGAAATAGACTCATATACCATAATAGTTGGAGACTTCAATTCACCACTCTCATCAATGGACAGAACATCTAGACAGAGGATCAATAAAGAAATAGAGAATCTGAATATTACTATAAATGAGCTAGACTTAACAGACATTTATAGGACATTACATCCCACAACAGCAGGATACACCTTTTTCTCAAGTGCTCATGGATCATTCTCAAAGATAGACCATAAGCTGGGTCACAAAGCAAGTCTTAACAAATTTAAAAAGATTGAAATCATACACAACACTTTCTCGGATCATAAAGGAATGAAGTTGGAAATCAATAATAGGCGGAGTGCCAGAAAATTCACAAATACGTGGAGGCTCAACAACACACTCCTAAACAACGAGTGGGTCAAAGAAGAAATTGCAAGAGAAATTAGCAAATACCTCGAGGCAAATGAAAATGAAAACACAACATATCAAAACTTATGGGACGCAGCAAAGGCAGTGCTAAGAGGGAAACTTATTGCCCTAAATGCCTATATCAGAAAAGAAGAAAGGGCAAAAATGCAGGAATTAACTGTCCACTTGGAAGAACTGGAGAAAGAACAGCAAACTAACCCCAAAGCAAGCAAAGGGAAAGAAATAACAAAGATTAGAGCAGAAATAAATGAAATTGAAAACATTAAAAAAATAGAGAAAATCAATAAGGCCAGAAGTTGGTTCTATGAGAAAATCCATAAGATTGATGGGCCCTTAGCAAGATTGACAAAAAGAAGAAGAGAGAGGATGCAAATAAATAAGATCAGAAATGGAAGAGGAGACATAACTACTGACCTCACAGAAATAAAGGAGGTAATAACAGGATACTATGAACAACTTTACGCTAATAAATACAACAATTTAGAGGAAATGGACGGGTTCCTGGAAAGATATGAACAACCAACTTTGACTCAAGAAGACATAGATGACCTCAACAAACCAATCACAAGTAAAGAAATTGAATTAGTCATTCAAAAGCTTCCTAAAAAGAAAAGTCCAGGACCAGACGGCTTCACATGTGAATTCTATCAAACATTCCAGAAAGAAGTACCAACTCTCCTCAAACTCTTCTAAAAAATCGAAGTGGAGGGAAAACTACTTAATTCATTCTATGAAGCCAACATCACCCTCACACCAAAACCAGGCATAGATATTACAAAAAATGAAAACTACAGGCCAATCTCTGTAATGAATATAGATGCAAAAATCCTCAACAAAATTCTAGCAAATCATATCCCACAACACATTAAAAGAATTATACATCATGACCAAGTAGGATTCATCCCAGGTATGCAAGGATGGTTCAACATAAGAAAATCAATTAATGTAATACACCATATCAACAAATCAAAGCAGAAACATCACATGATCATCTCAATTGATGCAGAGAAGGCATTTGACAAGATTCAACATCCTTTCCTGTTGAAAGCACTTCAAAGGATAGGAATACAAGGGAACTTCCTTAAAATGATAGAGGGAATATATGAAAAACCCACAGCTAATATCATCCTCAATGGGGAAAAATTGAAAACTTTCCCCCTAAGATCAGGAACAAGACAAGGATGCCCACTATCACCACTATTATTCAACATTGTGTTGGAGGTTCTAGCCAGAGCAATTAGACAAGAAAAAGAAATACAAGGCATCAAAATTGGAAAGGAAGAAGTAAAACTATCACTGTTTGCAGACGATATGATACTATACGTCGAAACCCCGGAAAAATCCACAACAAAACTACTAGAGCTAATAAATGAGTACAGCAAAGTAGCAGGTTACAAGATCAACATTCAAAAATCTGTAGCATTTCTATACACTAGCAATGAACAAGCGGAGGGGGAAATCAAGAAACGAATCCCATTTACAATTGCAACTAAAAGAATAAAATACCTAGGAATAAATTTAACTAAAGAGACAAAAAGCCTATATAAATAAAACTACAAAAAACTGCTAAAAGAAATCACCCAAGACCTAAATAGATGGAAGGGCATACCGTGTTCATGGATTGGAAGACTAAATATAGTTAAGATGCCAATCCTACCTAAATTGATTTACAGATTCAATGCAATACCAATCAAAATCCCAACAACTTATTTTTCAGAAATAGAAAAACCAATAAGCAAATTTATCTGGAAGGGCAGGGTGCCCCGAATTGCTAAAAACATCTTGAGGAAAAAAAACGAAGCTGGAGGTCTTGCACTGCCTGACTTTAAGGCATATTATGAAGCCACAGTGGTCAAAACAGCATGGTATTGGCATAAAGAGAGATATATCGACCAATGGAATCGAATAGAGAGCTCAGATATAGACCCTCTCATCTATGGACATTTGATCTTTGATAAGGCAGTCAAGCCAACTCACCTGGGACAGAACAGTCTCTTCAATAAATGGTGCCTAGAGAACTGGATATCCATATGCAAAAGAATGAAAGAAGACCCATATCTCACACCCTATACAAAAGTTAACTCAAAATGGATCAAAGATCTAAACATTAGGTCTAAGACCGTAAAACAGTTAGAGGAAAATGTAGGGAGATATCTTACGAATCTTACAATTGGAGGCAGGTTTATGGACCTTAAACCTAAAGCAAGAGCACTGAAGAAGGAAATAAATAAATGGGAGCTCCTCAAAATTAAACACTTTTGTGCATCAAAGAACTTCATCAAGAAAGTAGAAAGACAGCCTACACAATGGGAATCAATATTTGGAAACGACATATCAGATAAAGGTCTAGTATCCAGAATTTATAATGAGATTGTTCAACTCAACAACAAAAAGACAGCCAACCCAATTACAAAATGGCAAAAAGACTTGAATAGACACCTCTCAGAGGAGGAAATACAAATGGCCAAAAGGCACATGAAGAGATGCTCAATGTCCCTGGCCATTAGAGAAATGCAAATCAAAACCACAATGAGATATCATCTCACACCCACCAGAATGGCCATTATCAACAAAACAGAAAATGACAAGTGCTGGAGAGGATGCGGTGAAAGAGGCACACTTATCCACTGTTGGTGGGAATGTCAAATGATGCAACCACTGTGGAAGGCAGTTTGGCAGTTCCTCAAAAAGCTGAATATAGAATTGCCATACGACCCAGCAATACCATTGCTGGGAATCTACTCAAAGGAATTAAGGGCAAAAACTCAAACGGACATTTGCACAGCAATATTTATAGCAGCGTTATTTACAATTGCAAAGAGATGGAAACAGCCAAAATGTCCATCAACAGACGAGTGGCTAAACAAACTGTGGTATATACATACGATGGAATATTATGCAGCTTTAAGACAGGATAAACTTATGAAGCATGTAATAACATGGATGGACCTAGAGAACATTATGCTGAGTGAGTCTAGCCAAAAACTAAAAGACAAATACTGTATGGTCCCAATGATGTGAATCGACATTCGAGAATAAACTTGGAATATGTCATTGGTAACAGAGTTCAGCAGGAGTTAGAAACAGGGTAAGATAATGAATATTTGGAGCTGATGGGATACAGACTGTGCAACAGGACTAGATACAAAAACTCAAAAATGGACAGCACAATAATACCTAATTGTAAAGTAATCATGTTAAAACACTGAATGAAGCTGCATCCAAACTATATGTTTTTGTTTTGTTTTGTTTTGTTTTGTTCTTACTATTATTACTTTTATTTTTTTCTCTATATTAACATTCTATATCTTTTTCGGTTGTGTTGCTAGTTCTTCTAAACCGATGCAAATGTACTAAGAAATGATGATCATGCATCTATGTGATGATGTTAAGAATTACTGATTGCATATGTAGAATGGTATGATTTCTAAATGTTGGGTTAATTTCTTTTTTTCCGTTAATTAATAAAAAAAAATCTCATGCCCTACTCAAGGTTCTATGTATTATGGTGTTCAATTAAGTTGTCCACATAAGTTATATTAGGAAACGCACTAGTCAAAATATAAATTTTGTACCAAATAAACATTTTTTCTTTCATCTCACACATAATTTAAAGTTTTAAAATATGAATTACCATCTATTTTCAACACCCTGCAATATCGACATTCCTTTGTTCTTCCTCACGCAAAAAGATTTTTTAGTTTGTACGTTTAGTCACTATCATTGTACACTCTAGGCATTCCTAGAGTATACTATCTCAGTCTTTGCAATCTATCTTTCGTTCCGAATACATATGTGCCCTCAGGCCTCCTCCCTTTATCGTTCTCACATTCAGCTTCATTCAGTGTACTAACATTATTGTATTACAGTTAGGTGTACTGTGCTATCCATTTCTGAATTTTTAATTTTTTATTTATTTTATTTTATTTTTAAATAATTTTTTATTAATTAAAAAAATTACAAGAAAGGCAAACATCCTTAATATATGCTCATATTGCTCTCTATATATAATCAGTAATTCACAATAACATCACATAGTTGCATATTCATCATCATGATCATTTCTTAGAACATTTGTATCAATTCAGAAAAAGAAATAAAAAGACAACAGAAAATTTCTGAATTTTTTACAGTCAGTCCTGTTGCACAATCTGTATCCCTTGAGCTACAATTACCCAATATCTATCTTATTTCTATCTCCTGATGGTCTCTGTTCTTAAATGAAATTCTCCAAGTTCATTCACTAATGTTAGTTCATATCAGTGAGACCATACAGTATTTGTCCTTTTGTTTCTGGCTAATCTCACTCAGCATAATGTCCTTAAGGTCCATCCATGTTGTTACATACTTCATAACTTTATCCTGTCTTACAGCTGCATAACATTCCATCATGTGTATATACCACAGCTTGTTTAGCCGCTCATCTGTTGATGGACATTTGTGCTGTTTCCATCTCTTGGCAATTGTAAATAATGCTGCTATAAACATTGGTGTGCAAATGTCCTTTTGTATCCCTGCCCTCATGTCCTCTGAGCAGATACCTAGCCATGGGATCATATGGCAATTCTGTACTTAGCTTCCTGAGGAACCGCCAAACTGCCTTCCACAGCAGTTGAAACACTTGATAGTCCCACCAACAGTGGATTTAAGTGTGCCTCTTTCTCCACATCCTCTCCAGCACTTGTCATTTTCTGTTTTATTGATAATGGCCATTCTGATGGGTGTGCGATGATATCTCATTGTGGTTTTGATTTGCCTTTCCCTGACAGCCAGGAAGATTGAGCATCTTTTGAGGTGCCTTTTAGCCATTTGTATTTCCTCTTCTGAGAAGTGTCTGTCCATGTGTTTTGCCCATTTTGTAATTGGGTTGTCTGCCTTTTTATTGTTGAGTTGAACACTCTCTTTATATATTCTGGATCTAGACCTTTATATGATATATTGTTTCCAAATATTGTCTCCACTGTGTAGGCTGTCTTTTTACTTTCTTGATGAAATTCTCTGATGCACAAAGGTGTTTAATTTTGAGGAGTTCCCATTTATCTGTTTTTTTCTTCAATCCTCATGCTTTGGGTGTAAGATCTAGGAAACTGCCTCCTATTGTAAGATTTACAAGATATTCCTGTACATTTTCTTCTAAAAGTTTTATGGTCTTAGATCTATTATTTAGGTCTTTGATCCATTCTGAGTTAATTTTTGTATAGGGTGTGAGATATGGATCCTCTTTCATTCTTTTGCATGTGGATATCCAGTTCTCTAGGCACCATTTATTGAACAGACTGTTCTGTCCCAGGTGAGTTGGCTTGCCTGCCTTATCAAAGATCAATTGTCCATAGATGAGAGAGGTTCTATATCTGAGCACTCTATTTGAGTCCATTGTTCAGTATATCTATCTATATACCAGTACCATGCTGTTTTGATCACTGTAGCTTCATAATATGCCTTCAAGTCACGTAGCATGAGACCTCCGACTTCATTTTTGTTTCTCAGGATATTTTTATCTATTTGGGGCACTCTGTCCTTCCAGATAAATTTGGTTATTGGTTTTTCTATTTCTGAAAAGTAAGGATTTTTCAATTTTAATTGGTATTGCATTGAATCTGTAAATCAATTTAGGTAGAATTGACTCTTAACTATATTTAGTCTTCCAGTCCATGAACACGGTATGCCTTTCCATTTATTTAGGTCTTCTGTGATTTCTTTTAGCAATTTCTTGTAGTTTTCTTAGTGTAGGTCTTTTGTATCCTTAGTTAAATTTATTCCTAAATATTTTATTCTTTCGGTTGCAATTGTAAATGGATTTTTTTTCTTGATTTCCCCCTCAGATTGCTTATAAATAGTGTAGAGAAACACTACAGATTTTTTAGAGTTGACCTTGTAATCTGTCACTTTGCTGTACTCATTTATTAGCTCTAGTAGTTTTGCTGTGGATTTTTTTGTTTTGTTTTTTTTTTTTTTTACAATTTGTATCATATCATCTGCAAACAGTGAGAGTTTTACTTCTTCCTTTCCAATTTTGATGTGTTGTGTTTCTTTTTCTTGTCTAATTATTCTGGCTAGAACTTCCAACACAGTGTTGATTAATAATGGTGATTGTGAGCATCCTTGTCTTGTTCCTGATCTTAGGGGAAAGTCTTCAGTTTTTCCCCATTGAGTGTGATATTAGCTGTGGGTTTTTCATATATTCCCTTTATCATTTTAAGGAAGTTCCCTTGTATTCCTATCCTTTGAAGTGTTTTCAACAGGAAAGGATGTTGAATTTTGTCAAATGCCTTTTCTGCATCAATCAAGATGATCAGGTGGTTTTTCTGCTTTGATTTGTTGATATGGTGTATTACATTAATTGATTTTCTTATGTTGAACCATCCTTGCATACTGGGATGAATCCTACTTGGCCATGGTGTATAATTCTTTTAATGTGTTGCTGGATTCGATTTGCAAGGATTTTGTTGAGGATTTTTGCATCTATATTCATTACAGAGATTGATCTGTAATTTTCTTTTCTTGTAATAACTTTGTCTGGCTTTGGTATAGGGTGATGTTGGCTTCATAGGATGAGTTAGATAGCCTTCCCTCCTCTTCAATTTTTTTGAAGAGTTTTAGCAGGATTGGTACTAATTCTTTTTTTTTTTAAATGTGTGCAGTCACATTTTTTTATTATTAGAGAGATTGTGGATGTACAGAACCGTCATGCATAACATATAGGATTCTCTTATACCACCCTGTTATTAACACTTAGCATTGGTGTGGTACATTTGTTACAATTAATGAAAGTTACATTTTTATAATTGCACTATTATCTATAGTTCATGTTTAATTTAGAGTTCATTGTTTCTTTTTTCTTTCTTTCTTTCTTTTTTTAATACATGGGCAGGCACTGGGAATTGAACCTGGGTCCTCTGGCATGGCAGGCAAGCATTCTTGCCTGCTGAGCCACCGTGGCCTGCCCAGTTCATTGTTTCTTACACCCTATTCTAAGAAACCCTTCTCCAGGTTGACATCACTGTTTCCAGGTAAGGTCATTCAAAGAGCCGTCAGTTCACTTTAACTGCCATTGAAACTGTGTTTAACCAGTTCAGCAAACACAAGGATCAGCTACTTAAATGCTTTAATTTTGGTACTCTTATTTCTCTGCCATTCTCCTGGCCTGTCAACCTATTACCTTGTAAAATTAAAGCAAGATGCATCTGGCATAATAATAATATTTTTTATGGTTATGATTATTTTACCTTTTTTTGAAAATGAAGAGAATAGTTTTTTATCCAGGCGCTTCTCTCACATTTCTTGTCAGTGGTTCAGGGTGAATCAGAATTACCTGAAAGGCTTTTATTTTTTATTATTTAAAAATTTTTTTTAATTAATTAAAAAAATTACAGGAAAGAAACACAAACATTCTTAATATGTGATCATTCCATTCTACATATATAATCAGTAATTCACAATATCATCACAGAGTTGCATATTCATCCTCATGATCATTTCTTAGAACATTTGCATCAATTCAGAAGGTACTAATTCTTTCTTGAATGTTTGGTAGAATTCACATGTGAAGACATCTGGTCCTGGACTTTTCTTTTTGGGGAGCTTCTTAATAAGTAATTCAATTTCTTTACTTGTGATTGGCTTGTTGAGGTCGTCTATTTCTTCTCGAGTCAATATTGTTTATGCCTATCTAGGAAGTTGTCCATCTCGTCTAGATTGTATAGTTTATTAGCATAAAATTTTTTATTGTATCCTCTCATTACCTCCTTCATTTCTTCAGGGTCAGTAGTTATGTCTCCTCTTCCATTTCTGATTTTATTTATTCGCATCCTCTCTCTTCTTCTTTTTATCAACTTCACTAAGGGTCCATCAATCTTATTGATTTTCTCATAGAACCAGCTTCTGGTTTTGTTGATTTTGTTGATTGTTTTCATAGTCTCAGTTTCATTTATTTCTGCTCTAGTCTTCATTATTTCTTTCTTTTTGCTTGCTTTGGGGTTAGTTTGCTGTTCTTTCTCTAGTTCTTCCAAGTGGACAGTTAATTCCTCAATTTTTGCCCCTTCTTCTTTTTTGATAGAGGCATTTAGGGCAATAAATTTCCCTCTTAGCATTGCCTTTGCTGCATCCCATATATTTTGATATGTTTCATTTTCATTTTCATTTGCCCAAGATATTTACTGATTTCCCTTGTAATTTCTTCCTTGACCCACTGGTTGTTTAGGAGTGTGTTGTTGAGCCTCCATATATCTGTGAATTTTCTAGCACTCTACCTATTATTGCTTTCCAACTTCATTCCTTTATGATGTGAGAAAGTGTTTTGAATGATTTCAATCTTTTAAAATTTATTGAGAGTTGCTTTGTGACACAGCATATGGTCTATCCTTGAGAATGATTTATGAGCACTTGAGAAAAAGGTGTATCCTGCTGTTGTGGGGTGTAATATTCTATAAATATCTGTTAAGTCTAACTCATTTATTGTATTATTCAAATTCTCTGTTTCTTTATTGATCCTCTGTCTAGATGTTCTGTCCATTAAAATTGGGGAATTGAAATCTCCAACTATTGTGGTAGTGTGTCTATTTCTCTTTTCAGTGTTTTCAGAGTTTCCATCATGTATTTTGGAGCACTCCGGCTTGGTGCATAAATATTTATGATTGTTATGTCTTCTTGTTGAGTTGTTCCTTTTATTAATACATAGTGTCCTTCTTTGTCTCTTTTAATTATTTTACATTTATAGTCTAATTTGTTGGATATTAGTATAGCTACTCCTTCTCTTCTGATTGTTGTCTGCATGAAATATCTTTTCCCAACCTTTCACTTTCAAGCTATGTTTATCCTTGGAACTAAGATGTGTCTCCTGTAGACAACATATAGATGGGTCCTGTTTTTTAATCCATTCTGCCAGTCTATGTCTTTTGATTGGGAAGTTTAATCCATTAACATTTAGTGTTATTACTGTATGGGCAGTACTTTCTTCTACCATTTTGCCTTTTGGATTTTATATGTCATTTTTTGTTTTCACTTTTTTACCTAGGATTTTCTTGCTGGATGACTTTGTTGTCTATCCGTTTTTTGACATTTAGTTCAACTTATTCTAGACCTCTAGCTTATATTTTGTTTAACAGATCAGAAATTTTCAGTTCTTGTTTTCTTGTTTCTTCCCCTGCCTGTTGGTGCCTTTTTGTCCCCCTTAGGAGGGTCTACTTAGGTATTATAGACCCCAGTCAGATTTTCCCAGACCAACTGGCCTCCTCTCAGGAGGAGAGAGTCTCTTGTGCAGTTCTCCCCGAGGGTGAGACCCATTAGGTCAAAAGACTTTTCCATAAAGCCTCTGGAGTCTGTGTTTTTCCTATCATGCCCAGTATGTGGTGATTGTCTTCCTGTGGGTCCCACCATTGTAAGGTAGTCTAGCTTCAGCAGACTCTCCCTGCTGAGGGTTGAGGAGTTGAGACAGAGGGGAGGTTGTAGGCTGGCTTTAATTGCTTCAGTTTTCCAGACCCTGGGGGTCTGAATTCCTTGAGGGAGGAATTCCACCTGAGCTGGGCCCCACCCCTCTCCTGGGGAAGACACAGCCTCCAGAGAAGCTCTCAGACAAGCTTAATTCTGCCAATGCCTTTGGCAGCTGGAGCTGAGAAGCCTTGCAGTTGTATCCAAAGAGCAGTCAAGCCACAGAAACACAGACACAATAAAAAATAAGAGAAAAAAACAAATCCTTTTCAGAGCAGGACCCCCATTTCTCAGGTTTGCCAATCAAGAGCTTAAGTTGATACATTGCTCTGTGTATCTCCAGGTCCTAGGTGCCTCCTCCTTTCCTTGAGGGCCCAGACTCTTTCAAGTATTTTGAGTGGTCTGATACAAAAAAACCTTTGTTGTTTTTTCTTTTTCTGTCAGCCCTGCCCCCTCTGTCCCCTCAGCAACCTCATCTTTTACTCAAGGTTCAGCTGAGCTGGGGCCCTATTTTTAGTAGTCAGAATTTGTTAATTAATTCCACAAATTGGAGCTTGGTTGAGCTGAGACCCTGCTGCTGGTAAAGTCTCTTTCCTTTCCCCTCTGGGAAGCAGCCTGTGGGGGAGGGGCACCAGCACCCTCGGCTCCGGGGACTCAGGATTCTGGGTGGGCTCGCAACTGGTCCAGCTCGTCCAGACTGGGGTACACTGTGTGTCTGGTCACTGACGTGGCCCCAGCAGTTGTTCTGTAATGTTCCTGGTTATTTACTAGTTGCTCTGGAGGACGAACTAAATCCCACATCTCGCTAAGCTGCCATCTTGGCTCTGATCCAAAAGTTGTTTGTGGCTGGTGGGTACTTGGGGTGTCCATATTTCCTTCAAGCTAGCTAGCTGACTGAGCTCTTTATCTTGTGGTTTATTTTATGGTAACCAGATTTCATTGGGGTTTGAAGAATATTGTTGCTTGGGGCTTTGCCTGCTTTGGCAATTTGTGGAATCTGGCTGAGACCAGCAAAGCATCACCTCCAGGTGACTTCCCACCCCCACCTTAAACCTCTTAGCCTTGGTGTCTCAATTTTGTGTATTTCTTTTTACAGCCCTCTTCTCCCAGCATCCTCATTTCCCTAAAACTTCATCTTCCCAGACACTTTGATCTCCGAAACTGCTGTTAACAATGACAACAACAACAAATTTTAAATACATTGAATTTTTTTTTAACTTTTGATCATTCCGTTCTACATATATAATCAGTAATTCACAATATCATCACATAGTTGCATATTCATCACCATGATCATTTGGAACATTTGCATCTATTCAGAAAAAGAAATAAAAAGAAAACAGAAAAAAAATTCATACATACCATACCCCCACCCCTCCCCTCACTGATCACCAGCATTTCACTCTAAATTTATTTTAACATTTGTTCCCCCTGTTATTCATCTTTATTCCATATGTTTTACTTGTCTGTTGATAAGGTAGATAAAATGAGCATCGGACACAAGGTTTTCACAATCACACAGTCACACTGTGAAAGCTGTATCATTACATAATCATCTTCAAGAAACATGGCTACTGGAACACAGCTCCACATTTTCAGGCAGTTCCCTCCAGCCTCTCCACTACATCTTGACTAACAAGGTGATATCTATTTAATGCATAAGAATAACTTCCAGTATAACCTCTAGACTCTGTTTGAAATCTCTCAGCCATTGACATTTTGTCTCATTTCACTCTTCTCCCTTTTGGTCAAGAAGGTTTTCTCAATCCCTTGATGCCAAGTCTCAGCTCATTGCAGGATTTCTGTCCCATGTTGCCAGGAAGGTCCACACCCCTGGGAGTCATGTGCCACGTAGACAGGGGGAGGGTGGTGAGTTTGCTTGTTGTATTGGCTGGAGAGAGAGGCCACATCTGAGCAACAAAAGAGGTTCTCCTGAGGGTGACTCTTAGGTCTAATTTTAAGAAGGCTTGACCTATCCTTTGTGGGGTTAAGTTTCATATGAAGAAACCCCAAGATTGGGGGCTCAGTAAATAGGTTAAATCTTGATTTTCACACAATCATAAACTGATCCTATGTGCAGAGGGCTGCCTAGAAGCCCTCAGCCTGACCCCTGGTATCTAGTGACATGTCCTTATGTGGAAATAAGTTCTTTACAAATAATTAAGGGTATGAGATAAGGTCATCCTTATTTAGGGTGGGCCCGAAATCCAAAGACTGCTGTCCTCATCAGAGGAAGGAGAGGCAACCAGAGGTGGAAAGGAGGCCAGGAGGATGGAGCAGGCATGGCTGGGTACAGCCAAACAGGGCAAAGGGCATGGCCTTGGAGACACACTTGGCTGCCTCAGGCCCCAGCTGGTGGTGGCAGCAGGGTGGGGGGTGGGCTGGGGGCTGAGGGGTGGGTTGGGGGGTGGGGGGTAGGTTGGGGGGTGGGGGGAGTGGACTCATACCACCTGTCAAAGGTTTACTTAAGTCTTTAATGGAGGAGTGACCCAGGAAAGTGACTATATCCAATTCAAAGGAGAAGTTTAAGAACCACGAATTTATATGGACTAAGAGAATATGGGGATGGACTTTTAAAAAAACAGACATAAAGTTGTCTTTTTCCGGGAGGAAAACAATTTGAATCCACACATGCCCAAACTGATTGGCTTGGGTATGACAGGGAATTGTCTGCCTGTGACCCACAATTCAGAACTCCCAGGGCTACGAAGTAGCTCACCGGCAATGGAAGGAGGGAAAGCTCAGACGGGCAGGCTCCAGAGGATGTGGTTTTCCACTTGAAAAGTAATGGTTTCTGTTTATTCCAAAGTTTAAAATTTCCATTACCGTTTCCCTCTTTTTTATTAAAAAAATAATAATAATCTTAAAAGAAAAATCAGCCCAGAACATAAAATGAGGTTGGCTCATTAAGTGATTTGCCTCATTACTTACTTAAGTAGTGCAAAATTGTTAATATACCATACAGGTCGCCTTAGATGTGCTTTGCTGAAAGTTTTCAGAGGAAATCTGATCAGACTTTCAAAAGCCTCTAACATGTGCTATTGCCAAGCATAAAGCAGACATTCTCACTCTAAAAGGGAGCAGGGGAAGGAAAAGTGGGTCACAGGCTCAAATGACCTCATAACCTAGCAAGGCAAATTCCATTAGGTGTTAAGGCCTGTGCTGATTTGAAAGGATTTATGTACCCTGGAAAAGCCATGCTTTAATCCTAACCAATCTTTGTGGGACCAACCATTACTTTTAATCCCTGTTATAGAAATGTAGGTTGGAAACTTGATTAGGCTGTCTCCTAATAAGATGTGACTCACCCACTTGTGGGTATTAACCTTTCAGGAGAAGGAGATGGGACTCCACCCACTCCAGGTGGGTCTCGATTACTTTACTAGAATCCTTATAAAAGGAAGCATTTAGGAGAAGGCTTCAGAACAACACGAAAGCAGCAGAGCAGAATGTCGAGAGCCATGAGAGCCCGTGCAGCCAGAGACCCTTTCTCTGAAGAAGGAAAACGTCTCTGGGAAGCTTCATGAAACAAGAGGCCTGTGAGAAAGCCAGCAGATATCACCATGTTCGCCATGAGCCTATCCAGTGGAGAGAGAAACCCTGAACGTCATCGGCCTTTCTTGAGTGAAGGTAGCCTCTTGTTGGTGCCTTAATTTGGACATTTTTATAGACTTGCTTTAATTGGGACATTTTCTCGGCCTTAGAACTGTAAACTTGCAACTTATTAAATGCCCCTTTTAAAAAGCCATTCCACATCGGGTATATTGCATTCCAACTTCTAGCAATCTAGACTAAGGCCAAAGAACCATCTTCTGCTCCCCCTGCTTTGTCCCCACCCTCTCTGGCTTCTGCACTTGTGGCTGTACCCTGGGGTCATTCTTTCTTTCTTCGCTTTGTCCAGTTTCTGTCCCTTGCAGCCCAGGATGTCTGTTGTTGCTGGCATAAAATTCTCAGAGGCCTTGTGTGTCTCAGGGATGTCAGGAGAGCACCTGCACCCCTTCCCAGGGGGGCTGCCCTCTATTCCTGCCTTCTGCTGAGAGGCTGGGTGGACCCGCAAGTCACACAGCTAACCTCTTCAGCCGAGGCTTGTCCAGCCACGCTATCTGGACAGGCTAAGACTTTTCCAAATCATCAACTGCTGGTTGCTTTCTACTTAGCAGTTTGTCCCTCCATTATTTCTTCCCTTTCACACTTTACTACAAACAGGAAACAGCTGCACCTTCCACACTTTGCTCGGATGTGTCCTCAGCTAAAGAGCCAAGCTCCTCCCTGATGAGTCCTACCTTCCCCTAATGCCAGACACAACTCAGCCACATTTTTTTGCCACCTTCCCTCCAAGACAAGAAATAGCTTGTTTCTCCTTAGACCTCCTCAGAAGCCCCTTCCATGTGCAATTTCTATCCACAGTCTCTTTCCAATGGTCTGTGTGCTAAGAAAGCAGCTGCTTTCTCAACTGTACTGTTCTCTTCAGCAGAAAAGCTTCACCAGATTGGCCTTTTTATTTATTTTTTTTGCATTGAAGTAATATTTATTTATTCATTTAAAAAACATTTTCTATTATGAAATATAACATATAAAAAAGCAATAAGTTTCAAAGTACACATTGTAACAGTAGTTATAGAACAGATTTCAGAGTTTGCTATGGGTTACAGTTCTACAATTTCTGGTTTTTCTTTCTAGCTGCTCCAAGACACTGGAAACAAAAAGAAATACCGGTATAATGATTCAGCAGTCACACCCATTTGTTAAATCCCATCTGCTCTGCTGTAACTCCTCCTCCTCCTTTGATCCTTCTCCCAATCTTTAGGGGTATTTGGGCTCTGCCCTTTCAAACTTTCTCATGTTGGAAAGGGGTGTTGACAATATGGAATAGGGGGACTGGACTAGTTGATGTTCTGGAGAGGTTGGCCCCTCAGGGCCTCAGGACTTATCTGGCCCAAGAACCACCTGGGGGTTGTAGGTTTCTGGCAAGTCATCTTAGTACGTGAAACTTGTAGAATCTCAGATAGACATAGAGCCTTGGGTGTTCTTTAGGCTTAACAGGAATGGTTCAGGTTGGGGTTTGTCAAGCACTGGCAATTAGCAATATCTAACTGGAGGCTTGCATAAGAGTGGCCTTCAGAATAGCCTCGCAACTCTATTTGAACTCTCTTATCCACTGATACCTTATTTTGTTACATTTCTTTAACCCCGTTTGGTCAGGAAGGCATTGTTGATCCTTCAGTGCCAGGTCTGGATTCATCCCTGGAAGTCAGCTCCCATGTTGCCAGGGATACTTTCACCCTTGGATGTCAGGTCCCACGTAGGGGGGAGGGTAAAGATTTCAGTTGCAGAGTTGGGCTTAGAGAGACTGAGGCCACATCTGAGCAACCAAAGAAGTTTTCTGAAAGTAATTCTTAGGTATAACTATAGATAGGTTTCGCTTCTCCGCTGCAGAAATAAGCTTCACAAGAGCACACCTCAGGATCAAGGGCTTGGCCTATTGCCTTGAGAGTCCGTAATGACAGTATCAGGGGGTTTGAGACAATATCAGGGGTTTCCCTGGTGGTAAAGTTCAATGGTTCCATATTTTTTCTCCCATCCCTCAAGGGACTTTGCCAATGGTTATTTCGTTGTTGATGTTTTTCTGTAGGCTGTATGGCAGGGTCACATGCCATTCTTTTTCCATGTGAATATCCCATTATTGCAGCACCATCTGTTGAATTTTTGTTTGTTTGTTTTTATTGGTTTCTTTGCACCCCACTACCAATACTTTTTCATTAGCTGCCCAACATGGTCCACCAGATTGGCCTTTAACACTCAGGTTCTAACAACAGTTTTTCAAGGCAATCTTGGCTTTTCAAGCCTTCCAGGCTCTAGCTATCACCCAATTCCAAGACCACTTCCACAATTCAGGTTCTTGTTACAGCAGCGAAACACTTGCTGGTACCAAAACCTGCCTTAGTTTCCCAGGGGTTGCCCTACCAAATTAGCACACACTGGGTGGCCCAAACAGTAAGAATTTGTCGTCTCACGGTTCAGAAGCCTACGCATCCCAAAGCAGGGTGTATGGGGCCAGGCCCCTCTGAAGGGTCCAGGAAAGGGCCCTTCCCAGCCTCTTCCTGGGCTCTGGTGGCTGCTGGTGCTCCTCGGCATCCCTGGGCTTGTAGGTGCCTCACTCCATCTCTGCTTCCTTCTCAGGCCCCTTGTCCTCTGCAGTCTTCTAGTAAGAGAGCTGACACTGCAAGCAGAGCCCACCTGCTGTAGAAAGACCTTCTCACAACTGGGCGCATCTGCACAGACCCTGTTTCAAATACTCCCATTCCAAAGCCTAGGAATTTGGGGGGACTTGCCAAAGCAGTACCCTTGGGAAGAGTTTCTGAGCAAGCGGGTAAGTGAGAAGCAGATGCCATTTACCTTGTTGCATTTAGTGTATGGAAGCAGAGTCTACTGAATGGATGTGGGTTGCAGATAGCTTGAGAATAAAGAGAAGGGGCTTCCTTATGTGCCCAAGAAAAAGAACATTAAACCTCCGCAGCATTCCAGACAGAGGACCGCAGCCTCAGGGGCTCCCTTAGCCTGTGCTGTTGGATCCGGGTTTGCTGCCTATGATCTCAGGGTCTGGTTCCCTCTGTGCCCACAGTCTGTCTACAAGGGTTTGGGTTCCGAAGCACTCAATCTGTCCTTTTCCACGGGCCTCTGGGAACTGCACAGTCTCTGGGCTGAAGCCAATTGCAGGAACTTCAGGCAACCATTGGGGAACACAAGGCTGCCCACAGGTGAGAGAGATTAATGGGCCAACAAGTATCTCCAAATCTGAACGGGTGGACAGGTTCATAATAAGGATGATGCAACTGATGAGGACTTTGTTTCTGTGTCAGGCCAAAAAAGACACACACAAAAAAGCCATGTTACCAAAATTAGACAAATGTCTTAGAGACCATAATTAAACCTATTTTCAGAGAAGACAGTGACTAATACACCTGATTTCTAAATATGGATGAATGGATCTTACAGAGGAAAAAACTGATATATAACATATAATAATCCTTTGGCAAAATAAATACCAAATGCCTAGAACATACCAGGAATATCAATGAAGCAATTCGGTCATCTTAGTAGGGTATAGACACCTATATTTTTATAAAACTCCATAGGTGAGTCTGCTGTAGAGGTCAGTGGAAATCCGCCAGCCCAGAAGACATGCGATTCAAATGAAGAAAGCTAATTAAATAATAGCTGACATTATGGCCAATAATGCTATCTTGTTGCCAAAGATCCTCAGGCAAAGCATTGGCAGGACTCTGACAAATAAAGAAAATTCAACAAAACAAACTTCGTGAGTTTTTTTTTTTTTTATTAATTAAAAAAAGAATTAACAAAACAATTAGAAATCATTCCAATCTACATGTACAATCAGTAATTCTTAATAACATCACATAGTTGCATATTCATCATTTCTTAGTACATTTGCATCAATTTAGAAAAAGAAATAAAAAGACAACAGAATAAGAATTAAAACAATAATAGAAAGAAAAAAAAACAAAAAAAACAAAAACAAAAAACCTATACCTCACATGCAGCTTCATTCAGTGTTTTAACATAATTGCATTACAATTGGGTAGTATTGTGCTGTCCATTTCTGAGTTTTTATATCCAGTCCCGTTGTACAGTCTGTATCCCTTCATCTCCAATTATCCCTTCTCTTTTTTTTTTTTTTAATTAACGGAAAAAAAGAAATTAACCCAACATTTAGAGATCATACCATTCTACACATGCAATCATTAATTCTTAACATCATCACATAGATGCATGATCATCATTTCTTAGTACATTTGCATTGGTTTAGAAGAACTAGCAACATAACCGAAAAAGATATAGAATGTTAATATAGAGAAAAAAATAAAAGTAATAATAGTAAAATCAAAACAAAACAAAACAAAACAAAACAAAAACCTTAGCTCAGATGCAGCTTCATTCAGTGTTTTAACATGATTACTTTACAATTAGGTATTATTGTGCTGTCCATTTTTGAGTTTTTGTATCCAGTCCTGTTGCACAGTCTGTATCCCTTCAGCTTCAATTACCCATTGTCTTACCCTGTTTCTAACTCCTGCTGAACTCTGTTACCAATGACATATTTCAAGTTTATTCTCGAATGTCCGTTCACATCAGTGGGACCATACAGTATTTGTCCTTTAGTTTTTGGCTGGATTCACTCAGCATAATATTCTCTAGGTCCATCCATGTTATTACATGGTTCATAAGTTTATCTTGTCTTAAAGCTGCATAATATTCCATCGTATGTATATACCACAGTTTGTTTAGCCACTCTTCTGTTGATGGAGATTTTGGCTGTTTCCATCTCTTTGCAATTGTAAATAATGCTGCTATAAACATTGGTGTGCAAATGTCCGTTTGTGTCTTTGCCCTTAAGTCCTTTGAGTAGATACCTAGCAATGGTATTGCTGGGTCGTATGGCAATTCTATATTCAGCTTTTTGAGGAACCGCCAAACTGCCTTCCACAGTGGTTGCACCCTTTGACATTCCCACCAACAGTGGATAAGTGTGCCTCTTTCTCCGCATCCTCTCCAGCACTTGTCATTTTCTGTTTTGTTGATAATGGCCATTCTGGTGGGTGTGAGATGATATCTCATTGTGGTTTTGATTTGCATTTCTCTAATGGCCAGGGACATTGAGCATCTCTTCATGTGCCTCTTGGCCATCCGTATTTCCTCTTCTGAGAGGTGTCTGTTCAAGTCTTTTTCCCATTTTGTAATTGGGTTGGCTGTCTTTTTGTTGTTGAGATGAACAATCTCTTTATAAATTCTGGATACTAGACCTTTATCTGATATATCATTTCCAAATATTGTCTCCCATTGTGAAGGCTGTCTTTCTACTTTCTTGATGAAGTTCTTTGATGCACAAAAGTGTTTAATTTTGAGGAGTTCCCATTTATTTATTTCCTTCTTCAGTGCTCTTGCTTTAGGTTTAAGGTCCATAAAACCGCCTCCAGTTGTAAGATCCATAAGATATCTCCCAACATTTTCCTCTAACTGTTTTATGGTCTTAGACCTAATGTTTAGATCTTTGATCCATTTTGAGTTAACTTTTGTATAGGGTGTGAGAGATGGGTCTTCTTTCATTCTTTTGCATATGGATATCCAGTTCTCTAGGCACCATTTATTGAAGAGACTGCTCTGTCCCAGGTGAGTTGGCTTGACTGCCTGATCAAAGATCAAATGTCCATAGATGAGAGGGTCTATATCTGAGCACTCTATTCGATTCCATTGGTCGATATATCTATCTTTATGCCAATACCATGCTGTTTTGACCACTGTGGCTTCATAATATGCCTTAAAGTCAGGCAGCGCGAGACCTCCAGCTTCGTTTTTTTTCCTCAAGATGTTTTTAGCAATTCGGGGCACCCTGCCCTTCGAGATAAATTTGCTTATTGGTTTTTCTATTTCTGAAAAATAAGTTGTTGGGATTTTGATTGGTATTGCATTGAATCTGTAAATCAATTTAGGTAGGATTGACATCTTAACTATATTTAGTCTTCCAATCCATGAACACGGTATGCCCTTCCATCTATTTAGGTCTTCTGTGATTTCTTTTAGCAGTTTTTTGTAGTTTTCTTTATATAGGTTTTTTGTCTCTTTAGTTAAATTTATTCCTAGGTATTTTATTCTTTTAGTTGCAATTGTAAATGGGATTCGTTTCTTGATTTCCCCCTCAGCTTGTTCATTACTAGTGTATAGAAATGCTACAGATTTTTGAATGTTGATCTTGTAACCTGCTACTTTGCTGTACTCATTTATTAGCTCTAGTAGTTTTGTTGTGGATTTTTCCGGGTTTTCGACGTATAGTATCATATCGTCTGCAAACAGTGATAGTTTTACTTCTTCCTTTCCAATTTTGATGCCTTGTATTTCTTTTTCTTGTCTAATTGCTCTGGCTAGAACCTCCAACACAATGTTGAATAATAGTGGTGATAGTGGACATCCTTGTCTTGTTCCTGATCTTAGAGGGAAAGTTTTCAATTTTTCCCCATTGAGGATGATATTAGCTGTGGGTTTCTCATATATTCCCTCTATCATTTTAAGGAAGTTCCCTTGTATTCCTATCTTTTGAAGTGTTTTCAACAGGAAAGGATGTTGAATCTTGTCGAATGCCTTCTCTGCATCAATTGAGATGATCATGTGATTTTTCTGCTTTGATTTGTTGATATGGTGTATTACATTAATTGATTTTCTTATGTTGAACCATCCTTGCATACCTGGGATGAATCCTACTTGGTCATGATGTATAATTCTTTTAATGTGTTGTTGGATACGATTTGCAAGAATTTTATTGAGGATTTTTGCATCTGTATTCATTAGAGAGATTGGTCTGTAGTTTTCTTTTTTGTAATATCTTTGCCTGGTTTTGGTATGAGGGTGATGTTGGCTTCATAGAATGAATTAGGTAGTTTTCCCTCCACTTCGATTTTTTTGAAGAGTTTGAAGAGAATTGGTACTAATTCTTTCTGGAACGTTTGGTAGAATTCACATGTGAAGCCATCTGGTCCTGGACTTTTCTTTTTAGGAAGCTTTTGAATGACTAATTCAATTTCTTTACTTGTGATTGGTTTGTTGAGGTCATCTATGTCTTCTTGAGTCAAAGTTGGTTGTTCATGTCTTTCCAGGAACCCGTCCATTTCCTCTAAATTGTTGTATTTATTAGCGTAAAGTTGTTCATAGTATCCTGTTATTACCTCCTTTATTTCTGTGAGGTCAGTAGTTATGTCTCCTCTTCCATTTCTGATCTTATTTATTTGCATCCTCTCTCTTCTTCTTTTTGTCAATCTTGCTAAGGGCCCATCAATCTTATTGATTTTCTCATAGAACCAACTTCTGGCCTTATTGATTTTCTCTATTGTTTTCATGTTTTCAATTTCATTTATTTGTGCTCTAATCTTTGTTATTTCTTTCCTTTTGCTTGCTTTGGGGTTAGCTTGCTGCTCTTTCTCCAGTTCTTCCAAATGGATAGTTAATTCCTGAATTTTTGCCTCTTCTTCTTTTCTGATATAGGCATTTAGAGCAATAAATTTCCCTCTTAGCACTACCTTTGCTGCGTCCCATAAGTTTTGATATGTTGTGTTTTCATTTTCATTCGCCTCGAGGTATTTGCTAATTTCTCTTGCAATTTCTTCTTTGACCCAGTCGTTGTTTAGGAGTGTGTTGTTGAGCCTCCACGTATTTGTGAATTTTCTGGCACTCTGCCTATTATTGATTTCCAACATCATTCCTTTATGGTCCGAGAAAGTGTTGTGTAAGATTTCAATCTTTTTAAATTTGTTAAGACTTGCTTTGTGACCCAGCATATGGTCTATCTTTGAGAATGATCCATGAGCACTTGAGAAAAAGGTGTATCCTGCTGTTGTGGGATGTAATGTCCTATAAATGTCTATTAAGTCTAGTTCATTTATAGTAATATTCAGATTCTCTATTTCTTTGTTGATCCTCTGTCTAGATGTTCTGTCCCTTGATGAGAGTGGTGAGTTGAAGTCTCCAACTATTATGGTATATGAGTCTATTTCCCTTTTCAGTGTTTGCAGTATATTCCTCACGTATTTTGGGGCATTCTGATTCGGTGCGTAAATATTTATGATTGTTATGTCTTCTTGTTTAATTGTTCCTTTTATTAGTATATAGTGTCCTTCTTTGTCTCTTTTAACTGTTTTACATTTGAAGTCTAATTTGTTGGATATTAGTATAGCCACTCCTGCTCTTTTCTGGTTGTTATTTGCATGAAATATCTTTTCCCAACCTTTCACTTTCAACCTATGTTTATCTTTGGGTCTAAGATGTGTTTCCTGTAGACAGCATATAGAAGGATCCTGTTTTTTAATCCATTCTGCCAATCTATGTCTTTTGATTGGGGAATTCAGTCCATTGACATTTAGTGTTATTACTGTTTGGATAATATTTTCCTCTACCATTTTGCCTTTTGTATTATATATATCATATCTGATTTTCCTTCTTTCTACACTCTTTTCCATATCTCTCTCTTCTGTCTTTTTGTATCTGACTCTAGTGCTCCCTTTAGTATTTCTTGCAGAGCTGGTCTCTTGGTCACAAATTCTTTCAGTGACTTTTTGTCTGAGAATGTTTTAATTTCTCCCTCATTTTTGAAGGATAATTTTGCTGGATATAGGAGTCTTGGTTGGCAGTTTTTCTCTTTTAGTATTTTAAATATATCATCCCACTGTCTTCTAGCTTCCATGGTTTCTGCTGAGAAATCTACACAAAGTCTTATTGGGTTTCCCTTGTATGTAATGGATTGTTTTTCTCTTGCTGCTTTCAAGATCTTCTCTTTCTCTTTGACCTCTGACATTCTAACTAGTAAGTGTCTTGGAGAACGCCTATTTGGGTCTAATCTCTTTGGGGTGCGCTGCACTTCTTGGATCTGTAATTTTAGGTCTTTCATAAGAGTTGGGAAATTTTCAGTGATAATTTCTTCCATTAGTTTTTCTCCTCCTTTTCCCTTCTCTTCTCCTTCTGGGACACCCACAACACGTATATTTGTGCGGTTCATATTGTCCTTGAGTTCCCTGATACCCTGTTCAAATTTTTTCATTCTTTTCCCTATAGTTTCTGTTTCTTTTTGGAATTCAGATGTTCCAGCCTCCAAATCACTAATTCTATCTTCTGTCTCTTTAAATCTATCATTGTAGCTATCCATTATTTTTTCTATGTTTGCTACTTTATCCTTCACTTCCATAAGTTCTGCGATTTGTTTTTTCAGTTTTTCTATTTCTTCTTTATGTTCAGCCCATGTCCTCTTCATGTCCTCCCTCAATTTATCGATTTCATTTTTGAAGAAAATTTCTGTTCGTATATTCAGCATTAGTTGTCTCAGCTCTTGTGTCTCATTTGAGCTATTGGTTTGTTCCTTTGACTGAGCCATATTCTCAATCTTTTGAGCGTGGACAGTTATCTTCTGCTGCTGGCGTCTGGGCATTTATTCAGATTTCTCTTGGTGTTGGACCCAGCAAGGTTGTAATATTTTTCTGTGAAATCTCTGGGTTCTGTTTTTCTTATCCTGCCCAGTAGGTGGCGCTCGTGGCACACGTTTGTCTGCGGGTCCCACCAGTAAAAGGTGCTGTGGGACCTTAAACTTTGGAAAACTCTCGTCGTCCTGGGGGTTCACTAGCCGAAGCGGCTTGAGCCGGCCCGGGGTCCGAACGCAGGGAGGGTTGCTGGTCGCCGCAGCCAGGGAAAGAGCCCGTCCGAATTTCCTAGTCGGCCCTGGGCAACACGCGTGGCGGGAGGGCGCCAGCGGCAGCGGCCCGCCCGAGAGAGTGCACGTTCCCCGGGAGTCACGGGGTCACCGTTCTCCGCGGCCTGGGGGTTTCCGATCCAATTCTCTCAGTTGGTCCGGGGGCTGCGCGTGGTGTGGGCGCCAGTCGCCTTGGTTTCAGGGGACCACCTCTCCAATTCTCCCAGCCGGCCCGGGAAGGGGGAAGGGAGTAACTCCGGCCGCTTGCCACCCCGCCCGGTAAGGCCCGCGCGCCTCGGCGATCTCACCCGAGCTGCTTCTCTCAGCCAGCCAGCCGTTCCAGGATGGGGTACGCTGTCTTTTTTATCTCTGTTGTGGCTTTGGGCGCTTTCTGTATCGTTTCTACTCCCCTAGTAGGTGTCCTGGAGAAGAAACTAAGATCCGCGCGTCTTACTAAGCCGCCATCTTCCCTTCGTGAGTTTTGATCGCTGTTTTCCTTGAGGTTGAAACATATCATGGACAGTGAGTGCATGAAGAAATCTCCAGGGACTTCCCATGAAGCATAGAATTTCCACAATATTATAATAAAATAATAATGACATTTTACTTCTAGAAATGTAACCTAGGGGAAGCTGAGTACTTCTTCCAGTTGGGCAGCTCTTCCCATGAACCTTTGCAGTAGAGCAGATGAAGCAAAAGTAGTTACTTCCAGGGCCTCTCTTATCATGAGGTGAAGGAGCAAATCTCTGGGAACTCATGGCGATAGTTTAGGTATACAAAAAACAAAATCCCAGGAGGAATTGGAACATTCATTGATTATTGGTGGGTTTGTAAACCAGTGCAACCTCTTTGGAAAATAGTCTGACAGCTCCTCAAAATGTTAAATATAGAGTTAATATATGACTCAGTCATTCTACTTGTGCTGGTTTGAAAGGATGTATGGACCCTAGAAAAGCCATGTTTTAATCAAAATCCCATTTTTAAAGGCAGAATAATTCCTAATCAACACTGTATGTGTGAATCTGTAATTAGATCATCTCCCTGGAGATGTGATTTAATCAAGAGTGGTTGTTAAGCTGGATTAGGTGATGACATGTCTCAACCCATTTGGGTGGGTCTTGATAAGTTTCTGGAGTCCTAAAAAGAGGAAACATTTTGGAGAATAAGAGATTCGGAGAGAGCAGAGAATGCTGCAGCACCATGAAGCAGAGAGTCCATGAGCCAGCAACCTTTAGAGATGAAGAAGAAAAACACCTCCTGGGGAGCTTCATGAAACTGGAAGCCAGGAGAAGAAGCTGGCAGATGACACCGTGTTCGCCATGCGCCCTTCTAAATGAGAGAGAAACCCTGACTGTGTTCACCATGTGCCTTCTCACTTGAGAGAGAAACCCTGAACTTCATCAGCCTATCTTTCCCTGGATACCTTTGATTGGACATTTCTATAAACTTGTAATTGGGACATTTTCTCAGCCTTAGAACTGTAAACTAGCAACTTATTAAATTCCCCTTTTTAAAAGCCATTCCATTTCTGGTATATTGCATTCAGGCAGCTAGCAAACTAGAACACTACTCCTAGGTATAGACTCAAGAAAAATTAAGACATACATCCACACAGAAACTTGTATATACTTATTCATCATAGTATTATTCATGAGCGCTAAAACATGGAAACAACCCAAATGTCCAACTACTGAAGAATCGATAAATAAAATGCGATATATCCATATTATGAAATATTGTTCAGCCATCAAAAAGAATGGTTATTTTTTTTTATAAATCATAAAAATTCTTAAATCCTTTTTGCACTGATATGTTGAACCTATTCTTGTACATTCCATCAAGCAAACTTTTATAATTTACCTTTTATTTTCAGTGACCTTGAAATGCTATAGTGATTTTCTATGCAACCAGTTGGCGACATAAACTGTGTGCTGGTTTGAAGCTGTTATGTACCCCCAGAAAAGCCATGTTTTTTGAGTCCTAATCCAATCTTGTGGATTGCTTAGTGTGGAACCTTGTTATTAGATCGCTTTCCATAGCAATGGGACCCGCCCATTTAAGGTGGCTCTTAATTAGTTTCCTGGAGTCCTTAAAATAGCTCATGGAGAGAGAAAAAGCTCAGAGCCAACACAGAGAAGAGATTGATGAAACCACACATAGATGTTTGGGTTTGCTAAACTAAGACATGAAACCCAGAGTCTGCCCTGAAGAAGTTAAGTGAGGATAGACCACAGATGCTTAGAGAGAAAGCCACTGGAAACAGGAGCTGAGAGAGCCATTTGAAACCAGAAGCCAGGAAGAAGGAGAGCAGATATCACCATGCGCCTTCCCATGTGACAGAGAAGCCCTAGATATGATCGGCCCTTCTTGAGTGAAGGTCCTTTTTTGTTGATGCCTTAATTTGGACATTTTCATGGCCTTAGAATTGTAAACTTGAAACTTAATATATCTTCTTTGTAAAAGCCAATCCATTTCTGGTATATTGTATACTGGCAGCTTTAGCAAACCAAAACAGATTGTGATTCCAGGAGTGGGGACCAGCTACAGTTTGCAAATACAAAATATATTGGAATGGCTTTTTACATGAATAAGGGGAAGAGTCTGGAAAAATTGTGAGGAAGTGAATAGGAAAGACCTGGATTGCTTTAAAGAGAATGTTGGTAGAAATATGGACACTAAAGACCTTAGACAGAAATGATGAATGTGTAGTTGAAAACTGGAAGAAAGGAGGTCCTTGTGTTAAAGTGGTGCAGAATTTGGCAAAAGTGGATCCTAGTGTTGGATGGAAGGTAGAATTTGAAAATGATGAACTGGGATACTTAGTTGAAGAGATTTCCAAACTAAATGTGGAAAATGCAACCAGGCTGCTCCTTGCAGCTTATAGTAAAATGAAACAGGAAAAGGATAAACTGAGAGCTGAACTCTTGGGTACAAAGAGATCAGAAACTGGTAGTGTGAAAAATTCTGAGCTTTTGGAAAATGAGACCCCAAAGAACATTGCCACAGGTGAGGATTTAACCTCACCTTAATGGAACCAGTCAGTCATTTCAAAAAGGATTTGTGGAAAGTCCTATTTGATGGATTTGACCCCTGTATGCTCCATGCCAAGACAACTATTTTTTCTGCAAGATCTGTATAAATGGAACCACCACCAGTCTGGCCTAAAAAAGGACAGATTGAAGGAAAAATTACTACAAAGGCAGAACCATGGAAGCAAAGGTCTGGAGCCAGGAAATCTCAGGCCAGGAGAGCAGATCCATCCATGCATGTGGAAAAGCTGACTTTACCCTGAAGGCAGAGGGTGGGTCTTCTGTATCAATGTTCAGGAAGAGTTTCAGTGCCCCAGCCCTCAGAGAGGATGGAGCACATTTCCCGGGGATTGGGGGAAGCCTGGTGATCACCACATTGTTTTGAGGGGGTTGACCATCTGTCCCAGAGATGGCAGAGAGTCCAAGTGTTGCCTTGATGCTTGGAGAGGGTGGAGCCGAGAAAAAGGTGGTCTCCCTAGTGCAGGGCCTCTGCATAAATCCTTAGAAAGGGTGGTACTGAAGCACTCTCAAGTCCAAAGGAGAAAACATCATTCTATAAATGACTCTCAGACTTTGAAATCTAATGGAGTTTGCCCTGCAGGTTTTTGGAATTGTTTGGGTCCAGTGACCTCTGTTTTCCTTTCAGTTTTTCCCTATGGAAATGGAAATGTTTATCCTATGACTGTCCCTCTTTTGAATGTTGGGAGCAGGTTACTTGTTTTGAGTTTCACAGGTCTACAGCCAGAGAAGAATTTTGCCTTAGGACAGACCAAGCCTGTAACTGACTTTGATGAGATTATGTACTGTTTTTGAGTTGATGTTGTATTTGTATTTTTACTGAAATGGCTTAAGGCTCTCGTGATATTGTGAGGAAATGAATGTTATTTGTATATAGGAAAAACATGTCTTTTGGGGGTCCAGAGGGTAGAATGTGCTGGTTTGAAACTGTTATGTACCCCAGAAAAGTCATGTTCTTTATCCTAATTCAATCTTGTGGAGGCAGATATACTGTTTAGGTGGAATCTTTTGATTAGATTGTTTCCATGGAGATGTGACCCCACTCATTTAAGGTGGGTCTTAATTAGTTTCCTGGGTCCTTAAAATAGCTCATGGAGAGTGAAAGAGTTGCAAGCAGACACAGAGAGCAGAGAGATGAAACTAGGAAGAGATGTTGGATTTGCTAAATATTTTAGTTTGCAAGCTGCCAGAATGGAATGTACCAGAAACAGAACAGCTTTTAAAAAGGGGAATTTATTAAGTTGCAAGTTTACAGTCCTAAGTCCACGAAAATGTCCAAATTAAGGCACCAACAAGAGGTTAACTTTACTCAAGAAAGGCCAGTGAAGTTTGGAATTTCTCTCTCAGCTGGAAGGACAAAGGACAAAGTTTGCTAGCTTTCCCTCTAGGCTTCTTGTTTCATGAAGCTCCCCCACGGGCATCTTCCTTCTTCATCTCCAAAGGTCACTGGCTGTGTGGGCGCTTAAAGTTTTTCCAAAATGGTTCCCTCTTAAAGGGCTTCAGTAAGTAACGCCCCCCTCTTGAATGGGTGGAGACATGTCTCCATGGAAACCATCTAATCAAAAGGTACCACCCAAAATTGGGTGGTTCATATCTCCATGGAAACAACCAGAAAGCTCCCACCTAGCAGTATTGCGTGTGAATTTAAGAGCTTTTCTTGGGTATACAACAGATTCAAATGGGCACACTAAGCTAAGAGATGAAACCCAGAGTCTGTCCTGAAGAAGTTAGATGAGGATGGACCACAGACCTTAGAGAGAAAGCCACTGGAAACAGGAGCCAAGAGAGCCATTTGAAACCAGAAGCTGGGAAGGACAGCAGATGTTCCCATGTGCTTTTCTATGTGACAGAGAAATCCTGAATGTGACTGGCTTTTCTTTCTGTTTTTATTATTTTATTGAAAAGAAATCTTCATGCACATGCTTTCTATACACAACCAATTGGCTCACAATATCATCACATAGTTGTATAGTCATCACCATGATCATTTTTTTAACATTTGCATCACTCCGAAACAGAAATAAGAAAAAATTCATATGTACCATACACCTTACCCCTCCTTCTCATTGACCATAGTATTTCCATCAATCTCATTTATTTTACCTTTACCCCAGTATTTATTTATTTATTTATAACCATATTTTTAATTTATCCATACCCAGAATATAAGGAGCATCAGAAACAAGCTTCTCACAATAACAGTCACATTGTGAATGTTGTATCTTTATACAATCATCTTCAAGAATCAAGGCTACTGGAACACAACTCAAAGGTTTCAGATACTTCCCTCTAGCCACTCCAATACACCATAAACTAAAAAGGAATATCTATATTATGCATAAGAATAACCTCCAGGATAACCTCTCGACTCTAACATCTCTTAGCCACTGAAACTTGATTTTTTCCTCATTTCTCTCTTCCCTTTTTCGGTCAAGAAGGCTTTCTCAGTCTCTTGATGCCAGGTCCCTGGCTTATCCCAGGCTTTCCGTCCCACATTGCCAGGGAGATTTACACCCCGGGAGTCATGTCCCACACAGGGGGAGGGCAGTGAGTTCACCTGCTGAGTTGGCTTAGAGAGGCCCCATCTGAGCAACAAAAGAGGTTCTCTGGGGGTGACTCTTTGGCCTAATTTTAAGTAGGCTTAGCCTATCCTTTGCAGGAATAAGTTTCATAAGGGCGATTCCCGAGATTGAGGGCTTGGTGATTAGCCTTTCTTGAATGAAGTATTCTCTTGTTGATGCCTTCATTTGGACATTTTCACGGCCTTAGAACTATAAACTTGTAACTTAATAAATCACCTTTGTAAAAACTAATTCATTTCTGGTATACTGCATTCTGGTAGCTTTAACAGACTGAAACAAACAGATACTGAAAACCTCTCCCCAGAGATTCAGTGAAAAAAAAAAAAAAGGAAAATTCCCACTGGTTCAGAACTCTGGAGGAAGGTATAGACTGGAGAAGGACCCACAAATGCTGAATTGAAGAAAGAGAAAAATAACAATAGGAAACTTCTGTCCTGGGCTGCCAAGGTTCTCTCCCAACCCCACCCCACCCCTACTCAGTCCCACACCCCTCAGGAAGTGCCCAGAGGCAGCAGCTGGGACCCCTCCCACCTCCCACCGAGGACACAGCTATAAACTCTCTCGCAGCAGTGAGACAGATGCCCCCGATATCCAGACCCAGAGACCCGAGGCCACAAGGACCACGGCAGGACTTCAGCAGTGGGGGAGGGTGGAATACAAAAGCGCAGCAAGGAAGAGCTTCCGAAATGGAGGGTCAGGAAGAGAACCTCAGAAGACTCCCTGATAGCAGCAGAAGCCAGGCAAAGACTACCCAAATCAACTGTTTGGGGATCTGGGGGGCGGGGGAGGATATCTCAAGGACTGGTCAGTGACAGATGCAGAGTATGAAAAAATGTGGACAGAGGCTGGAAGGACACAGCCCCACATTTAGTGAAACAAGGGCATGGGAAGCCCCAGTGTTTTCATTTGCAAGCTGCCAGAATGTGTTATACCAGAAACAGAATGGCTTTTAAAAGGGGGAATTTATTAAGTTGCAATTTTACAGTTCTAAGGCTATGAAAATGTCCAATCTAAGGCATCCAGGGAAAGATACCTTGGTTCGAGAAGGCCGATGAAGTTCAGAGTTTCTCTCTCTCAGCCAGAAAGGCACATGGTGATGTTTGCTAGCTTTCTTTCCAGGAATCTTCAATAGCTTACCCGGGACTCTGTCCATTCTGTGGGCTCAGTAGGTTCTGGTGGCTCCAAAGCTTTTTCCAAAATGGTTCCCTCTTAAAAGGCTCCAGTAAGCAACCCCACCTGGAATGGGTGGAGACACATCTCCATGGAACCATCTAATCAAAAATTACCACCCACAACTGGGTAGGTCATATCTCCATGGAAACAATAAAAAAGGTTCCACCCCCAATATTGAATGAGGATTAAAGGACACGGATTTTCTGGAATACACAACAGATTCAAACCAGCACACGCAGTTACAGCCCCGTCTGGTCAAATGCAGCCTGGGTTCCAGGAGGCAGGTCAGCCCCACCCAGGGAGATGCTGCCTGGGCTGCACGAAGTACTTCATTTGGGTCAGGTTAGACACAGGAGGCAAACCGCCTCTGCGGATGATTCTGTCACTGAACAGCACCATCTTCTAGGCAGGCCAGAAAGTGCAGGGGCTTTTCAGAGCCTGGCCAGACCCTGTCCCAGGCCATCGGAGCCAGTCTACACCCCTGCCCAGGAACCCCCAAGCCTGTTAAGGGAACTGCAGGGCCTTTCTGAGCTCCCCCAGACCCTTTCCCAGGCTCACCAGAGCTGGTCTACACCTCTGCATGGGAACCCGACATGAGAAACACGGACAACCTGTCCCAACAGTGCCCTAAAACAAGCCCAGGTGTTGCTGGCTGGCAGAAGGCTGAGCACTCCAGGGCCACCTGCTGGCTGGGAAAGCTGAACCTCTCAGCCCCGCAGCCCTGGTTCTTTCCACACAGGGGCCTAGGTATCACCAGATGCAGTGTCCCCTGGCGGGGTCTCAGCCAAGGTGCACAGAGCCCACCCCTACCCTGGGGTTGGCGACTTCAGTGCACACGGAGATCTGCAGCCCTGACTGGACTGTGGCCTGGTCGTGTCCAGCCCAGAGGCTCCTGCAGTCTGGGAGAGGCGGGAAGAGGTGGCCCGGGAGCGCCATCTTCTGGAAAGACAGGGAAAGTACAGACTGGCAAACTGCTTTTCTACCCAGTCCCTACAGACTTCTGAAAAGGGGGCACGTCTGGTGTGTCCCCACCCTGGTTTGGCTGGGAATGACTGACAAACCAAGTGCCAAAGGAATCATTCAATGCAAACCCAAACAAATATGAAATCTTAGACAACTGAGGGAAATCAATTTTCAAAAAATAACCTTATCAAGATAAATCCTAAGAAGCCGGCAAAAACACACAAAGCACATGAAGAAGCAAGAAGATATGGCCAAGCCAAGTGACCAAATTAAACAGCAGGGGAGACACAGAATTTAGAACAATAAAAATGTTCATACAAATCAAAATAACTTAAATGTGTTGGCTAAAGAGATAAAGGGCTCTTTACCCTCAGCAGTGGGCTCATGGACAAAGTGGTCATGGTGGTAGGGATGGAGTTTATGCATGGGCTCAGCAACATGGACTTCCACTCACCAAGGGGACCTGGCTATGGCCACTGCTGAGTGCCCAATCTGCCAGCAGCAGAGAACTACACTCAGCCCCCAATATGGCAACATTTGCCAAGGTGATCAGCCAGCTACGTGGTGGCAGGTTGATTACATTGGCCCACTCCCTTCATGGAAGGGGCAGCTATTTGTTCTAACTGGAATAGGCACATTCTCTGGATATGGGTTTGCTTTCCCTGCACGCAGTGCTTCTGCCAAAACTACCATCCATGGGCTTACAGAATGCCTTATCCATCATCATGGTATTCCACATAGCATTGCTTCTGATCAAGGAACACACTTTACAGCAAATGAAATGCAGGAATGGGCACATGCTCATGGAATTCTCTGGTCTCACCATGTTCCCCATCATCCAGAAGCAGCTGGATTGATAGAACAGTGGAATGGCCTTCTGAAAACTCAATTAAGATGCCAACTAGGTGGCAATACCTTGAAAGGCTGGGGTAATGTTCTCCAGGAAGCTGTATATGCTCTGAATCAGCGTCCGCTGTATGGTGCTGTTTCTCCCATAGCCAGGATCCATGGGTCCAGGAACTAACGAGTGGAAATGGGAGTGGTATTACTCACTATTACCCCTACTGATCCCCCAGGAAAATGTTTGCTTCCTGTTCCTGTGACCCTGAGCTCTGCTGGTCTACAGGTTTTAGTTCCAAAAGGGGGAGTGCTTCCACCAGGAGAAACAACAATGATTCCATTGAACTGGAATCTGAGACTGCCACCTGGTCACTCTGTACTACTTATGCCCCTGGATCAACAAGCCAAGAAGGGGATCACATTATTGTCTGGGGTGATTGACCCTGACCATCGGGGGAAATAGGACTGCAACTACATAATGGAGGTAAAGAAGAGTTTTCTTGGAATATTGGAGATCCCCTAGGGTGTCTTTTAGTACTACCATGCCCTGTGATTAAAATCAATGGAAAACTGCAGCAACCCAATCCAGGCAGGACCACCAATCAGTCTGAAACTTCAGGAATGAAGGTTTGGGTCACCCCACCAAGCAAAGAACCATGGCCAGCTGAAGTGCTTGCTGAGGGTAAAGGGAACATGGAGTGGGTAGTGGAAGAAGGTAGTTATAAATATGAACTACCACCATGTGATCAGTTACAGAAACGAGGACTGTGATGCTATTTTGTCCCTGTTGTACCATTTAAGTTGTAAGACATCAAGTTTAAGAATGACTATTACACAAGGACTTGTGCCCTATTTTGGAGAGAGTTACTGTGTTTCCAGTTATATTCAGTACACTTGAGTATTGTTAGGTGAAAGAAAAAAATGTGTGTTTTAATGTTTTTTATTTAGAAATTAGGTACAGTTTAAGGTGATATGTATAGCTGCCAAGTTGACAAAGGGTGGACTGTCATGGTCAGGTTCATGTGTCAACTTGGCCAGGTGGTGGTACCTGTTTGTCTGGTTGGGCAAGTGCTGTCCTGTCTGTTGCGATGAGGACATTTCATAGAATTAAATCATGACCATGTCAGCTGTATCCACAACTGATTCCATTTGTAATCAGCCAAGGGGAGTGTCTTCTGCAATGAGTGATGCTCAGTTTAATCACTGGAAATCTTTTAAGGAGGATTCAGAAGAGACAGGCTCTTCCTGCTTCAGCTGGTGAGTCTCCTGTGGAGTTCATCCAGACCCTCCATCGGAATCCTCGGCTTCACAGCCTGTCCTGCGGATTTTGGATTCTGCATTCCCGCAGTCACATGAGACATTTTTTATAAATGTTATATTTGCAAGTGTTCCCTGTTGATTTTGTTTCTCTAGAGAACCCTAACTAATACACTAGCTATTAGGGAAATGCAAATCAAAACCACAATGAGATATCATCTGATACCTACATGAATGACCACTAGAAAACAAACAGAAAACTACAAATGTTGAAGAGAATGTGGAGAAATAGGAACACTTATTACTACTAGTGGGAATATATAGCCACTGTGGAAGACAGTTTGGCAGTTCTCAGAAAAAGAAATATTGAGTTTCCCTATGACCCAGCAATTCCAATACTTGCTTTATACCCAGAAAATCTGAAAGCAGGGACATGGAGAGACATTTGCACACCAAAGCTCATAACAGCATTATTCACAGTTGCCAAAAGATGGAAATAATTCAAGAGTTCATCAACTGATGAGTGGAGAAACAGCATGTTGTACATACATGTGATGGAATATTATGCAGCAGTAAGAAGGAATGAGCCCCTGAAGCATGTGACTGCATGGTTGAATCTTAAACACATAATATTATGTGAAATAAGCAAGACACCAAAGGACAGATATTTTATGATTTCACTGATATGAACTAACCAGAACATGTAAGCTCAGCATTTTAAAATGTAAAATGTAGAGAGAAGCTAGAAAAGGGAGACCAGTTACCTAATATGTGCAGAATTATTAATGAGATTCAACTTAAATGTTTGGGAATGGAAAGAGGTGATGGTAGTTATTGGGATTATAAGTAATAGTGATGTATTGCAGGTGAATTTGATTGAAAGTGGTTGTTTAAATTAATGTATGTAAAAAATTCTTGCATGAACTACTACAAATGTTAAAAAAATAATAGAAATGAGGGGTATATGAGAAACAACACAGCTATTGTAAACTATGAGCTATAGTTAACAGTAATATTTTAATATTGTTTCATCAACAGTAAATTTACTACACCAATATTATGGGTCAACAATAGAGGGGAGTAAGAGTTATGTGAGGATTTGGATTTTTTTTTCTTATTTCTCTTCTGGAGTAATGAAAATGCTTAAAGTTTGATCATGGGCATGTATGCACAACTATGTGATGGTATTGTGAGTCAGTGATTGTATACTTTAGATGGTCTGTGTGGTGTGAATATATCCTAATAAAATAGAAAAAATTCAAAAAAATTTCTAGAGGCATATGTGATGATGAGGTTCTGGTGTCAATTTGGTCAAATGATGATGCCCAGTTGTCTGGTCAGGCAAGCACTGGCCTAACCACTGCTGCAAGGATATTTCATGACTGGTTGATAAATTGGAAGGTTGGTGTATTAAATTATCAGTCAGTTGATTTCATCTGTGGGTGATTACATCTGCACTCACCTAAGGCACATCTCCCACAAAAGAAAATCCAATCAGTTGAAGGCTTTTAAGGGAGGAGAGACAATTTTTCACTGCCTCTACAGCCTCTCCTGTGAAATGCACTCAGACCCTTCATTGGAGCTGCCAGCTTCGCAGCCTGCCCTACAGATTTTGGACTCTTCCATTCCCACAGTTGCATAGACATATTGATAAATCTCACATTTACAGATACCTCCTATTGGTTCTGCTTCTCTAGCAAACAAGACTAACACAGCTTATAGCAGCAGATTTGAACAGGCAGAAGAAAGGACAAGCAATCTAGAAGACGACATCTCAAACTGAACAGATGAAAAAACAAATAGAGGAAAGAATGAAAAGAACTGAGCAGTGTCTCAAAAGTTGAATGACAGTAGGAAATGCACAGAGAAATGCATCATGGGGGCCCCAGAAGAAGAGGAAAGAAAAGTAGAAAGAGAGAATATTTGAGAAAATAATGACTTAACAGTTTCCTAACCTTATGAAAGACGTTGTGCCGGTTTGAAATTGTTCTGTGCCCTAGAAAAGCGATGATCTTTTAATCCAGTCATGTGGAGACAGACCTATTGTTGGTAGGACCTCCTGATTAGAATGTTTCTATAGAAAGGTGAGCTCACTCAATTAAGGTGGGTCCTAATCTGCTTGCTGATATCCTTTCAGAAAGAGACATTGATGTTGAGCCAAGATGGCAGCTTCGTAAGGTGTGGGATTTAGTTCGCCCTCCAGAGCAGCTAGCTAATAGCCAGGAACAGTACAGGACAACTTCTGGGGCCACATTAGTGACTGGACACACAGTGTAGGCCAGTCTGGACCAACTGGACCAGCTGTGATCCCACCCAGAATCCTGAGTCCCCCAAGCCAAGGATGCAGGCGCCCCTCCCCCACAGGATGCTTCCAAGAGGGGAAAGGAAAAAGACTTTATTAGCAGCAGGGGCTGAGCTCAACCAGTCTCCAATTTGTAGAATTAATTAACAAATTTTGACTACTAAAAATAGGCCCCCAGTGCAGCTGAACTTCAAGTGAAAGATGAGGTTGCTGGTTTCTGCCCTGGTGCAGAGGGGACAGAGCTGATGGAAAAAAACAAACAAAACAAAACAGATTTTTTTTGGATCAGACAGCACAAAATACTTGAAAGAGTCTGGGCCCTCAAAGAAGGGAGGGGGCACATAGGACCTGGAGATACACAGAGCAACATACCAACTTAAGCTCTTGATTGGCAAACCTGAGGAACGGCGGTCCTGCCCTGAAACGGATTTTTATCTCTTCCCTATTTTGTAGCTGTGTTTCTATGGCTTGACTACTCTTTAGATACAACTGCAAGTCTTCCCAGGCTCCAGTTGCCCCAGGCATGGGCAGAATTAAGCTTGTCTGTGGTTTCTCTGGAACCTGTGCCTTTCCCAGGAGAGGGGTGAGGCCCAGCTCAGGTGGAATCCCTCCCTCGAGGAATCCAGACCCCAGGGTCTGGAAAATTGAAGTGATTAAAGCCAGCCTACAACCTCTCCTCTGTCTCAACCACACCCCAAGCAGGGAGAGTCTACTGAAGTTAAAGATAGCACATCACCTTATGCTGGTGGGACCTGCAGGCAGACAAGCACCACATACTGAGCAGGATAAGAAAAACAGAGCCCAGAGACTTCACAGAAAAGTCTTTTAACCTGCTGGGTCTCACCCTCAGGGAAAACTGATGCAGGTGACTCTTTCCTCTTGAAAGGAGGCCAGTTTGGTCTGGGAAAATCTGACTGGGGTCTATAATACCTAAGTAGACCCTCCTAAGGGAAAAAAAGGCACCATACAGGCAGGGCAAGAAGCAAGAAAGCAAGAACTGAAAGATTCTGATCTGTTAAACAAAAGCTAAGCTGGAGGTCAAGGATAAGCTGAACTGAATGTCAAAGGACAGACAGACAACAAAGTCACACACCAAGAAAATCCTAGGTAAAAAAAGTGAAAACAATTTCCAGAATGAACTAATCAAGGTAATTAAATGCCTAGACACCAGCAAAAAATAATGAATCATACTAGGAAAATTGAGGATACGGCTCAGTCAAAGGAGTTGAAGTGAGATACAGGAGTTGAAACAATTAATTCATAGAGTTAGAATAGACATGGAAAACCTCATAAAAAATCAAATCAATGAATCGAGGAAGGATATAAAGACAGGCAAGGAATGAACAAAAAGAAGAGATCAAAAGTCTGAGAAAACAAATGGGAATGAAAGACACAGTAGAAGAGCTGAAAAAATAATGGAAAACTACAACGTCAGATATCAAAAGGCAGAAGATAGGATTAGTGAACTGGAAGATGGGACATGTGAAATCCGACAAGAAAAAGAAAATATAGGGAAAAGAATGGAAAAATATGAGCAGGGACTCAGGGCATTGAATGACAACATGAAGTGCATGAATATATGTGTTGTGTGTATCCCAGAAGGAGAAGAGAAGGGAAAAGGAGGAGAAAAATAAATGGAGAAAATTATCACAGAAAAATTCCCAGCTCTTATGAAAGACTTAAAATTACAGATCCAAGAAGTGCAGCATACCCCAAACAGAATAGATCCAAATAGACATACTCCGAGATACTTACTTATCAGAATGTAACATGTCAAAGACAAAGAGAGACTCTTGAAAGCAGCAAGAGAAAAGCAATCCATCACATACAATGGAAGCTCAATAAGACTATGCGTAGATCTCTCAGCAGAAACCATGGAGGGAAGAAGACAGTGGGATGATATATTTAAGTTACTAAAAGAGAAAAACTGCCAACTAAGAATTCTATATCCAGCAAAATTATCCTTTAAAAATGAGGGAGAAATTAAAACATTTTCAGACAAAAAAAATCACTGAGAGAATTTGTGACCAAGAGACCAGCTCTGCAAGAAATACTAAAGGGAGTACTAGAGACAGATACAAAAAGACAAGAGAGGGAGGTGTGGAGAGTGTGTAGAAATGAAGACTATCAGTAAAGGTAAAAATAAAAAAAATTAGATATGACATATAAAATCCAAAACGCAAAATGGCAGAATAAATTACTGCCTTATATTAATAACACTACATGTTAATGGATTAAACTCCCCAATCAAAAGACATAGATTGGCAGAATGGATTAAAAAATGGGACCCATCTATATGCTGTCTTCAGGAGACACATTTTAGACCCAAGGATAAACATAGGTTGAAAGTGAAAGGTTGGGAAAAGATATTTCATGCAAGCAGCAATCAAAAAAGAGCAGAAGTAGCTGTACTAACATCCAACAATTTAGACTTCAAATATAAAACAATTAAAAAAAGACAAAGAATAGCACTATGTATTAATAAAAGGAATAATTCAATAAGAAGACATAGCAATCATAAATATTCATGCACTGGGCCAGAGCCCTCCAAAATACATGAGGCAAACACTGAAAAGAGAAATAGATGCATCTACCATAATAGTTGGAGACTTCAATTTTCCACTCTCATCAGTGAACAGAACATCTAGACAGAGGATTAATAAACAAACAGAGAATTTGAATAATACAATAAATGAACTAGACTTAACAGATAATTATAGAACCCACAATAACAGGCTACACCTTTTCTCAAGTGCTTATGGATCATTCTCAAGGATAGACCATATGCTGGGTCACAAAGCAAGTCTCAATAAATTTAAAAAGATTGAAATCATACAAAACACTTTCTCAGATCTTAAAGGAATGAAATTGGAAATCAATAATTGGGAGAGTGCCAGACAATTCACAACTATATGGAGGCTCAACAAAACACTCTTAAATAACCAGTGGGTCAAGGAAAAAATTATGAGAGAAATCAGTAAATATCTCGAGGCCAATGAAAATAAAAACACAACATATCAAAATTTGTGGGATGCAGCAAGGCAGTTCTAAGAGGGAAATTTATTGCCATAAATGCCTCTTTCAAAAAAAGAAGAAATGGCAAAAATTGAGGAATTAACTGTCCACTTGGAAGAACTAGAGAAAGAACAACAAACTAACCCCAAAGCAAGCAAAAGGAAATAAATAACGAAGATTAGAGCAGAAATAAATGAAAACAATTGAGAAAAGCAACAAAACCAGAAGTTGGTTCTATGAGAAAAATCAATAAGATTGATGGACCCTTAGTGAGGCTGAATAAAGAAGAAGAGAGAGGATGCAAATCAATAAAATCAGAAATGGAAGAGGAGAAATAACCACTGACCCCACAGAAATGAAAGAGATAATGAGAGAATACGATGAACAACTTTATGCTAATAAATTAGACAATATAGATGAAATGGACAACTTCCTAGAAAGGCATGAACAACCAACATTGATTCGAGAAGAAATAGACGACCTTAACAAACCAATCACAAGTAAAGAAGTTGAATTAGTCATTAAGAATCTCCCAAAACAAGCAGTGTAGACAACCAAAGCTATAGGCTGAGCCCCAAGTCTTGGGGGTTGTTCATATGAAACTTAACCCCACAAAGGATAGGTCAAGTCTACTTAAAATTTAGGCCTAAGAGTCACCCCCAAGAGAGCCTCTTTTGTTGCTCAGATGTGGCCTCTCTCCAGCCAACATGACGAGCAGTCTCACCACCCTCCCCCTCTCTGCGTGGGATATGACTCCCAGGGGTGTGAACCTTCCTGGCAACGTGGGACAGAGATCCTGGAATGAGCTGAGACTCAGCATCAAGGGACTGAGAAAAACCCTAGAATGAGCTGAGAATTAACATCAAGGGATTGAGAGAACTTTCTCGACCAAAGGGGGAAGAGTGAAATGAGACAAAGTGTCAATGGCTGAGAGATTCCAAACAGAGTTGAGAGGTTATCCTGGAGGTTATTCTTATGCATTAAGTAGATATCACCTTGTTGTTCAAGATGTAGCAAAGAGGCTGGAGGGAACTGCCTGAAAATGTAGAGCTGTGTTCCAGTACCCATGTTTCTTGATGATGATTAAAAGAAAAGAATCTCCCAAAGAAGAAAAGTCCAGGACATGTGAATTCTACTAAAAAATCTAGAAAGAATTGGTACCAATCCTGCTCAAACTCTTCCAAAAAATGGAAGAGGAGGGAAGGCTACTTAACTCATTCTATGGAGCCAACATCACCTTCATACCAAAGCCAGACAAAGATACTACAAGAAAAGAAAATTACAGACCAGTCTCTGTAATGAATATAGATGCAAAAATCTTCAACAAAATTCTTGCAAATAGAATCCAGCAGCGCATTAAAAGAATTATACACCATTACCAAGTAGGATTCATCCCAGGCATGCAAGGATGGTTTAACATACAAAAATCAACTAATGTAATACACCATATCAACAAATCAAAGCAGAAAAACCACATGATCATCTCGATTGTTGCAGAAAAGCATTTGACAAAATTCAACATCCTTTCTTGCTGAAAACATTTCAAAGGATAGGAATAGAAGGGAACTTCCTCAACATGATAAAGGGAATATATAAAAAACCCACAGCTCACATCATCCTCAATGGGGAAAAACAGAAACTTTCTCTCTATGATAAGGAATAAGACAAGGATGATCACTGTCACCACTGTTTTTCAAGGTTGTGTTGGAAGTTCTAGCCAGAGCAATTAGACAAGAAAAATAAATACAAGGCATCAAAATTGGAAAGGAAGAAGTAAAACTCTCACTATTTGCAGATGATATGTCAAAAACCCCAAAAAATCCACAGCAAAACTACTAGAGCTAATAAATGAAAACAACAAAGTGGCAGGTTACAAGGTCAACTCTCAAAAATCTGTAGTGTTTCTATACACTAATTATGAGCAATCTGAGGGGGAAATCAAGAAAAAATTCCATTTACAACTGCAACCAAAAGAATAAAATATTTAGGAATAAATTTAACTAAGGATACAAAAGACCTACACTAAGAAAACTACAAGAAATTGCTAAAAGAAATCACAGAAGACCTAAATAAATGGAAGGGCATACCATACTCATGGATTGGAAGACTAAATACAGTTAAGAGTCAATTCTACCTAAATTGATTTATAGATTCAATGCAATACCAATTAAAATCCAAAAAACTTACTTTTCAGAAATAGGAAAACCAATAACCAAATTTATCTGGAAAGGCAGGGTGCCCCGAATAGCTAAAAATACCCTGAGAAACAAAAAATGAAGTCGGAGATCTCACATTACCTGACTTTAAGGCACATTATGAAGCTACAATGGTCAAAACAGCATGGTACTCACATAAAGATAGACATATTGAGCAATGGAATTGAATAGAGTGTTCAGATATAGACCCTCTCATCTATGGACATTTGATCTTTGATAAGGCAGTCAAGCCAGCTCACCTGGGACAGAAAAATCTCTTCAATAAATGGTGCCTAGAGAACTGGATATCCACATGCAAAAGAATGAAAGAGGACCCATATCTCACACCCTATACAAAAATTAACTCAAAGTAGATCAAAGACCTAAACATTAGATCTAAGAGCATAAAACTTTTAGAAGAAAATGTAGGGAAATATCTTATAAATCTTGTAATACGAGGTGGCTTCCTAGATCTTACACCCAAAGCATGAGCATTAAAGAAAGAAATAGATAAATGGGAACTCATCAAAATTAAACAGTTTTGTGCATCAAAGAGCTCTGACAAGAAAGTAAGAAGACAGCCTACACTATGGAGACAATATTTGGAAATGATATATCAGATAAGGGTCTAGTATCCAGAATATATAAAGAGATTTTTCAACTCAACAACAGAAGGGCAAAAAACCCAATTACAAAATGAGCAAAATACATGAACAGACACTTCTCAGAAGAGGAAATATAAATGGCTAAAAGGCACCTGAAAGTTGAGGAAGATTCTCAACTTCCCTAGCTATGGGAAATGCAAATCAAAACCACAATGAGATATCATCTCACACCCACCAGAAGGCCCATTATCAATAAAACAGAAAACAACAAGTACTGGAGAGGATATGGGGAAAAAGGCACACTTATCCACTGTTGGTGGGAATGTCAAATGGCGCAACCACTGTGGAAGGCAGTTTGGCGGTTCCTCAGGAAGCTAAGTACAGACGTGCCATATGATCTGGCAAAACCATCGCTAGGTATCTATTCAGAGGACATGAGGGCAAGGACGCAAATGGACATTTTCACACCAATGTGTATAGCAGCATTATTTACAATTTCCAAGAGATAAAAACAGCCAATATGTCCATCAACAGATGAGTGGCTAAATAAGCTGTGATATATACATACAATGGAATATCACGTAGCTGTAAGACAGAATAAAGTCATGAAGCATGTCAGGTGGCAGAGAATTTGGAGAAATTGAGTTCTGATGTCGGAAGGAAGGCAGAATTTGAAAGTGATGAGCGTGGATATTAAGCTGAAGAGATTTCCAAATTAAATGTGGAAAGTGCAGCCTGGCTTTTTCTTGCAGCTTATAGTAAAATGTGAAAGGAAAGGAATAACTGAACTCCTGGACACAAAGAATCCAGAAATTGAAGGTTTCAAAAATTCTGAGCTTCTTGAAAGTGACTCTTCAAAGAAAATTAAATTAAAATTAAATCCTATGTGAGATTTAACCAAACAAGGAAGCCGTCAGTCACCTCAGGCCAAGTCAGGATTGGAAATACAGACAAAAAGGTTTTGTGTAAAGTCTTATTGTCCAATGGTTGGGACCCCTATGCAATATATGCTAAACTGACAATCACTTTGTGAAATCTGTATGACCAAAACCATTGCCAGCCTGTGATCTTGATTTGAGCAATACTTTAAATGAACTAAACCCAACAGACATAAATGTATAGAATACTTCACTCAAAAACCAGAATACCCATTTGTTCTAGTTTTCTAGCTGCTGGAATGCAACACACCAGAGACAGATTGGCTTTTAATAAAAGGGGATTTATTTAGTTAATGTATAGTTCTTCAGAGGAAAGGCAGCTAACTTTCAACTGAGGTCTTTCTTAGTGGGAAGGCACAAGGTGATCTCTGCTAGCCTTCTTTCCAGGCCTCTGGGTTCCAATATCTTTCCCCAGGGTGATTCCTTTCTGCATCTGCAAAGGCCTGGACCGAGCTGCAAATGCTGAGATGAAGTATGCTGAGCTGCTTGGGCTGTGCTATGTTGAGTGCTCTCATTTAAGCACCAGCCAATTAAATCAAACATCATTCATTGCAGCAGGCACATCTCTTAGCCTACTATAGATGTGATCAGCAACAGATGAGGTTCACATAACATTGGCTGCTGTCCACAGCAACAAACTAGGTACCTTCACTTGGACAAGTTGACAACCGAATCTAACTACCACACCATTCTTCTCAAGTGCATATGGATTATTCTCCAGGATAGATTATATTTTAAGTCACAAGCCAAATCTCAATAAATTAAAGAATATTGATATCATACAATGTATTTTCTCCAACTACAACAGAATGAAGCGAGAAATTGTAATAGAGAAATAAATGGAAAATTCACAAAAATGTGGAGATCAAACAACATACTCAAAGAACCAATGGGTTAAATAGGAAATCACAAGCAAAATCAGGAACTCTTGAGGTGGATGAAAGTTAAAATACAACATATGGAATGCAGCAAGGGCAGTGCTGAGAGGGAAATTTATAGCTCTAAATGCTTACATCAGAAAAGAAGAAAGACTTCAAATTAGCAACCTAACCTCAAAACTGGAAAAATTAGAAAAAAAGAGCAAATTAAATCCACAGAAATCAGAAGGAGGGAATCAACAAAGATTAGAGTGGAGATAAATGAAATAGAAATCAACAACAACAAAAAAAAACACAATAGAGTCAACAAAACAAAAAGTTGGTTATTTGAAAAAAATCAGTAAAATTGAAAAACCTTTAGCTAGACTAAAAAAGGAAAAAAGAGAGGTGTTACAAATAGCAAAAATCATAAATAAGGGTTACATTTCTACCAACCCCACTGAAATAAAAAGGACAGTAAGAGCATACTATAAACAACTGAATGCCAAATAAATTAGATAACCTAGATGAAATGTAAAAATTCTTAGTGAAACATACAAAATACATTACACTGACTCCAGAAGAAACAGATCTCAACAAACCAATTCCCAGTGAAGAGATTGAGTCAGTAATCAAAAAATTCCCCAAAAAAAGAAAACTCTAGGACCAGGTGCAAGCCTATTGTTCTAGTTTGCTAGCTGCCAGAATGCAAAATGCCAGAAACAGAATGGCTTTAAAAGGGGAATTTACTAAGTTGCTAGTTTACACTTCTAAGGCCAAGAAAATGTCCCAATGAAAACAAGTCTATAGAAATGTCCAATCAAAGGCATCCAGAGAAAGAGACCTTGGTTCAAGAAGGCCAATGAGGTTCAGGGTTTCTCTCCTGGCTGGAAGGGCACATGGCAAATATGGTGTTGTCTGATGGCTTTCTCGTGGCTCTACAAAAAGGACTCTCTCCAAAATGTTTCCTCTTTTAAAGGATTCCAGTAAGCAACTCCACCTTCAATGGGGGGAGACACATCTCCATGGAAATCATCTAATCAAAACTTACCACTCACCATTGGGTGGGTCACATCTCCATGGGAGCAATCAAAATGCTCCCACCCAGCAAAAGTGAATGAGGATTAAAGGACATGGCTATTCTAGGGTCCACCATAGATTCAAACTGGCACACCTATCAAATCTTTCAAAAAAGACTTAACACTAGTTTTGCTGAAACTCTTAGAAGAAATTGAAATGGAGTAAATATTTCCCAATTCATTCTAGAAAGCCAATATCACCCTCATAACAAGGCTAGATAAAGATACCAGAAGAAAAGAAAACTACAAACCAGTATCTTTTATGAATATAGATGCAAAAGTCCCCAACAAAATACTAGCAAAAAGAATCAAACAGTATATTAAAAGGATTAGGGGGATTCCGGGTCAAGATGGCGGCTTAACAATGTGCGCATTTTAGTTCGTCCTCCAGAACGAAATAACCAGAAACAGTACAGAACAGCTCCCAGAGCCACGATAGTGAGCAGACACACAGCATACTCCAGTCTGGACCAGCTGGACCAGCTGCGGGCACCCCCCAGAAACATGAGTTCCCAAAGCTGCGGCGGCCAGTGCCCCTCCCCAACAGGCTGCTTCCCAGAGGGGAAAGGAAAGGACTTTACCAGCAGCAGGGACTGGGCACAATCAAACGCCAATTGTAGAAGTAATGAACAAATTCTGACTACTAAAAATAGGCCCCCAGCTTAGGTGAACCTGATCAAAGCGGAGGTTGCTCATATTTGCCCAGGCGCCAAGGGGGCAGGACTGACAGAAAAAGGGGGAAAAAAAGAGAGGGAAACAGAGATTTTTGTGGCTGTGTATCTACAAAGGCTTGACTGCCTCTGGATACAGCGGCAGGACTTTTCAGGCTGCAACTGCCCCAGGCATAGGCAGAAGTGAGCTCTTTTGGGGGTTTATCTGGAACTTGAGCCTTCCCCAGGAGAGGGATGAAGCCCCACCCATGTGGAATCCCTCCATCAAGGAATTCAGACACCAGGGCTTGGTAATTTGAAGCCATTAAAACCAGCCTACATCCTCTCCTCTGTCTCCACCACGCCCTCAGCAGGGAGAGTCTGCCAAAGTTAAAGGTACTGCATCATCTTATGCTGGTGGGACCTGCAGTCAGACAAGCGCCACATACTGGTCAGGATAAGAAAAACAGAGTCCAGAGACTTCACAGGAAAGTCTTTCAACCTGCTGGGTCTCACCCTCAGGGAAAACCGATGCAGGTGACACTTTCCTCCTGATAGGAGGCCAGTTTGGGCTGGGAAAATCTGGCTGGGGTCTATAATATCTAAGTAGACCCTCCTAAGTGTGTATGGGGGGAAGGCACCACACAAGCAGGGCAAGAAACAAGAAAACAAGAACTGAAAAATTCTCCTCTGTTAAACAAAACTTAAGCTAAAGGTCCAGATAAAGCTGAACGGAATGTCAAAGAACAGATAGACAACAAATTCATCCAACAAGAAAACCCTAGGTAAAAGAAGTGAAATCAATCTCCAGAATAAACTAATTAAGGTAATTAAATGCCTAGACACCAGCAAAAAATAACAAATCACACCAGGAAAATTGAAGATATGGCCCAGTCAAAGGAACAAACCAACAATTCAAATGACATACAGGAGCTGAAACAATTAATTCAGAATGTATGAACAGACATGGAAAATCTCATCAAAAACAAAATCAATGAATTGAGGGAGGATATAAAGAAGGCAAGGAAAGAACAAAAAGAAGAAACTGAAAGTCTGAAAAAACAAATCACAGAACTTATGGGAATGAAAGGCACAGTACAAGAGATGAAAAAAACAATGGAAACCTACAATGGTAGATTTCGAGAGACAGAGGATAGGATTAGTGAACTGGAGGACGGAACATCTGAAATTCAACAAGAAACAGAAACTATAGGGAAAAAAATGGAAAAATATGAGCAGGAACTCAGGGAATTGAATGATAATATGAAGCACACAAACATACGTGTTGTGGGTGTCCCAGATGGAGAAGAGAAGGGAAAAGGAGGAGAAAAACTAATGGAGGAAATTATCACTGAAAATCTCCCAACTTTTATGAAAGACTTAAATTATAGATCCAAGAAGTGCAGCGTACCCCAAAGAGAATAGATCCAAATAGACATACTCCAAGATATTTAATAATCAGAATGTCAGAGGTCAAAGAGAAAGAGAGGATCTTGAAAGCAGCAAGAGAAAAGCAATCCATCACATACAAGGGAAGCCCAATAAGACTATGCGCAGATCTCTCAGCAGAAACCATGGAGGTGAGAAGACAGTGGGATGATACATTTAAATTATTAAAAGAGAAAACCTGCCAAACAAGAATCCTATATCTAGCAAAATTGTCCTTCAAAAATGAAGGAGAAATTAAAACACTTTCAGACAAAAAAATCACTGAGAGAATTTGTGACCAAGAGACCAGCTCTGCAAGAAATACTAAAGGGAACACTAGAGACAGATACGAAGACAGAAGAGAGAGGTGTGGAGAAGAGTGTAGAAAGGAAGACTATGAGTAAAGGTAAAAAGAAGGAAAATTAGATATGACATATAAAATCCAAAAGGCAAAATGGTAGAAGAAAACACTACCCATACAGTAACAGCACTAAATGTTAATGGATTGAACTCCCCAATCAAAAGACATAGACTGGCAGAATGGATTAAAAAACAGGATTCCTCTATATGCTGTCTACAGGAAACACATCTTAGACCCAAAGATAAACATAGGTTGAAAGTGAAAGGTTGGGAAAAAATATTTCATGCAAATAACAACCAGAAAAGAGCAGGAGTAGCTATACTAATATCCAACAAATTAGACTTCAAATGTAAAACAGTTAAAAGAGACAAAGAAGGACACTATGTACTAATAGAAACAATTCAGCATTAAGACATAACAATCATGAACATTTATGCACTGAACCAGAATGCTCCAAAATACATGAGGCGAACACTGCAAACACTGAAAAGGGAAATAGACACATCTACCATTATAGCTGGAGACTTCAATTCCACACACTCATCAATGGGAGAACATCTAGACAGAGGATCAACAAAGAAACAGAGAATTTAAATATTACAATAAGTGAGCTAGACTTAACAGACATTTATAGGACATTACACCCCACAATAGCAGGACACACCTTTTTCTCAAGTGCTCATGGATCATTCTCAAAGATAGACCATATGCTGGGTCACAAAGCAAGTCTCAACAAATTTAAAAGGATTGAAATCATACAAAACACTTTCTCAGATCATCAAGGAATGAAGTTGGAAATCAATAATAGGCAGAGTGCCAGAAAATTCACAAATATGTGGAGGTGCAACAACACACTCTTAACCAGTGGGTCAAGGAAGAAATTACAAAAGAAATCAGAAATATCCGAAGGCAAATGAAAATGAAAACACAACATATCAAAACTTATGGGATGCAGCAAAGGCAGTGCTAAGAAGGAAATTTATTGCCCTAAATGCCTATATCAAAAATGAAGAAAGGGCAAAAATTGAGGAATTAACTGTCCACTTGGAAGAACTAGAGAAAGAACAGCAAACTAACCCCAAAGCAAGCAAAAGGAAAGAAACAACAAAGATTAGAGCAGAAATAAATTAAACTGAGAACATGAAAACAATTGAGAAAATCAATAAAACCAGAAGCTGGTTCTATGAGAAAATCAGTAAGATTGATGGGCCCTTAGCAAGACTGACAAAAAGAAGAAGAGAGAGGATGCAAATAAATAAGATCAGAAATGGAAAAGGAGACATAACCACTGACCTCACAGAAATAAAGGGGATAATAACAGGATACTATGAACAACTTTATGCTAATAAATACAACAATGTAGATGAAATGGACAACTTCCCAGAAAGGCATGAACAACCAACATTGACTCGAGAAGAAATAGATGACATCAACAAACCAATCACAAGTAAAGAAATTGAATCAGTCATTAAAAAGCTTCCCAAAAAGAAACGTCCAGGACCAGCCGCTTCACATGTGAATTCTACCAAACATTCCAGAAAGAATTAGTACCAACTCTCCTCAAACTCTTCAAAAAAATCGAAGCGGAAGGAAAGCTACCTAATTCATTCTATGAAGCCAACATCACCCTCATACCAAAATCAGGCAAAGATATTACAAAAAAAGAAATCTACAGACCAATCTCTCTAATGAATATAGATGCAAAAATCCTAAACAAAATTCTAGCAAATCGAATCCAGCAACACATTAAAAGAAATATACATCATGACCAACTAGGATTCATCCCAGGTATGCAAGGATGGTTCAACATAAGAAAATCAATTAATGTAATACACCACATCAACAAATCAAAGCAGAAACATCACATGATCATCTCGATTGATGCAGAGAAGGCATTTGACAAAATTCAACATCCTTTCATGTTGAAAACATTTCAAAGGATAGGAATACAAGGGAACTTCCTTAAAATGATAAAGGGAATATATGAAAAACCCACAGCTAATATCATCCTCAATGGGGAAAAACTGAAAACTTTCCCCCTAAGATCAGGAACAAGACAAGGATGTCCACTATCACCACTGTTATTCAATACTGTGTTGGAAGTTCTAGAAGGAGAGATTAGACAAGAAAAAGAAATACAAGGCATCAAAATTGGAAAGGAAGAAGTAAAACTCACACTGTTTGCAGATGTTATGATATTATATGTCAAAAAAACCTAAAAATCCACAGCAAAACTAACAGAGCTAATAAATGAGTACAGCAAAGTGGCAGATTACAAGATCATCACTCAAAAATCTGTAGTATTTCTATACAGTAGTAATGAACAAATTGTGAAATATAACATATATAGAAAGAAGCAATACATTTCCAAGTACATTTTAACAAGTAGTTATAGAACAGATTTTAAAGCCTGGTATGGGTTAGGTTCCACGATTGTTCATTTTTTCTTCTACTTGCTCCAAACACTGGAGACCAACAGAAATATCAATATAATGATTCAGCAGTCATACTCACTTGTTAAATCCTCTCTTCTCTGTTATACTCCTCCTTCTCTTTAAATAACATATATACATAAAAGCAACAAATTTCAAAGTACATCACAACAATTAGTTGTCGAACAGATTTCAGAGTTACAATTCCACAGTTTTAAGTTCTTATTTCTAGGTGCTCTAAGGTACTGGAGGCTAAAAGAAACATCAGTGTAATGATTCAGCGTTTAACAAATGACTCATTTGTTTAACCTGACCTTCTCTGTATAACTCCACCATCACCTTTGATCTTTCTCCCACTCTTCAGGGGTATTTGGGCTATACCCATTTTAACATTTTCATGTTGGAAGGGGCTGTTGATAATATGGGACAGGGGATGGAACTAGTTGATGTTCTGGAAGGGCTGGCCCCCCTGCATTTCAGTACTTATCTGGTTTAGGGGCCAATCTGGGAATTACAGGTTTTGGAGAGTTACCCTAGTGCATGGAACTTTTGTAGAAACATATATAGCCCTAGGTATTCTCTCTCTCTCTCTTTTTTTTTTTTTGCTTTTTTAAATTTTAATATTTTTATCATAAAAAATTAATATACAATCATACGAACATTCTTAACAAACATTTCATACGTGGTGTATAATCAATGACTCACAATATCACATAGTTGTGTATTCATCCCCATTTTTTTTTAAACATTTGCATCACTCCAGCAAAGAAATAAAAAAGAAAAAACTCATACTTACCATACCCCTTGCCCTCCCTCTCATTGACCACTAGTATTCCAATCTACTCAATTTATTTTAACCTTTGTTCCCTTATTATTCATTTTTTATTCATATTTTTTACTCATCTGTCCATACCCTAGATAAAGTGAGTATGAGACACAAGGTTTTCACAATCACACAGTCACACCGTAAAAGCTGTATCATTATACAGTCATCTCCAAGAAACAAGTCTACTGAAACACAACTCTACAATTTCAGGCACTTGCCTCTAGCCTCTCCAACACACCATAAACTGAAAAGGGGATATCCATATAATGTGTTAAGAATAACCTCCAGAAGACAGACGATAAAGACTGAAATGGTATAATCTAGGAATGCCTAGAGTGTACAATGATAGTGCCTAAATGTATAAATTTAAAAATGTTTTGCACAAGGAAGAACAAAGGAATGTCAATACTGCAGGGCATGAAAACAGGTGGTATTTCATATTTTAAAACTTTAACTTATATGTGAGACTAAAGCAAAAAATGTTTATTTGGTGCAAAAATTTGTTTTAACTAGTGCATTTCCTAATATCTTATATGGACAGGTTAATTGAACACCATAAGTACATAGAACCTTGAATAGGGCATGAGATTTTGTAGGTCTGTCCAGAGTGATGCCCAAATAAATCCCAGAGTGATTTGAACAGTGAATAAAAAATTATTTGCAGAGTCCCCTTGGGGGAATGGCGAGAAAGGGGGAAAATTCAGCTTCCCCATTTGGAGAAGGCCTGATATTCTTGCAACCAGTGGGGACAACTAAAGCAACAGAAACATCAGTATAATGATTCAGCATTTAACAAATGACCCTCAATTCTGGGGTTTGTTCATATGGAACTTATTCCCACAAAGGATAGGCTAAGCCTACTTAAAATTAGGCCTAAGTGTCACCCCCCAGAGACCCTCTGTTTTTGCTCAGATGTGGCCTCTCTCTCTCATCCAACACGGCAAGCAAACTCACTGCCCTCCCTCTCTCTACATGGGACTCTCAGGAGTGTAAACCTTCCTGGCAACGTGGAACAGAAATCCTAGAATGAGTTGGGACTCAGCACCAAAGGATTGAGAAAACCATCTTGACCAAAAGGGGGAAGAGCGAAATGAGACAAAATAAAGTGTCAATGGCTGAGAGATTCCAAACAGAGTCGAGAGGTTATCTTGGAGGTTATTCTTACGCATTATACAGATACCCCCTTTTTAGTCTAAGGTGTATTAGAGAGGTTAGAGGGAAGTATTTGAAACTGTAGAGCTGTGCGCCAGTAGCCATGTTTCTTTTTTCTTTTTTATTAATTAAAAAAAATTTTTTTAAATACCAAAAAACAACAAATGCAAACATTCTTAACTTTTTATCATTGTGTTCTACATATATAATCAGTAATTCACAATATCATCACTCAGTTGCATATTCATCATCATGATCATTTCTTGGAACATTTGCATCTATTCAGAAAAAGAACTAAAAGGAAAACAGAAAAAAATTCATATGTATCATACCCCCACCCCTCCCCCTCACCGATCACCAGTATTTCAATCTAAATTTATTTTAACACTTGTTCTCCCTATTATTCATCTTTATTCCATATGTTTTACTCATCTGTTGATAAGGTAGATAAAAGGAGCATCAGACAGAAGGTTTTCACAATCACACAGTCACACTGTGAAAGCTATGTCATTATACAATCACCTTCAAGAAACATGGCTACTGGAACACAGCTCTACATTTTCAGGCAGTTCTCTCCAGCCTCCCCACTACATCTTGATTAACAAGCTGATACCTATTTAATGCGCAAGAATAACCTCCAGGAGAACCTCTCGACTGTTTGGAATCTCTCAGCCATTGACACTTTATTTTGTCTCATTTCACTCTTCCCCCTTTTGGTCGAGGTTTCTCAATCCCTTGATGCTGAGTCTCAGCTCATTCCAGGATTTCTGTCCCACGTTGCCAGGAAGGTCCACACCCCTGGGAGTCATGTCCCATGTAGACAGGGGGAGGGTGGTGAGTTTGCTTGTTGTGTTGGCTGGAGAGAGGGGCCACATCTGAGCAACAAAAGAGGCTCTCTTGGGGGTGACTCTTAGGCCTAAATTTTAAGTAGACTTGACCTATCCTTTGTGGGGTTAAGTTTCATATGAACAAACCCCAAGACTGGGGACTCAGCCTATAGCTTTGGTTGTCCACACTGCTTGTGAGAATATCAATAATTCAACTTGGGGAAGTTGAATTTTTCCCCTTTCTCACCATTCCCCGAAGGGGGCTTTGCAAATATTTTTTTGTTCACTGTTCAAATCACTCTGGACAAACCAACAAAATCTCATGTGGTCAAGGTTCCATGTACTTATGGTGTTCAATTAAGCTGTCTACATAAGTTGTATTAGGAAATAGTAGCCATGTTTCTTGAAGATGATTGTATAATGATATAGCTTTTGCCCCACCAGAGCATAGTGAGAAAGGGGCTTGGGGTAGAGGGGGTCAAAGCAGCCCCATGGGGCAGGCGGCAAGCTTCTGGAATTGCTGAGGACCCACACCCATTTTCTGGCTGCCCACACTTCCACATCTGGCCCGAGAAGCCAGGAGAGAGGGACGGAGGGACAGAGGGAGGAGGCCGTAAAGAACCATGTCCCATGTCCCCAAGTCAGGCGGGGACCTGAGCGGATGTCAGTCAGAGGTACCGGTGTCCTTCAGTCCAGGTATTCTCACCTGCAGCCTCATCAGAGTCCACACCTGGCTTGAGGAAGGCGAAGACCCTCTGCCTTTGGTCATTCCACCTTGTGGGCCCACTCTCGGGAACGACCACATACCTGAGAAGGCAGGCTGTGGGTACTGCCATGCCTTCAGTGGCTCTTTTCTGGGGCGGGGGACAGTGCGCCCGCTTTGTGGGTTAGGCCTTGTCTTCCACGCTGGGGGTGGCCATCCGGGATGGCTGGGTGCCTTATAGCCTGCCTCAGCTGCTGGCTACCCTTCTGGGTCTCCTTTAGCCCCTCAGGCCGAGGCCCAGAGGCCCCTGTGCAGTGACACAGGCCTCATCAGTTGTCATTGCCTGCTGTCCAGCTGGAGGTGCTGGGAACACTGCCGCGGTGGGCCCAGGGTAGTGGGCTGTCCAGCCTCCTCAGGGCCTGCCCAGAGCTCAGCCCTGGGACGACATGAGCAGGAAGGGCGGGGGCACTCTCAAGGGCACCTCTCTTCAGCCTCTCCCCCTTTTGATCTTGTTGTTTTGATCCAGACCTGCTTCCTCCAGGCTTGGACAGGAAGGCCTGCGTGACTTCAAAGGGCAGTGGCTTCCCCTTACCGCCCTCTCCCTCTGCCTCCAGAGCCCCCACTGGCCCAACCCCAGCACCCTACCTGGGAGCTCCATGCAAGCCAAGCCAAGGACAGGGGTTTCCTCTGGCCCAGAGGGTATCCGAGACCACAACTGTGGTGAGGGGCTGGCCCCGGGGGCGGAGATGGGGAGGTGGAGGTAGGGGGTTCCACCTTCCTCTCTCTCACTCTGGCTACATCCTGGGGCTCCACAGTGGGGGGATCTTGTCAGTGGATGGGGTCCCCATACCAGGTGCACTGCACTGGATCAGAACTGGGTGGAAGGCTCTGCCCCCATGAACCCTTTCTTCCCACCTCAGCAAAGAGGGGGAAGCAGCAACCCAGGCCTCCTGTCCCCCCTGTCCCCAGCCTGGCCCAGCTGCCCCTTCCCGCCTGGAGGCTCCAAATCCTCAAGTGGGAGCTGAAGCCCCACCCAGCCTAGACCAGGCCCGTCCCAAGCAAAGGTCTTGCTGTTGTTCCCAGGGCTTGGGCTGCTGGGGCCAGAGGGCCATTGGCCAGCAGCCTGGGAGAAGGCAGCTGCGGACAGATCTGCCAGAGAAAAGGCTTTAGGATATCTGGGGGGTCAAAGGCAGAAGGAAAGGCTGCTGTTTTCGAGTCAGGGCCTGCTCTAGGGCAGAAGGGCTGGGGCTGAGCTGGCATCTCCCCGGTGTGTCTTCAGGTCTCCTCACTGAGTTCCTCCTTGGCCCGGACCTTGCACAGACCATTGGCCAAAACCATCTGGCAGGTTCTTGCAGCACAGCCACCCCAGGTCACAGGCATGGTGTCTGGGCCTCGGCCTGTCACTGCCCAGCCCTCCACTTCACTCAGGGAAGTTTGCAGTGGGGGGTCTAAGAAGTGATGAATGCCAGGAGGCTGAGCCAGGGTCCCTGCTCACCAACCAGGCTGCCACTCCAGCTCCAGTGAAGGGGGAATTAATCAGGACAGGGTAAGGTACTCACAGGATTAACCACTCTTCCTCAAGGACTAAAACTCTTTTTTATTGTGCAATTCCACAGAAATTCCCAGGCCAAGAGACGTTATGCCTCCAGCCCCAGCGTGGCCCGACTCTGCGCCTGTTCTTTGGTCCCCACCCTGGCCTAGAGTGCCAGGGTCTCCTGTGGAGTGTAAAGGTGTCTGGAGTATACAGGTATCTGTGACTGGGGCCCAGGCAATCAGGCACCTGGAAGCCCTGAGATAAAGAGGTGGGGTGGGGTGGGGCAGAGACCCCATCTGCCCAGGCTCAGGAGCCACACAAGTCCACGCAGTCCTCCCCACTGTGGAACACACGGGAGATGCTGGTAGGTGGAAACATGGCGACAGCACCCAGCAGGGAGCCCACCTGGATGGCTACGCCCGCGGCTAGCAATGCCGGCCGGCCTCCACCATGCAGCAGGGAGCTGGCCGCCACCTTCACGTAAGAGAAGACGCCCAGGCACAGCACCCACGACAGCACCTGGGGTGGCCACGGTAGCAGGATCAGCAGTGGTGCCCCCGCCCCCTGATACATCCTCCCTCTGCTGCCACCCGCCTCCCTCAGTGTCTCTATCATACTCACCACAAGGACCACACCTGCAGAGGTGCCAACCAGGGGTGGACAGGGGCTTAGCACGGCCAGTGTCATCAGGTAGGCTCCAAAGAGCATGCCCAGCAGAGAGAGGACACCCAGGCCTGTCAGGGTCCTGTGGGAGTGAGCAGAGATTCAGGGTGACTGTGTCAGGGCCCCACCCAACCCAGACCCCACACACGGAGTGGCTGGTACCCCTGCGCACCTACACAGCACACCCATGGCCAGGAAGCAGGCGAGGGGATTGGCGGCGCTGCCCAGCACCACGGCCAGATGGTAGGCCTGGCGCCCATAGGGCAGGCACGAAAAGCTCTGCACAGCAGGCAGCACACCGTTGGTCAGTGCATTGGTGATGGCCAGCAGGCCCAGCAGGCAGGCACCCCAGGTTGAGAGCAGCCGGGGGGGCTCAGGGTCTGGGGTGGGGGTGGTGTCCACCACCTCACACGGCAGCTCCTGCAGTGGGGTGGCCTCTTCCTCCTCCTCCTCCCCCTCAGGCCCAGCTCCTGGGGCCTCCACCCGCAGAGCATGCTGTAGGCCCCCCACGGGTCGAGGGGAAGGGGAAGGCAGTGAAGGTGACAGCAGTAGAAGACCCTGGAAGGCGGCAGCTGAAGTGACCAGTAGGGCGGTCAGTGCCCAGAAGAAGGAGCTGGCGGAAAAGCGTTCTGGGAAGTAGTGGGGGGTCCCAGGAGTGCCGTTCGTGGGGACTGGAGGGCACTCGAGGCGACCCACACCCTGCACAAGGGCCAGCACACAGGGCAGCAGGGCACTGAGGCCCTGACCCAGAAAGAAGGAGCGTAAGAAGATGGGTGGCAGGTGGCTCAAGAAGGGCAGGAAAGTGACGTTGGAGGCACAGCAGGCCAGAGCCAGCACCAAGGCCAGCGTGAGGAAGGGCACGGAGTGGGGTTGCCCACCCACGAGGACCACATGGTGCCAGAGAGGGGCCAGCAGGGCTGTGCCTGCCACGTTCAGTGTCTGCACTGCCCAGATGGGGGCCCGCTCGCCCTTGTCTGGGGCCACTCGCCCCCACAGGGTCACTACCAGCAGCCCCAGGTTTCCCAGCGCCACCAGCACAGACAGGTATGAAGGAAGGCTCCAACCTGCAGGGAAGGGAGGATCCCTTCAGGGGGTGTCGTGGGGGTGGAGGGCAGCCGTCCCCCCAGCCCTCCTGCCCCAGCTGCGCAGAGGCGCCCCCTCACCCTCCGGAAGGTCTTTCACCAACACGGGCAGTTCCACCCAGATGCCGTTGACGGCAGCCCAGGAACCCATGCCGAACAGGGCCACCAGCAGGTGGGTCAGCACGAGGCGGCCCACCGGGGACACTGCCATTTGGTCCCAGCCTGAGCCCTCCGGTGGGGGCAGAAGTCTCGGTCAACTCGTCTTTCCCCACCCAAGTGCAAAGAAGACCCTTGGGCTCTCCTGGGGACTGGAAACGTCTTCTAGCTTAAAAGAAAGAGACAATCATGTGACATCACAAGCTCATACTACCAAGACCAGGCCAAATGGAGGACGCCCGGGGTGGGAAGGGGAGTGGCTGAAACTTACCAAATAGCGCGGCCAGCAGTTGCAGGATGCCGAACCTCAGGCACCACGGCCCAGGGGCAGATGGCGAAGAGGGGGCGGGCCTCCTGAAAGCGGAGGATAGGAGCGTGAGCTGCCAAAGCCGCCGCCAGCCTCAACCTAAATCAGACACGGGGACGAGGACGCCGAGACCCGAGTAGTTCTCAGACGCCCAACACATATCCAGGGCTTGTGCGCCCACCTCGGAGCCCCGGGTTTCAGCGACAACCGCGACGGGAAGGAGCCGAGTCGCGATGCGAGGAGCGGAGTGGAGGGGGCGGGTTCGGCCAGGAGAGGTCACCGGCGTCAGGTGCGCGACAGGAGAGCCACCAGGGCAGGTAAGTCGGGGCTCCACGCCCCCCAGCCCAGGACCCCGCGCGCTCCCCCACCCCGCGGCGGCCTCCCAGCCACGCGGCTACGACGCCGCGGCTCGGCCCGGAGACGCGGCCCCAAGCAACAGCCAGCCGGAGTACACACTCCGCGGGGAAGCAGCGGAACAGACCGCGCGCGGGCTGGAAGGCCGCCCGGAGCCCAACCCACGCGCCGGAAGTCCCGCCCCGGAAGCCGGCCTCCCGGGGGGAGGGGCGAGGCCGGTCACGCCCACGCCGCAGCCCCGCCCCCGGTTCCCGCGCTCCCACCGGAGGCGGCCATGGCTCCCCCGGCGGCCCGGCGGGCGCGGCGGAGGCCGCGGGGCGCGCTGGCGGCCGGGGCCCGGGCGGAGGACTGGTGGTGGGAGCGGCTGGCGCCGAGCGGCTCCGGATGCCACCTGCTGCAGGCAGACAGCATGCTGTTGGTGCTGCCCGGGCCCGGCCCCGCGCGCGTACACAAGCGCGCTGCCGCCGCCAAACCTGAGGCCGGGTCCGGGTCCCAGCCCGAACTCCGACCCGGGCCGGACCCGGGCTGGGGCGACCGCATCCCCCTGGAAGTCCTGGTGCAGATTTTCGGGCTGGTGGTGGCGGCCGATGGTCCCATGCCCTTCCTCGGCAGGTACCACTCCCCCCCCAGGGCCCTGGGCCTTCGAGTGCAGCGGCATGCACCGCAGTGGCTTCACCGCGACGGCTCGGGCACCGTTGTCCAACCAGACGCGCAGTTGGACGAGGGGGCCGAGGGCGAAAGCGCCTGAGCACGCTCTCTCCCGCTCCGGCATCCAGCCGCGAGGCGCAGTTGCCCAGCTGGTCTAGTTGGAGTTTCAGGCCACAGGTTCTGAGTGGGTTGTGCAACCCGCTGTGGAGGCAGGTCCCTCCTCTTAGGAAACGTCACAGCGGCAGCCGTTGGGGGTGGGGCGGGGTGGCCATCGTTCTTGAAAGACCCGGCCCCTCAGCCGAGCTGTTCTCCCAGGGCTGCCCGCGTGTGCCGCCGCTGGCACGAGGCCGCGTCTCAGCCCGTGCTCTGGCACACTGTGACCCTGTCGCCCCCGCTGGGTGGCCGTCCTGCCAAGAGCGGAGCCAAGGCCGAGAAGAAGCTCCTTGCTTCCTTGGAGTGGCTTATGCCCAACCGGTGAGGGTTCCCTTTTCCCCTTAGTCCCTCAGTCCACCTGTGTGGTTTGTGGGAAGCCCCAAGGCCTCTCCCTGTCTCCCCAAACCGCATTTGGGTTGGGGGACACTGAAGGAAGGAGCTGCCTGGGAAGCCCTGGCAGCTCTGCCTCTGCTGTTGGCCCAGGTTCTCCCAGCTCCAGAGAATGACCCTCATCCACTGGAAGTCCCAGGTACACCCCGTGTTGAAGGTGAGAGCTTGAGGCTGCCGGGCATGCCAGCCATAGCACTCTGGGGTTTCCCAGTACTTCCAGGGAGCGGGTCAGGCACCCCCTGGGCGGCTACCCCTGGAGACGCTGCCTGGCTCTTTTTCATATCATCTCTTCCAGCAGTTTCTTCTTCCAGTGGAGCAGGCAGCCCAGCAGGGTGGTGTCAGAGGTCGGGGGGTGGGTACCAGGTAGCCTTATCATGGACAGAAAGGTCATAGCTGGGGAATGTCCATTGTAGACCTTGGCCTCCCCTCCCCAACCCTGGTGGCACTCTGCTTCCCACAGCTGGTAAGCGAGTCCTGTCCTCGACTCACCTTCCTCAAGCTTTCCGACTGCCACGGTGTGACTGCTGACACCCTTGTCATGGTGGCCCAAGCCTGCCCCCAGCTCCACAGCTTGGACCTCCAGCACTCCACGGTGAGCCCTTTGTCTCGTGTTTTCTGGGGCCAGGGGCCCCAGAAGAGCCGTGCTGAGGTGACAGCATTCCTGTGCTGGGTCCCCAGGTGGAGTCTGCAGCTGTGGTGAGCTTCCTCGAGGAGGCGGGCCCCCGAATGCGCAAGCTGTGGCTGACCTACAGCTCTCAGACTACAGGCATCCTGGGTGCACTGCTGGTAGGCTGGTGCTGGCCTGAGAGGAGCCTGTGCTGAGCCTGAGCCTGAGTCTGAGCCGGCTAGCTGCCAACCCCTTTGCTCTCCTGCCCCTGCAGGGCAGCTGCTGCCCCCAGCTCCAGGTCCTGGAGGTTGGCACCGGCCTCAGCCCCAACACCACTCCCCTCCAGCTGCCTGTTGAGGCCCTGCAGAAAGGCTGCCCCCAGCTGCAGGTACCTGGCGCCCCGCCTCCCCCACTTGCCCCACCCTGCTTCCCCGTTGCAGCCTGGGCCTCGCCCCTAGGTGCTGCGGCTGCTGAACCTGATGTGGCTACCCAAGCCTTCTGGGCGCGGAGCCCCCGGCCCAGGCTTCCCTAGCCTCGAGGAGCTCTGCCTCGCCAGCTCCACCAGCAACTTCGTGAGCAACGAGGTGCTGGGCCGCCTGCTACATGGCTCTCCTAGCCTGCGCCTGCTGGATCTCCGTGGCTGTGCTCGTGTCACGCCCGCTGGCCTCTGCAATCTGCCCTGTCAGGGTCAGCTGTCCCTGGTTGGGCGAGTGGGGTGCGGGGACCCTTGCCCACCTGACAGCTCATGCCCACCTTCCCACCTTCAGAGCTTGAGCAGCTGCACCTGGGCCTGTATGGCATGTCGGACCGGCTGACTCTGGCCAAGGAGGGCAGCCCTCTGTTGACCCAGAAGTGGCACCGGACCCTGTGGGAACTAGACTTGAGTGGCCAGGGCTTCAGTGAGAAGGACTTGGAGCAGGCCCTTGCTGCCTTCTCAGGTGCCCCAGGGGGCTCACACCCTGCTCTCCGCTCCCTCAACCTCAGGGGCACCCAAGTCACAGTGAGCACAGTCAGGTCAGCACCCCCAGCCCCAGTCCCTTGGAACCAGTATGGTTTGCCACCCACCCTGTCCACCTGGGGCCCTAAAGTGGTGTCCTGCCTGGTTCACTCTCCCTGGGGTCCACAAGGGGAGTGCATACTGGCCAAACCCCTGTTTGGAGCCAGCCCTCACCTGGTGCTCACAAGCTCCAGGGTCTCCAAGGGTACTGGTCTTGAGCCTTGAGGGCTCACATGGGTGACAGAGAGGGTTCTAGAGTTTGGCCCAGCCCTTCTGGGACCTGGGTCTGCAGGGCACAGCTGCTCGGTTCCCATGGGCCTGCTTTGCCCCCACAGCTCAGTAATCAGCAGCTGCCCAGGCCTGGTGTACCTCAACCTGGAGTCCTGCCGCCGCCTCCCCCGGGGCCTGAAGCGGGTCTACCGGGGCCAGGAGGGAGTCCAGTGGTGCCTGGAGCAGCTACTCACCAGTGTCCCCTCCCCCAGCTAGCTGGCTGCAGCCCCCAGCCCCCTCTGCCAGACCCACCTTATACCTTGGCCCGGTTTTGGACGTTTGATATTTTGTTACAATAAAACGTTTTGAGGCACTCTGAGGTCTTCAGGGTAGGGGGAGGTATGGAGATGTAGGAGGGAACCACTAGGAGGCCCAGCCTGCTCAGGCCTGGAGCAGCTCACTGTTGGGCTCCTTCCTTGGACCTCGTGGGTGTGACCCTCTGGGACCCCCAAGCTTTTCCTGACAGTCTGGGGCTCTGGCCTTGGTTGGAGGTGGCTATGGTGTGGCCTAGAGGCCACGTCCTGCCACCCACCCTACAAATGAGGGCACTGAGCCAGGCTTCACCAGAGCCTCCCATGGGGTGGGAACCAGTCGAATAGTGCACACCCACCGCCGGGCCTGAGCCGGGGCTCCCCGAAGAAGGCGGGCAACAGAGCAGCTCCTTCTAGAACCCGCGACTCGGGACTTCTAGAACTCGCGCGCGGCCCAGACTGGACCGCCACCTGGCCTCCTCCCCAGTCTGTTGTCTGAGTGCTCCTACCCGCAGCCCTGGAGGCTCCCGGCTCCCAGGTACCAGGGCGGCTGCGGGCAGTGGGCGGCGGCGGCGGCGGGTGGACGGCCCCGCTGACAGCCTGCGCCCCACACAGGACGTCAAGGGCCGGGTCAGCAACCTGCCCAGCACTTCCAGGGGCAACCGCTTCCAGCTTTGGGCCCTGGGATGCTTCTGCACCGAGCGCCACCTGGCGGAGCGCCTCAAGAACAACAACTTCTACCCATTCACGCAGCAGCAACCGAATGGTGCGCGCGCGGCGCGGGGAGGGGCGGGCCCCGGGCTGGGCCGGGGGCGGGCAAGACGGGAGCCTGGCCGGAAGGCTGGGGGGGTGACTCCAGCTCTGGAGTGGGCGGGTCCGCCGGTGCCCTGCGGGTGCTGAGACCCCAGGCAGAGCGCGGCCCCGCGAGGGCAGCTGGGGGCGTCGGGGCGGGGCCGGCCTCCTCACGCGCCGCCTGCAGTCTTCGTGCTCGAGTACTACCTGGACACACTGTGGAAGGGAACGCTGCTCTTCGTCGTCTGCCTAGTCCTCGTCAGCTTCGGCCTCGTGAGCAAGGTTTGCGATCCCCGGGCCCGACCCGCACCGCCTTCCCACCCCAAGGTCCTCCGGGGCCGAGCTGGCCCGGGTCTCCCGAACGCCGGGGCGCCAGCGAGCCCGTCCCGCGCGGCCCCGCCCCGCGCCCTCGGCGGCCGCTCTCATGGTCTCCCCGCCGCAGGTGCGGAAGCAGGAGACATGGGCCTTCCCCGCGTGCGGCGTGGTCGTGGGCCTGTGGCTCATGATCTCGTCGCTGCCACGGCGCCGCCTGGTGCTGAACCACACGCGCGGCGTGTACCACTTCTCCATCCAGGGCCGCACGGTGTGCCAGGGCCCCATGCACCTGGTCTACGTGCGCCTGGCGCTCAGCTCCGACGGTGAGGCCCGGGCGCGGGACGGGCAAGCGGGCTCGCCACACTGCGCCTGGCCCCGAGCCTGAGCCCCCTCGCCCGCTTCCTCAGCCTACGGAAGATGCTTCTTCCAGCTTGTCCTATGCGGCCACAAGCTGGAGCCGCTGGTGTTGGTGCAGCTGTCAGAGCGCTACGAGGTGGGTTCCGACCCGAGGACTCGGGGACGCGCCCTTTGGGAATGTCGCCTCCCTTTCCTCGGGACAAAATGTCACTTGACACGTTTAGGGTCTTAGGACGGGCCATTCAGCAGGCAGGCGGTGAATAAACGCGGCCCCGCGCCTCTGCGCTGGGAACCAGCAGAGAGGAGCGCCAGGGTCGAGGCCAGCTGCGGGCCGGGCTGGGGGCTGCAGCCCGGCAAAGGAGGGGACACCTAGGGGGCGCGGCTGCGGCCTCTCCCAGCTGGGCAAGAGCTGACCCGCGCCTGCTCCCGCAGCAAATGGAATTCCTGGGCCGCCACATCGCTCGGAAACTCAACATTAACTATTTCGACTACCAGGCCATGTCCTACAGGCACGTGGTCCGCCACTGGCCGCTGGGGACCGCCTTCAGCCCAGGCATCGTTCAGCGCAAGGATCACACCTACAGCAAGCCTTCCCACTCTCTGACCGAACTGGATGTGTGACACCTCTCTCGCACCCATCCATTCCCAGACCGCCATTCTCCCTCTCCTCACCCGGTCCCCTGGCCCATGGGCTCTCTCATTCCCACCCTGGGGCAGATGCATGCTAGACCCACCCACTGGCCTTCCTTCCAATAAAGCTGCCTCTTCCCTCAGGACCCTGGTCTGGGCAGAAGAAGGGCTGCCCTGGTGCGGCCTCTCCAGCCAGCTGGAGCAAACCCTAAGTGTGGCTCCAGGACCCGCTCCAGCACTTCCTGCCAGCCCTGGCCTCTCCTGTGCTCCCCCTGTGGTTGGAAATCCCGGGTGCAGAAATGGAATTGGTCTAGTCTCTGGTTCCTGGTCTAATCAGCAGAGCCACAGGACAAACCCTGGGCTTGGGGGTGCATCGTAGGCTAGACACATCTCAAAAGGTCTGCTGCCGAAGTCCTAGGGAGTGGGCTCTTGAGAGTGGAGGCCATGGCTGAAGGCCTGCTGGGGTGGGTGGGCTCAGGGTATTCTAAGAGCTTGTTCCCATGCTTGCTTGGTCCAGGGGAGCTCCTGGGACAGTAGCTGAGGCCTGGGTGCTGGCCCCTGCTGGGGGGTTCCTGGAAGGGGCTGTGCCTGGGCACTGCTAGCCTGGCTTTCCTGTCCTCAAAGCCATGCCTGTGAGCCAGGTCGAAATATGTCAGCTCAGCTTCTGGAGGCAGACTGGCTACAATGTTTGTGGAGCCCTGTGCAAAGTGAAAATGCAGAGCTCCTTATTCAGAAATTACTGAGAAACTCAAGACAGTGACTGCAGGGTGTGCCGTCAAGCCTATGGTCCTCCTGAGTGTGAGGCCCTCCTCAGCCCAGGGCCCTGCGTGGCTGCCCAGGTCACGCACCCAGGAAGCCGGCCCCCACAACTCCCAGCTGGATACTGCCTAAACCCACCTGTCTCCACAAGATCCAGGGTTGGGAGCATCCATTCCTCATGGCACAAGTGCAGGGACCCCTTTTCCCTCCAGAAGATAGGGCCCACATCAGCAGGCTTGAGGCATAGGGACAGGTTGGAATGCAGGGTGCAGTGGGAGGAAGGTGAGGAGTGGGGGTGGGGGGGGTGGGACACAGGACAGGCCGAGCTGGATCTGGGGGCATTTAGCACCACTCAGGACTCCTGCACTGACAGCCTAAGGGAAGACAGGAAGAGCTAACCTGTCATTCCAAGATGGGGGTGGGGGTGGGCATGGGCCGGGGTCCCTCCAGCTGGGGAGGTCAGGGAAGGCTTTTCCGAGGCCAGGAAACCTAAGCTGATGCAAGGAGACTGCAGACAGGGTGCGGCACTGGGGCAGGGACAGAGGGAAGTGCATGCAAAGGGACAGAAGGATCCGGACTGCTTGAGGAAACACAAGAGGCTGGGCTGTCAGGGTGGAGAGAATGGGGAGAAAGAGGCACTGGACAAAGGCAACTGGGAGGAGCGTTTCCTCTAGTTGCAGTGGGAAAACCCTGGAGAGTTGTGTCAATGTGTAATAATAATCTAAGCCACAATGCAGCACAGGCATTGATTTGGGGTCTTGGAATTACCATTTGGGGAGCACCATTTCAGGTAGTACCCCAAATCGTGTCCCATCTTGGCACTTCCAGACACGGGTTCTTAAAGGAAAAGATTGCATACGTTGTTTGTGGCTGGTGGATATTTGGGGTGCTCCAGATGTCCTTCAGACTACTTTATCTTGTGGTTTGTTTTATGGTGTTGTTGGGGTTTTGAGGAACGTTGTTGCTTAAAGCTCTGTCTACTTTGGCAGTTTGTGATCTCTGGCTGAGACCTGCCTAAGAGTTACCTCCAGAGTGACCTCCTGTCTCTGCTTTAAATCTTGTGGCCATAAGTGACTTTGTTTTATTTATTTTTACATTTCCCCCTTTTGATCAAAATTTTTCCCTGAAAGCATCACTGACCAACATTTTTGGTTTTAATCCCTCCGTGCCAGGGAAGCTTCTCCCTGGGAGTCTTGTCCCAGGTAGGGGGAAGGCAGGGAGTTCAGTTGCAGAGTTTGGCTTGGAGAGGGGCCACAAGGCGGGGTGCAGGGGGTGACTCTTAGGTATTAATTGTAATTAGGCTTAGTTTCGTCATTACAGAAATAAATTTCATAAGAGCAAGTTTCCAGATCGAGGGCTTGGCGTATTAGCATGGCTTGAGAGGTGGCTGCAGTTGTTACTCTGAAGATGAGACTATGAATAAGAGACACTGCAGTGAATATGAAATAAAATAAAAGAGGATTAGCAAGCTTTGAAATATCCTCAGTCCATTCTCCCTAGGGTCTAAGATGTGGCCAACTACATAAGTCTCAAGCTTTAGGGTCCCCTAGTTCATATAATATTTGAATTTTCTCTTTGATGCCTTTAATGTTTGTCCAGATTTGATGCTTAGGAGTGCAGCCAAAAACTGGGGCCACCGTGGCCCACCCAGGCCATGTTCTTTTAATGCATTTCTTGTGGGTGCAGACCTGTTGTGGGCGGGACCTTTTAATTGGGTTATTTCAAATGAAATGTGACCCACCCCATTCAACGTGGCTCCTAACCCTTTTACTGGAGTCCTTTATGAAAGGATAAAAGATGGAAAGAGAGAAGCTAGGAAAAACACCTAGAGAACTTTAGAGAAAAAGCAACAGAGAAGCCAGAAGCTGAAGCAGCAAAACCCAGGAGAGAAGGACCAGGAAACGCTGCCATGTGCCATGTGCCTTGCTGCCAGACAGAGGATCCCAAGCTCACCGGTAACTGGTCTTCAGATGCCATTGCCCTGTTGATGCCTTAATTTTGAATTTTTCACCAACTAGGAACTGTGCATTTGTAAGCTAATAAATGCCTGTTCTAGTTTGCTAGCTGCTGGAATGCAACACACCAGACAGACTGGCTTTCAATTAAAGGGGATTTATTTAGTTCATGCATAGTTCTTCAGAGGATAGGCAGCTAACTTTGAACTGAGGTTCTTTCTTACATGGGAAGGCACAGGGTGATCTCTGCTGGCCTTCTCTCCAGGCCTCTGGGTTCCAACAACTTTCCCCGGGGTGATTCCTTCCAGTATCTCCAAAGGCCTGGGCTGAGCTGCGAGTGCTGAGATGAGGTATGCTGAGCTGCTTGGGCTGTGCTACATTGAGCTCTCTCATTTAAGCACCAACCAATTAAATCAAACATCATTCATTGCAGCAAGCATGCCTCCTAGCCAACTGCAGATGTAATGAGCAACAGGTGAGGTTCATGTACCATTGGCTCATGTCCACAGCAACAGAACTAGGTGCCCTCACCTGGCCAAGCCGAATCTAACTAACTACCTGTGGAATCTAACTACCACAATGCCCATTGTAAAAGCCAACCCATTTCTGGTATATTGCATTTTGTCAGCAAACCATAACAGAGTATGTTTTAGTTTAAGACTGTAGGCTTTTGGCCATGGTAGATTGAGGGATTCCATGAATTTAGCTAACTGAGCTGTAACTATACCATTTGTTCTTTCTGTTGAGGGCTGGGGTAGATAGTCACGATGAAGATGTTGCAAAATAGGTCATATTTTCCTCTCTCTCTCTCAGCCATCACGACAAGCAAACTCACTGCCCTCCCTCTCTCTACGTGGGACATGACTCCCAGGGGTGCGGACCTTCCTGGCAACATGGAACAGAAATCTTAGAATGAGCTGGGACTCAGCATCAAGGGTTTGAGAAAGCCTTCAACTGAAAGGGGGAAGAGAGAAATGAGACAAAATAAAGCCTCAGTGGCTGAGATTTCAGAGTTGAGAGGTTAGCTGGAGGTTGTTCTTATGCATTATATAGATATCCCCTTTTTAGTTTAAGGTGTATTAGGGAGACCGGAGGGAAATGCCTGAAACCATAGAGCTGTGTTCCAGTAGCCATGTTTCTTGAAGATGGTTGTATAATGATACAGCTTTCGCAGTGTGACTCTGTGATTATGAAAACCTTGAGTCTGATGCTCCTTTTATCTATGGTATGGACAGATGGATAAAAAATATGGATTAAAAATAAATAAAAAGGGAAACAAATGTTAAAATAAATCGGGTAGGGCAGTGCGACGGTGGCTCAGTGGCAGAGTTCTTGCCTGCCCTGCTGGAGACCTGGGTTCGATTCCTGGTGCCTGCCCGTGCAAAAAAAATGAATAAAATATATTGGGTGGATGGAAATACTAGTGGTTAATGAGAAGAGGGGTAAGGGGTATGGTATCTATGAGTTTTTCCTTTTTTCTTTTTATTTTTCTGGAGTGATGCAAATGTTCTAAGAAATGATCATGGTGATGAATATACAGCTATATGATGATAGTGTGAGCCATTGATTGCACACCAAATATGAAATGTTCATATATTAAAAATGTGCTTGTATGTTGTTTTTGTTTTGTCAATAAAAATATATAAAAAATAGGCCATATTTTGCATATTGGCTCCATAACTTGTCCTTTAAAGTGGGTTCCTTGGTCACTGTGCCATTCCAAGGAAGTCCCCGATTTAGAATTATTTCTTCTAATAGCGCCTTTATGACAGTAGCAGTGGTAGCTTGTGTATGAGGAAAGGCTTCAGCCCAAGGGGAGTACATACAAATCATTACTAAAATATATTTATAACCTTGGGATGGGAGTAATTGAATAACAACCAATTTCCAAATTTCAAAAAGTCCTACTGGTAAGGGAAAATGTCCTTGGGACCTATGGAAAGATGTTTCTGGATTATGCTTGGACAAATTAAACAATTGGGAATATACTTTCACAGCTATTTTAGGGGATGGTTTCCCGAAATATTGTTTTCTTCTTCAGCGTGCCATCTTACCAGTTATCTAGTGAGACATATTATGAATGATTTCCCAAACTGTTTCTTGGTGGCAATTAAGGAGCAGGACTGGTTTACTATTAGGGCCAAATCATGATTTACTTGCAGGCTTGCAGAAGCAGCTGGCATTTTTCCATTTATTAATCTCCTAAGGAAGAGCATTATCTTGAACCTCAAGGAGTAATTTTTCTTCTTTTTTCAGTTTCCAATAGAGTTATTTCGTTCAAAAATCATAGAAACAGGAATACGATCAGAATGTGTAGTTTCACTTTTTGCATTATGTACATGCAGTGGCTGGTGCTTTCCTCTGTATTTGCCTGAGAATGACCAGGAATTTTAAGTATAGCTAAAGTCTTAGGTAACAGTATAGTACCAAGCAATTCTGTAACATAAGATCTGTTTTCTTTTTCCTCCATTGGATGTTAAAGGAACAACAACCACAAAAACCCTCTTTGTTTCCATAACATCCCCAAATCATGAACAACCCCAAAAGCATAATGACTTTTTGCTGTTTTTCCTCCTGCAAGTATTGAGGTTCTTGTGACGGCAAAAAGTTCAGCTTGCTGGGGTGACATCGAAGCAGGACAGAACAGGCCATGGAGGCTGTGGTTCCTGGTTTTCCTATCCAGCTCTGAAAGGGTTAATGCACAACTGCAAACTCCCTAGGACAGAATTTCCCCTAAAGCACCCAAACCCCCCAGGATCATAAAGCTTGTAAAATCATGGGCCTGAAACAGACTTAGTTAATAACAGAAAGTCTGGGGTCATAAAGATTGTTAAATTATGTGCCCAAAACAAACTTTTAGAAAGCGACAGGGTTCTCAAGCACCAACAGTTAATCTCTTCCTGAAACAAAGAAGACATCTAGTGTTCGGAAGGTCAGAATGGAAAATCACTGCTAGCAAAACCTCCCCATGAAACAAGTTAAATCCATGCCACTCGGGGCATGCCTCTCTCTTGAGCCTGTCCATGCTAATTTCTTTAGTGTGCACTGACCTTTCAATTAACTTCACTGCTTACTGCTACTGTATTTCTTGTCCCTGAATTCTTTCTTGTGGCAAGACTCTGAGCCTGGAGCAGGATTTGGCTTTGGTGTCAGCAGAGCTCCAGTTACAACATGGCATTAGGTAAGAAATTTGCCTCTGTTATTTCATGGTTAGAAGTAATAGCATGTCCAACAGGATAGATTCCTGAGTTATCTTTAAGGGAGGTAAATCCATCAGTAGAGAGGGCTTCAGCAAAATGAGGGACACAAATGATTAAGGAAGATCAATTCTTCAATTGATGCTAAGAGTTTTGCCATCGCAGCAGTGGAGCTCAGGCAAGGGGGATGTCCCTGGCTGCAGCATCTGGTTGCTGGCTCTTATAGCCTGGAGATCTGTGCTTGTCTCTATGCTTTTGTGCATGGAAACTTAAGGCCTTTCCTTCTCATTCGTGGACAAGGAGAAAAAAAGGGTGACTTGTAATTAGGGTGTCCCAGAGTGGGGGTGCTGGCAAACTATGCTTAATTTCCTGTTTCATCCTAATAAGTGGCTCATTTTGCTTAGCTTTTAACAAGGTATATATAGGTTGAGCCATCAAAGAAAAATTAGGAATCCAATTTCTACAATATCCTGCAAGACCTAAAAATCCTCCTACTTTAACGTTTGGTCTTAGGTGGGGCAGAAAGACAGGGGTTGTGGGTGGTCCATATCAGTAGGCCATATAGATTATAAGTGGGTTGGAAGAGAATCTAAAAGAGGGTGGAGGTTCAATTTTATTTCTTTGACTAAAAGGACAGAGCTATGAGTCCCTAAGTCCTGAAATACAGAGGGGCCAGCCTCTCCAGAGCATCAACTAGTTATGTCCCCCTATCCCATATTATCCACAGCCCCTTCCAACATCAAAAAGTTAGAATGGGCATAGCCCAAATGCTACTAAAGAGTGGGAGAAAGATCAAAGGTGATGGTGGAGTTATACAGAGAAGGTAGGATTTAACAAGTGAGTGTGATTGCTGAATCATTATATTGATATTACTTTTAGTCCCCAGTATCTTAGAGCAGCTAGAGTAAAAACCTAAAATTGGGGAATTGTAACCCATGCCAAACTCTGAATCTGTTCTGCAACTGATGATTGTGATGTGCTTTGAAATGTATTGCTTTTTTGTATATATGTTATTTTTCACAAAAAAGAAAAAAAGTCTATTGTGATGATAATTAATGCACAGCTATATGATGATATTGTGAACTACTGATTGTATACTTTGGATGATTACATGGTATGTGAATATATAATATATATCAATAAAAAATAAGCTTTTAAAAAGGAGCAAAGGAGAAGATGGAGTTATAAAAGTGTAGATAGGATTTAACAAATGAGTATGACTCCTGAATCATTATACTGATATTTCTTTTAGTCTCTGGTGTCTTGGAGCAGCCAGAAGGAAAACCTTAAAATTGTGGACCTGTAGCCCATACCAAATTCTGAAATCTGTTCTATAACTAATTGTTGTGGTGTGTTTGAAATTTATTGCTTTTTTGTATATATGTTATTTTTCCAAATAATAATAATAATAAAAGGACAGGACTATGTATGGAACTTAATTCCTTATCCTGCGCTGTTGAATCTAGTTCTTAATTTCCCCCTTTTTGGGAGAAAGATATGTGTTCTTGGAATAATCCAAGGAAATCCCTTCTGAGAAGGTGAACTGGTGCAGAGAGGACTAACAAAAATTAGACAGTGACCTTGTAAAGGTCCAAAACGAAAGGGAATTGGCGGGATTTAAAGATGGTCATGGGTTTGTTGGAGACTCCGCCACTTCCCGCCATTTCAGTTGTTTCTGGACTCCGGGGAGAAGGGTTCATGAGGGCAGTGGGATTTTGGGATTTAAGATAGAGAAGGTGGCCCCAGGATCTATGAGAGCCGTTTCGCCCTTGTTTCCAGTGATCAGATCTATTTAGCTTAAAGGTGTGAATTGGAAAACTGGAAAATCCTCTGCTGTTTCCTGGGGCAGACCTAGCAGCACATTTGAAGGCAGGTTGCTTTCCCAGAGGACAGAGAGCACTGCGGGTGCTGCTGTTTGGGGCAGTTTGGGGCAGTCTCTTTTCCAATGTCCAGGTTATTTTCAGCGATTTCAAGTATTGGCGCCCTGGACCCTGGTGTCTAAAAGGGGTCACTGGGGCTCAGTTAGGTGCTAAAACTGGAAATTCAAGGTTTGCGGTAATTGCATTTACACCATTTGTTTTATTTTTCACCAAAAACTTAAAAATCAATTCTTTATTGATATTATTTTATGGTTATATTGATCATCCCATACAATGATTTCTGATTCTTTTTAAAGACTTGAGTAACAGAACACTCAATTCAAGTTACTCAGATTATTACTCAGAAATTTTAGAATTCAGTGCAGTTAACAGTTCATAAAATTTATTAAATGGTTACTTGTATTGTTTTATATCTAGCCAACTAACATGTATGCTATAATATTCATTGAAATTAAAGATCCCATGCGACAAGGTTAAACTGCATATTCATATGAAATATTTTGTAATGACATTTCCTTATTTTTGAATGCTAAGATCTTACTCTTTAAAAACATAGTTGAGTAAATTTGTTGCAATGTCAGACATTTTTAGTAACATTTCATAATTCTATAGCTCTCAGAACAGAAGGTTCGCTTTTTTTACCCTACTCTGCTGCAATTAGTCTTTAAGTTTATAGTTTTAATAATAAATGATATCTGTTATACAATGTAAGCATTACAACCTTGATTCCTTCTTCTATTAGTATTTGTGGTAGTTAGATTCATTTGTCTACTTGGCCAGGTGAAGGCACCTAGTTCTGTTGCTGTGGACATGAGCCAATGGTACGTGAACCTCATCTGTGGCTGATTACATCTGCAGTCGGCTAGGAGATGTGCCTGCTGCAGTGAATGACGTTTAAGTTAATTGGCTGGTGCTTAAATGAGAGAGCACAACGTAGCACAGCCCAGGCAGCTCAGCATGCTTCATCTTAGCACTCACAGCTCAGCCCAGGCCTTTGGAGATGCAGAAAGGAATCATCCCGGGGAAAGTTGTTGGAACCCAGAGGTCTGGAGAGAAGGCCAGCAGAGACCATCCTGTGCCTTTCCACGTAAGAAAGAACCTCAGTTGAAAGCTGCCTTTCCTCTGAAGAACTAACAAAATAAATCCCCTTTTATTAAAAGCCAATCCATCTCTGGTGTGTTGCATTCTGGCAGCTAGCAAACTAGAACAGTATCTAATACTAAAATTAGTGTATTCAAGTTTAGAGATGGTTTTTTTCATTAGAAAAATTTGTGCAGTCAATGCGAGAACTGAGACTTCCAACCTCGCTCAGCCACGACTTCATGGAATGGATTTTTCCTTCGGGGCCCTGCCCTTGGCCTGTGCTGCTATTCTTCCCCAGCCGACCTCTGTGACTTTCTCGGCTTCATCTTCTGTGTACATACGAAAGCATACACAGTATTGAATTTGCACCGTTTTTGCGCGGGAGGATTTGTTTCTTCCTTTTCTTTTCTTTTTTCAGTCTTTTTAAAGGTGTGATCTAATTGCCCTGTAAGAGTTACTAAATCACCAGGTTCCACTGTGGCCCAATTTAGTTGTTCACGTTTTAGAGAGGTGCTTAGTTCTTCTGAAAGGTTGCTAACAAAAGAAAACTTGAATAGGGTAGGGGTTTCATAGCTAATATCATCAAAATATGAGAATTGTTTAAAGGTGGTTTTTTTTGCTGTTGTTGTTGTTGGTTTTTAACCTGCCATCATATTCATGTATGGGCTCGTGGAGTTTCTGGGCACATTGTTGGATGTTTTTCTGATCAATAATTTGGGGAAAAACTTCAGGGAGGACCTTATGAAGTTCCCTAGCTAGCTAAAATGCTTGTTTGACAGCAGTTCTTCATTTTGAAAAGTCATTTAAGGGATCTTTCCAGTTAGTTTTGTCTATCGAGATTTTGGCATGAGCTTCTCCAGCAGTCATGTGAGTTAACTAGTAGAGGTCTGAATATCCAAGCTTGTAGATCTGAATGAAAAGATTGAATTCTTTTATAAAACTGGAGTTCTCGATATTTCTTTAAGCTTGATAATGTGCTTAGTTAAGTGTTTGTTAATTTAATATTTGTTCCTCAAAGAGGGGCAATTTTAGAGTTAGTCACACGTTTGGAAGCTTCCAGGTACCAATTTAAGGAAGTATCCCTTTCAGGTGGCTTAACCTTAGAGCCTCTCTTTTCTAGTTGAGCAGGCAAATATACCAATTCAGTCAAATCAGAAGTCATCGTTGTGGTCATTATAATTCTAGATTTTCTCTGGTTGCTCATGACCTTCTCCAGCAGTCATGTTTTTTGTTTTTTTTTGTTTTTTTCAAGAAACCAGCTGGTCTGTGTTCCAGTAACCATGTTTCTTGATGATGATTATGTAATGATATAGCTTTCACAATGTGACTGTGTGATTGTGAAAACCTTGTGTCTGATGCTCCTTTTATCTACCTTGTCAACAGACGAGTAGAACCTATGGAATAAAAATAAATAATAGGGGGAAGAAATGTTAAAACAAATTTAGTTTGAAATGCTAGTGATCAATGAAAGGGAAGGGTAAGGGGTATGATACGTATACATTTTTTTCTGTTTTTGTTTTATTTCTTTTTCTGAATAGATGTAAACGTTCCAAGAAATGATCTTGATGAATATGCAACTATGCAATGATGTTGTGAATTACTGATTATATATGTAGAACGGAATGATCAAAATAGGAATGTTTGTATTTGTTTGGTGTTTTTTTGGTATTAAAAAAATTAAAAAATAAAAAAGTAAAAAACAACAACAAACAAACAAACAAAAAACCAGCTGGTATGTGAAATGGAGACACGCTCTTGGATTTCTTAGATGGCTCGAACCCATTCTTCGGTGAGCCGTCCTAAAGGCCAAGCCTGAGGGGACGGATCAGGGCTCAGGACAGGTGTGGTGTTTTTGTTTTGTTTTTGTTTTAGAGAACATATCGGTTTCTTTTATTGTAATGCTTTAAGAGAAATTCTTTTATAATTTCTTTGAAATACATCCCTGTATTAGTTAGGGTTCTCTAGAGAAACAGAATCAACAGGGAACACTTGAAAATATAAAATTTATAAAAGTGTCTCACGTGACTGCAGGAACGCAGAGTCCAAAATCCACAGGGCAGGCTGCGAAGCCGACGACCTGGATGAACTCCACAGGAGAGGCTCACCAGCCAAAGCAGGAATGGAACCTGTCTCCTCTGAGTCCTCCTTAAAAGGCTTCCCATGATTAGATTTAGCATCACTAATTGCAGAAGAGCTCCCCTTTGGCTGATTACAAATGGAATCAGCTGTGCATGCAGCTGACGCGATCATAACCTAATCCTATGAAATGTCCTCATTGCAACAAACAGGCCAGCGCTTGCCCAATCAGATAAACAGGTACCACAACTTGGCCAAGTTGACATGTGTCCCTAACCATGACAGTCCACCCCTTGTCAACTTGGCACCTATATATATATCACCTTAAACCATACTTGATTTCCAAATGAAAACAAATAAGCACACATTTTTCTTTTACCTGACAATACTCAACTGTCCTGCATATAACTGGAAACACATTATATCTCTCCAGAATAGGGTGCAAATCCTTGGGCAACATTCATTTTTAAACTTGATATCTTACAACTTAAATAGTATAACATGAACAAAACAGAATTACAGTCCTCGTTTCTGTAACTGATCACGTGGTCTAAGTTCATATTTATCACTACCTTCTTCCACTACCCATTCCATGTTCTCTTTCCCCTCAGCAAGCACTTCAGCTGGCCGTGGTTCTTTGCCTGGTGGGGTGACCCAAACCTTCATTCCTGAAGTTTCAGAGCCATTAGCAGTCCTGCCTGGATTGTGTTGTTGCAGTTTTCCATTAGATTTTAATCACAGGGCATGGTAGTACTAATAGACGCCCTAGGGGATCTCCTATATTCCAAGAAAACTCTTCTTTACCTCCATTATGTAGTTGCAGTCCTAATTCCTTCTGATAGTCAGGGTCAATTACCCCAGACAATAATGTAATCCCCTTCTTGGCTTGTTGATCCAGAGGCATAAGTAGCCCAAAGTGACCAGGTGGCAATCTTAACTTCCAGTTCAGTGGTATCACTGTTGTTTCTCCTGGAGGAAGCACACCCTGTTTTGGAAGTAAAACCTGTAGACCAGCAGAACTCAGGGTAGCAGGGACAGGAAGCAAAAATTTTCCTAGTGGATCACTAGGAGTAACAGTGAGTGGCACCACACCCATTTCCACCCCTTGGTTCCTGGACCCATGGATCCTGGCTATGGGAGAAACAGCACCATATAGCGGACGCTGATTCAGAGCATACACAGCTTCCTGGAGAACATTACCCCAGCTTTTCAAGTTTTTGCCACCTAGTTGGCACCGTAATTGAGTTTTCAAAAGGGGTGGACATGTGTTAGTTAGATTCAGTTGTCAACTTGGCCAGGTGAGCATACCTAGTCTTGTTGCTGCGGACATAAGCCAATGGTACGTGAACCTCATCTGGCAGCCTCTTCCTGGGGTGTGTCCGGCCATGGCACAGGGAAGGGTCCCTGGGCAGAGCTCAGCAGACTCCCCACGTGGTGGAATGGAGCTGGAGGTCTGGGAAGAGCAGGGCGACAGGAGCCCCCAGAGCAGAGAGGGAACCCGCAGACCCGAGAGGGCCCCCGGGGAGTCAGCCGAGGCCCAAGCCGCGCCTGCGTGTGAGAACCATGCCTGGGGTCTGGAAGGAGAATCCTGTTGAAGGCTGAGGAGAAATCCTTGGAGCTGACCCAGGGCCAGGGCTTGCGAGCCAGAGTGGAAAAGACTGTTAATTCACAGGGCCCAGGGTAGAGTACCCCGGAGGGTTCTTCAGTAGTGGGGAAGATGAACACTACAACACTGCTCTGGGCCCACCAAGCAGAGCTTAAAGGCAAGACCCAAAACTGATCAAACCGTTTCCGCATTAACTTAAACTGTGTCTCCCAACGAAACCCGTGATTCCTGATGCGAAGACAGAACTCTCCAGCACCAGCAATGTCAAAATTCACAATGGCTTGGCATCTAATAAAAAAAATTACTGGGATGCAAGGAAGCAGGGAAACACTGCCCAGAATGAGGAGGGAGAAAAAAAAATCCATCAAAACGAACCCAGAATTGACACAGTGGAATTAACAGGCAAGGTCAGGCAAGCAGTTTCCTGAGTCTGTTCAGGAAGGAAGAGGAAAGACTGAGCATGTTAAAGAGAGATACAGAATATATACAAAGACTTCCAGAGATGAAAATACACAGGATGGGATTGCTGACAGGTGAGACATTGAGAATTGATGAATTTGAGCACACGGCAAATGTAACAACTCAGAATGAAACACAGAGGAAAGAAGTGAACAGAGCCTGCGAGAGCTGAGTGACCCCATATATGTGTAGTCAGTAATCAGAGTACCTGAAAGGGGCAGGGACTGGGGGGAAACGTGTATAAATAATGGCCAAAAGTTTTTCCAAATTTAATGAAAATTACAAACCCAGAGATCCAAGAAGGTCAACAAACCTGAAACACACGAAACAGGAAGAAAACTGTATCAAGGCACGTCATAATGAAATTGTTCAAAACCAGTGAGGAAGAGAAGATATTCAAAGTCGCCAGAGGAGGCAATGCGTGTTACATACACAAGGACAAAGATAAGGGTGGCAGCAGGTTTTCCAAGGGAAATAATAGCCCGGCCCCCATCTCTGTCTGTCCTCCGGCCCGGCCCCCGTCTCTGTCTGTCCTCCGGCCCGGCCCCCGTCTCTGTCTGTCCTCCGGCCCGGCCCCCGTCTCTGTCTGTCCTCCGGCCCGGCCCCCGTCTCTGTCCTCCGGCCCGGCCGCAGCTCTCCCTGCTCTCCGGCTGCAGCAAGAGGGCCTCAGTGGTCCCGGTCAGGGCTGCCCGACAGAGCAGTACAGGCAGGGACCTCAAACCCCAGCCGGTTCTCCCCACTTCAGAGCCCAAGTCTGAAATCCAGGGGCTGGCAGGGCTGGTTCCTTCTGAGGACTCTGACGGAGGCACCGCCTTGCCCCACCCACCCTGGCTCTGGCGTCCCCCTTGGCCTCCGGCTAGCTCCCTTCATCACTGCTCCACTGTCACGCGGCCACACAGCCCGCTCCCCGTGCGTCTGTCTCCCAGTCTCCCTTCTAGATGGACACCCGTCCGATTGGATGAGGCCCACCCGGCTCCACTGCAGCCCCTTACCTTACCTTGGTTGCTCTGCAGAGACCCTGTTTCCAAACCAGGTCCTAACTAGCCACAGGAGCTGGGGCTCGGACACCAGCATGCCTTTTTTGGGGACACAGTTCGACCCGTGGCTCGCCCCTGTGGCCTTCGATTCTTGCTCAGCTGCTCTCAGCCTTTCATTTCCCTTTTTTTTGGCACCTCAGCAGAGCCACTCGGACCCACTGTCTCCCCCATGCTCGGCCACACTGTCCTGCACCACCACCACCACGTGTTTTCTCACTCGGACCTCGGGCTTGTGCCCAGACACGGCTCCAGACCCGGGACGCAAGTGACCCAGCCCCAGATTCCCCCCACCTGCCCTCTCAGGCCACTCCTGCCCCGACCGCGGCAGCTGGCCTTGGAAGGAAACCCCCGGGTTTTGTGTGCGGCTCAGTGCCTGCGGAGATGGGGCAGCCTGGGCCCAGCTTCTGCCCCGGGAACTTGGACGTGTCCTGGCAGGAAGGAATGGCTTGGCTCCTCCATGCCACTGCGTCTACACCACTGGGGGGGGACATGGGCAGCCGGCTGGGGGTGTGGGAAGGGCAACACGCCCAGTGATGGGGCACAACTCCTGCCTCTTAGGGCCACACGGTGGCACCTGGAAGGGTGATGGGGGCAAGGCAGAAGGATGATGGTCACCTGCTCTGGGTGGGACACGTGTGGCCCTCAGGGGTGCAGGTTCCCACAGGAATGAGAAGGGAGGGGCTGGCTGAAGGGCAGATAGCCGATGACCAGCCAGGACTCCGGTGGGGATGGGAAGGGACGGAGGCTGCTGGAGAGGAGGTGCTGAGCATGGACACTCTCTGGGGTGGAGCTGGGGGGACTGGGGCTCAGGGCTCCGTGGCCCAGCCAAGGCATAGAGGCTGGGGAAAGGATGAGCGAATGTCCGCAGGAGCTCAAAGGAGGTGAGGGTGGCAAGGTCCAAGCCAGCTTAGAATGGTGAGGATGCAGGGTCTGGCAAGGCCACTGCTGCCTCTGCCACGTCCTCCCTCTGCGCCTGTGCTCCCTCTCCTGTCGCCCTTCTCCTTGGGTGTCCTTTGCATGCTCCCAGTGGATTTTCAGGGACGACAGAGACATCCTGTGTCTCCTCAGTGGTATAAATGACACGCGCTCATGCATTTGCGAACACGGATGACCATTGCACCATGTAGGGACCAGCTCCTTCCTTGCCGGAGACAGTTGGCTGGTGGCTGCTATAGCCCAGTCCCCTCCCATGTCCCTGCTGCCTCATGCCTGGTCTGCTTCTCAAGGACAAGTCCCCTGGCTTGGAGACCGGACTCTCAGTTTCCACGACCATCTGGGAGACTCGTGCAGCAGTATCCTCTCCCACCCTCTGGACTTCTCCCAGCATGCTCCCATGGGGCTGCAGAGCTGGCACAGCAGTGGCTGGGGGTGGGGGTGGGGGTGTTAGGTTGTCTCCCCTTCCAACTTGAGTAGGGATGTCTGCACACAGCAGGGATGCACCCACAGAGACCTTACCTTCTCCCATCATGGAGGGGGCCCGGCCGTCCTGATAAGGATCGAGCTGTCCCTCCTCTAACCAGTTGCCAATGGAAGAGCTTTGATGAGATGCTGAGGGTGGGTCTCCCCAGCTGATGAGGGGAGGAACACTGGCCTCTGCGGATGGAAAGTTTGGAGACAGTGTGATGGTCATTCCGTCCGCCCCTGGAGGGGAAAGCAAAATACCGTTCCCTGAAGGAGGCTTCACCAGAGAGTTCTCACCACATTCCCAGCCTTGAGACTCTCTGGGAAGTTGGAGCTGGGGCTACTGGCTGAGCCCAGGGAGCCAGAGGTGCCAGCTGCCGGGCATGCTGTCTGGCGGCAATGCACAGACACGCCTGGCGGGGTGGCAGCCAAGGGCTTATTAAGTGAAAATGGTATTAAAAACACCTGATGAGCCTGCAGACTCCAGGTATGTGCATTCTGCTGTATGGAAATTGAAAAGCAATTGAAAAATTCACACGAAAATGTTCCCCAAGGCTGAGGTTCTGAGCAGGAGAGGAAGCTGGAACCCCTGGATGAAGGTGAGACCCAGTCCCAGTGTGGCTGGCGGCTCTTCGGATGTCCAGCCAGACATGCTGGGTCCAGGAGGTGATGCTTGGCTGCCTGAAGGCACCCAAGGCCGTGTCTGGTGCCCACCTCAGGCTGGGTTGGCTCAGGATGGCCCCCCAGCAGCACCAGGAGAACCCCACCCCTGCAGACATCCTGCTGTGCTTGGGATGTCCTGATTTACCAAGAGAGAAATGGCATTTGGTGAGGTGGTGTCTGGGATTTTCTTCAAAATGACCAGCGGGAGGGAAGGGGGTCCAGGAAGGAAAGTGAGCAGCCCAAACCAGGCTTTGGTGGGGGAGGTGGCAGGTACCACATGGCTTGCTTTCGCTTTGTATATGTTTGCTATTTTCTACAATAAAATGTTTTTTAAAATCCTGAAGCTTGCATTTTGTTGTTTTGACTGTTATCTCCTTGGTTCCTAGTAAGAGCTCATATTTCTTGTGTAGCTGATCAATGTTAACTCCTTGGGGGCTCTGTCTCAGAATCTTAATTTTTTTAAAACATTTTTTATTGTGAAATATAATATGTGACGAAGAAGCAATAAATTTCAAAGTGCGTTGTAACAGGTAGTTATAGAACAGATTCCAGAGTTTGGTATGGGCTAGAGTTCCATAATTTCAGGTTTTTCCTTCTAGCTGCTCCAGGACACTGGAGACTAAATGGAATATCAAAATAGTGATTCAGCACTCATACTTATTTGTTAAATCCTATCTGTTCTGCTCTAACTCCTCCCTCTCCTTTGATCCTTTTCCCAATCTTTAGGGGTAGTTGGATTCTACCCATTCTAACTTTTTCATGTTGGAAAGGGGAGTTGATAATATGGGATGGGGGATGGAGCTAGTTGATGTTCTAGAGAGGCTGGCCCCCCTGGGTTATAGGACTTATCTGGCCTAGGAACCATCTGGAGATTGTAGGTTTCTGGAAAGTCATCTTATGTGTGAAAATGTTAAAGAATCTGATAGAGCCCTAGGTGTTCCTTAGGGTTGACAGGAATGGTTTTGGTTAGGATTTGGCATACCAGGGCTATTTGCAATATCTAGCTGAGGCTTGCATTAAGAGTAGCCTTCAGTAAAACTGAGAAATGTTTAAATATTTATTAATTCATTTAAGATAGCAATAAACCTGTTAACATAACATTTTTAAATGAAAAATGACTATATTTTCCCAAACAAAAGTAATTTAGCATGAAGAGTCTCTTTAATATCTGCTTAATAAAAGGCAGCTGGATTTTCATAGATGCATATATGTTTAATCTGTTCCAATATCATATGTCATGTAACTTCTGGAAAGCTTCACTGTACACTCATGTCAGAAGGAGAGTGAAACAAGCAAATAATGTCTTAGTATTACTATAACAAAAGTTCTTTTTTCTCACAGGCTCTCCCAAAAAGTCTCAGAGATACCCAGGGTCCCCATACCACATTTTGAGAACTGCTGATTTAGAGGATGCTTCAAATATTGCAGACATCACACTCACAGTAATATACTTCTTTTATGTGTTGAACCTGATACTCAAATATACAGTCCAATGAGGATTGGAGATTGTACTTTGCTTTCTGTATTCCCAGCACATGCAACAGAATGCTGACATGGGACACTTAGAAGGTTGATTTTACTCAAATATATGTAGAGTATATGCCAGGTAGAAGTGAGATTTCAGATTCCAGCCTCCTAAAGGATAGGATTTCACAGATTGGGAGTTCTATTGAGGTTTAATTTTTCAAGATCACAAATGTTGTAGGGGCAAACAGCGTCAGCTCTCCCCTGGTTCCAGGAACAAGCAGAATTTCTTCTGGTTTAAACTCACCCATAAAGTAATCTATTTTGCCTTTTGAAGAAAAAAAAAAAAAGAGTAGCCTTCAGAATAGCCTCTTGACTCTATTTGAACTCACTCAGCCACTGATACCTTATTTTGTTTCATTTCTTTCCCCTCTTTTGGTCAGGTAGATGTTGTTCAGCATCTTTTTTTCCCTGAAACTTTTAAAGTAATTTCAAACTTACAGGACAGTTGCAAAAATAATACCAAATCCACAAAGAGCTCCTATATATCTGGGTAAAGCACCCTACCCAGATGCCCAGGCCCACCAACTTTTAACATTCTGTCACATTTGCTGTATCATTCTGTCTTTCCCTCTATCCATTCTATCTATTTTTTAAACTTTGGAGAGTAGGTTCTACACATCACGTGTCTTGTCCAAGGACAACTCACTTATGAAATCACCTTAACTGCAGTTATCAAATCCAGGACATTTAACAATGATATAAAGCTTAGTCTACATTCCGGTCTTTTCATATGTCTCAATAATGTCCTTTTGGGCATTTTCTCTTCCATTATTAGCGCCATTCCAGGATCATGTATTTCATTTAGTTGCCATTGTCTCTTTAGTCTCTGTCTTTTTTCAAGTGTGGAAATACACATACAACATCAACTTTCCCATCTTAACCATTTCCGAGTATACATTTCATCCTGTTGTTTTTAGGTGCGTGGTCCAGGAATTGAACTGGGTTTCCCGTATGAAAGGCGAGCATTCTACCACTGAACTACCAGTGTACCCCCCAGGCGTGCAATTCAGTAGGATTAATCACACTCCCAGTGTCATACTGCCCTCGTCACCATCCCTCACCAGACCTTCCCCATCACAACCATCAGAGGCCTGCAGTCTTTTTTTTTTTTTTGCATGGGCAGGCACCAGGAATCGAACCCAGGTCTCCGGCATGGCAGGCAAGAATTCTGCCACTCCTGCAGTCCTTTTGCATTAACTCTCCCTTCTCCCTCCTTCCTGCCCCTGTGTCATGGTTAGGGACAGGTGTCAACTTGGCCATGTTGTGGTACCTGTTCGTCTGATTGGGTAAGCACTGGCCTGTCTGTTGCAATGAGGACATTTCATAGGATTAGGTTATGATCACGTTAGCTACATCCACAGCTGATTCCATTTGTGATCAGCCAAAGGGGAGTGTCTTCTGCAATTAGTGATGCTAAATGCAATCATGGGAAGCCTTTTAAGGAGGACTCAGAGGAGATAAGTTGCATTCCTGCTTTGGCTGGCGAGCCTCTCCTGTGGAGTTCATCCAGGCCATCCATTGGAGTCATCAGCTTCGCAGCCTGCCCTGTGGATTTTGGACTCTGCGTTCCTACGGTCACGTGAGACACTTTTATAAATTTTATATTTGCAAGTGTTCCCTGTTGATTCTGTTTCTCTAGAGAACCCTAACTAATACACCCTGTAACCTGCACTTTCTCTTTTTGTGAATTTGCATATTCTAGCTATTTCATATTAAGTGGAATCATGCAATATCTGTCCTTTTGTGTCTGGCTTATTTCCCTCAACATGACGTCTTCAAGATTAACCCACGTTGTAACATGTGTCAGGACTTCATTTCTCTTTACTGCTGACTAATAGTCTACTGTGTGTATAGACCATGTTTTAAAAAAGAGATTTGAGATAGCATTTGTAAAGGCATTATGGTCCCCCCTCTTCTTGTGGTCCCCTTGTGGCTTTAGTCTCCAAAGTCCCCATACCCAGCAGAGACCAGGCCTGCCTACCTCCACAGCAGCCATTCCACCTCTCAGGCACTGTCCCCAGCACCCCTGAACACCCGCTCGCCTGTATTTAGTCTCTATATCAATAGGCATATACACCCTTCTGCAGTACAGCCTCTCCCATTTATGAAACCTCCTACAGAGCCCTGGAGTCCAGCTGGCTTTCAGAACACTGCTGTCCCCAACCTCCACTCTGCCGCTCCCCTGACCCTGAAACCCTGGCCAGAGGCAGCTTGCCCTCCAGTGCTGCCCCTCCTCCAGCTGCCCCCATCCTGGTCCCCCATTGCTCATGGCTCCCTGCAGACCCTGCTCCCCACCTGACAGCTGGATGCACATCTGTGGCCCCAGCCTCCACGTGGGCAGTAGACCCTGCCCCTCCCTTCCTCTCTGCCTCCTCTCCCAGGCCCCCCTTGCTCCCTCACAAGCTCTGCTCCAGCCCCTCTGGCCTCCTGGTTGCTCCTCAAAGACATAAATTTGCTATGATTCCTCTTGTCTCCTCCCTGAAAGATGGGCCCTTCCTTCCTCCTCCTCTACTTCCCTGCCCTGTTACTGCTGCACTCCCCCCCACCCTGAACCTGCTCCTCGTGGGCCTCTGGCTTCTGCTCAGACATCTCCCGCCTTGCCCGGAAGACCCATTGCCTGGAAGGTTCCCCTTAAGTACTGTCCAGGCTCTCTACCCCTTCTCGGACCATCTCTGCCTTTGAGGTCCCCAGGCCCGGCCCTCCTGTTCTCTAAGTGATCACCAGGTCTGCTCATCCACCTACTTAATGTCTGTGTCCAGGACTGAATGTGGGCTCCAGACACCAAAGCAGGTGTCTACCGCCTTGCTCCTGCCACCGCACAGCACAGGTTTGCGGGATGAGGGCAGAAATGGCTCCAGACCCACTCATACCAGTCCCAGTCTGTCGTGGCAGGTAGCAGATGGCAAACCAAGCTCTGCTGTGGCCTGGAATGGCCGGACCCCCAGGCACGTGAGCCCCATTTTACAGAGGCAGAAACTGAGGATGGAGCCTTGAGGAGATGAGACCACAGCCAGGTTAGAGGTCAGCCCGCTGCATACATCACATCCCATCGGGAAGGTGTTCTGCAGCAGCGTGGGAGACTGAGGGTTTGTCAGAGCTGCCAGACTCCAGGAAGCTCCCAGCCAGGGTGGGTCTGGGAGGGTTGGTATGCGAAAGGAGAATGTTTATGACAGCCAAGCTGCCCACCATCAGAAAAGAAAGAATAGATTAGAAGAAGACTGTGGCACCTGGCTAAGAGGAGGGCCACTCCTCTGGGCTGGAGCCCCTTGAGGAGGGAGTGAGGAGGTGGCTACATGGCCTGTGGGTGGGCACACACGAGGCTCCCCCACCAACTCTGCTGAGGATGGGGTGTGGGGTTGTGTGTGCTGGAGGTGCTGCTGCTGAGAACAAGGAGGTGAGCCCACTGGCCCCGTAAACCAGGCCTTCCCACTGGATGTCTGTCCCATGAGGAACTTGTGCTGGTAGAACTAGAAGTAGGTGGAAGGACACAGAGCCAGCACTGTATTCCACTCTCTGGATAGGAGGCTAACCCAGGCTGCAACGTGAGCCGGCAGGGGAGCAGGAGACATTTGGAGGTGGGTGCAGGCTGGATGTGTGGGGTACCAAGGCCACTAGACCCAACTGGCTCAGCCTCGGACTCCAGCCTTCTCTCCTGCAAAGAAGTCCCCGCCCAGCTGCTTAGGGCGGCCTCAAACTTTCCCAAAGCGCAAGAACTGCCAAGTGCCTTTCTCAAATCTCTACTGGCCAGCACTGGGGCTGGGGCTGGGTCGTGGCGGTGAGCCCGGAGGCCGGAGGCGGGAGGGATCCGGAGGCCTGAGGGGAGGCGGGGCAGGAGGCCAAGTAATTGCGCCCGGGCCGCATGTGCGCTCTGCACCCGCGACGTTGCGGGCTGATGGCCGCCGTCTGCGCGCAGCTGCCCCTTCTCCCCCCGGGGGGCCGCGGGCTCTACCCGAGCGCGAGCCAGGGCCGACCTGTGTCCGCGCCTCGTTGGTCAACCGGGGTGGGTGAAAAGGGAGCAGGAAAACTGACAGATTGTGGGCTGTGAGACGCGGGTGGAGGGGCCGAGAAATGAGGGAAGATGGAATGAAGACCGAGGAGCGGGTGCAGAAAGAGGGCTCAAGAAAGGGACAATGGGACGGGAATGGGTATGGAGGAACGGAAGAATGAGGCCGCGGCACAGGGAGGTGGGGGCGTGGGCGGAGGGTAGGAGAGGAGGCCGGCAAGAGCCAGACTGGGGGCCGCGCCTGGCAGGTCCCGCCAGCGCCCCAAGGGTCGGCCCAGTAATTAGGCCTCTGTCCAGATGGGCCCCCCAATCCCGCAATCAAAATGCTAATTGGCCCCAAGCCTCCGGATGAGCCTGGGTCCTGCCCTCTGGGGAGGGAGCAGTGGGCGAGCAGCGCCCCCACCGCGGGCCTTGCCGGCTGCGGCTCGGCGATAAGGGGGCGGCCGCGCCCGGCCCTCGGGAACACCTGCCACGCAAGATGAATGTGCAGAGCCACTGTCCCGGCCCGGGCCACCGCCACAAAGCGGGGCCGGTGGTCTATGCCGCGCCCTCCACGCCCAGTTCGCTCGCTCGTTAGCTCACCCGCGCTCGCTCCTCTGGCCCAGGATGCGAGCGGAAGCGGATCGCCGGGAGGCACAGCCCACCCGACCCCGCGAGCTGGCTGGCGCGAGCACTCCCGGCGCGCCCCCGCGAGCGCGGCCCTATGCGTGCGTCCAGCCAGTCCCTGCAGGGTCCACGGCCTGCGCGCGCCGGGCGGGGGTCCGCGGGCCCACGCGGGCCCACCATGCACAAGGTCATCGCGTGCAGCGACGGGCACGCGCGCGCCCTCCCGCTTCGCTTGCGCTCCCGTCTCGGCCGCGCCCGGACACTCCCCGAAGCCACCCCCGCGACCTTGGTCCCCAGCGCCCGCGGGCCGGGTGGGGGCGCGCTTGGAGAGTGGAGACCCGAGTGACCGATCGGGGGTGGCGAGGGGACAATGGCTGTGCCGGCCCCTAATTGGGGACGTATGTTCCCGCGCGCGACCATTGTGCGGCCTGGAGTCCCCCGCGCACCAGCGCACCGCCATTGGCCGCTGGGCCTGACGTCATGGGGGCTGCAAACTCCGGGCGGGCGGCTGCTGGAAGGGTTATCCGCCTGGTTGCGGGGCCGCCGGGGGGAGCTGCAGCCGCGCGGAAGGGCGGAAAACCGCTAGTGAAGATGAATTTCCCGAGCAGGGGCCTACTAGCCCCTTTCCCCCTCCACATCTCGCTCACTACTTGGCCGTCGCGCCCGACATCTGCCCCATGGGCGGGGGCACGGGGTCAGCCCGGGTGACCAGATGGCAGGAAGACACTGCGGCACAGGGCGCGCGCGACGCTTCCACGCTGCACTTTCGCTGCCTCAGCACCCGCGCCTTCGCCTTCCGTCTCCCCCTCCCGCCCCTGCAGATCCCCCGCCTCCAGGCCCGCAGCGAGGAGGCCGGGTCCCGGCCGGGGTCCGCCCTGGTTCCTCCCCATAAGATCCCAAATCCGGAACGCCCGGGTCTCAGGCCTATTTCTACCTCTTCCCCCATGCCCGAAAGTGCCGCCACCAGCTGGGCCTTCATTCCACCCAAGCGGCGCGGGGAAACTCTCTACGCATGGGGATCGCGGCATCCCTACGACCCCTCCCAGGAGACCCGGGCCTGGCCCAGCGCAGCCATTTCCTCCGGCCTCTCCCTCCTCCCCTTCCCCCCCCTCCCCCAGCCCCTGGGCTTTAAAAGCAAGAGGCTGGGCCCGGCCGCAGGCAGAGGCGGCCGCGGGCGCGGGAGGCCCGGCCCAAGAGCAGTCCGAGCGCTGAGCCCCGCCCCCGGAGCCCCCGTCCGTCCCTCCCTGCCTCCCTCCCTCCCTCGGCCCGCCCTCCCTGCGCACCCCTCCCCCCTAGGACCCCCGCCCCCCGCCCGCCGCCGCCGCCGCCGCCGCCGCAGTCGCTCGCTCCGGCTGCAGAACAATAAAGCCAACCTCCCAGAGACCCCCGCCGAGGACCCCCGCCCGGCGGCAGAGCCCCCCGCGGCCCGCCCCTCACCACCCGCGCCGGCTCAGCGCGCCCGGGCGCTGACCGCGGTGCTGGCCGGGTCGGAGCTGGCCGCGGTGCTGAAGCTCTCCGCGCTCCTGCCGCCGACGCGTTCTCCCGGCACCGCGCCGCTGCCCCCGGGGGCATGGGGGGCCGCTGACTGAGGCCCCGCCGCGGCGGCGGGGGGGAGGGGAAGGGGACCGCGGAGCCGGGCCAGCCCTGCACCCACTAGCAGCCTCTGGGCCCAGGACGGAGCCGCTCCCCCCTCCCCGCCCCCCCAGCCTCCTCCCCCGCCTGTCCAGGGGCGGCACTGCGGGCTGGGAAGCCGGGGCCAGAGGAGGGAAGGAAGGAAGGAAGGACGGAAGAGAACAGAAGAGAAGAGAACAGATAAGAGAAGAAGAGAAGAAAAGAACGCAAGGAAGGAAGAAGGAGGAGGAGGAGAAGGGTCAGAAGGAACAGAGAGACGCAGGGCAAAGAGGAGGAGGAGAGAAGACGGCACTCGCGCGGCAGCATCCAAAGGCCAGAGTGGGCACCCGCGCTGCCTCCGCCGCTCCTCGGATGGTGACGGGGCCCCGCTGCGGCCGCAGCCCCCCCGCGCCCCGGCTCCGCAGGCCCTCAGCCCCGGAGCCCTGCAGGAATCATGCCCAGGTCCTTCCTGGTCAAGAAGGTCAAACTTGACACGTTCTCCTCGGCAGACCTCGAGAGCTCCTACGGGCGCGCCCGCAGCGACCTCGGTGTGCGACTGCATGAGAAAGGTGCGAGCTGGGAAGAATCGGGAGTGGGGCTGAGGCTGAGGCGTGGGGAGCGGGGCGCAGGGCCCAGGGTATTGTTGGAAAGGGTAGAGGTCCAGAGGGTATGTGTGTGTTGAGGGGGCATGGGCCTGGGAAAGAGACGGAATGGAACACCGAAATGGCAGCAGGCAGTGGCTGGAGCCAGGACGGTGGAGAGAGGCGGGGGATGGGGAAAGGGGAATGCAGAGGCAGCCCAGAACAGGGCCAAAGCCGGGGAGGGAGAGTGTCGTTGCAGGAGAGAGGGTGGGGCAGGGGTCAGGAATGTGAGGCACCTGAGGGCATGCACTGCCCACACTCTGACCCCTGCCTGGACAAATACCACTTCATGGACACCTGCTGACATGACAGCACCTTAGCCGTGCAGGCTCATGCAGACTCACACCCAGAATCCGGGCCGCTCCGGACCTTCCTTGGTTGTATCATGCACCACTAGGACCCCCTGCCAGGGCCAGCTGGGGAGTGCTGGAGGCTCCAGGGCATAGACATGGGGTCCAGCAGGGGCCGCCCACCTGTCAGGGCCAAGGTCCCGGCAGGGGCGGCAGCAGTACCTTCCCTGAAGCCAGGGTCAGAGAGAAGGGCGTGGACCACGGGCTGTGGTCAAGGAAGGCTCAGAGTGCCGGAGGCAGGGAAAGCTCTTTGTGTAAGGGTGCCCAAGTTCAAGGACAACTGTGAGCGTGCCGGCGAGGGGGACGGAAGTGCCAGCAGCGTGCGATGGCAGAACAAGTGTGACCTGCCGGAGCGTGAGCCTGTGTGTGAGCCTGTGTGCGCCCATGTGACTGCGTGTGGCCATGTGACTGTGCGCTTGTGTGTGATCCTGTGTGAGTGTGTGCCTGCCTATGTGCCGTGGCATGGGCCATGTGATTCCCAGGCCACTGTGCAACCATGTGGCCCAGAACCCTGGCCAACCGTGAGTCCAGGCAGCCTGCATATGCGACCCTGAGTGAGTGCCATAGTGCGCGGTGGGGACAGCACTCAGCCCAAACTGAGAGGGGACTCAGGGTCTGACTGTGGTTGGGAGGCAGGGGTTTACCCTGAAGGAAGCAAAGTCCTCAGGGTGAGGGGAGAGTTTGTGACTCTGAGGTTGTGAGATCCATCTTGGGCCTGGGGAAAGAGCATAGTTAGTGATGTGATAGATGCTCTCAGGCCAGCGGCTGTCCCAGTGAAGCTCACTCCCTCGGCAGAGTCTCCTACATTGCCTGCCAGGAGGCTTGGGAAAGCCCCTGAAGGGGGCTAGGTGGGGAAAGAGGGCAGAATGTTGTAGGTTCAGGGTCGTGGGTGGAGGAGGCCGGAGAAAAGGTGGAGAGAACCAAGTTGATGGATGGAGGTGGAGCTGTAGCCGGAAGCGTAGGGTCAAGTCCAGTGATTGGGGGTACTTGGGAGATGAGGGGGAGGTGCTGTCCAGGGAAGGAGGGGGGAAGGGGAGAGATGGGAGTCTCTAGGGCTTGTAGAGGACCTAGTGGCCCAGAGGAGGGCCGAATCCAGGCTGGAGTCTGGGGGCCATTGGAGAGACGAGAGCGACAGGGTCCATAAGTCGGAGGGTTGTGGCTTTGTGCGGCTGCGGGTCTGCAGTGTATTGCATAATCAGGGAAAACTGCTGAAGTGGGGAGAACCCTAGGGGGAGGGGAGGAGGACGAGGGAAGCGCTGCCCCTCCCCCCTGACCTTGAGGCTCCGCGGAGGGGGGCAACCGCGCCCGAAGATGCGCCTCTCTCTCCTGCCCCCCCCAACCCAGTGCGGGCGGTGCGGGCGGGGCGGAGCCTGAGCCGGTCCTGTCTCATCTCTCTTCTTTCTTCCCCTCCCTGCCCCGCGGTCCCTCGGCCTTTTCTCCTTTGTCCTTCTCCGTGGCCGCCTCCCGGACTCCGGTGTCTCCCCGCCTACGTCTGCTCTGTCTCCCGCTGCCTGCCCCGTGTGTCTCACCCGCTGGCCCGTTCCCCTCCTGCTCTGTCTGTCTGTCTGCCTCCGTCCGTCTGCCTCGGCCCCGCAGGATACCTCAGCGACTACGCGGGGCCCGCATCCGTCTACGATGGCGACGCCGAGGCGGCGTTGCTCAAAGGGCCGTCCCCGGAGCCCATGTACGCTGCGGCCGTGCGGGGAGAGCTGGGCCCGGCGGCCGCGGGCTCGGCGCCGCCGCCCACCCCGCGTCCGGAGCTGGCCACTGCTGCGGGCGGCTACATCAACGGCGACGCGGCCGTCAGCGAGGGCTACGCGGCCGACGCCTTCTTCATCACCGACGGGCGCTCGCGCCGTAAGGGCACGAATGCCAATGCCGCCGCCGCCCCCTCCGCGGTCTCGGCGGCGGCCCCCGACGGCGACAGCGGCGGCGGCGGCGGCGGCGCTGGGGGGAGCGCGCGCAGTGCGGGACCGGGTCCCGGGTCCCGGGGCGGCGCGCGCGGTGGGGCGGGCACGGAGGCGCGCGCGGGTCCAGGGGCCGGCAGCGCAGGGGGCCGGCACGCATGCGGAGAATGCGGCAAAACGTACGCCACGTCGTCGAACCTGAGCCGCCACAAGCAGACGCACCGCAGCCTGGACAGCCAGCTGGCGCGGCGCTGCCCGACGTGCGGGAAGGTGTACGTGTCCATGCCGGCCATGGCCATGCACCTGCTCACGCACGACCTGCGCCACAAGTGCGGCGTGTGCGGCAAGGCCTTCTCGCGACCCTGGCTGCTGCAGGGCCACATGCGCTCGCATACCGGCGAGAAGCCGTTCGGCTGCGCGCACTGCGGCAAGGCCTTCGCCGACCGCTCCAACCTGCGCGCGCACATGCAGACGCACTCGGCTTTCAAGCACTTCCAGTGCAAGCGCTGCAAGAAGAGCTTCGCGCTCAAGTCCTATCTCAACAAGCACTACGAGTCCGCCTGCTTCAAGGGCGGCGCCGGCGGCGGCCCCGCGGCTCCAGCGCCCACCGCGCCGCCGCAGCTCAGCCCGGTGCAGGCCTAGGTCGGCGGGGCCTCCGCCAGCCAGGTCGGCTCTCAGCAATACGGGCCCCCAGGGAAGTCTCCGCCGGCGCTCGGGCGGAGGGGCCGGAGGGCGGGCCCCTCCTCACAGCAATAGGGGGAGAGGCCCCGCCCCGCCCTGCCCGCCAGGGGCCTTGCGGGCCCCTTCAAGCAATAGGGTCCCGAGGGGAGACCCACCCCTAGCCCCCCCTCTCCTCCCCTCCAGGGTGCCCCAGGCTTTCTCCCAGCAATAGGGTCGATGAGACCCAGAACCGAACCTCATGCCCGAGTTAGGTCTCTGAAGACGGGGGTGTGGGGTGAGGGAGGGGGCGCCCTCCCACTTCCTTCCTCCGCTCCCCTGGATCGCGTCGCAGAGACTCAGGTCTTCCCCCACCTCCCAGCCCCGTCCCTTCCCAAGCCTTCCAGGGCCTGATCTGCGGCCCTGACGTCCAGGGAGCCGGCCCTTCCCCCGGCAGCAGGCCGTGGGAGGAGAAGACGGGGCGGGCATGCAGCGGCGTCCCGGCCAGGTAGTCTTCGCCGAGCCCCCGGGAGTGTCAGACGCGTTGGGGGTCGGGGAGGGAGGCGGACGGCGGTGCCCTCTCCCTCGGGTCCCTTCTAGGGCCTCACTCCGAGCCGCCCTCCTACCCTCGCCTCGCATCCTCTGCCAAATCCGAATTCTTCCAGCCCAGCTTCTCGGGCTCTATCCTCCATAACGAATACTAATAACGCATATCAAATCGCATGGACTTCTCCGACCTCCTCAGACCCCACTCCCGCCCCGCCCCGGGGCCCCCTCCCTCATACCCCGGGCATTCGGTGTTGGAGAACGGATTCCCGGGGCCCGGCAGGCAGGCCTGGGCACTGCCCTCTCCACACCTCTCTGTATTCGCTTTGCGGGTAAAGCCCCCTGGGGGGCTGCGGACGCGTCGGGTTTCTTTCTTTCTGTATTTGTACGTTTTATTTGTGATCGGATTGCACTCGGGTCGGGGGGGGCGCTGAGCCCCGTTCTTTCCCGCCGACGCCCGGGGCTTGGGATCTCGGGGATCACTTTCCCGGCCCCAAGCCCCGCCCCCACCTGGGCTCCGCCTCCTCGGGCCTCGGGCCCCGCCCCCGAGCCCCAGGCCCCGCCCCCACAAGGTTGCCAACTAGCCCGTCTATGCCAAAGCCACGGCGGCGACCCCGCCCCCACGGGCCCGCCCCATTGGCCGCCGCCTTTGTGACGTCATTGCATGCAGCCCCACCCCTTCCCTGTCCCTTCCCGGGGCTGCCCGCGCCCTCCCCCTAGTTAGCCCGACGCCGACTATAGAGCAATAACGCGCACTGCATGCGAAGCTGCCGCCGCCTCTAGAGTTACTGAGAATCAGGTATCCCCGCCCCCGCCCAGGCCCCCCGATCAGGGACGCTGCGCGGGGCCGACGCGCAGACTTTCTTCCCGCCTCCCTCCTCCCCTCTCCCCCACGGCAGAGCCCGGCGGGCTGAAGGGTTGCGGGGCGAGGTGTTTTGCACCCCAGACCCCTCCTTCGCTCGTCCACCACTCACCGACCGTCCACTGGGCGCCCACCACGTGCTCGACCTGCTGTTGAGTCCACCCGGGCGCGTGTCGGCGTCAGGGGCCGCAGCAGTTTCAGGCCAGACGGGCTGAGTGGGCCAGGCTGCAAGCAGAGGCCAAGAGGCCCAGGAGCTCCACGCTCCTTCCCAGTACCCAGCGCCTCCTAGCCGCCCACACCGACGCCCAGTCCCGTCATCCCCCGGCCGCCGCGGCACTGTCTCGCCCTGTCTGGGCTGGGGCCGTGGCCTGAGCCGGGGAGAGGGGAAGCGGTGCTCGCCGGAGTGTTTGGCCCTCCTCCAGCTGCCGCCGCCCCGCCCCAGAAGAAGTGGGCCGAGCACAACCAAGCCCACAACCAAATCCCTCCACAATTCCTGGCGCGGTGCCACACAGCTCCCAGGCTAGGGGCTGCCCGCCTGTGCCAGGCACACCCGCATGCACACGCACACACAGGCGCCCCCTCCCCCATCCTGCCCCACCCCACACGCCTGTCTGCCTACCTAAGGAGAAGGCCGGAGGGTCGTGGGCTGGCCAAGGTCTCCCCCTTCCTGCACCCCGCCGCCGTGGAAAGCCATGGGCCCCCTTCCGCCCCCATAACGAAGCAGCACAATAACCGACTTAGCGAATTCAGGTAGAAGGAACGTTTAGGTAGCACCTATTTTGTACTGATTCTATGAGTAGGGCCCGAGGTGCGGGGGCCCTCGGGGGGGACTGCGGCTGCCGGCCGCCCGGTCCCCCACCCCGCCTGCGCCCCGCCGCCTTGTACATACTCCCACCCGGAACAGGCCGGGATTTTTACTCGGGCCGCGCCCCTCTTCTGCCCCCATTTGGGGCTGGGCCGGCCGGACAGACGGACGGACGGACAGACCTCCTTCCTAAGCACAATAGCACCAGCTCCCCGGAGCGCCGCACCTCCACGAGGAGAATAAATGCCACTCTTGATAGAACTTGGTGTGTGGGGCTCATGTTCTAGGGTCGGCCTTGCTGCAGGGGCACTAGGGGTGGCTTGGGACATCTCAGCACCCTTCCAGCAGAGATGGGTGGGAGCAGGGCCAGCCTAGGAGTCACAGCCCTGCTTGGCTCAACCCAGGGGTTACTCAGTGGCCTTTCACAATGGGGGTACCTCTTTTCCACGGGATGGGCTGGATTCACAAGTCATGGCCACAGAGATATCAGTCTGCATGTAAAACACTTGGCATCTCCCCTGAGTGCAGGTGAGGCCTCCTCAGCCAGGAATTGTGGGTCTAAGGGCTCCAGTCAGAAGCCAGGCCCAGCCCAGGGCTGACCTGGAATGGCCAGAGTCAGCACTGCAAGGCCTCAGGCTCCTGTTCCAAGTGTCCCCAGTCTCACCCACTCTCCCTGTAGGGCTGCTGGAGTAGATGGGGGTGGCAGAGCGCGTACACCCTCCCTGTAGCCTCCTTCCCACATGGTGACTCCCAGACTCTGTGGGTGTGCTTTCCACTGACCAGAGTCTTCCACGGGCAGCTGGATAGAGCTGGTTCTGGGGAAGAGATGTCCAAGGGGCAGAGATGCTTCTGCAGCCACCCGCAGCTCTCAGGCCCCAGGCAGAACAAGAAGGGATGAGAAGACGGTAGGATAGCTGTCCCAAAAAGGGAGAGCCGAGTGATAGGGACCCCACCCTGGCAACGAGGACATGAGCTGAGAGGCCCAAGGATTTCAGGAGCATGTGGTCAAACTAGTTCAATGCTAGCTAGGCCAGGGCCAGCACAGCTACCTGCTCCCTGTCTGGAGACCCGCAAGCATCAGGCCACCAAGACTTAGGCGAGGTAGACAGCAGGGGAGCCAGGCCTCCAGCAGGGGTCAGCCTCGTTGCTCTAGGTGGTCTCAATGCGGGGTGGGGAGCACTGTGGGTATAGCAGCCACAGGGGTTGGGGTGCACCTGGTGGTAGCCGCAGCCGGGTGCCCAGACACAAGTCCTCCCAGGACATGTGCTTGCCAGTGTGTGGAGGTGAACACCACTTCAGGGTGGCCACGTGCTACTCCCATGCCCACACCTGAGAGGCACCCTAGCCTGTCCCCTCTGGGGACCAGGCCCAGTGACCTTGAACCTGCTCTGTCCCCTGGCTGCACAGGCCTCATGGGCCCTATTGGAGGGTGAAGAATCCAACTTTCAGCAGGATAAATCCCTGTCCAGGAATGAGGGGAGGGCTGCCTTTGACTCAAGCCATGCCTCAAGACTGGGCCCACCCCTCCACCTGGCTCTACACCTGCCAATGGCAGGACAAAGTTGCCAAGCTACCCATCTCTTGTCCGCAGGACTCCACAGTCTGGGGACTCTGGAGGATTCTGCTTCTTTCAAGACTCAGGTGGGATGGAAGAATGGGGGCCGCCTTCCTGGGGACAGGATAAGCCCTCTCCCCTGCGAGTGTCCCCCCCACCCCCACTCTATGGCTACGATATTCCTTCCAAAGAATGGGTGGCACCTACCGCTGATCACATGCTCCTGGCCTCTCCTCGTTGGCCCTCCCTCACCCCTCAGGCCTAGGGTCAGCCCGGGGCACTTTCTAAACCCTTTATTCTGCCCGGTCTTCAGGACTCCCCATCCACTAGCTGGCGGCCCTCTTTTGCTGCCACTCAGCAGGATATTCCGCATCTTGCTTTCTTCACTGACCCTGTCACGCACACCTTTGTCTCCCACCCCACATCACCCCACATCACCCTGACCTTTTCCCTCCTGCCTGCACCTCGCCCGGGATTCCCCGGCAATCGAGAGCCAGACGCGGGGCCACCGCCTTGCGGTCGCCCCGGAACACTGCCCCGCTTCCCGCCCTGAGGTCCAGTACTGGAGCCTGGGCTCCCCGAAGTCCCCCGCCCGGCCTGCGCTTCCTGGTGGCCCCCGACCCAACCTCTGGGCGCCTCACGCCGGTCGCCACTTGCCCATCACCCCTGGGTCAGCCTCTCGGGGTTTACTGGCAAGATGAGCGGTCAATCTCCTCCTCCGCCAATGGTATTGTAGGACTCGACCGCAGGGTCTCCTGGGCAACCGAGTCGGCTCCAGTGCTGCGTGCGCGCCGACGGCAGAACCAAAGGGCAGCACGTAGACACGTGCGCGCGCATGGGGAGGGCGCGGGATGGCGGGGCCCACCGTCTGCCCTGCGCCCCGGGCTCCGGGGACCCTCTCCTCCGCCCGCCTCCCTTTTGGGGTCAGTGCACGGAAAGGCTCGGTCGGCCGTAGGGTGTCGGCGGCCCATGCGTGTGCGACCAGAGGACTAACGCTGGGAGATAGCCTGTTCCGACCGGCGGGCGGCCCCCAGAATGGCATTAGCACAAGATGGCCCCATGGCAGGAAGACTGTGTTTCTAGGCGCTCTCCCTCGCTGGGCGCCTTCAACCCATGCGGTGGAACGGAGGGGTGAGCCCACAGGAGGGGGCTACATAAGGAGACACCCCTTCCCCCGGCTCTGCGCACCTCAGAGGAGTGAATGACTGATGCGAGAGGTGCTTACTGGGTGAGGCCTCCGCACCCCGAGATGGAGCCCACTCGCACTCGACGTTCGGGGAATGGCGCCCGCCCGAGGGTCGCGCCCTGCTGCTGTTCTGGTTGATTCATTGCTTCATGGTGTCCCATTGCTTCATGGTGTCCCAGAAAGCAAGATGCGGAATATCCTGCTGAGTGGCCTCAGCAGTCGCCAGGCCCTGCACGCCGAACCCCTTCGAGCCGGAGGAAGGAGAGTCTCCTTGTGTAGGGGGCGAGCATAGGCCTGCTCCAAGAAACCAAAGCGAGGGAGCAAGGAGTGCGCTTCTCCCGTACCCCAGCGCCGTCAGGTTTTAAGAAAGAGAACCTCCCTCTCGGGCTGGGGCCCGGGAAGCGGTCTTGGCGCAGACGGAGCTTGGGTAGGGGACCCGAGAGGCACGCGCCTGGCCGCGGCATTGCGCGACTTCTGAGGGCGTCTTTCGGGAGGGGTCTCCGGTGGAATCAGGTCCGGCCAAGTGGGGAGTCGTGTAGTCGCTCCCCCGACTTTTATAGGGAGACCTTGGGCCCCGCGGGCGGGCCGGGGCCTGGTGAGGGCTTGGGGGCCGCCTGAGTAGCCTGCACCTTGCCCTCCGCTCTGCCGGCTCTGCAGAAAGGTAGTAGGCGAGGTCCCAGTGACGCGGGCCGGGGCCTTTCTCCAGCTGGGCCCTCTGACCCGGCTGTGTCGGGGACCCTCTGAGCCGCAGATAATCGGTCCCTCCTGTGTTAAAAAGAGGGCTCCTACCATGGTAGCGCCGCGAAGGGTTACGGCACGGAGCGCTCTGGACAGCGCACATTCTGCGAGTCAGGCAGCTCGAGCACCCATGCACACCCAGCCCCACACGGGTCATCCTAAATAAATCGCAAAACGACTCTGCGGCGCTGAGAATAATGATAAAATATTACGTTTATAAAACTGGGACAACGGACCAGCCAGCGGGTCAGGGAAGGCGTATGCTGCCAGGAAACTGGCACACCACTGTGTTTCTCGGAGACCCTCGGGTCATCGGGAGAACAGGGTCTTGCCACCCTCACTCCTCACGTGCACATGGCAGCTCCGACCAGCGCAGGACTACAGCTCCCAGGGCGCCCTGAGCCGGCCCACCCTCACGCGGGACTACAGCTCCCAGAGTGCCATGCGCTCGCGCAGGACTACAGTTCCCAGGGTGCCACGCGCCGGCCCGCCCCCACCTCGCCTAGTCCCGGGCCCGCGGACTACAAATGGACGTGCGCGGCGGCCACGGGCCACTGAGCGGCTTGCGATGCGTCCGGACCGTCATCCGTGAGGCGTGCGCGCGCTGACGGGCATAGCGGACTACGGCGGCCGGCAGGGGGCGGCGGCGGCGGCGGCCGTTGGCGGGAGGCGGGCCTCGGGTGCTGCGAGCCCCGAGAGCACCGGTCTTGGCCGCGGCGGACTGGGGCCATGGGAGACCGCGGTGGCGCGGGCGTCTCCCGGCGCCAGAGGTCGGGCCCGCGGCACTCGAGTCAGGACGGCATCTGCCGGTCCGCGGCGGCGGATGAGGGGGTGCGGGACGCAGCGGCGGGCCCCGACCTGGGTGGCGGGGGCGACGCTCCGGCTCCGGCTCCAGGCGAAGACGGAACCGCCCACGTGGGCAGCGGTCCTTTGGAGCTAAGGTAACGGTGGGCCTCGACTCGGATCTCTGATCCCCTGAACCCTCGGGACCTGCTGGGACCGGGAGCGGCCGCAACAGCGCGGGTTCAGTGTGCGGGAACCTGGCCCCCCTGACCTCACCTGCCAGCGTGCCCCCTGGGAAACTGAGGCTTGGGGGGGCGGGTAACCTGCCAAGGTCACCAGGTGAGGCCCAGCGCAGCCGCTCCTGCAGACCCCTCTCAGTCCGTGTAACTTCAGATGTGTCCAGCCAGGAGCCCCAACTTTAGTGGGTTCTCTCCGTGCCTGCAAAAGTTTGGTGCCCGGTGGGATAGAAATGGGTCTGGCCCAGGTCTCCTTGGGGAGCTTCGCCAGTACCTTGGGTGTAGGGAAGCCTCCCAGAGGAGAGCCAGCCCGCATGGGAGCAGTGTCTGCCTGGGGCAGGGGGCAGTGCACATTGTGACAGTCACAGGGCTCCTTCCCTTCCTAGCTCGATCGCCATTTTCACGCTATCTAAAGGAGCAGGAGCTGAGTCCTGTGCTTTGGTGGAGAGGTGGGCTCTCCTTCGTTGGAGGAAGCTGGGGAGGCCAGGGGAGTGGGGGTTGGGGGTGGAGATAGCTTAGCCTAGCCATTGGCTCTGGGTACACAGACGTCTCAGGTCCTTGGGGGTTCTGGTTTAGGGAGTAGCCAAGGGGCTGGAGGTTCACCAGGAGGAAGTGGGTAATTGGTTAATCAGCTGGCTGAGATTGCCACACAGTAAGCAAGGACTGAGGCTCTGGGGTGTGGGAGTCTTGGGGTGTTCACAGTCCACCTGAGAGATAAGGTAACTTCAGAGTCAGGTGGGCAGAGAACAGTGAGCAAAGGTCGGCAGGGTGGGTGCCACAGGCTCTGAAGGGGAGGGCGTGGCTCTACTGGGGAGTGCTTGCTGCCCTTAGGCCCGGATCTGGGGGGTGAGCGCAGCTGGCCCAGCAGGCAGGAGGCTCCCTGAAGGATTCACCTCTACCGCCTGGCCCCATTTATCCTTCTCTCCAGGGGTCTGGGGTGGCTAGTTTGCCTCCAGAGAGGGTGGTCAGTAGGGTGCTTTTGTGTGAGATGAAGGCGTCTGGCCTTGGGATTGGCAGGGTGGGTAGTCATTTTCCTATTCAGTGCTCGTTCTTGCACAAGCTGCTGCTGAGGAGTGGAATCCTGGGCCCCATAGGAGGAGGGGCAGTGGAAGGTGGGGATGGGTAGCAGGGGCCAACTAACTGCAGCCCGCCCCTGGGTCCGGAGAACATGCCTGCTCTGGGTGCTGGTGGGTGGGCAGTGGGGCCAGCTGTACTCTGGCTGCCCTGCTTGAACTTGGCTTCTGGCCCGTCCTTCCTGCTTCCCTTCCTTACTGCAGCTGCCTCTAGGTCCAGCCCTGCCTGGACCTAGAAGGCTGTGTCATAGTCTTCCTTCTAGCCTCCTCCCCTCCCCTGAGACTTCCTGCTCGTCTAGGGCTGGGCAGGCTCAGGTTCAGGTTCAGGATCTGGGTCTGTACTCTTCCTTCTGACTCCAAAGCAGGGTGTGGCTGTGGGGCAGGAATGAAAGTTGCCACCCTCCTGCGGGACCTCATGTTCCCCTCAGCCCGGATCTCTGTACCGAGTACAGTACCCAGGACCTCTTCATAGCTCTACTGTTCTGAGGGTGTTCTGTCTCCCTTTCCACTGTCCCCCATGCTCATCCAGAGGCCAAGTGGCCATGGGAAGGTAGCTTGGTTCCTGGGCTGGGCTGTCGTGGCTGGCCTTTGGGCCAGAACCTTGTGGGGGTGGCTGGGATCCACTCTCCACGTTGATGTGAAGACGCACAGTGATGCCCTGTTGTGAGGAAGGAGGCCAGTGCCTGCAGTCCAGGGCAAGGCTGCTCCATCAAGGGGAGGGCTGGCTACATGTCCACTTGTAGCTGGGAAGCAGAGGCCTGGGAGCATGGCAGGCCCCAGGCAGGGAGCGGATGGCCAATGGCTCTGGGCACGCTCTCCATACTATCTCCCTGTGCCAGCACTCTGCCTGTTCTCTGCTCCACTTGCAGCTGATCCTGCTGGCACATCCAGACTATTGTGGGCCCTCGCGGAGGGGGGCTTCTTCTGTGGGTTAGGGGACCTGGGAGCAGGGCAGCACAGGGAGGTGGGAGCAGAACAGTGGGGAGCTACCAGAGCTGAGGGTGGGGATCAGGAGGCTGAGGGGGGCCGAGGAGCTGGGGATGGCCTGTGGGATGGTTGGGGCCGAGGTGTCTACTCCCTACTTCAAGGTCACCTGCTGTGATGTCTGATGTCAGAGTGGGACCTGCCACCCTTCCCCTCATGTTGTCTGCAAGCTGCTGCGCAGAAGCGGTACAGCCTTCCTTGTACCGGGCCAAGCGTGGGGCCAGAGGGCCAGGGGTACCTGTGAAACAGCCATGGGGACAGCCAGGAGGCTTAGGGATGGTTCTGGGGAAAAACCATGGGCTTAAACTTGGGGTGGGGCAGGCAGTAGGGAGGCTGGTCTGTTTAGGTCCAGAGACCACCCTGTGGTTCCATGTGGTGACTTCTACCTCCCTGGGTGCCTGGGACGCCCTGGCAGGTGGGAGAGCAGGGTCTGGCTGTGGAGGGAGGGGTCTGGGCACAGGGTAGGCAGGGCCAGAGAGGGAAGGCCCAGCCTTGACCTAGGAATTCAGTCAGGCCCCATACCACCATCCAGGCTAATGAGTGGTGGGGTGGCCCCCAGTGTCCCCTTGGCCCCTGGCCTTGGGCAGGGCCATTGGGCATGGGTGTCACTTAGCCAGGCAGCACCTGAGGCCCGTGTAGCCCTGCCTGGTGCCTCTGCCACTTGCTCTTGCTCCTCACCCCTGCCTGGGGCCTTGCAGGGAAAGGCATGTGTGCATGGGGCGCTGTAGTGTACATGTGTGGGACCCAGAGCTGGAAGGGGAAGACGTAGGCCCTGACTTTTTCTGCTTCCAATACTAGAGAGACTTTGCTCACTGCCATCAGCGCCTCCTGGCCGAGAAGCAGCTACCGGGTGCCCCTTCTGCCTCCATGTTGGCCGTGAGGAATGGGGAGGGGCATGAGGGCCTGCTCTTGTGTTTCTCCCCTGGGCCAGGGACCCCTCACAGATGGGCCCTCGCCCTTGTCTCTGGGGTGCCACAGGCAGGAGCACAGTTATACTGTCCCAGGCACTTGGGAAGGCCCAAGGACAGAGCATAGAGGGCAGTGTTGACGACATCCATCAGCCAGAGCTCTCAGCTGGCCCTCAGACCACAGATGGAGCAGCAGGCCTTGCTGCCTTGGAGGCTGGCCCTGCCTTCCCTCCTCCCCAGCCAGCAGAGGTCTGCAGGTGGGACTCTCCCTGTGGCCCTGATGCCATTTTGTAGCCAGGCCTGTGGGAGCAGTGCCCTGGCTCCAGCCTAGGGTGCCCTGGGTTCCAGGCAGGACTTGTAGTTTTGTAGCAGCCCCTTCCTCTGCCTAAGGGTGCTGGTAGCTTGACGTGTGGGGTTGCTGGGCCCTGGCCCCCTAGCATGCAGGCTGTTGGGACCAGGGGAGAGGTTTGGGGTGGAGTGGCTATTGCAGTCGGTGGCTGGGGCAGAGGGGCCTTGCCTTGTGTGCTTGGGGGCTGGGGCCAGCTTGTGGTTGTGTGCTAGCTCCCACAGAAGGTGTGCCCAGTGTTCACGTCCAAGGAAGGTGTCCTAAGGCCCTGGAGGGCCAGGTCACTGCCCACACTGGGGTGGCTACACCCAAGGTTTCGCTTTTTGCTTGCCAGCTGTCACCGCGTGCAAGACTCTCTGTTTAGCTCGGACAGTGGCTTCAGCAACTACCGTGGCATCCTGAACTGGTGTGTGGTGATGCTGGTGAGTGGGGAATGTCGGGGGACAGGGGGCAGGCCAGGTGTTTGCCTTCTGGGGTGCTGGGTCCAGGTTCTCTCCTGGTGACTGTTTTCCTAGCAGGGTGTGGGACCATGCCTCTCTGTCTCAGGGGACCTTCTGTTCTGGCAGTGGCTGCCCAGGGGCTTCTGGGGGCCAGATTCTCAGTGCTTACTGCTGTGGGAAGAGGACAGCCCTTGGGGGGCCCTAGGGGTGGACTGCACCTGGTAGGCCCAGGGTATTCCCAGGTGGCTTCACTGGGTGGGTATAAGCCCCGGGAGGTAGGCAGGCCCAGTGGGAGGGCGGGAGCAGGAGGGGATCGGCTGGGTGGGGCTGTGGGTTTGTAGACGGGGCATCTGGGGGAGCCCTGGGGTTGGGGCTGGAGCCCCAGCAACCTGCCTGGGGGGGCACAGCAGAGAAGATGGCTCCCTGTGCTGCTCCGGGCTGTGGGCCCAGTTGGGCAGCCCCAGGCCACAGCTCTGTCCCCTGGTCCCCTGACCCCTCTCTCTCTGTGCCTGGCCCCAGGAGATCCCCAGAAAGATGATTGGCTGGAGTGGTCTGAGGCTGTGTCTGGGGAGGAGGAGCCTGCTCTCTCTGGGAACCTCACCTTAGTTGGGGTGGGCCTGGCAGGCCTGTCCTGGCAGAAGCTGGCGCCAGCTCCAGGGGCCAGCCAGTGGGTGACTGGGAAGGGCCAGGGCCTAGCTGTGGCCCCTCAGCCCCTTGGGCTGACTTGGCCTGAAGTCCTGGCCCAGCTCAGACTTGTGACGTGAGCCTCTCACCTGTGACTCCTGTATGGAGGGGCTCCACCTGCACCCAGGCCCTGCTTAGTGTCCCAGCATGTTTCCGGCACCCTGAGCCTGGCTGCACCTTGGGCCTCAGTCAGCTAGGGGGGTGGGGGTCATGCAGTCTGCTGGAGTGAGAAGCTGGCTGCTTTGCATAGCCCAGGGACTCAGTGAGCGGACACTGGGCTTGTGCCAACCCTGGCCCCAGAAGATATTTCAAGGTGCAGGCTGTTCCTGGCCAGGGTGCATCTGTTGGGAGCCAGGGAAGGGCCAGCTGCCACCCCTGGGCAGCCCTGGCCGGTCTCTTTGGGCTGCCTGCCTTTGGCTTGGCCCCTGAGACTTTCCCCTGTTGGGCCACCTCTGCCACCCTGTCCCTGCAGAGTGGTTTGCATGCTCTGGGGGTCCCACTCTTTCACCCTGTGGCCTGGCTCCACAGTGAGCTCTTTCTGGACAGGCTACCCTGAGGCAGCTCTGAGGCTGGGGAACCCCGTGGGGCCGTGTGTCCTGGGGCCCGGCAGGAGGTGGGTAGGCGGAACCTGCTGCTGGGGTGGGGTGGTGGGTGTCTGGACGGTCCTGCAGTTGGCCCCTTCCTCTCTGATCTTGTTGCCCCCTGAGGGAGGGCACACCTCGCATCAGTATTGCTCTTCTCTAGTGCTTGCTTGGCTCCTCTGTACCCTGCTGACCCCTATGCAGGATCCAGGCTCTGGGTGGCATTAGTGGGCTGGGGTCAGCATGCCTTTGGGTGGGACTCAGGCCTGGGAAGCTCCTTTGGGAGCTCCAGGCTGGGTCTGCAGGGCTGCCCAGGGGCTGCAGAGGTGGGACTGCTGGTCTCCTGACCCCTCCCAGACTCTGACCAGTAGCTTTCTGCTGCCTCCTGGTACCCAGACCTTTTGCTACAGCCTCTTGCTGCACATTGGGTGCTGCAGGGATGGCCTGGAGGGGACAAGCCCTGGTCAGGTGGGCGCCACCCTCCTTGGCCTGGGCCACCAGCAGCGGCCAGCCTCTGGGGCTCTGCCAGGCCTGGCTTCCCTGGGCCAAGGACTTCCTGGGATCTGGGTAGGGCTTTGGAGCTGTGGCCTGGCGGTGCTGTGTGGGCTGTGGGAGCTAGGTGCCTGTGGTGTTGCAGTGGGTGCCCTGTTGTGGCAGTGAGGAGTTTGGACTTGCCCTGCACGGAGTGGTACCAGGCCTAGGAGCCCGCAGGACTCAGGCTGTGTCACTGGCCTGGGGGTGCTGGGGCTGCTGGGGTACTATGTCCAAGGTAACTGGGGCATTGACTTACCCGTCCCCTCCCCGCCCTCTCTTGCAGATCTTGAGCAATGCACGGTTATTTTTAGAGAACCTCATCAAGTGAGTGGTTTCTCCCTTGCCCGCGTTGGCTCCCTGTGGCCTGGCTCCCCTGCTCAGGTCCTGTTCCTCCAGGTACGGCATCCTGGTGGACCCCATCCAGGTGGTATCTTTGTTCCTGAAGGACCCCTACAGCTGGCCTGCCCTGTGCCTGGTGATTGGTGAGCTGGGTGCCAGGTTGGGGCGGCAGGTGGGTGGCACAAGCTCAGCCCTGAACCTGCATGGCCTTCTGTCCTCAGTGGCCAATGCCTTTGCTCTGGCTGCGCTCCAGGTCGAGAAGCGCCTGGCAGTGGTAAGCAGTGCCTCTGGATCCAGCCCTGCCCAAGCCCCCAAGTCCCTGTCCAGCCATCCTACGCCCACCCTGGCTGATGCTTGCCCCCCTTGCCCTAGGGTGCCCTGACGGAGAACATGGGGCTGCTGCTGCATGCCACCAACCTGGCCACTGTGCTCTGCTTCCCTGCGGCGGTGGCCTTCCTGGTGGAATCCATCACGCCAGGTGCACCCAGCCCCCACCCTGGTCTGGCCTCAGGAGAGAGATGGGTGCTGCAGGTTCTGCCCCTGGCACAGTTCTCCAGTGGGCAGTGATGGGGGGTTGGAGTGAGGGGGCAGTGGGCTTAGCAGTACGTGGGGAGCGTGCCCCTGAGCCCACCTCTGTCCGCAGTGGGCTCCGTGCTTGCGCTGTTGGTCTACACCATCCTCTTCCTCAAGCTCTTTTCCTACCGCGATGTGAACCTGTGGTGCCGGGAGCGCAGGGGCAGGGCCAAGGCTGGCGGGGGGTGGCCCGCTGGGGCCCCCGCTCCCAACCCCTCGCCGTCTGCTCTGCCCATGGCCTCTGGAGACAAGAAGGTCAACAGGGGCCTGGTTCAGCGTGTTGTGAGCTATCCTGACAACCTGACCCACCGTGGTGAGGCCCTGTCGGGGCTGGGAGGCATGGTGCCAGGCCTGTGCTGGTGCCAGCCCCTGCCCTCCTGTTCCAGATTTGTACTACTTCCTCTTTGCCCCCACCCTGTGCTACGAGCTCAACTTTCCCCGCTCACCCCGGATTCGGAAGCGCTTCCTGCTGCGGCGGATCTTTGAGATGGTGAGGTTGGGGAGCTGCCTGGGTACAGTGGGGGTGTTGGGGGATGGCTTACACTGGGACTCGCACTCAGCTACTGCTCCCTGCTTGCTCCTCAGCTTTTCTTCACCCAGCTCCAGGTGGGGCTGATCCAACAGGTAAGGGGCCATGCACAGTGGGTGGGGCATGGTTGGGTAGGTGGCTGTGGGGTGGGTGGCTGCAGCCTTGACACTGCACCCCTTTGCAGTGGATGGTCCCCACCATCCAGAACTCCATGAAGCCGTTCAAGGTGAGCACTGCAGTACCTGGGGCTGGGGGCCTGTGGGCCTGGGGCCCGGGGCCAGGGCCAGGGCCCAGCACAGGCTGACCCCCGTTTCTACAGGACATGGATTACTCCCGCATCATCGAGCGACTCCTGAAGCTGGCGGTAAGCAGTGAGGATGCGCTGGGGCTGGGGGTGGGGCTGGGGTGTCCCTGAACTGGAGCCTGTCCCCTTTGCAGGTCCCCAACCACCTCATCTGGCTCATTTTCTTCTATTGGTTCTTCCACTCATGCCTGAACGCTGTGGCCGAGCTCATGCAGTTTGCAGACCGAGAGTTCTACCGTGACTGGTGGTGGGTGGCAGGGAGGGTGGCGGTGGGGTCAGGGGCACAGCCTGCGCTGAGCTACACTGCCCCCTCCCCAGGAATTCTGAGTCGGTCACCTACTTCTGGCAGAACTGGAACATCCCTGTGCACAAGTGGTGCAACAGGTGAGTGGGTGAGCGTGCATGTCACAGGGGTGAGCTGTTGGGTGGAGAGGCTTGTGTGTGTGCACACGGGCAGGGTGTGTGTGTGGGGGGGCATAGGCCCCGTCCCACCCTGGTCCCTGCTCCGCAGACACTTCTACAAACCTATGCTGCGCCGAGGCACCAGCAAGTGGGTGGCCAGGATGGGGGTGTTCCTGGCCTCGGCCTTCTTCCATGAGGTCAGTTGTCCCTGCAGGTGTGATCCACCTGCCCTCTGTGGGCCAGAGCTGCCCAGGAACTGACCTGACCTGCCCCCTGTCCCCCCAGTACCTGGTGAGCATCCCCCTGCGCATGTTCCGCCTGTGGGCATTTGCAGGCATGATGGCCCAGGTGAGCCCCCACACCCCTCCCCTGGGTCCAGAAGGGGCTAGGTGACCCCCAGACCTTGCTAACCGAGGTCCTGCCCATATACCCCAGATTCCGCTGGCCTGGATTGTGAGCCGCTTCTTCCGAGGCAACTATGGCAATGCAGCTGTGTGGCTGACGCTCATCATAGGGCAGCCTGTGGCTGTGCTCATGTACGTCCATGACTATTATGTGCTCAACCATGAGGCCCCCCACGCTGGCCCTTCCTCACTGCTGCCCGCTCCCTGACAGAGGGCGAGTCACAGGCCCCTGGGACCCTCCCCCCTCCTTCTGGATGGGACAAGACGGGCCAAACACACCCACTGGCCTGGCTGTGCCCCCTCCACTGGGCCTGGCCACCACCCAGCCTGACTTGCATCCACCCTGGCCACCCGTCCTGGGCCTGTCCACCCGAGGGCCAAGTGTGTCAATAAAGTGCTGTCTTGAGTGACCTCCCTCAGCGTATTGGGGCACTCGTGGTACCCTCAGAAACCCCTGGGGTTGGTCTCAGGGCCTGGGGTGGAGGGGAGCAGCTCTGGGGCATGTGCTTTGGGGGATTAGGGACAAATTTCCTGTCTACCCAGGGCCTCAGGCCATGGTGCTAGTGGGAGGGGATGCTGGGGTGCATGATGGCCAGCAGGGGGAGCAGCAGGCCCAGGCAGCACCCTCACAGGACTTGCATCCTGGCACCACTGCTCAGCCTGTGTGCAGTAGGGTGGCCTCCCAGGAGTGCCCAGTTCACCCAGTGAGGGTGTGAGTGGGTGTATGTGTGGAGTGTGTGGTGCTGGCAATGTCTGGTGGGAATCTGGGCACAAACCTTTACCCTGGGGTTTTTCCTCCCTGCCCCACCTGGCATAAATACATGTTTGTGGAGGGAAGGGGGTGGGTAGGCAGAAGGTCAAAAATGGAGGGAGCAGTTTGGGGAAAGGGTGGCACAGGCTAGCCTGCTTCAGGGCCAGGCCATAGCCCCTTGACGTGTCCCAGGACTGGAGGGGTGCTCAACTGAGGTCTGAGGGTGGTGACCCCAGGATCCAGTTTCTGAGGCCCCCAGGCTGTGGGCAGAACAGGGTCCCATCTGGTCACCCAGCCAGCACACCTGGCCTCTGCTCCTGTCCCAGCCATGGGGGCACTGCCAGGTTAGGGTGCTTTTGGCCCCAGGGGTGGGCAGGACTGGTGGGAACCCCAGTGTCACGACATACCCAGTGCGCCCATCCTCCCCTCCCCTGGCCTGAGTGTGAGTAGAGCCCTCAGGAAGGGAGCCCAGCTGCCTCCCCCCACCCTCTGAGGCAAACTGTTAGGTCTTGTAATAGTTGTGGGTAAACCCTGGTCCCTTACAATCAGTGTGCCCTGGGCAGCCACCTCCCTCCTGGAGGCTGTGGCAGCCCAGCCTCAGGGCAGGAAGAGAAACAGACACTGAAACCATAAGCACAGAGCTTGTCTGTTTATACATTTCTGTGCGTCCTGTCTGTCCATTTGTCCACCTGTACTTGTATCTGTTATCTACATCAAGGGAACATGGACTTCTCATGTAAAAATCCAAAATACAAATCTGCCTATTAACAATCTGCAGGGTCAGTCCACGGTGTGCCAAAGATGTCCCCCACAGCCCAGGGGGCATGTGAAGCTGGGGCAAAGCATCGAACTGCTGCGGCCATCACCTGTCAGTGGCCGACCTGAGTGCCCCCTTCCTCACCTGGCCAGAGGGTTGGGCGGCCAATGGCAGTGGCCCCCGTGAGCCTGCCTTTCGCCATGGCCAGCCCTGTGCTAGGAGGGAGGGCGGGCAGCCCTGGCTTGCTCCTTCCAGGGCTCTAGGAGACAGTAGGGTCCTGGGCTTTGGGGGGCTCCGAGCCCGTCAGCAGGGAGATGGTGGGGTCCTCTGTGTAGTCATCCGCCTCAGAGAAGTAGGAGCCCTCCCCCAGCTCAAAGAGCACAGGCAGGTCGGTGCTTGTAACATCCACGGGGCTGGGTTCCACCAGCAGCAGGGGCTGTGCTGTGTAGTGCACCAGCTGCTTCCCTGCGGGGTGGGCCGGGGAGGTAGAGCTAGGGGAGGACCAAGGTGGGGGGTCCGGGAGGGGTGGGGGCTGTGGGTGGGGTAGGCAGGGGTGTTTGGGTTGGCTCACCTGAGTCGGGGCCACAGTTCTCAGCATCCAGCTGCCTGGGTGGCTCCTGGGGGGAGAGGAGCTCCTGGATCTGCCAGGACCCCAGGGGGGGCGGAGTGAGGGCCCCACAGTTGGCTCCCCTGCCCCACCTGGCTCTGCTGCAGAACACACATATGGCTGGCCTCCCCACTGCTGGCTGCCTCTCTACCCCATGCACTGTCCCCCATTCCCCGTCCCACAATCCCCCCACCACGCACACTGGCCAGGCTGCTGTCGAGGTCAGGCAGGCTCACGTCAGGCACAGCCACCGAGGGACTGAACAGCTGTGGGGAGAAGGGAGGTCAGGGCCAGCCCAAGGTGGGGTCATGGGGGGTGACAGGTGGGCACTCACATCCAGCAGGGCACTGGTGTCCACACTGAAGCCATGGCTGCTCAGCAGACTCTGCAGGTTGTCCAAGTTGGAGTCCATGGCGTCCAGGTGGTCGCTGAGCTCGTTCCTGGCCAAGGTGAGTGGGAGGCAGTGAGGATGAGCCCCTGGCTGCCTCAGGAACACGAGGACACTGGGGCTCTGTTAAGGAAGCTCCCCTCCCCTGGAAGCGGTGGCCCTCGTTTGCCAGGGGCCTGTGGGGCAGGAGTGGCTGGGATCAGATGGAGAGTGACGGGCGCTGCACACCGAGGGGCCTGCACTGGGCTGGAAGCCTGTCTGGTCCCTGGGAGGCACCAAGTGCAGCTGGGGTTTTAGCTCTTGTAGTGGATAGGGGCAGGCGGCAGCTTCTCTGGCTCGACAACTTCTCCTTCAATTTGGAAGATGAAGGATGGACATGTGCTAGGCATGTGACTGTGGCCAGCCCACTCCCTAGTGCTGAGGGGACATGCCCTGACCCAGGCCAACCCACCTATGCCTTGGCTGCCAAGCACTAGAGGGGCCTGTCCTGTCCGCATCAGTGACTGGGCCCCTGGCTCTGGCCTAGGCAGACCCAAGAGGCCCCCCTGCTGCAGGGGCCCCGATGACCCGTCAGCAGTCAAGGCCAGGCCAGGTCTGGCTGGGTGAGGGCCTGAGCTCACTGGGAGCCCTCCTCCCACCCCCAGTCGGGGCAACGCTAACCCTGGCTGGACTTGGCCATGTAGAGAGAAAGAGGAGGGGCAGGGGAAGAGGCGGGTGACCCCAGACATCTGTGGAGTATGAGACAAACTGCAAGATACAAAGACAACGGCCACCCGCAGCTCCATGCCGGCCTCCCTACCCCACCCCTGCTCAGCACCTCTGTCCTGGCCAGGCCGGCAGCACACAGAATGAGGCCACAGGGCTCAGGGCACAGGAGCTGGGAGGCTCCAGGGCCCCTGGCAGCAGGCCAACCCACCCTCCCTGTACCTCAGGCTCCTATCTCAGTACGGGTGCTGTGGGTGGCCTGGCCAGTGACCCTCCTCAACCCCACACAGGCCTGTGATGAGCACATGGGTAGGCCTAGCAGGCCAGGGGTAAGGGTGTCTGAGGCCAAACAGTGGCCTGCAATCCAGGACAGACCTAGCCGCCCTGGCCCTGCTTCTAGGGGCTTGGGGGTAGGGTGGGCCCAAGGTACTCACTTGTCCAGGCAGGCGACGCTGAGGCACTTCTCAGGAACCGAAACAGGTGGGGACGTGGGGGTGCGGCCCCCAGCAGGGGTGGGCAGTGGGGCTGTGGGGACAGGTTCACCTTCGCCCAGGATGGAGTCGATGAGGGTAGATGGGGACAGGGGTGTCTCCACAATGGAGACTGGCTGCCCAGGGCTTGCCTCCTCCACCTGGGGGCTCCGAGGGGGGCTGGGTGGCTCCTCCTTGACGCGCACCAAGGGGCTGCTGGACAGGGGCCTGGATGGTGCAGACCCGGATGGGGGACATATACTCAGTGAGGGCCTGGCTGGTGGCCCCTGCACCTCCCCCTGTTCTGCCCGGGCCCTGGTCCCACCTCTCGGCTCGGCTCCTGCCGGTGGCTGCCAAGGGGCTGGCAGGGGCCAGCTCAGTGACGTCAGAGATGATGGGCCCAGAGCTGGTGACAGCGTCCGATGAGTAGAGGCTGGAGCTGCTGTAGGCCGGGGACGGCGCCTAAGAGCAGAGCTGAGCTGGCTGCGTGTGGGGGCCCCGGCAGCTCCTGCCCCCTGGCTGCCCCAACCCTGGGCTGAGGCCCCGTGTCTGCCGCGAGCTCACCGAGTATGAGGCAGCGCCGTGGAGGTGCTCCAGGGAGAACTGGCGGCCATACTTGGGCACGGAATGTGCTGGGCTGCCATCGTTCAACATCAGGGGGCTGCGGAGAGGGTCCAGGTTAGTGCTGGGCGCCCCCAGGCCTCGCCCCGGGCGCAGGTCTCCCCGGCACCTCACATCTTTCTCTTCACCCCCAGGATCCGGTTCGACTGCACCAGGGAAATCAGGAACTGGATGAGCTGCAGACAGAGGGGATAGGTCACCAAGGGCACAGGGGTCAGGGACGTGGTCACTGCAGAGGCAGGGGCTGGGGTTGCAGCCTCCCTGGCTGCTGGCACTGCCCTTGCCTGTCCACACCTTGTTGACCACCTTCTGCTGCTGCGCATGCTTCTGCCGCAGGCTGGCCACCTCCCGCCACAGGGCTTCATTCTCACTGCAGGGAACCAAGGTGGGCAGTCCATAAGCACTCAGCTCTGACCCTGCATGACCCAGGGCCCCTGGGAAGGAGGAGGGCACCAGACCCTCCCACCCCTATCCCAGAAGGTGTGGGGCTTCACCACCAAGGTGGGGTATAGTCAGGAGCCTGGCTACTAGCCAGGCCCCACCCGCAAACATTTTAAGGAGGAGACAGACGTAAAGGTAGCAGCTGGTGAGGGTGGACAAGGTTGGGGCCCTTCTTGGGCCAGGTTCAAGGTGTCTGATCCTGCGCTCTGCCCACTACCCTCCTCATCCATGAGACCACACTGCCAGGTTCATGGAGGGGCCTGAGAGCCCAGCTCTTCAGACCACAGAGCAGCACACAGGGTGTACTGCATCTCTGGGGAGAAGGTATTTCATGTCCAGGAAGGTGAAGCCCACTGGGCCCACTTCCAGGTCATAGGTGTCCCAGATATGGCATCCCAAGGACCTGCCTCCCCAGGCCACACTAGAGAAAGCTGCCTGAGCTGCAGTTCATACGGCCCCCAGAGCCCCAGGCAGGTGGGAAGGGGCCAGGCAGCTCTTCTACTGCCCTGCCCCAGAAAAGGGACCCCCAGCCTAAGATGCTGAAGGAAGGCTGCAGGGCGGTGCTCTGAGAGGAACAGGCCAGAACGGGGTGGTTTCAGGGAAGGGTGAGGGCAGAGGTGCAGGGGTGGGGGGTGGTGGCTCCTTCTGGGGACCCTGGCAGGCAGAGCTGCTAGGGGGTGGGGGGCCTTGAGCAGCACCCACTGCTTCATGGCCAGGAGCTTTGAGTCCATGTTCTCTTGTTTGCCCTTCATGAGCTGCACATCCGTCAGCAGCTTGCTGACGCTGTCCTGGCGCATCCTGACATCCTCACTCTTCAGGGTGGACACCTGGCCAGGGGGGAGGGCAGGTCACCAGGTGGCCAGGAGCCACCAGTCCCCTGCCTCCCATCCTCACGCCTGACCCGTGCTGCAGGTCAGTGGTTCGTGGGTGGCAGCACTCACGCTGGTCACTTTCCTCTTGATGTTCTCCAGCAGCTGCTCCTGGCCGCGCAGGAAGCATGGGTGCTGGAACTCTGTGTCGTCCTTCTCTGGCTTGACCAAGCCGCCCTGCTCAATGTGCACCACTTTCCGGAAGCCATCTGTACATGACAGAGATGGGGTTAGCACTACCTAAGGCCAGGACCTAATAAACCATGACAGCCAGGCCACTGCCCTGCTGGCAGGTGATGGAAGGTTCCAGAGAAAGGCTGAGAAGGGTCTGGTTTGAGGCCTGGTCTTCCCTGCCCCATTGCCCAGACCTATGGAGACTGGTGACCTGAGTGGGGCCTCTCCAGCTGTGCTGCGCAGGGGGATGGACAAGGTGACCTGGGCAGGGCAGTTGGTGTGGGCGGCAGTCCCTGGTGTGGGCTGATGGGTGAGTGACCTGGGAAGGGCTGGGGCCACTCTCCTCGGCTGCTCCCCTGGGCATTCCTGGGCCCTGGCCCTTGGGGAAGACGGTGGGCCAGGGCGGTTGGGACAAGGAAGAGCAGGCCACAGCGCCCTGCCTACGGCTGGCTTCTGCAGATGCCCCTGGCTATCTGTGTAGCTGTATCCCACCACCCTCACCGCTGCGTGACTGAGGGCCAGCCACTGTCCTCACACAGAGGGCCAGATAGGCTGCTGCGGGTGCCAGGGGTAAATGAGTGCTCAGAAAAACTCTGAAAGGAGCGTTACCAGGGCACTGCTGCCGCTGTCTGCAGACATGCCCGGTGGCCAGATGGACAGATGTTGTTGGCACTGGTGTACAGGGAAGCCGCCTGACCCCTCTAGGCCACCACGAGAAGGACCTGGCCCCAAGGCTGAGCAACACTGGTGGAGTACCCCCGCCCCCCAACAACCCCACTACCACCGCCTGTGCACGGCAGCCCCAGGCTCCAACCCCAGGCCTTTCCTCCCCAAACGCCCTGGGCTCCGCACGACACCCTTGGCAGGTGCACAGACAAGGTCTAGTGGCGCCACCGTCGCCCAACGGGCCACGACAGGGATCCGGGCTGCTGTGGGTGGTTTCCCACATCCGGCCCACAGCTGGTACTCACACATGTTGAGCTGCCGCACGAAGCTGGCCATGTTGTTGTGCTTGAAGTACTTGGGCAGCACCTCCTTGGCAAACTGGCCCTGGTCGAACACGTGGAAGCTGGTCCCGCTCTGTGAGAGACAGTGGGCAGGGTCACTGCAGCTGGTGACCAGGGGAGGGCTGGCGGGAGACAGCGTCCACCCCTGCTCACCAACCAGACACAATGTGCCCTGCCCTATCCCTCTGCCCAGATCTGCCTGCTAAGGCCCGGGCCCCAGACGAAGAAGGCCCTGGGCCTAAGAAGCCACACGGGCCCCAGACGAAGACTTCTTCGCAAAGATGCGGCTCGCTCACCTCAGCGGTTCTCTCCTGGGCAGCCGGGGCGCTCCCTGGTGCTCCCAGAAATCCCAGATGCTAAATGTCAACACATTGACACTTCTGACATCCTGAGCCCTTTCCTTTGGAAATCTGTTTCTTGTCATTAATCAGCAATTTTTCCCTAAAAAAGCTAAGACCTCAAATTAAGGCATCCAAGGAAAGGGGAATCTAATTTCAGTGGACAAGATGGAGTTTTGTTCAGAAACACAATTTCACTATTCTTTTGGCTGTGAGACAGGAAACAGACTGTTAAAAAAGTTGCACACACTGCTCTTCCTCTTCCCTTTCTCTCCTTGGTCCTGCAGCCATCAGGGCGGCAAGACAGGTGCCCTTGCTGGCTGGAGGCAGGGTGGCCGGGGTGGGTGTCTGAGACTGAGTAGTGTAGAGGCGGCGGCTAGCCTGGGGCGGGGGTCCAGAGCAGGGCCAGAGGATGGTAACGGGACAGTGCCACACTCAGGGGGAATGACAAAGGACAGCGGGAGCCAATGTCCCATGGTGCAGTGCAGGAAGGGAGGTGCAGACACAGGAAGGAGAAAACCAGAATAATCCCTATGGTGCTGGATGAGAATTGGAACACTGTGTTTCAAAATATATAGAGATATTAAAATGTAGATTTAAATGTGTGACTTGACTGAAAATTTTCTCCTCCAAAAAAACAATGAGAAAACTGGCAAGAGATGTCAGAATCAAGTGTTTAAGAACTCAGGGAAAAGCCAAAGAACTGCAGCAACCCAGAGAGCAGGTACTCAAGAAAAACAACGGTATCTTGGTAAAAACATCAAACTTTGAGGCATTTTTACTTGCTCTATCCCCACCCTATTCTCCCTAGTTCTTTGGTGGCCTTGAAAACCAACAGCCCAGAACCACAGAGAACCAGGAGGCCAGCAGACAGGGGTGGGTAGGGGGTGGGGGGCGCAGAGCAGGCTGAGGCTCCTTGGATGCCTCCTTCCTGGAGAACTTTATCTCACCTGCCTGTGGTTTCCTGGAAGATGCCGCCTGTAAGACTGTCTTTATTGGACTTGACTTATACTCTCCCAGAGCTTCTCCTCAAGGATGTTTGTTGAAAACATTTAGAGGTAACTTAAAAATCCTGTGACTACCTGGGACAGTGGATAACAGTTGGGCAAACAATAGGCTAAATACAACGGTGAAAAGGAAAAGCTGAGAGATGACATGGGGCTAAGGGCTTTGAAAAGCACGAAATATTCCTGAGAAGCTAGAAGCCAACCAAGCGTAGGAAAGACCTCAAGAGGCCCTACGCACTTCCTCTGGCTGACTGGGGGGTTCTCTGTAAGCAGGAAGCGAAGGCTAAGGTAGAACCATCAAATGCCTGCCTGAATGTTGAAGGCACATGCCCTAACATCCAAAGGAGACCCCTGACTTATTGGTCCCAGGCATTTAAGGAGATCTGTTTTATTATTAGTTGACCAACAGAGACTTCAGTAGCCTAAACCAACAAAGAATATAGACTCTGTAGAATTAGAAAATCACTAAAGAATGACGATAAACAGCAACAACAACAAACCCTGGGGACAGGAAGAATCTGATTTCCAGAGTTGACACTTTATATTCAAAACGTTCAATTTTCAACAAAAATTAAATGAGACATGCAAAAAAAAAATATGAGCCACACAAAGGAAAAAAATCAATAAACAGAAACTGTCCCTGAGGAAGGCCAGGTGTTGGACTTACTAGACAAAGATTTAAAATCATCTATTTTATTATTTTATTTTTTTAATCACCGATTTTCAATATGTTTACAGAACTAAAGAAAACCGTATCTAAAGAACTAAAGTATGAGAATGATGTTTTACCAAAAATCACCTATTTTAAATTGTTTAAAAAACTAAAGAAAACTGTATGTAAAGAACTAAAGTAAAGTAAGAGAATGATGTTTTACCACATTGAGACTATCAAGAAAGGTGTGGAAATGATAAAAAGGAACCAAACAGATGTCCTGGAGTTAAAAAAAAAATGCAGTAACTAAAGTAAAAAAATCATTAGTGGGGCTCAAAAGCAAATTTTAGTAGGAACAAGAATTAACGAACTTGAAGATGGGTCAGTTGAGATTATTGAGTCTGAGAAACAAATGGAAAAAAGAATGAAGAAAAATGAACAGAACCTCAGAGGCTTGTGTGACATCATTAAGTGTACAAAGATATGTGTAATAGGAGTCCCAGAAAGCAAGAAAAGCAGAAAAGGGTAAAAGGAATATCTGAAGAAATAAATGTGTTCCAAATTTGAAGGCAAACACGAATCCACACATCCAGGAATCCCAACAAACTCCAAGTTGGATAAACTCAAATCCAAAGCTAGGCACATTATAATCCCATTGCTGAAAGCCAAATACATAGAATCTTGGAAGCAAGAGAACTGGCTCGTCATGTGTCAGGGATGCTCAGTGAGGTTAACAGCCCCTTTCTCTGTTATTTCTCACTAGAAATGACTGGAGGTCAGAAGGCAGTATTACAAGTGCTCAAAGAAAAGAGCACAGTCAACCAAGAACTCTACATACAGCAAAAATGATTCTTCAAATGTGAAGAGATTTCCATTTCTAGGATGGCAGCATGGGTAGTTCTATGGAACAACAGTGAAACAAGCAAAGCAGGTGAAAACTATTTTAAAAACCTCAACCATTTCTAAAGTGTATGGAACTTGTCCTAAAGGCACATAGCAAATACAGAAACATTTATTCATGAAAATGTACAAAAACTCAGTAAGAAAGAGAGGGTCAAAAGGGACTCGGCCCAACCATTGCCGCCAGGGTGCCCGAGCCATGCTGAGGAGTGATGCAGGGGGGAGACAACCTATTCACACAGCCCAGCCAAGCACCGCACACAAGCCCTGGGGTTCAACCCACACCGCTGCATGTGCAAGGACTTTCTTCCTTTCTCATGCTAAGTAAGAGTTGTTTGTCCATGGCTGACCCTCAGCTTGCTTATCCACCCATCAGCTCATGCACATATATGCTGTACCAAGTTTTGGGCTACCACGAACAAGACTGCTATAAATATTGTGTACAGATCTTTGCGTTGACTTATGTTTTCATTTATCTTGAGAAAAACCTAGGAGTAAAATGGTTGGATCGTGTGGTATGTTTAACTTTATAAGAAACTGCCAAATTGTTTTCCAAGTGGACCAACTATTTTGCATTCCCAAAAATGTCCTGGAGTTTCAGTGGCTCCACATCCTTGCCAGCCCCCAATACATCAGTTAAGCTTAGCCATTCTAGTAAGTGTGTGGTGGTGCTTATTCTTTTCATGTGCTTATTTGTGATTTGTATAACTCCTTTTAGCTAAATACTTATTCAAATCTTTTGCCTTTTAAAACTTTTCTGAGTTTTTTGTCTTACTGATAAAACATTAAGAGTACCTAGTAATATTTTGGATACAAGTCCTGTATCAGATACATAAGTAGTTTTTGCAAATATTTATCCCCCTAGTTTTTGGATTGCTGTCTTCTTAACAGTGCATTTGGAGGGACAAGTTTTCAACTTTAATAAGGTTCACTTTACCAAATTTTTCATTTTGTGCTTTTTAAGTCCTAAGAAATCTTTGCCTAACTCAAGATCACGAAGATTTTCCTCCTTTCTTCTACAAGTTTCAGTTTTAGCTCTTATATTTAGATCTATAATTCACTTTGAATTAATTTTTGAATAGAGTGTGAGATAAAGGACGAGTTTCACTTTTTTTTTGCATATGGGTGTCTAATTACTGCAGCAGTTGATTGAAAAGACTATTCTTTCTTCATGAATTACCTTGGCACTTTTGTCAAAAATCAATTGGCCTCAGATGTGTGGGTCAATTTCTGACCTCTTTTCTGTTGCATTGTTTTCTATCTTTATACTTGGGCCATATCACTCAGTAATGATTACTGTAGCTTTCTGTAGATTTCTTGAAAATCTACTGTAGATTTCTTGAAATCAGATGGTGTGAATTTTCCAACTTTGTTCTAGTGAAAAAAAACCTGTTTGGCTATTCTCCATCCTTTGCTTTTTTGGATTTGACTTAATTTGATTGGCATTAAATCTATGAGTCATCTGTCCTAGTCTATGGTATTTATCTCCATTTATTTAAATCTTTTGTAATTTTTCTCAGCAATGTTTTGTATTTTCAACGTATAAATATTGCACATATTTTGCAAGTATCAATGTGGTAGCAAGCCTACAGACAATCCCCACTGATCCCTACCTCCAGGTATCCATCCCCTTGTGCTACCTCCTTCAGCAATGCACCAGGGGTTGTTGTGTCTAACAGGGGCAACCAGCAGAAGTGACAGTATTTGAGAATACTATACAAAGTTCGCCTTGAGCTCCAGGGGAAGCAAGCTGACATGCTATAAGCAGCCCTATGGAGAGGACCCCTAATGGGACACTAAAGTTTCCAGTCAACAGCCAGAGAGGAGCTGAGGTCTGCCAACAACCACTTGAATAAGTTTGGAAGCAGAAACTTCACCCCCAGTGTCCAGCAGTGGTGTCCAACAATGCCTGCAACCTCACGAGAGACCTTGAGCCAGAATCAATCTGTGACTCTCAGAAACTGAGCCAGTAACACATGCTTGTTGCTTGAAGCTGTCAAGTCTGGGAGTAGTTGTTTAGAGCAATAGGTAGCTACCGCAACTCCTAAATATATATATGTATATATATTTTTGTGTGCATGTGCAATTATAAATGACTTTTTTAATTTTTTAATTTTATTTTTTTAAATACCAAAAGACACCAAATAAATGCAAACATTCCTATTTTGATCATTCCATTCTACATACATAATCAGTAATTCACAGTATCATTACATAGTTGCATGTTCATCATTCATCATCATGATCATTTCTTAGAATATTTGCATCTATTCAGAAAAAGAAATAAAACGAAAATAGAAAAAAAATTTATACATACCATACCCCTAACCCCTTCCTTTCATTGATCACTAGCATATAAATGCCTTTTAAAAATATATATTTTCAATAGTTTGCTGTTAATATGTAGAAGCACATCTGACTTTCATGTATTGACCTTGTATTCTGTAACCTCACTAAACCCATTTATTAGTTCTAATAACTTTTTTTATGTAGACTCTGTGGGATTTTCCAAGTAGACAGCCATACTGTCTATGACTGGAATCACTTTTATTTCTTCCTTTCCAATCTATTTCTTTTAAAAAATTTGCTAGACTGCCCTGGCTAGGATGTCCAATACACTGCTAAACAGAAATGGAAAAGCAGACATCTTGCCTTTCCCCTCCAATCTTAGGGGAAAAGATTCAGTTTTCCACTATTAAGTATAATGGTAGCTGTGGGATTCTTGTAGACGTTCTTTATGTGATTGATTACTTTGAAATTCCCTTTTATTCCTAGTTTGCTGAGTTTTTATCATAAAATAGAGGTTAAATTTTGTCAAATGCCCTTTCTGTCTCTGAGATGATCATATGGTTTTCCTTCTTTTCTCTGTTGATATGATAAACTACCTAGGGTCTTGTTTGGTAAACCAGCTTTGCATCTTAAGAATTTTATTCCAGTCTTATGCCTTAGGTAGTTTCTGATGAGAAACCTGCAGTCTTTCTTATCTTTGTTCTCCTATATGCAGTTTCCTTTCTTTTTCTCTGTATCACTTCTTTCCACATTTGATTGAGACATATTTGATATGGTTTTGTGTTAATCCTGCTTGGGATTCATTTGTGGATTTCTGGGTTTACTGTTTTTTTAAAAAAAATTGGGAAAAATTCAGCTATTATAAAAAATTCCAGCTATTATCCCCCCTCCCTTTTTTTCTGGGACTTCAACTGCATGTTAGATTAACTGATATCATTCCACCTAGACTGTTCATTTTCTTTCAGTTTTTTTTGTTTCTTTTTGTGCATGTATCACATCTCTTTCAGCTGCCATAACAAAGTACTAAAAAATGGTTGGCTTAAAACAGAATCTTGGGCGGGCCACGGTGGCTCAGGAGGCAAGAATGCTTGCCTGACAGGCCAGAGGACCTGGGTTCGATTCCCGGTGCCTGCCCATGTATATAAAAAAAAATAAAAAAAAACAACAACAGAATCTTATCATTTTCCACTTCTGGAGTCTAGATGTCTGAACTCAAGGCATCAGCAGGGCCATGCTCCCTCTGAAACCCGTAGGGAAGCATCCTTCCTTGCCTGTTCTAGCTTCTGGTGTTTGCCAACCATCCCTGACCTTCCTTGGCTTATGGATGCTCACCCCACTCACTGCCTCCACCTCCCCCTCTTGTCTGCCATTTCCCCTCTTCGTATAAGGACACCAGCCACCCTGGATTAGGGACTGTCCTACTCCAGTACAACCTCATCTTAGCTAATTCCATCTGCATTCACTATTTCCAAATAAGGTCCCATTCCCAGGACTTGAACACAGCATTCTGAGGGCACAAAAGGGTCGCTGTGGACAGCACTGCTCTTCCAGGTCAGTCCTTTACTTCTGCAGGTTCTCATCTGCTGTTAATCCCTTCCAAGGACTTTTAAAAAATAAGGTTTTAAGTTTAGAATAGTTTTAAATTTACAGAAAAGTTGTAAGGGTAATAGAGTTCCACATACTCCATTCCAAGTTTCCCTATTACTAGAATTTTACATTAATGTGGTCTACGTACTCCAATTAACAAGCCAATATCGATACATTATTATTAACTAAAGTCTACACTTGATTCAGATTTCCCTAGATATGCCTAATGTCTTTTTCTGTCCCACGATCACCTCAGGAGACAAATTACATTTGATCAATTTACCAGTTCTCTTTAGGCTTCCCCTGGCTATGAATTTTCTGTCTTTTTAATGACCTTGGCCATTTTTTAAAAAAGTAAAAAATTTTTTTTAATTAGAGAAGTTATAAGTGTACAGAAAAAAACACGGAGAAAACACAGAATTCACACATCGCCCCCATTGTTAGATTACAGTTCACTGTCCAGTCCTTTCGTGTTTTCCTTTTTTTAAATTTTTACTCTAGTAACACATATACAACCTAACATTTCCCCTTTTAGCCACATTCAAATATACAATTCAGTAGTGTTAACTACATTCAATGTTGTACTACTATCACTACCATCCATTACCAAAACTTTTTCATCACCCTAAACAGAAATTCTTAATCGAGGATTAGTCTGTCATTCCCTACAGTATGACTGCATGAATTAGCTATTAGCTAAGTATTTCATAAGAGAGATCACATAATATTTATCATTTTGTGTCTGGCTTATACTATTCAACAAAATGTCTTCAAGGGTCATTTACGTTTTCATATGTCTTAGAACTTCACTCCTTTTTACAGCTGAATATTTCATTGTATGGACACACGACATATTTTGTTCATCAGTTGTTGGACACTTGGGGTGCTTCCATCTTTTGGCTATTGTGAATAATGCCACTATGATCAGTGGTGTCAAAATATCTGTTCAAGTGCCTACCTTCAGGTTTTTTTTTGGTATATACCCAGAAGTGTGATTGTCGGGTCATATGATAATTCCATATGTAACTTTCTGAGGAATGTCAAACTTTTCCACAGTGGCTGCACCATTTTATATTTCCACCAACAATAACTGAGAGTTCCTATTTCTCTACATCCTCTCCAATACTAGTCGTTTTTTAAAATAGCGGCATACTTTTGGGTACGGAACGGTATCCCATGGTTTTGATTTGCATTTCCCTAATGGCTGATGATGCTGAGATCTCTTCATGTACTTTTTGGCCATTTGTATATCTTCTTTGGAGAAATGTCTATTTAAGGCTTTTTGCCCACTGTTTTTTTTTTTAGTGCATGGGCTGGGACTTGAAAGAATTCTACTACTGAACTACCCATGCACCCTCTTTTCACCACTTTTTAATTGGGTTGTTCATACTTTTGTTATTGAATTGCAGGCATTTCTTTTATATTCTGGATATTAAACCCTTATCAGGTATGCGGTTAACATATTTTCTCCCATTGTGTAGGTTGTCTTTTTATTTTCATGATGAAATGCTTGGATGCACAAAAGTTTTCAATTTTGATGAAGTCCCATTTATCTATTTTCTATTTTGCTTCTCATGCTTTTGGTATAAAATGTAAGAAACTATTGCCTAAAACAAGGTCCTGAAGATGTGTCCCCTATATTTTCTTTTAGGAGCTTTATATATAGTCCTGGTTCTTATATTTAGGTCGTTAGATCCATTTTGAGTTAATATTTGTTTATGGTGTGAAGTAGGGGTTCTCCTTCATTCTTTTGCACACAGATATCCAATTTTCCCAGCATGACTTGTTGAAGAGTCTATTCTTGTCCAACTGAGTGGACTTGACACCTTGTCAAAAATCAACGGTCATACATAGATATGAGGGTCTATTTCTGAATTCACAATTTGATTCCACTAGTCAATGTGTCCATCCTTGTGCCAGTACCATGCTAATTTGACCACTGTAGCATTGTCATAGGTTTTAAAACTGGGAATTGTGAGTCCTCCACTTTATTATTCTTTTTCAAGATGGCTTTGGTCCCTTACTCTTCCATATAAATTTGAGGATTGGCTCTTCCATTTCTACACAGAAGGCTGCTGGAATTTTGATTGGGATTGCAATGAATCTGTAAATTGCCTGAAAAGAACTGACATCTTAACACTATTTAGTCTTTCAATCTATAAGCATAAGATGGCCTTCCAATTATTTAGGTCTTCTCTGATTTCTTTTAACAATGTTGTGTAATCTTCTGTAGAAGTCCTTTACATCCTTGGTTAAATTTATTCCCAGACATTTCAATCTTTAAGTTTAAGACATTTCAATCTTTAAGTTGCTATTGTAAATGGAATTTTTTCTTGATTTGCTCTTCAGATTGTTCCTTACTAGTATATAGACACACTACTGATTTTATTAGCTCTAGTAGTTTTCTTGTGGATTTTTTCAGGATATTCTACATAAAGGATCATGTTCTGTACAAATAAGGAAAGTCCTACTTCTTTTTTTTCGGTTTTGCATGCCTTTTATTTCTTTTTCTTGCCTAGTGGCTCTGGCTAGAACTTCCAGGACAATGTTGAGTAACAGTGGTAACACTGGGTATCCTTCTGACATTAGAGGTCTTTCAGTCTTGTACCATATGTACATTAGCTGTACATTTTTCATATCTGTCCTTTATCATGCTGAAGAAGTTTCTTTCTATTCCTAGTTTTCTAAGTGTTTCAATCAAGAAAACATCCTGGATTTTGTCAAATGTCTTTTCTGTGTCAATGGTGATAATGTGCTTTTTTCTCCCTTTGTCCTATTTATGTGTGTTTTACATTGATTGATTCTCTTATGTTAAACCACCCTTGTATTACTGGGATAATTCCTACCTGATCATGGCGTATGATTTTTTAATGTGCGGTGGCTTTGTTTTCTAACAAATAACTAAATAACTAAATACTATTTAGTTGGGGATTTTTACACCTATATTCAAAAATGTTTCTTGGACCTTTATCTGACTTTAGAATTAGGGTGATGTTGGCTTCATACAATGAGTTAGGGAATGTTTCTTCCTCTTGAATTTTATGAAAGACTGAGCAGGATGGGTGTTAATTCTTGGAATATTTGACAAAATTCACCAGTGAAGACATCTGGTTTTGGGCTTTTGTTGGGAGGTTTTGATTACTAATTCAAATTCTTTACTTGTTATTGATCTGTTGAGAGCTTCTATTTCTTCCTGAATCAGTGTAAGTAGTTTGTGTGTTCCTAGAAAGTTATTCATTTCACTTAGCACATATAATTTGTTAGTGTAGAGTTGTTCATAGTATCCCTTTATGATCTTTTTTGTTTCTGTGGAGTTGGTAGTAATGTTCTCCCTTCAATTTCTGTTTTTCAGTTACTTATGTCCTTTCTCGTTTTCTTTGTCAGACTAGCTAAAGTTTTGGCTATTTTGTTGAACTTTTCAAAGAACCAACTTTTGGCTTCATGGATTTTCTTTACTTTTTATTCTCTAATCCATTTATCTCTGCTGTAATTTTTGTTATTTTGTTCCTTCTGTTCAATTTGGTTCAGTCTGCTCCTCTTTTTCTAGCTCCAGTGTGAAGTTAGATCTCTGACTTGAGGTCTTTCTTTTTTAATGTGAGCACTTAGAGTTATAAATTTTCTTATCAGCATTGACTTTTGCGGCATCCCATACATTTTGGCATGTTGTGTTTTCATTTCCTTTCACATCAAGATACTTCCTAATTTCCCTGTGATTTCTTCTTTGATCCATTGGTTAAGAGTGCACTGTTTAATTTACACATATTTGTTAATTTTCCAGTTGTCCCTCTGTAATTGGTTTCTAGCTTCATTCCATTGTGGCCAGAGGAAATACATTGTGTTATTTAGTCTTTTTTGTGACCAAATACATGGCCTATCCTGGAGAATGAGCTGTGTGTACCAGAAAAGCATGCATCATGCTGCTGAGTGAATAGTTCTAGCTATGTCCTTCAGGTCTCATTGGTGTATAGTAATGTGCCAGTCTTCTATTTCCTTGTTGATGTTCTGTCTAAATGTTTGATCCATTTTTAAAACTGGTATATAGAAGTCTACTATTAATTTAGAACCATTTACTTCTCCCTTCAAATCTGTCAGTATTTGCTTCATATATTTTGGGGCTCTGTCCTTAGGTACATTAATATTCATAATTAAGTCTTCTTGTTGAATTGACCCCATTATCAGTACGTACTGGCTTTCCCTGTCCCTCATAACAAGTTTTTTGCGTAAAGGTTATTTTATATGTTACTATAGGTGCTTGAGCTTTCTTTTGTTACTAAATGCAGAGTACTTTTATTTTTTGCCATTCTTTCACTTTCAGCCTAATTGGGTCTTTGAATTTAAGGCAAGTCTCTTGTAAATAGCATGCAGCTGAGTCTTGCTTTTTAATCCATGCTGCAAATCCATTTCTTTTTGTGTGAAAAGTCCAATCCACTTACACTTAAAATAACTACTGTTAATGTAGGACTTTCTTCTGCCATTTTGCTGTTAAGATCTTTTTAAGTTTCATGCTTTTTTATCCCTCAACTCTTCCATTAATGCCTATATTCATAACTATGATTTTTTTTGTATTGTATAATTCTGAGTCCCTTCTCATTTCTTTCTGTATATATTTTCTTTGTGGTGGTTACCAGGGGGCTAACATTTAATACCCCAAATCTATAATAATCACGCTTGATTTGATACCAACGTAAACACATATACTGTTCCTATAATCCTCCATACCCCAACCTTTTTGCCATCTTCATTACAAGTTGTATCTTTATATAGCATATGTCCCAAACCATGGGTTTAACATTATTATTTTTAAAATTTTTTATTAATTAAAAAAATTACAAGAAAGAAACATAAACATTCCCAACACATACACTCAGCAATTAACATTATTTTTAATTCATTTTCATTTTAGAACCTGTAAGAAGTAAAAAGTGGAATTACATACCAAAATACAATAGTCCTGATATTAATAGTCACCATATGGTTACTTTTACTAGAAGTCTTCATTTCGTTATGCTTCTTTGATTCATTATGTAGAATTCTTTCCTTTGAGTATGAAGAGCTCCCTTTAGCATTGCTTGTAGGGTCAGTCAAGGGGTGAACTCTGGGAATGTCTTAATCTCTCCCTCACCAGATAAAACATTCTTGTTTGGCAATTGTTTTCTTTCTGCACTATAATTATTTTGTCCCACTGCCTTCTTGCCTCCATGGCTTCTGATAAGAAACTGGGACTTAATCTTACTGGAATTCCTTTGTACATAACATATTGCTTTCTCCTTGAAGCTTTCAGAACCCTCTCCTTGTCTGTGGCACTCAATAGTCTGACTACTATGGGTCCGGTGTGTTCTCTTCTAGTTTATCCTGATTGGGCTTCGTTAGGCTTCTTGAATGTGCATATTTGTTGGAAGTCTTCTGCCATTATTTGTTTGAATATTCCATCTGCCCCTTTTCATTCTGGGACTCCTAAAATGCATATATTGGTACCCTTGATGGGGTCCCAAACATCTCTAAGGCTCTGTTTGCTATTTTAAAATTCTCTCTGCTCCAGAATCATTTCAATGGCCTCATCTTTTAGTTCCCTGATTCTTCCTTTTGACAGCTCCAATCTGCTTTTTTTTTTTTTTTTTTTTCATGGGCAGGCACTGGGAATCGAACCCAGGTCTCCAGTACAGCAGATGAGAATTCTCCCTGCTGAGCCATCGTGGCCCGCCCCCAATCTGCTTTTGAAACCACTAGTGAATTTTTCATTTCAGTTACAGTAGTCTTCAACTCCAGTATTTCTGTTTGGTTCCTTTTAAAAATTTCTCCCTTTATAAGCTCATAGGAGGTGACTTTTTTAAAGTCTTTTTCTGGTATGTCCCCAATCTGGTTTTCTACATTGATGTTATCTGAACTTCTATCTTATTCCTTTGAGTTGGCCATCACTTTCTGTTTCTTTGATTTGTAATCATCTGTTGCACACTGTATTTTTTTAATATTTTAAAGTGTTAATTTTAAAGGAACCAGTCCTTGAGATGGCTGTTCCTTAAGTTTGTATCCAGCTAGTGAAATGATAGAGATTTCCTTGAGTACCAGGAGCTAACAAAAGCAGACATACCAACGCAAAGCCCAGGCTTTGTTTAGGTTTTCCCTCTCTGCACTGGAGTCTGAAAATTGCCTCTAAGTGGAAAACCTGGGCAGTTCCATGGTTCACCTAAGTCCTGCCTTCCCTATTTTCCAATATTTCTCAGGACTTAAAGGCTGAATTCAAGTTGAATGTGCCATGTAAGCACTCCCTGAACAGCTATACTGAGGCTATTAGAGAATACACATTTCATCCCCCTCACCCTAGTAAGTCCAGGTTTCTTCTCTGACGATTACAGACATCTCCTGGAGAATGTCTTAACGTGTACTTGGGATACAACGAAAACCAGGAAGAAGTAACAGGGAGAAGCAGTTCCTAGCTACTGGCTGGTGAGCAATGTTTTTGCATCCTGAAATGCAGTTCTCAGTAAATGCCAAGTGTTGTCATAATTCTCTGTCTGTGGCCTTATTTTCTACAACACTGTTCCCTCCCTGAAAGCATTACATTTTTTGCATGTTTGTATATTTTTTACAGGGAGAGGTCCATGTCTTTTAAAAGCTTCCATGACCCAAAATAAGTTAAAAACAATTGTACTACAGGAGAAGGCCCATCTTAATTTGTTAAGCTCCTGCCCAGGAACACAAGCCCCCCCCCCCCCCTTTTTTTTTTACATGGGCAGGCACGGGGAATCGAACCCGGGGTCCTCGGGCATGGCAGGCAAGCACTCTTACCTGCTGAACTACCGTGGCCCACCCAGCCCTCCCCTTTTTATTCCCCCCCCATCAGAAGACTAGTCAGTATTATGTGCTGTTTCCTAGACATGACTGACTGCGTTCTAGGTCCCCAAATGTGGGGCTGGGCTTTAGGAACAGCAAGAAAATGTAGTGAGTGGCTGGAGCTGGCAGATAAATCCTGTTTGCAAGGAGAGACTGGAGCAGACAGGTCATCCCAAGCTGGGTCCGAGAAGGGGCAGCTCTCAAGGGTCTTCCCCCAGACCCAGTTTTGTCCTTACATGTGGCATCTAAGAGAGAGACCTTCTTATATACAAATGTCCTGCTTCTGCTTAAGGCAGCAATGGTCAGCTTCCCTGCAACACAAGCACCCTAACCAACACAACCCTCCTCAATCTGGCTACAGGTCACCTGCCCTACAAGACCCTGGAGCACTGGACCCTCAGAGGTTTGCCAACTTGTCCCCTGGCCAACAGGCTCACCTTCAGTCAGAAAATGTTTTGGCGGACTGGCCTCTCTTCCTTCCCTGGCAGCTCAGGTGACCCCTCCTCTGCTCTCTCAGTGGACAGACAATGGCTCCCCATGAACCAGGGACTCCAGGGTTGGGCTGACCACTTCTCCTTCCCCCTCCAGACCTTCAACAGTTGTAAGCAAACCCTGGTCCTGTGCAGTGTGGTAGGCTTGGGTGTATCCTGGGTATTTTCTCATCCCTCCTGGAGGCTGCGGCAGTCCAGACCTTCCGGCCCCTTCCATGGCCTCCACACCCTTCCTCACTGTACCAGGCCACCCACTGCCTGCTTTCCCTCCCTAGGCCAGGAAGAGGCCCCAAAAGTAGAGGCTGTCCGTTTATAGCTCTCTGTGTGTCCTGTCCACCTGTGCATGTGTCTGTCTATCTGTACCCTAGGAGAAAGTGGGACTTATCATGTAAAAGTCCAAGATTCAATTCTGACTAGTAATCAGTTTTGTTGGTCAGTTCAAAGTGGCATGAGGTCTAATTAAGAAAGCAACCTGAGCCAATGGGGTATGAGTCAGGCAGGGGCTTGACCCTGAGGACGTGGAACGGGTGGTGTATGATGCTGTCCTCAACTTGGACAGCATAGACTTTGGCTTTGACCTTACCAATTTCTAGCTCTTACTTGGTTAAGCTTCCTGATTGCCTAGAGATTCAATTTTCTCATCTATAAAATGGGAATTCTGTCACCTACTCACACAGTGATGGATGGAACAGACATAAATGACATGAGAGGCTTAACTGGAGGCTGGCACATTAAATAACCCAGCTGTGTGGTCCCGCCAAAGTCTGCCAAGGAGGTCTCAGGGGGCCTCTGGCCATGCCCACTATATTGATGCAATAGCCTAGGATGCTCCTTCAGCATTTTGGGGCTAGGTTTTTCAGTCCCAGGTCAATGCGCAGATCCGCCAGGGCAGGGCTCGGTCTGGCTGCCCTTTGCCCCCTGGTACGCATGCAAAGCCCTGCCCCGGCTGTCTAAGAACTGGGCTGCCTCACCTATCTCTCAGAGTCAGGGAAGCTATGGAGCAGCTTCCTGCCAGGGTTCCAGGAAGCTGTATGTGAGCAGAACCTTAGCTAGTTGAACCCCCACCCCTGGAACCACACCTGGCCCTAAGGTCATGCTTCCGCCTGTCTCCTTCCTGGCTCTGGTCCCGGAGCTGGCTTCCTTCTGCTTATCCCTTGTGGAACCTCACAAAGAACTGCTACTTCTGGCCCCACCGCGCCAAGTACTTTTACCTGTAAATGCCTACATGGAGACCAGTCTGGACCAGGGTGCTTCCTCATCCTCAGGTACCCCTGGCCCTTACCTCAGCTCTCAGCCTTGCCCTTGCTCCTAGGGAGAAGGGAAGAATCAAGGCTGGGATCTGGGATGGAAGTTAGGAGGCACTCGCTCTCAGGGCTGGCCTTGAAGACGAGAGTGCCTCCTTGACTTCTGGGCCCCAGCCGCCTCTCTCTGGCCTCTCCCTACCCCTGCTCCTTGGGCCCAATGGTCTGCCCTGGCCCTGCAATGGTGAGCTGCTAGTGCCCCCTCATTTGTTTGGAACAAAAATGTGCCCGTGGACCTTGCCTCTCATGTCCCCAGCCAGTGGTCAGCTTCCGGGGCCGGAAAGCTCCCTGAGCCCAGCTCTGGGCTGGCCATGGGCAGGCACCATCAGCAGTAGAGGGAGACAGCGGGGAGGGACACATGGCTGGGAAGGTTCCTTTTAAAAAGGTCTATCAGGACAGTGACCTGGGTGAGTTACCAGGTTGAAAACATCTGCCCTCTGGATTCTGAAAAATATGTTTACTTCAGAAAAGTCAGAAATAAGATTATAATGATAATGATTATCACCTATAATCCCTCCATCCAGGGATAACAAGTGTTAACTTTCACTTCTCCTTTCAGTCGTTCTAAAGGACTCAGTGGAACATGCTCTTGGACACACTGGGATTCTAGAGTATGGGGGTTTCCAGCCTTTACTTCTCACTATGCTTGGCTGTATCTCCATGTTTTAAAACTCCCTGAAGAGGCTGCTGTCCTCCTGGCTTAGCCTAGTGCTCTGCAAACAGCCTAAAGAGAGTCTTGCAAAAGGAAGTAGTTCAGTAGTGGAAAGAGGGGTCACTGAGCAGAGGGGAGTGGGGAGGCTCAGAGAGGATGCTAGGAAGGCTCTGGGCTCTATGCGCAGAACTTTCAACACAGCTGTTCAGCCCTGTCTGAGTCTCTGGGCACCTCTGGGACAAGACATGGAGAAGCCAGTGGGGTGGGGTAGGGGGCATTCTTATGGCTCTCTTCCCAACACCCACCAGGTCCGTCCGTCTGGTCCCAGGTCTCCCTCTACTACAGCAGAGACCCAAGCCCCAGGAGTCCACCCCATGCTCATGCCTTCATGCTAACCCTTGCAGTCACTAAAGACCCCCTGTAAAGGATAAGCATGGGCTGTGCCGTCCTTTGGGACCTATCTGAGGAGCACCTGATCTCAGGAGGCCCTGGCCTGCTCTGGTAAAATCACTGTACCCGGTGCATCTTTGATGAACAGAGGTTTGTGGGGTGGGAAGATAACACTCCCAAGGATGTAGCAGCTGCGGCAAGCCCATCGCCACCAACCAAGGGTTAGGGAGGGGGTCCAGAATCTTAGCCTGGGGGAAGCTGCCAGCATCCGCAGGCAGTGAGAAGTGTTCAGCACAAAGACAGGGCACCTGAGAGCACAACCATATCAGCCTCCTAAGGCCCGGTGGGCTGGGTTCTGGGCAGCCAGATCTGCAGAAAGAGCTGGACTTTCCTTTGCGGCTGTGGGGCTTTCACCTGCGCCCTTGGAAGCCATGGCCTGGGGGTGACCGCTCTTTTCTTGGGGCCAGCAGTCCTCTGCCCCCCCTGGAAATGGGCCTCCCTCCACCTTTCAGCCAGTACTTTTTCTGTACTCTCTGAGAACAGCAGCCCCACAACCCACCAACTCTAGCTGTTTGGTCTAAAGCTGACCAGCAGAACTACCTCTCCATGTTCCAACCTGTCCCTTCACGGACAGAACCTGTTGACAGGACCCACAGGGAATGTGTCTGGCTGGGAGCAAGAGAGCAGAGCACCCTGGAGAGGCCACCGTGGACAGCACTGGTGGAGGCTGGCCATAGACTTGATCTGATAAGTCTGTGCCATGCAGGGCCGAGACTGTGAGCACGACAGGGTAGGATGCATCTCCTGAGGAACAGGCTTAGAATATCTGGAGGAGCCTGATGTCTGCCCCAGCTGGCTAAGAGTGTTTCCAGCTAGTTCAGAAGAACGAGGACCAGATAGAAGGAGAGGCTAGGATAAAGGAAGAGAGAGATGTGGAATCATTTCCCTTAGTTGGGAAAGCTCGAGGCTGAGGATGAACGAATGACTATGACATGGAGATAGCTTGAGGAAAAGTACACTGCCCCTTGCAGGACTTGTGCCTCCATAGAGGAGAGGAAGGTGGGCAAAACCTAACAAGAATGCTGCAGTGAGGGCAGTGAACGCCCTTCAGGCTGGGCAGGGCTTTAGCAACAGGCGCCCCAGAAGGTGGAGAGCCTCCGCCTGGGTACGCGTCACTGTCAAGGGCTCACAGGCCTGGCCTCTTTAGAGGGAAGCGCTCAGCAGGGTTAAACTCTGCCCTTTTCGCTCCCAGATCAAGCGTGCCCAGACGCGCTCAGCCCTATTCCCTTCCAGACAGGGCAGCCTTCAGGCCACTAGTCATTTGCCAGCCCAGGCAAGGGCGTTTGCCAAACACGATGGACAGTAGACCCGGATTTCCAACTCCAGACACAATCACGGACTTCCCTCTGCAAACCGGAGCTGCCCAGTCTTGCAGGGCCTAACGGTGTAAACAAAACTGCTACCAGGCAACTGAAGACAGGGACTCAAGCAGAGACGGCCCATAAAGAATGAAAACAAAACCACTTTTGGGAAACCCGTAGGAGAGAAACTTGTGCATCCTGACGCTGTACTTTCTGTTCTCATTCCCCTTTCTCTCCCAATACAGCAGTGCCCTGCGACCACGGGCAGAGTCCTGTTATTCTCTGCCGAACTGCTGATCATACCACCCTAGGAAACACTTTGGCGTGATGTTTTTAGTGAAACAAATGCTTGTTCTAAGGACAGCTATGCTTCTGCAACGTCTAACACTTAGCAAAAGACCAAAGCAGGAGGCCCATTCTCCCCCTCCTAACAAAACTTCAGCTGAGCAGGAGCTGAGCAAGGAGGAGGGTGAGGAATGCGGTAGGCTTGAACCTGCTACAGTGACAGCAGCCTCCGAACCAATTCGTGTGTGTGTGAAGACTACAAGCATTTCTTCCTGGGGCTCAAAACACCCTTCAAAGGGGACTGAGTTTCAGAGCCGCTTTTCCTCTCAAGGGTTCTGGGTCTGGGACCACTGAAAAATCCCCCTTCGTGGCCCCGCGGCGGTTGTTGGGCGGTACCTCAAGCTTGGTGGGTTAGCAGGTGGGAACACGGCCCCCGCCTTTCTCGAGTTCCACGGGTGGAAGCTCCCTCACCGGAGACTGGCGGGCCGCCTGCCCCCATTTCCAGGGAGGCCCCCGCGCCCCGCGCCCCGGCAGGCCGGCCTCCAGCGCGCACGCGTGCCCGCGCCCAGCCCCTCACCGGGCTCCAGCAGATGAGCGCATCGGTGTCCGGGTCGCTCACGAGAGTCCACAGCTTGGTGAGGAAGGCCGGGACGTTGCTGGGCCCCGCCGCTCCGGGGCCCACGGGCAGATCCATGTTGGGCCACGCGAGGAGAGGCCAGGAGGCCGACCGCGAGCAGGGGCCGAGGACCGCGCTAGAGCCGCCGCCGCGCCTGCCGCCTGGGCCGCGCCGCCGCCACCCGCTGCGCACACACGGCCCCGGGGCCTGGCATGGCCGCCGCCATCTTGCGACGGGCGCGCTCCAGACGGCACCGCCCACGACCCAGCGGCGCGCGCGCGCGCGCGCGCAGACGGCACCGCCCCGCCGCCGCCCGCCAATCGGAGTGGGGCGGAACCGATCGTGCCCTCTGACCCGGTCCCGCCCCGCGTGCGTTGGGCCTCTTCGCTGCCGGAAGAGGACGTTAGCCGAGCCAAGCGGGCGCGCTGCGAAGCATGCCGGGGACGCGGGGTTCGCGGTCCGGAAAGCGGCCCGCGGGGCCGGAGCAGGAACCGGAGGAGGTGGGCACGGGGCACCGGCGTGGCGTGTGTGATGGTAGCGCGGTGGGGGTGCAGCCGAACCCGGGGCGGCGCGCACGTGGGGACTGGGGCCGGAGCGCACGTGCTGCGCACGGGGCTCGGCACTGGCGCCACCTCCCTGCCTTGGTCCTACCGGGGGGTTGCTGGCGCTGTACCCCCGGCCTATGTTATCCACGCGGTCAGCGGCGAACAAGAGACGACTTGGCAGGCCCTAGCGCCCTCCCAGCGCGCGGACACTGGGAACCTGCGCGCTGTTGTTGGACCCGGGTGGCTGGGCCTTCTTGGAGCCGCAGCGTCGGGAGTCGCGGGCGGAGCACAGCCGTGCAAAGGGGTGGTCCCGCGTCGGGTGCAGTTACGTGGGCTTGAGGAACAGTATCTGAGGAGGGAAATGGGAGGGAGGGGGGTCCTGTACCAGTTGTGTCCTTAGTACTTTTTTTTGTGTTGTGTTATTTCATTAACATATTGCTTGGCTTCTCATAAAAAGTAAAAGCTTAAGAGAACGAAATAGGCAAATACAACCCACCTCAGCAGCGGCAGGGCCACTGCCCCTCAGCTCTGGCTTGTCCGAGGCTTACCTGCATCCAGGGCTTGCATGGTTGAGCTCTCCCAGTCGGCTCCACTCAGCTGCACTGCTTGGAGGTGTGGGCACTGTGACCCCCAGCCAGCCAGCAGCCTTTTGGGTCTGAGCATGGTGTTCCCTCCAGTTTGGCGGATGCCTCAGTAGTTCGTTGTGTTTGCTCCCAAGCCCTTTTAGGCTATGTTTCTTGCCGTCACCTGATGTAACTAACTAAATATTAGAGATAAATCCTGTGAGAGAGTCATGTCTGTGGATGAAAACAGGCTGTCCAGATAGGTGACATAGTTGTAAAATTTCAAAGGAAGAGGGAGATCTCAGATTCTGCTTTCAGAGTTTGGGTTCTTCTTCTGCCTTAGTGACCCATGACTGGCCTGCTCACCTGGCTCCAGAGCATGTGGACAGGTGGGCCATCAGCTCTGCTGGCCCTCCCCAGAGAGGGCAGGTGGATGTGTACAAGGGGGTCTGTCTCTAGCTGTTGGTCCTCTTCTCGATGGATAAGGAGACTTCTACTGTAGGTGGTCAAAGCCTGGAGGGTCTGTGCCCTGCCTCCTTTGCCCCCTAGTGCATTCCTGACTGGGGTGGTGTAGAACATCTGGGGAGGCTTTGGGGCTTTAGGTGCCGGTGGAGGGCTGGTGCTGGTGACAGGGTGGGAACTGAGCATGAAGCTGAGAGAACACTTGTCTATCCTAGGGGCAGGTGGGGTGCAGAAGATGAGAAAGGATTGGGTGAGGCTAGGTGATTTGGGTGAGGGGTTCTGCTGGGGTCCAGCTGTAACCAGTGCTGTGCTTCCTTGTAGCCTTCTCTACTCTGCCCGACTGTTCCCAGCCACAGTGAAGCCAGTGACTCGGGCCTCTCCGACAGTGAGGAGAGTGTGTTCTCAGGCCTAGAAGATTCTGGCAGTGATAGTGGCGAGGATGGCGACAAGGGAGAGGATGGAACCAGCAGCGACGAGAGCCACTGCAGGGCGTATAGAACTGCTGAAGCACAGCCGCAGGTGGGTGGTTTCTCCCTGGCTCTGGGCTGCTGGGCCCCATGGCTTTCTTCCAGTATGCTTGGGAGCCCTGAGGGCATGTTTCTCCTCTATGTTCTGGGGTCGTCTGGGGTTAGTGAAACCTGCCTGCTTGAAGCTGGGGGTGGTCTGCACGCCAGGGTGCCAGTTTTAAACCTCAGCATGTGGGTCAGTCTGTGGGGAGCTCCCAGCATTCCACGGAATGCAGGTAGTAACTGGACTTGGCTGCAGCTGACCCCGAGTGGGGGTCTTTCCCCCACTCTGGCATGAATTTACACCTGTGTGTGATCTTTAACTCTGATCCGTAGTCAAGAACCATGGCTTAACATACCTTTCATGCCTAAAAAGAGTTTGAGAGGAGCTTAACTATTACAGTATAAAATCATTGACTTCAGAAGGCCGTGAAACTCATTTATAACAAATTACCAGGGTGAGCACAGCAGTCCCTCGCCCAGGTGGAAGCCATGAGAGCCGGGGCTTGCTGGTGCCTGGCTATGGGAGTGGATCTTCTTAAAGAGGCAGAAGGGTTAAGAAGAAATGAAAGCTTCCCGCCTGGCCAGATACCCGCGTGGTGCAGAGCTGCGCCCGCTGTCCTCAGAAAGGGCGCTCCTGGTATAGCTCTGGCTTATAGGACCATGGGAACCTTTTTTGTTGCCTCCTCCTTTTTTCCAATGATTTTTTATTTGCACATTTTAACAACTGCTGTTTTCAAAATATATAACAAAAATATTTTTCTAAACGCAAAGTAAGTACCTCTGTGGTATAGAATTTATACCTATGTGTGATCTTTAATTCTGACCCGTAGTCAAGAACCATGGCTTACATGCTGGGCACAGCTGCCCTTTGCCGTCAGTTCATCCCCTTCACAGACCTGCTGTGGGTTTCAGAGTAGTGTTTGTACAGTCTTTGTAATGCCCAAAGCATCAAGATGTCACATCGAAATGTCACAGAGGTTGTAGGGGAGAGAATCAGTGGGCCTAATTGTTGATGCTTATGGTAACAAGCCATCAAAAAAGAAAAAGCAACACATGAGATAAAAGAGAAGTAAAAAACAATTGTCCCTAAGATCAGGGAATATGAAAACCATCACACTGTTTAAATTTGAGGCATTAGAAACAGCGAAACTTCTTTAAAGTTATATAAAACAACTGTAGCTCAGAACCCTGGCATGGTCAGGGCGCATGTGAGGCAGTGACAGATGTACAGACAGGCCAGGTACAGGAAACACTAATTACTCAAGCAGTTAGTTAAACAAGTAGAGAAATTATGCATTCTTTCCAGACAGGCCTTCATTTTCTGAAGTAAAAGCTTTTAAAGAAATATATGTGTGCCATATATTTTAAAAAGCAATCATCAAAATTTAAATCCCCATAAAGAGGACTTTTTTTGTAAGTAAATAAATAATCTTGCTAAAAATTGGTGAGAGAATAGCTTTAGTCACATTTGCCACCTCTCTTTTTTATTCAGGAAACATTTGGCAAGTGTTTTTAGTCAGCAAAAACACTGACTGCTGGAGTGGTGGGGAAATTGGGCCTGGGGAGCAGTCTCTGCTGCTGGCAGCCGTGGTCACAGTTACCTCCTTCGGTTGGTAAAATGAGGCCAGCCTACAGTGTCTCCTTCAACTCTGTCGTTCTTGGAACCTTGTTGCAAAATGAACAGTGGTCTTCCTGGTAGAATACTGGGGTCCTGTGTCATGGCTGATATTCTCTACTGATGAAATCAGCTCTCATACCCATAACTTGCATTGTCAAAAATTACATCATAAAAATCAAGAAAACCAAGAAAAATTTCATTCTGAATACACAGAACAGCTATAAAGAGATTATTCTGTGGAATGTGTCCAAATACATATAAGTAGGGAGTAGGCTTCCCTTGAGGGAGGTGGAAGGCTCTTTCTAGCAGTGGAGAGGCGCAGAGGGTTGGGGTGTTGGCCACCTCAGGCTGTGGCCGAATAGAAGTCTCTGGCTGCTCTGTGAGCATCCTGGGGTCATCAGTTGTGTCCTCTTTGGGGGTTATCTGTCCTCCAGTTCACCCCTCGTAGTTGTTTGACCCCTCCCAGACCAGGAAAAAGGATTGCAGTGGAGGAGGTGCCACCGTTTCCTGCATCTGCCCCCTCGCTCTTCAGTGGGGGTAGTGGGAACTGAGCCGGCAGGTCAGCCGCTGTTTGCTGAAGGTGCTCGGTCCCCTGAGTTGGACCCTCAGGTCAGTGCCCTTCATCCTGGATTGGTGTCCTTGGTGAGGCTAGCAGCTGTGGTTGCCCTCCACTGTCCACACGGGGGCCCAGCCATGGGGGCCTGCAGGACTAGTGGCCCCTAAGTTGGAGGAACCCTTGCTGGCTGTGGCTCTCCTTGTTGGGGACTCTCCTGTGGATGGCACCTGGCCATGGGCCCTAGGAAGTGAGTTACTTTGCAAGTGGAAAGAACAGTACCAGGACCCGCTGAAGTACGAGGGGACTTTTCTGTGACAACAGGTAGCCCTACTTGGCTTTTCCCTGTTGTCCCCTTTGTGGTCTGGTTTCTGCAAGGTCTTTGCCGAGTTCACTTTTGCCTTGCCCTCACTGTTCTCACTTGGCCAGCTACCACACCGTTTCCCCCACTGTCTACCCCATTGTCGATAAGACCCTAACCCTCGAGCCTTCCTAAGGCTTCACCACTTCTTAACAGGAGGTGATATGGAGAGTAGCCCCCCTCCTCATGCTAGGAAGCACCATGGCGTTGGGGCTCCTGTGGGGTGGGTGGGCCAGAGCAGGTGTGGTGTTGGGGCTGGACCCAGTGGTGAGGTCAGGAGACAGGTCAGATATATGTACCAGGGCATGGAGAACAGGGGCAGCCACAGCCATGGCTCAGGAGGTGGGAGGCTGTGCTGCTCGCACAGGGGCAGGTGGTTGCTTGGTGGCTGTGGCATGTCTGGAGCCTGCCGTGAGTACTTGGCGTGTGCTTGGGCTCCCATTATCCTTGTCCTGCCCCGGGAGCAGATGGCCTGGCTGCGATTGTCCCTGGTCAGCTCGTCCCCATGGAGACATGATGGGTATTGCCACCTTCCCACCCTGTTCCCACCAGAGCCACCTGTGAGGGACCCACCTCACTCACAGCTGAGCCGCCAGGGGCTCGGGCCCTTTTCAGAGCAGTGAGGGTGCTGAGCCCCTGTCTATTCTGCCTTGGTGTGCACCTGTGAACACATGGAGCCTGTGCGCGGCCTCTTGGGGTTTTGAGCGCCTCCTGCCATCTGGTCCCGTTCCTGTGTCCAGGCAGCCACTGTGTCCTGCTTCTTGGGGACCTTCCTGGGGTATTCCTTGCCTGTCCACACTGCTGTGTCTGTATAGAGCTTTCCATTGTTTCCTGACATGGGAACACGTGGTGTATGGTTTAGGTCATCATTTGCGGATGGTTTGGGGGATGTGTGGTGCCCCCCGCGGACAGCCATGGTGAGTGTGCCAGGCTGCAGATAGACACTCGCCCCCTTTGCTGTTACCCATGGGTGACAGCCATGGCCTCGCTTATTTCGCTTCTCATGTGCTAGGGTTCCTGGTATCACTTCTGAGCAGGGTTTCTAGGTCAGGGTGGACGCACTTTCCATTGTGACAGGCATTCCCAGCATTCCCTTCTGGGCAGTGTCCCAGCCCAGCAGCCACATTTGGCAGGGCTGTGCCCACGCTCAGGCCCCATTCACTCTCATCTCTGCATCCCGGTCCTGGCACGTCCTTCCTTCTGTGATGAACAGGCCGTTTTCACTCCTCGTGTTTTGAAGGTCAGGCTCTAAAGTCTGGTTTCTGTCTGTTCTAGTTTGCTAGGTGCCAGAATGTAATAGAAACAGAACAGCTTTTTTTTTTTTTTTTTTACATGGGCAGGCACCGGAAATCGAACCCGGGTCCTCTGGCACGGCAGGCGAGCCTGCTGAGCCACCGTGGCCCGCCCCAGAACAGCTTTTAAAAGGGGGAATTTATTAAGGCTGAGAAAATGTCCCAATTAAAGCAAGTCTATAAAAATGTCCAAATTAAGGCACCAACGAGATGTTAAGTTCAGGGTTTCTCTCAACTGGAAAGACACGCGGTGAAGTCTGCTAGCTTTCTCTCCAGGCTTCCTGTTTCAGGAAGCTCCCCTGGGGGTGTTTTCCTTGTTCGTCTCCAAAGGTCTTAGGCTCCATGGGCTCTTGTGGTTCTCATGGGTGTCCTGGCTCTGCTGCTCTTTCCAAAAGATGTTTCCTCTTTTAAAGGATTCCAATAAAGTAATCAAGACCCACCTGGAATGGGCAGAGTTCCATCTCCTTCTCATGAAAGGTTAATACCACAATTGGGTGGGCCACATCTCCTTGGAGATAATCTTATCAAGTTTCCAACCTATAGTGCTGAATACGATGAAAGGAAATGGCTGCTTCCGCAATCCCAAGATGGATCAGGATTAAAACATGGCTTTTCTAGGGTGCATCATTCTTTTAAACCAGCACATTCCACCCTCTGGACCCTAAAAACCACATATTTTTCCCACATACAAAATACATTCATTCCGTCACAATATCAGAAAGTTTTAAACCATTTCAGTAGTAGTAAAAATGCAATACAAAGTTAAAGCCAGTACAGAGTTGATGAAAGTCTGTTACAGGCATGGTCTGTTCTAAGGCAAAATTCTCTTCAGGCTCTGGACCTATAAAACTCAGAACAAGTTATTTGCTGCCAACATACAAAGGAGGAACGGTTGTAGGATATATGTTCCCATTTCCATAGGAGAAATTGGGAGGAACACAGGGTTCAAGGGACCCAAGTAGTTTCAAAAACGTGCAGGGCGAACTCATAGTCATTTATCTTTGGGGTTTTAGAAAGTGGCAGTCCCACCCTTTCCAAGGGCCTATGCAGCAGCCCACACCTCTCCGAATGCAACCTTGGGGGACATTGGGGAGCCCACCTTTTTCTCAGCTCCATCCTCTCCAAGCATCGGGGCCACACCAGGGCTCTCTGCCATCTCTAGGGTACACGTTCAGCCCCTCCGTGTGGTGGCAGCCAGGCTCTCCCCAAACCCCAAGGAATGTGCTTCACCCTCTCCAAGGTGGAACAAGTCTTCCACTGTAAGGTGGAAGGCCCATCCTGTCTTTGGGGCAAACTTCTTCCTCTCCAAGTGCTTGGGTGGGTCTGCTCTTTTGGCCCAAGGCTTCTTGACTTCAGCCCCACTTTCCTGGTTCTTCCCATTTATACAGGTTCCACAGCAGTTTTGTAGGCTTTCTATATAGCCAGCAAGGATTGTGCCCATAAGACAGGAAGAGTTTCCACAGATCCTTCCCGAATAACTCCGTCTCCAATCCTGGCTTTCTCTGAAATGTCTGGCTGGATCCACATTTGGTTAAATCCTCACGTGGGGCACCACCATTCTCTGGGGTCTCTCGTCCTGGAAGCCCAGAATTTTCCAGAACATCAGTTTCTGGTTTCTTTGTACCTAAGAGTTCAGTTCCCAGCTTATCTCTTTCCTGTGGCATTTCACTATAAGCTGCAAGGAAAAACCAGGCTACACTTTCCACATTTAATTTGGAGATCTCTTCTGCTAAATATTCAAGTTCATGACTTTTAAAATCTGCCTTCCAGCCAAAGCCACTAGTCAAGTTTGCCAGATTTTCTGCTATTTTCAAACAAGAATTGCCTTCCTTCCAGTTTGCAGTAACACACACTTCATTTCTGTCTAGAGCCTTGTCAGAAGTATCTTTAGAGTCCACATTTCTACCAACAGTTTCTTCAAAGCATTCTAGGCCTTCTCAGTCAAACTCCTCACAACTGTTACAGAATTTTCCCCTTAATTATTTAAAAAGCCGTTCTAACATGTTTGTTATTTATGAACCACAGCAGCACCCCACTTCTTTGGTATCGAACTCTGTTCTAGTTTGCTAGCTGTGGGAATGTGATGTTCCAGAAATGGAATGGCTTTTTAAAAGGGGAATTTTTTAAGTTGCTAGTTTACAGTTCTAAGACTGTGGAAATGTCCAAATTAAAGCAAGGTTATAGAAATATCCAATCTAAGGCATCCAGGGAAAGATACCTTGGTTCAAGAAGACCAGTGATGTTCAGGGTTTCTCTTTCAACTGGAAAGGCACGTGGTGAATGTCGTGGTGTCTACTACCTTTCTCTCCAGGCTTTAAAAATTTTTTTGTTGAGAAATATCTTCACACACATACTTTCTATGCATGGTGCACAATCAGTGGCTCACAGTATCATCACGTAGTTGTGTATTCATCACTATGATAATTTTTTTGAACATTCGCATCACTCCAGAAAAATAAATTAAAAGAAAAAATTCGTACATACTATATACCTTACCCCTCCCTCTAATGGACCACTAGTGTTCCCATCTACCTAATTTATTTTACCCCACCTTGTTTATTTATTATTTATATCTATATTTTTTGCTCATCTGTCTGTATCCTGGATATAATGAGCATCAGACACAGGTTCTCACAATCACACAGTCACATTGTAAACGTTTTATCTTTACACGGTCATTTTCAAGAATCTAGGCTACTGGAACACAGCTCAACAGTTTGAGGTACTTCCCTCCAGCCTTTCCAATACACCATAAACTGAAAAGGGATATCTGTATAATGGTAAGAATAACCTCCAGATAACCTCTTGACTCTGTTTGAAATCTCTAACCCACTGAAACTTTATTTTTTCTTATTTCTCTCTTCCCTCTTTTGGTCAGGAAGGCTTTCTCAGTCTCTTAATGCTGGGTCCTGGCTTATCCCAGACTTTCTGTCCCTTGTTACCAAGGAGATATGTACCCCTGGGAGTCATGACCCGTGTAGGAGGAAGGGCAGTGAGTTCACATGCTGAGTTGACTTAGAGAGAGGGGCCACATATGAGCAACAAAAGAGGTTCTCTGAAGGTGACTTTAGGCCTAATTTTAAGTGGCTTAGTCTATCCTTTGCAGGGATAAATTTCATAGGGGCGAACCCCAAGATCAAGGGCTTGGCCTATTGATTTGGTTGTCCCCACTGCCTGCGAGAATATCAGAAATTCTCCAAATGGGGGAGTTAAATATTTCCCCCTTCTTCCCATTCCCCCAAGGGGACCCCACAAAAACTTCTTTATTCACTGCCCAAATCGCTCTGGATTTATCAGAGCATGACTCTAAGCTGGACAAACCAACAAAATCTCATGTCCTATTCCAGATTCCATGTACTTTTATGGGGTTCAACTAAACTGACCATAAAAGTTAAATTAGGAAATGCACTACCCATAATATAAATTTTAAATCAAATAAACATCTCACCCTTGAGTCTCACCCAGAAGTTGAGGTTTTAAAATATGCAGGATATCATCCTTTACCCAGTCTTCATTCATTCATACCTCTAGTTGAAGTCTAATCCCTTTTCAACTTTTTAAACAGTTCCTGGATGAGGTACTGTTCACTTTCATAGCTTTGGAGCTCTAACTCTGAGTCTCAGATGTCACATAAGTACCCAGCATTTCTGGGAATGACCATGTTCTCTGTAGGGTTCTTGTTTCATGAAGCTCCCCCGGGTGCATTTTCCTTCTTCATCTCCAAAGGTCTCTGTGTGGGCTCTTGTAGTTCTAGTGGCTCTGCGATTCTTTCCAAAAAATGTTTACTCTTTTAAAGGATTCCAGTAAACTAATCAAGACCCACCTGGAATGGGTGGAGTCACATCTCCCTCTAATTAGAGGTTAATACCCACAATTGAGTGAGCCACATCTCTGTGGAGATAACCTAATCAAATTCCTACCCAGCAGTGTTGAGTGAGGGTTAAAGAACATTGCTTTCCTGGGGTACACCACAGATTCAGACCGTCACACCACCCCCCGTTCATGGGTGGGTCCTCTCTGAGCTCTGCCCGGGCCTCTGTGCCATGTGGCCTGTGGCCCCTGCCCGGCCCCTGCTGGACCTCAGCTCCAGGAAATGCCCTCGAGGCTGCCTGAATTGCAGGAAAGGTGTAGGGCTCTTTCTGGTCCTTTTTTCCAGGACTTTGGCCTGGCCCCTGCTCCTCTGTTGTGCGTCTGCTGCCCCTGTGACAGCTGTGTGCCCCACGCCACTCACCCCCACATGCTGCAGCAGCAGGCCTCGGGCCTCCCGTGCCATCCGCGTCTGAGGCATGCGATGGTGGCGCGGTGGCTGTCCTCCTCCCCGGGGTGCTGTTGGTTACCCATCACTGTGTGATGGGATCTCAGCAGTTTAGAACAGCTGGCATTTGCCCCTACCTTTATCTGGGGCTCGTGGCCAGGATGTTGGTAGCAGCTGAGTTTGCCAAAGGCAAAGGTTCTCTGGCTCACGGGGCCACCAGCAGGAGCTCAGATGGGGAGGAGTCTGCAGATGCTGGTGGGGGCCTTGTGGTGGGGGGACTGGGGACAGCAGGGCCGGGTGCTGTGGTTTTTGGCCCCGGCCCTGGCAGATCTGGTAGTGGAGAATGCTCGCCTACAAGGCTGTGCCCCTGCATGCTCAGGCCCCCAACCTTGCCCCATCATACCTTCCCCAAGGGTGGGCTGCGGAGTCCCCTTGGGTTGCAGGGACAGCGCAGTGCCACAGGCCTTCATCTGCAGTTTCCGGGTTGGTGTCCTTTTTCCCTTTCACCATATCTTGTTTTTTAAGTGAAAAAAAAATTAGCATTAGCTTAAGAGCACTGTGTGCAAAATGTGGAGGCGCCCATGCAGCCTCGCTGCTGCCCTCTTGTGGCCACTGCATGCCCACATGGGGGACACCCCTGGCCAGGCTGCACTGGTGGCTGCCGGCCTCCAACCACAGCGTCTCCACCCTCCCCTGTTGTTTGGTTTCTCTGGATTGGTACCTCTAGGGTCAGACCTCAGGACAGGCCTGCTCAACCCTCTGCCCCCAGCTGGACTCCCACCCCCATGGTTGCGAGGCCCAGAAGTGCTGTGGGCAGTGGACAGGTGAGCAAGCCTTGGCTCTGCTGTAGGAGGCTGTGCCCAGGAGGCCCTGTGGTTGATGGCTCAGAAGGTGGATCCTGGCTGGAGGCAGGGGCTTCAGTCCCCCTCCCTGCCCTCTGCCCACTCAGCCCAGGGGCCCTGGCCCACTTGGGGTGGCAGGCAGATGTACCCCCTCTCCTGCGCACATAGTCAGGAGAGTGGGGTGTGTAGGAGGGAAAGTGGAAATAGGATCCAGCCTCGCTTCTGGCCTGGAAAAGAACTTAACCTCCTATCCCTGTGCACAGCGCAGGGGAGAGCAGGCGGGAGGACCTCAGGCCTTTGGCTTCTGCTGCTCAGCCCGGCTTCAACTTCTTCTGCTCCTGTGAGCACTTACTGCCCCCGGGGCTGGGAGGTAGGGGCTGCCTTTCCCATCAGCAGCCCTGTTGCCAGTAAACCTGATCTGTCCGAGCCTGCCTCCCCCATCTAGGGAGAATCTCTTTTCCAGGTTAGGGTCTAAGTTCTGGTTGCACCCACTTGCTGACCTGGAGCAGGGGCTGCCTGGCAGCCGGGGGATGGAGTGGGAGGTGGGGTCCGGGAGGGGATAGAGGGGGGACAGGGTCCCTGGCTGGCCACAGTTCCATGCTGCTCTGGGTGCCTGGGGTGGATTCTGCTAGCCCTGTCCTTGCTGCCCCATGCCCCTCCACCCCCCAGGTTGGGACTGAGCCCACGGTGAGCTGAGGGTGCGGGGGCCGCTTTTGGGTCAGGAGCTATCCAGCTGGGTTTTAAGTTACTGGTGTGTGGGGGAAGATGGAAGCAGGGTGGGGGTGGTGATGGCTCTTTCTGTCCCTGGGGGTCTGGCTGGGGGGCCCTTGCCTGTGCCTGGCAGGCTTCTTGGGAGGAAGAATGTCAAAGCTGGGGGTTCCGAGGCTGGGGCAGATATGGTGCTAGGAGATGAGGTGGCAGGTGGCCTGTGGGCCTGGGTCCAGCATCAGGTTGGGGAGGACATGCAGGGACCCAGGCCCACCCCAGGTCAGAGAGCATTTTGTGGCCCCTGATGACTGCTCATCTCTCCGCAGGCTGGATCTCCTTCCCTGAAGACGGCAGTGGCGGGGAAAGCCCAGTGTGAGGATGAATACGTGGAGGACAGCTCTGATGAGGAGGTGGGCTTGTATGCCTTCCTGCCATGTAGGGTGGGCATGCACTGTGGTGGTGTGGGAAGTGGGCTGTGCCAGGTGGGGTTTGCACCCAGCTCTGGACAGCACCGTGGGGTCTGAGCGGCGGCTTCTGGGCCCAGGGCAGAGGGTGGGGGCCACAGCTATTGGGGCTCACTGTCAGAGGGTGGGTGCTGGGGGGGGGCGCTGACTGGGCGGAGTTGGGGCATGCCTGGGCCTGGCAGTTCAGGAGGGAGCCGGGCACACCATCCATGCCCAGGGGTGGCCAGTGAGGGCAGTGCGTGTCCCCTTTCTGTGCCTGTGACTCCAGGCTGTGACCCAGCTCCTGTGCCCCTGGGTGGCTGGGGTTGGGTGTCTTGGAGTTCTCGGGAGGGGCCTTTGGTTCGGGGCCTTGGGGATGGGTTCCTCACTCAGGTCAGTCAGGGGCTGCCTCCCCGGGAGCTCTTCCTCCCTGCCGGCAGCCCCTCCCCCACCGGCAGTCCCTCCCTCTGCTCCTGGCCGTGGCTGCACGCGCCTTGGCCGCCTGCCTGCTCCTATCCGCCGTGCGCTCTGAGAGGAGAGACAAAACAAAATAAATTGGTTTCCTGGCCGGAGTACGGGCGCTGGGCTCCCGGCCTGCCTCCCCCCGTGGCGTCGCTGGCGGCGGCCACATCCTGGCGGCTCCTGGGTTCTGGGTGCCGGGAGGACGCGAGGAGGGCCGTGGATGGTGGGCGGGGCCGGGTGGGGGTCTCCCGCTGCCCGGGCCCTGCGGGGGCGCTCGGCGTGGGCAGCCCGCCGGGCCAGGAGGAAGCTGGCGGGGGCCGCAGGGGCCTCCTCAGCGATGACTTTCCCACATGTGGGCTGTGAGTGGCGGAGCTGAGCCCCCCGCCCACCCTGCTGCTGCCAGGATGGCGGTGCAGCCCGAGGGGGCGGCCCAGCTCAGCTTTCAGGGGCCAGGCCGGACCTTGCAGATGCTGCTGACTCCCCCAAGAGAAATGGCCGGCATCTGGGGTCTGCTTGGACCTGGGGGGCGGGCGGAGGAGAGGGGCTTTAAAGCCTAGCCAACAGCCATGGCTGATTTCTCCTGGGTGCCCAGGATGGAGCTCAGTGCCTGTGGGCTGGCTCCACCCTCCCCCACTGCCTGGGGGTACCCACACTGTAGCCTTTCCTGGGTGGGGGACACCCCCCCCCCACGCTGAGTGCTGTGGTCAGCAGCTCAAAGGGGCATATCGTGCATCTGCAAGGCCGAGCACCTGTCAGAGCCTCCTGGCAGGCCCTTTCTGCCCAGTGGGGTTGCCTTATCTCTACAGATTCCTCCTTACGTACCCCCAGTGGTGGTGGCCTAGGGGTCAGGATCCCAGTTCCTTGGCTGGCTGTTGGGCTGCACCGCAGAGCCAGCCTCCCTTCGGCCAGGCACAGCTGTGTGGCACATCAGCCTGGCTGCTGGTGCTGGCCTGGCGGGTGGGTGCGGCCTGCAGCTGGAGGAAGCCAGGCTCAGGCACCCTGATGGAGTGTGTGTCTGGAAGATGGGACCTCGGCGGGAGCCAGGGGGCATGCAGCTGGGGGTGTGGGGTGGACTTGCCCCCTGGCACCCCTCCCCTGTGGCCTTTGCTCCTATCATCTGGGCCTGCGGGTGGTGAGGGGTCCAGAGGGCTGGGCCTTCTGACAGCTGGTCTGCTAAGACCTGTCTTTGGGGCACCCCTGGCTCCTGACACTGGGACCTAACTGCCTAAATCTGATTAGCCAGTTCCAGGGGAGCGCTCAGTCCACCTGCCCAGCCCCCTCCCCCAGCTCAAACGCCTGGGAGCAGGGCTTGTGCTGCTACTGCCCCTCCCCCGGCTCCACAGACGTGATCTCATCCTGGGAGGTGGGCGGGGTGGGGGTGGGGCCAGCTCCCTGCTATCCCCCTCCCAGAGAGAGCAGCTGTGAGAAACTGAGGCTGCAGGGCTGTCTGGGGAGGAGCAGTGCCCCCCCCCCACAGGAAGTGTGGTTGGGTAGGGGACGTTTGCCCTTGAACTTGGCCCAGAGGGGCTAGGGAAGCCACCACTAGTTGCTGGGCCTGGGCCTGATTGTTGCGGGCGAGGCTGCCGCCCTGGCCCCCCGCCTGGCCCCCCCTCCGCCCAGCCGTCCCTTGGGGCCCCGCGGGGCCGGGCCGGCGTCTGCCTCCAGCCTCTGCGATCCCCTCTGCTCTCGCGCCAAGCGCCATTAATGGCTTCTCCCGGCTACTGAACCGGCAGCTGCCTCCGTGCTGGCGGCTGCTCCCCTTCCCCCAGCGGGCGCGGGAACGCCTGCAGCCCCGACTCAGGCCCCCAGCTGCGCTTATGTGGCCCTCCCAGAGCCCGGCACCCTTGGCTCCTCCCGGGCCTGCACCCACCCTCTGCCCTGGCCATGGCTGGAAGGCCCCAGCTCTGAACTGGGGTGGGGAGTGGGGGTGTCACGGTGTCCCTCGGTAGGGCCTGGTCCCGTTTTCCCAGACTGGGCCCTGGGCCTACTCTGGCCTCACTGCCTGTGGGTTTCTTTGGCCTCCGTTTTCTTTTGCCTCTGGCTGGGAGGGGACCCTCCAGGAGGCCTGGGGCTGGGGCAGCAGCTAATGGCCAGGGAGGGGCTGCAGGAAGCGGGGCACAGACTCCCCAGTGCCGAGGGGCTGCTCCAGGCAGTTAGGTGGGTGAAGGGTCCTGGGACGGATTCTTGTCGTGGGGGGGGGGCTTCACCTTGGGGCTGGGAGCATGAGAAAAGGGGTGAGGGGTGCTGGCTGGCTGCAGGGACAGTGGGGCCCTCAGGCAGGGCCGAGAGGGGGCTCTTTCAAGGGGTGCCCAGAGTTGGGATGGAGAGGAGATTGGGCAAGTGTGGGACACCAGGAACCCCAGACTTAGGACCATTGCGTCTGTGGGTCTGAAGGGTAGGGCTCTGAGCAGGCCCAGGTTTGAAGGTGAGTGGGTTGGAGTGGGTGACTGATTCAGGATAGGTCAGACAGGCGAGGAGGGGGCTGGGGCTGAGCCCCTGCCCCTCAGTGCTTGTCATTCCCTGGACAGGGTGTCCCTGGGGTGCCTGGGTCAGGTATGAGGCCATGGGAGCAGGGTCGCCTCAGTGTTACCTACCCTGTGAAACCCCCAGCTGTGGCAGTGCCCGCAGGAGGCTGAGCAGGGCTGAGAAGGGGGCTCCACCCACACGTGAGCGCCTCAGCCCATGGGGGCGCCAAGGGCCGCAGTGCAGTCAGAAGATCGGGGCATCACCAGTAGAGGCAGTCCTAGGGAGGAGAGGATGCCTTGGTGGTGTTGGGGGACGGCAGGAAGATGAGCCGGCTCTGCCCACCCCTTGTACCAAGTTCTGGTTTCTACTCCAAGGATCGCATCCTGCTAGAACTTTATGCCTGCTCCAAGGCAGCAGGTGAGCCTGGGGTGGTGTGGCTCCAGCCTCCCCCCTCCCCTGAGCAGTTCGACAGAGATAAGCCCCCCACCCCCAGTAGAGGGGGTGCACAGGAAGGCCAGGGGCGCTGGAGACAGAGGCGGGGCTCACGCGCAGGGCTGGAGGCTAGAACACTGCGGCATTGTAACCCGAGAGGGGCCGGAGGGAAGCGAGCGCGCCCGGGCGGGGGCGGCGGACCCCGCACTCCCGGGGGACAGGTGGGGAGCAGAACGAGGAGTGAGTGAGAGATTCCAGAGGTGGGCCGGCTTCCTCTCCCGGCAGACGGCCCCGGGGGGCGGGCGGCGGGCCAGGCGTACCTGCACTTCCAGTCTGCGCCCCGACAGCTGCAGCCACTTTGGGGAGGGGGTGGGGGAAGGGGGAGGGGTGGGGGAGGGGGGTGTCTAAAGAGCGGAAAAACCCCAGCCGCTGCAGGCCAGCGTGCGGTTCAGCCTGGGGGTGGGGGTCCTTGTCCAGCCTCCTCCTGGGCTCAGAGGTCGGGGTCAGGGCTGATGCTAGGCTCCTCCGCCCTGCCCGCCCGTGGGGACACGTGTTTCCTGGCAGCCACAGGTGCTGAGCAGGGCGGGGGTGGCTGGCCTGGAGTGGGGGCGGCTGTGATGGATCATGTGGCGCTGCCAGCAGCTCGTTCCCAGGATGGGGACAGGAGCTGACAGCTTCCAGCCCGGCTTGGCCCCAGCCATGGCCGCCCGCCCTCCCTGCCTCCGCCTTGCCTGCCCAGCCTCTGGGCGCCCTGCAACCCACGGCCCCAGCCCCCAGGGAGGACACTGTGGGGGTGGGGGGGCCCTGTGCCTCAGGTCTGGTTTGGATTTCTAGAGCAGCAGAGGGTGACGCGCTCCCCGCCTAGGCCCCGCCGTTGCTACCGGCTCTCATGGGGAGCTGCTGGGTGGCTGCCCAGGCCCCAGGCCGGCCAAGCTGCAGCCACTGCAGGAGCTGCCGGCAGAGCCATGGACAGCCTGGGAGGGCCCCGAGGTGTGGAGGCACGTGCCCTGCACCCCTGCTGTGGGGAATCTGTGGCCAGACTGGCCCTGGGGTTACTGGGTTCAAGGCTGCTGACTCTTACCCCCTTTCCCCAAGCCTGCACCCCCAAATCTCAGCTCTTGTCTGGAGGCCTGAAGTTGACTGCCCCCTGTGTTCTCACTGGGCCTGCCCAGATCCCCTCCCTGCCCCATAAGGCCCTGCTCTTGATGGCAGCAGCCCCAGTCTGTCTGGGGGGACCTGTCCTGCCTGCCGTGACCCTGTATGTCTGACAACTTGGTCTCCACAGTGTTTGCTGCCCCAGCCCCACGTGCTCAGCCCTGGAGGCATTTCTGGAACCTGTAGCTTCTTCCCTCTGCCCCACCCCCCCAATCGCTGGGCTCCAAGCACTGTGTGCTGTCCACAGGGCAGGCCATTAGGAAGACCTCCCATCTTGGCTCCCAGTGCACATGTTCCCTCAGTTCCCGAGGGGGCTCCCAGCTGATCCCCACTCTCTAGCTTTGTGCAGAGGGCCCTGGTAGGGGGCATGCGAGTCCTGTGGATATAGGGCAGGCGAACACGGAGACTCCAAGCCTCTGCAGGGTGCACTCCTCCAGCCTCACCCTGGATTCTACCAGCTGCCTGACTGTCTTCTCCTGGAAGGTTAGGGCCGCATGTACAAGGCAAGGGGGTCCAGCCGCGGCTCCCGGCTGGACTCCACCCCCATCCTGGTCCTGGCTTCTGCCAAGATGGGTGCCCTCCTCCCTCCCTCTGGCCAGCTGTAGACTCATAGGACTAGGGAACGGAAGCACGGGGTGGGGTTTCTCTCTCAGTGCACTCTGCCTTTGTGGCTTTCTTACCCTATTTCTATCAGATGACTGCGACTCCTCCAGGGTCTCAATAGCCCTGATTTTGAGGACTTTCTCCAGAGTTACAGCATTCCTCCGTGCGCCCGAGGGCCCCTCCAAGAGCAGGCAGCTATGGCCTCACCCCTGGGCCTCTGGGAGTGCTCAGTTCAGGAGGGCAGCCCACTGCTCTGAGCAGGGCCCAGTGGCGCCTGCACCTGGTGCTTCGGCCACTTCCCAGCTCAGGGAGGGGGCCTGCACACAGGGCCCAGGAGCTCCCTCTGCTACGCTGAGACTGTCACCTGCAGGATTTTAATGGGTGGCCAGCTGTGCACAGCACATGGGGGGCTGGGGGACGGCCAAGTCCCTGCTCCCCATGGGGCAGTCTGGGCAGGGACAGCAGGAAGAGGGCGTGCAGGCTGGGTTGGGCTCCCTGGGCTGTCTCTCGCCTCTGCTGTGGCTGGGGGAGTGGGGAGACATTGGAGCTGAAGAGCGCCCCCGCTCCCCACTCCCTGCCTCTACCCCACAGGGAAGGACTTGGGGGCAGCCTGGCTGTTATGGGAGATGTGCAGGTTTTGAGGGCTGTGCCCCAGCCCTGACTCAGCCTCTCTTCAGGGAGTGTCACTGGCGCCGGCCAGTCTGCAGGGAGAAGGGCCCAGTGCGGACCCCTCTTGGCCTCTCCCGGGCACCCTGCTCTCCACCTACTCTGGCCCCACAGCCACAGTCCATGCAGCCAGGCCCGTCTCCTTGCTTGGCCTGGGTTCCCCAAGGGGCCACCCATACCCTGAATGAACGGTGGGGTCCCTCTCAGAAAACTAGGGTGTCTCTAACTCCCAGGGGTGGGTACACACGGGAGGAGACAGCCACTGTTGCCGTGGTGACCCCTGCCCCAAGACTGTGGGGAGGGTGGCTGCTTAGGTTGCTCGAGAGGATATGGTGCCTGCGTGTTCACAAGATATGGTTTTGTTTTTAATTATACAAAGTTTTCAGAATTTATATTATGTCAAAGACATGAAATGCCAGCACAAGGTGACCCAGAAGAAACCAAGGTGGGAAAAGTCCAGGTGGGCCTGGGTGGGTGCTGGGGGCTAGCTCTGAGCTCCGCTGCCACCGCCTGTCCAACTGTCTGGCTGCTCTCGCCATCTGCCCACAGCCTGTGGGCTCACCGGGCCTGATGCAGCAGGCAGCTCTGTCCCCATCAGGTCCGTAGTGGGGGGCCATCCTTGCCGTCCCCCCCCCCAGCGCCATCCGTCCCCGGGCTGATGTTGCAGGCCTCCTAGCTCCGAATCGCCGTCTTTCTGTCCCGATCCTTGCTCTGTGGGGGGAGGGGCAGGGTGTCAGGGTGGGGCTGACGGACATCATCTCTGCAGCCCCCCTGTCCCGGCGCTCCCTGGGGTGGCAGGCGCAGAAGCAGTCCCTTTCCTGGTTTGCCCTAACTTTCTCCATGCAGTGTGGGGAGGGGAGCACGCTGTTACACAGCCGAAATTGTAAAATTAAATTTCCCAGATGTTCAGGCCCCAGGAGCTCACGCTCGTGCTGTCTGGAGAGGAAGTGGGGATTGGGGAAGGCCGGTGCTGTATTTTCTCCCCGCTCACCCTGCTTTCCGGTGCCCCCAGGTACTGCAGGGCTGTAAATCTCAGCCGGCCCCTGCCCCAGCCCCCCACCAGTCTCTGGCTGCCCCAGGCAGCACTGCGGCCTGGTGTCTGTGCCTGGAGCTCTGCTTCAGCCATGGGGTGAAGGGCAGCAGGTGCCCGAGCTGGCTGCAGGTGCCAGGAGGTGTGTGGTGGCCAACAGAACCCAGGGGCTCTTCTTCCTCACTGCCTACCCCCAGCCCCCACTCTCCCCTGAGCCTATTTCCAGTCTCCCTGAGGCTGGTGCATCTGCACTGCCTTTCCTCCTGGAACCCCCTCTAGGTCTTCCCTGTGTTGTGTCCCCTGGCCCCATAGTTCCCCTAAGCATCTGAGGGTCCTGGGACAGGACTGAGTGAAGGCCTAGTCCTGTTTCCCATCTCCTGGGGCTGTCCCCTGTCTGGGGCCTCCCTGTTCCACCAGCCTGGCCAGGTGTCTAGTCCCATGTGCCCTGGAGGCCCCTCTGCTTTGCTGCAGCCTCTTCTGACTCCTCCGTGGCCCTGTGGCACTCACCAGCTTTCTCTGGTTGCTGAGGCAGAAGGTGCAGATCTGCTTGGGCTGCGCGTTCTCGCCGTCTCGGGCTGGGGGCGGCGGCGGCGGCGGCGGCGGTGGTGGCGGTGGGGGGGGGCTCCCAGCGTGCGCAGGGTGGCAGAAGGCGGGTCCCGAGTGGCAGGGCTGCCCATCGCCGCAGGCCTCGCCCACCAGCAGCACGTTGCCCAGGTGGGAGATGTAGCTGGAGGCCAGGCGCAGCGTCTCGATCTTGGAGAGCTTGCGGTCAGCCGGCTCGGTTGGGATGAGTGTGCGTAGCGCCGTGAAGGCCGTGTTCACGCTGTTGGTGCGGTCCCGCTCGCGTGCGTTGGCCGTGTGCCGCTGCCGGGGCTCCCGGCCCGCCCGGCCCCCAGGCCCCGGGCCACTTCCCGCCCGCCGGCCCCCGGCCCGGCGCCGGGCACCCTGGAGGCCACAGCGGGCCGCGTGCACGCGACACGGCTTCTCATCGGAGCCCGAGCTCTCGCTACCGTTGTCCTCGTCCTCCGACAGCATGCTGACCTCGGGGTACAGGTAGCGGCCCGGTGGCGCCGCGCGCAGCATGGCGAAGGACATGGGGCCACCGTCAGCTCCACTGCTTGCCGCTCATGCCGCCGCCGCGGGCCTGGGGCCGCCCGGGGCCAGGTCCGCCTGCCGGGCGCCGCGCACACGTGCGTCCCGAGCTGGAAGGCGGCTGCGAGTTCGGCCTTTAGAGCCGCGGGGCCCGCCCCGCCCCTGCGCAGGCCCCGCCCCCGCCCCGCCTTCAAGGCTCCTTTGAGAGGGCCTCGGTCCCGTGGCCCTGCCCTCTCCCAGCCGCTTGCGGGGGCCTCTGTCCATGGAGGATGCGGGGGTGGAAATGGGCCACGGGGGAAATGGGCCCCGGAGGCCGGCTGCTCCAAGGGGAGGAGGGTCGGGCAGGATGCTGCTGGCCCTGCAGTCTTGGTCTCCAGCTCTTCTGTCCTAGGTGCGCTTGGGCCCTCTGTGCCCACCTATGTGCAAGGGTGGGGACAGAGAGGGGGCGTGCAGACATGCATCTCCGGCTGTGAGGCCTGCCTGTGTGCCTGCACCTGCTCTCTTGGCCTGGCACAGCTGTGCCCTCCATGGGAGCCCTGGACCTCCCTGTCCTGGGTTCCTGTAATGCCCAGAATGGGGCATAAATGATCTCTGAAACACTCATCCTGTTGATGTAGTGCTCAATTCAGGATGCCATTGTACATTTGGGGGCTGGGCACTGAAACACCCCAACCCCATGAAGAGGGAGGGAAGGGCACCCCCTGCAGGGGGCAGAGGCATAGGGGCTGCTTTGGGAAAGGGGCAGAGGTCTAGAGTCGTGTTCTGCTGCATGGGGGGGGGGGTGGTCTTGGGCTCCATCTGTGCTCAGGCCTGCCCAGGGCCCCTCCCCACGTGGCTACTGTTGCAGGAAGTCGCCTCTGGCCAAGCGGCTGCCTGGGCAGCAGCCCTGGGCTGGGTGGAGGGAGGTGGTGGCTGGCAGGGGCTGTGGCCAGGAATGTGTGTCCAGGAATGCAAGGGCTCTGCCCTGGGGGGTGGGGGTGGAGTGCCCATAAGGGGTGCCTGGGTGAGGTGGGGGAGGGGAGTGAAGGCTTACTGGCTGAGCCGTGCTGCCTCCTCTGTGGGATGGGTCAGGGGCTTCCCTCAGCCCCTGCCCTGTGGCTACTGCCTGCGAAGGGCCCCGCCGACGAGCGCCCACGGCGATGAGGTCACCTCTGTCTGTGGCTGCCGGGAGCCCCGGCCAAGCGGTCCTGGGGGGGGTGCTGGCACCTCTTCAGTGGAAAATGTGAAGGTGCAGCCCGGCGCCTCTGAGGACGGGTGGGGGCAGTGCTGGCGGTCATGCCACGTCACAACCCAGGCCAGGAGAGGGCATGGGCCGGGGTCTTGCAGCCACAGGACCCCTTCAGCGCCCCCTCCTGTAGCTCCTTGGTGGTGCGCAGCATGTGGGGCTGACAAAGGGTGCCCACCACAGGACATCCGGAACACGGTGGGCAATGTGCCGCTGGAGTGGTATGAGGACTTCCCGCACGTTGGCTACGACCTGGATGGCAGGCGTATCTACAAGCCCCTGCGCAGCCGCGACGAGCTCGACCAGTTCCTGGAGAAGATGGACGACCCTGACTATTGGTAGGTGTGGTGCAGGACTGGACAGAGGTGGGCAGGGTGGTGGGCTCAAGTGATGGGCTGGGCCCTGACAGATGGGTCCCCAGGCGCACAGTGCGGGACCAAATGACTGGGCGGGACATACGGCTGACTGATGAGCAGGTGGCCCTGGTGTGGCGGCTGCAGAGGGGTCAGTTTGGGGATGTGACCTTCGACCCTTATGAGGTACGTGGTGGGGAGGCTGACCCGGGGGCCCGGGTTGTGTGGGAGGGCCAGGCTGGCATGTGTGCTCATCCTCCAGCCCGCCGTGGACTTCTTCAGTGGTGACCCCATGATCCACCCAGTGACCAACCGTCCAGCTGACAAGCGCAGCTTCATCCCGTCCCTGCTGGAGAAGGAAAAGGTGCACCCCAGCCCCCAAGCCAGGAACCTGCCCAAGCTGGCCCCCACCCTGGCTGTACTCCCAGCCGGCCCCCCCCCCCAACTGACCCCTTTGTTTCTTGTTGAGCCCCCAGCCTTGGCCCTAAATCCTACTGTGCCCAGGTCTCCCGGCTTGTGCACGCCATCAAGATGGGCTGGATCCAGCCTCGCCGGCCGCAGGACCCAGTCCCCAGCTACTACGACCTCTGGGCCCAGGAGGACCCCAATGCTGTCCTGGGGCGCCACAAGATGCATGTACCTGCACCCAAGCTGGCCCTGCCTGGTCATGCAGAGTCATACAACCCGCCCCCTGAGTACCTGCCCAGTGAGGAGGAGGTGGGCCGGGCTTGGGTACAGGTGGGGCTGGGGCTGGGGCCTGGGCGGGGTCTGGGCTCACCCCTGTCTCCACAGCGCCTGGCCTGGGAGCAGCAGGAGCCTGGTGAGAGGACGCACAGCTTCCTGCCGCGGAGGTTCCCCAGCCTCCGGGCTGTGCCCGCCTATGGCCGTTTCATCCAGGAACGCTTCGAGCGCTGCCTTGATCTGTACCTGTGCCCACGGCAGCGCAAGATGCGAGTATGTGGGGGGTGGGTTGTGGTTGTGGGGGCACTACATGGGAGGTGGCTGTAGGGTGGCAGGCTGGTGATATCCCCTGCCCTAGGTGAACGTGGACCCCGAGGACCTCATCCCCAAGCTGCCACGTCCTCAGGCCCTGCAGCCCTTCCCCACATGCCAGGCCCTGGTGAGCAGAGGCAGGGAGGGGTGGGGAGGGATGGGGAAATACGTGTGTGCAGCCAATCAGCCTTCTGCTTTTCAGGTCTACAGGGGCCACAGTGACTTGGTCCGCAGTCTCAGCATCTCCCCAGGGGGCCAATGGCTGGCTTCAGGTGGGTTGGGGGCAGTGAGGGAAGGGCTGACGAGCCTGGAAGACAGGCTGAACGGACTACCAAATGCTCTTGCCATGTGCAGGCTCGGATGATGGCTCGCTGAGGCTCTGGGAGGTGGCCACCGCCCGCTGCTTGAATGCTGTGCCCTTGGGGGCTGTGGTGAGGAGTGTCGCCTGGAACCCCAATCCCTGCATCTGCTTGGTGGCTGTGGCCGTGTAAGTGGGGGTCCGGGCAGGGCCTGGGGCAGCAGGTAGCCTTGTGCTGAGGGTGGGCTCTGACTCTCCCACAGGGAAGATGCAGTGCTGTTGCTGAACCCGGGCCTGGGGGACTGGCTGGTGATAGGCAGGACTGACCAGCTGCTGGGCACCTTTGTCCCCCCTGAGGAGCCCCCACTGCAGCTGGCCCAGTGGCTGGAGGTGTCGGAGGAGGAGCGTCAGGGGGGCCTGCGGCTGCGCATCAGCCACGGCAAGGTGTCAGGGGTGTGGGGCTAGTGGGCAGGGGCAAGGCCAGTGGGTGGGCTCCTCAGTCACCAGCTGCTCTTCCCAGCCCGTGGCTCAGGTGGCCTGGCACGGGCGTGGGGACTACCTGGCCGTGGTGCTGGCGGTGCAGAGCCACGTGCAGGTGCTGATCCACCAGCTGAGTCGGCGCCGCAGCCAAAGCCCGTTTCGCCGCAGCCATGGGCAGGTGCAGCGCGTTGCCTTCCACCCCACCCGGCCATTCCTGCTCGTGGCCACACAACGCAGCATTCGCCTCTACCACCTGCTGCGCCAGGAGCTCACCAAGAAGCTGGCACCCAACTGCAAGTGGGTGTCCAGCCTGGCTGTGCACCCCGCAGGTGAGGGCAGGGGCTGGGGGCCTAGGGGGGGTTGGGGGCTGGGCTGCAGACTGCAGGGCCTTGGGAACTTGCCCCCACCCCCATCCCCAGGTGACAACATCATCTGTGGCAGCTACGACAGCAAGCTGGTGTGGTTCGACCTGGACCTTTCTACCCGCCCGTACCGGGTGCTGAGGTGAGGGGCAGGCTGTGGCTCCCCAACCCCGCCCCGCCCCCAACCGGGCATCCTCCAGCCTCTCTCTCCTCACCACAGGCACCACAAGAAGGCCTTGCGGGCCGTGGCCTTCCATCCCCACTACCCGCTTTTTGCGTCTGGCTCTGATGACGGCAGTGTCATTGTCTGCCACGGCACAGTGTACAGGTGAGCCCCCTGGCCTCCCCCGCCCCCACGTAGGCCTCTTTTGTTCTGCCGCTGAGCCTCCCCCCTCCCCCCACAGTGACCTGCTGCAGAACCCGCTGCTGGTGCCCGTGAAGGTGCTCAAGGGACACACGCTGACCCGCGGCCTGGGTGTGCTGGATGTGGCTTTCCACCCCAGCCAGCCCTGGCTGATCTCTGCCGGGGCTGATAGCACTCTGCGCCTCTTCACTTAGGCCTGCTGCCCCTCATGCCACTGCCTGTGGGATCCCTGGGCCCCCCCCCCCCCATGCTCAGGACCTTAAATAGAGGCTTTGCTGCTGTTTTTGATCCTGGTGTGACCTTGTGTTTTGACGAGGGGCCCTGGGTTCCCCCAAATGGACAGGTCAGGTTACTGGCTAGGCCTGCAGCCTGGACCTTGTCCCATAAGGAAAGGCTGTGTCGCCACCAAGGAGCAAACAGCTTTATTGAAAAATAAGGGGTACACGAGGGCTTGTCCTCCATACCCTTGGGCCTCTGGGGTCATCACCCCAGCGGCAGGCTGCCCAGCTGCTGCCGAGGGGGCCGGTGGCCTCAGACGAACTTCACCAGGCGGCCCAGGGTCTCGGCAGCCCTCATGCGCACCATGGGGGCAGGGTCCTTCAGCAGGAGCTGGAGAGCTGGGGGTGCAGAGGAGCCAGTGCCGGGTCTTCCGCCCCACCCGGCTCAGCTCCCGCAGCTAAGGTAGGGAGGACCCGGTCTCTGCTGGAAGGGGGCCTGGACTGTGCCGCCCGGGAGGGCTCAGGAGCCAGCGGAAAGATAGTTTTTCCTTTTTTAGTGTTTTTTAAGCTCTCTTGGAACAGTTAGGAAGTTTCCGTGAATTACCAGAGACGATGAGGTCACCAGTGACAGGGAAAAAATCCTTGAAATCCAGGAAAATCACTTAGTCCCCCTGTTGCCCACGGGGTCAGCACAGCCCCAGCAGAGTCTTGCAGGTTGGGGAGCAGCGGGGGCGGAGGTGGGGGGGGTGGGGGCGGGTAGAGCTGGCCTGGCCTCAGCTGCCACTCACCAGCTATGAGCTGTTCCAGGTCCACCTGGGGGGCCTGCTCGGGCTCGGCATGCAGCACCAGGAAGCCTGCGTGTGGGGTGGGAGGGTGGGGGGGTGTGGTCAGGGGCACTGGGAAAGAAGAGTCAGGGGCGTGGGGGTTGTGGGTGGGGGGCGCAGGCTGAGCTCACCTATGAGCATGGGTGCAGCAGCGCGCACACCTTCCCAGCTGCTCTTGAAGTAGAAAAGACTGGTGCTCAGCAGGCGGCCCAGCACGTCTGGGAAGTGGTGCATCTGTGGGGATTGGGAACCATCAGCATGTGTCCCCATTCCTACTGGCCCGCGACTTAATCCGTGCAAGTCGGCCCCATGCCCTGCCCACGCCCCTCACCAGGCACTTGCTGGCCGCATTGAGGAACTCGCCGACGTGCAGAATACGGCCCTCCTGCAGGTGCTTCTGGAATGCGGCCGCCAACTCCTCGCATTCCAGGTTGGGACCGCACATGCACAGAGCGAACCTGCAGGCCTGCAGGGCAAGGCGCTGAGGCCCTGCTGTTGCCCCGGTGCCCGCCCCACCCACACCCACGAGCCCCACTGTCACTCACGCTGACCACGCGAGCTTGGGGGTCCTGCAGGTGCAGAAGCAGGGGTGTCAGTCCGCTCAGGGTCTGCTCTAGGAACGCGTCCTCGCAATTGCCATGGCAGGCCTGGTTCAGGTGGCCGAATAGGCTGAAGGACGCCCTGCGCAGCTCAGTCTTCTCCTGGAGGCGGCACCGCGTCAGCAGGCCGGGTGTGGGGGGTGGGGGCAGGGGCCTGGGGTCAGGACGCTCAGGCCCAGCATTGAGCGCCAGGCAGGACCCTGTATCCCTGGGGCTGATGGGATGGGTAAGGGCAGGGGACAGAGGCTCTGGGGAAAGGGGCGGCAAGGGCAAGGTGCATTGGAAAACCCCTTCTGCGGGCCTACACTGTCGAAGAAGGGCCGGACGCGGATGGCGACATGCAGTAGCACTGAGTGCAGCTCCGTGGGCTCCAGCAGGGCCAGCAGCCGGGCCAGGCCCTCCATGGCTTCCAGAGCCACCAGCCCATGCGGCTCATCTGTGTCGTCCAGTCCTCCCAGCATGGCCGTCAGCAGTCGCAGGCCGTGCGTCCGTACCTGGGGACAGCTGTGCTCAGACTGCGCCCTGGCCGCCTCACTCTGCCCATCCCCCACCCACAGCCCACCTGGTCTGGGGAGCCAGCCATGGCGTTGGCTAGACCACGGAGCACGAGCCGCCGCACGCGGGCACTGGTATCCTTCTGCCGGGCAGTTAGGTGGTCCAGCAGTGACTCGAGCAGCAGCAGGTCGTTCACCACGTTGCTGCAGAGCAGCTGGAGGCAGAGTGGCCAAAGCAGGGGAGCACGGGGTGGGGTGGGGGGCTCAGGACGAGGCCTGGGGTGCCCACTCGTTCCCTACAGCACCTCTGCTTGGGGCTCCACCTCTTGGCTTGGACAAACCTCCATCCACCCCAACCCCAAGAAAAACCGTCTTACTTCCAGGACAGGATTTTGATCTATCAGCCACAGGGAAAGCCTGCTTTGCCTGGGGAGCCTTGGAGCCCAGGTCTGCAGCCTCTCCTCACTCCCACCCTTAGGCTCGCCAGACCACGGCCTCCAGCCCCCCTTCAACCACCAAAGTCCTCACCATCCGTGGCAGGGTGAGGGCCAGGCCATGTAGCCACTGCAGAGCAAGTGGCTGCCCTTCTTGCAGCTCACAGGGCTGGAGCTTGTCACTTGGTTAGAGGGGCAGGTGAGGCTGGCCTGCCCATCGGGGGACCCTCCCCAGGGTCCTCACCTCTGCAAAGAAGGCTGTGGAGGTGACCCTCTGGGCCTCATAGATATTGTTCTGCGTGGAAACCAACGTCCTCATCACCAGTGGGAGCCGGGGGCCCGCATGCTTGGCCATGGCACTGAAGAGTGTGTAGGAGAGTAGGGCCGGCAGGGACCCGGTAGAGGGTTGCTGCCATTCCTCCCCCAAGCCTTCCTCCCGTTCTTGACACCCCTCCTAGTCAGACTTCTGCAGGAAGGGGGCATAAGCCGTCTGCAACCTGTGCTGCACGCCATCCTCCCTGCTCCCCACTGCATGGGGACCTGCCAAGCAACTCGGCCTCCTTCCACATGCTGCTGGGGTCCCCAATCTGGTGACCACCCCATTGGGGTCCTGTGCTTCCCTAGGTGTCCCAAGGCCCAGAGACATGCCCTGAACAGACCTGTCCTGGCTGTGACAATAGGCAGGGACCCTGCCCCGCTTACCTGGCCAGCTGGGCAACCCCTTCCTCATGTCCTTCGGAAGTTCTCAGCAGCTCCCAGCCTCCCTCCTGTCCCATAAGCTGGACCACGTCTTCGCTGCCAGCCCGCCGCAGCATGGTTTGCAGGGCATCCACTGCCAAGCTGCTTGGGACACCAGGCACTCGATCCTTCCACCTGGCATCTGCCACCCCACCAGGGAGCACAGTGTGGCTCCCACACATCCACACAGCTAATGCACATGCACACATGACATACTCATGCAAAATATATCCCCACTAGGAAGATTATCTGAGGGGAATGGGTGCAGTAGAAGTGTCTCTGTCCCAAGAGCTCCCAGTGAGAAGCACCCCCACATGGAGCAGATCTGAGGGGCCACTCTGGGACCAGGCCGGCGCAGGGGACGTGTGGGAGGTATAAAAGTGGGCAGAGTTGGGGCACCAGGCTGGGGCACTAACTCTTCCCATAGCCTTTTGGGGTGGTGCCACTATACCTCTGGTGGGGAATAGACAGTGTGAGGCCACAGAACAAGGCACCAGGCATGTGGGCTCAGCTGCAGGCCTCACCAAGGGCAGTGCATGAGGTCTGAGGGGTGGGAGAGTAGCCACCTTGGAGCCCACACCCAGGCTGCCCTCTGCCTGTCCTGACCCCACTGCCCACAAGGCCTCTTCAGGGGGCTCGAGCCCCCATCACCCAGCCAACCTGAGCATATGGATAGCCATGGCAGTGCCTCAACCTGCCCATGGCCTTGTGCTAGGATGGGTGCTCCTAACTACTAGCTGCTCCTGTGACAAGGTGGCACGGGGTGCTTTGGAACTGAGACCATGAGCGGCTGCTGACCGGGCTCAGACTCACAAGCTGTGGCTGCAGACAAGCTTCTGTGCCCAGGCAGTGCAGGGCAAGCGGGGGTTGGGGGGAGCAGGGGGAGCAGAAAGGCCAGGACCCAGAGTGGGGGAGGCCTTCTAGAGCACCATGCAGGGATGGGGGCCCTGCAGTGTGCTTGCGGACCAATTCCGACATCACTGTGGGAAGGATAGGGGGCCTGGGGCAGCCGCAGCACCCAGAGGCAGGCACCCAGCCCAGGGGCTCCCACCTGACACGTTCCCTGAAATCCTTCCGGGCTAGGCCCTTGTGAGGCCCCGGACTCTTACGGACCCCTTCCCTGAGAGGATATGCCAGAATGAAGCTCACTGTGCCCCAGGAACCCCGTGATCCAAGGCTGCACAGTTGTGGGAGCTTCTGCCCCTGGGTAAGGGGCGGTTCTGGGAGATGCCCATGTTGCATCCCCAAGTCAGGGCTGGGGAAGGAGCCATTGCCCCAGCGACCCCTTAGCCCAAGACGGGGGTGTTGGCTGGCTGTGCAGGCTGGAGACAGGGATACAGACCACCAAGGTTTGGCCTGCTGGGTCCAGTGGCCTCAGGAAGCAGCTGAGGAGGCCACCGGTGAGGTGAGGAGACTCAACCCCTAGAGCCACCCTGTGCAGAACTCGGGACTCAAACCCACACCAGCTCATGGCTTAGACGGCCTACAGGCAAGCAGTCCCCACAGGGAGGCAGCTGGCATCTGAAGCATGAGAAGGAGCTGGTCTGGGCTCTGAGGCTAAGGGCTGGTTCCCTGACTACCCAGCTGGATTGCTAAAACTGCAGGAAATGCCCCTCAGGAGGCCTGGGAGATGTGTGTACATGCACTCGTTGCACAAGCCCCATGCAAACGCCTGCACGCAGACCCACGTATGTGCTGGAGCTCACACGTTCTGGGTGGGAAGGCAGGGCTCTTACCTGCAGGGCTCAAGGGCTCTGGCAGGGGCGGTACTGCCAGGACCCCTCCTCTCCTTGGCTTGAAGATTTCGGGGTAGCTGGATACCCATGGAGCAGCCGATGCGCAGCAGCAGGGCCGCAAACAGCTCGGGGTACAGCTCCAACACCGCTGGCCCGGACGCGGGGGCTGACATGACTTCAAGCAGCGCACATGTGGCCTGGGGGTTGGGGTGGCTGGTCTGGGGTTCTCCTGCCCAGGTGGGACCTGCACCCTCAGGGCTGGGGTGGGGATGGCCCAGAGGCCCGAGCAGCCCAAGTCTCCCTCCTGTGCCCCTCTCCCTGCCCCACCACTCTGAAAAAACAAGGGAGGGGTAGGAAGGGCCCTCCGGGGGGCCCCGTCCTAACCCTCTGGGGTGAGGAAGCAGGAAAGGGGCAGGGTGGGCTCCACAAGGCGGACCTCGGACCATCTGTTCTCGGTTCTTTAGAAAGGAGGAGGAAATTTTCACAGCTGCTTTGCTGCTTAAATGTTGCCAAGCTGGGTTTTTTTCTTCACCACAGTATAAAGCACAAAACGATCTCCCCTGGGAGCAAACACCTGAGAGGCCCTTTATAGGCCTGGGTTAAGAGCCGCAGGCAGCAAGCAGCTCTGTGTGCCACAAATGGGGCCCAGGTGCCCGCAGGGGTGGAGGTGGGCGGCACTCAAGGACACCTGGGGGGTTGCTTCTCCCACTGACTTAGCAACACTGTCCCCTCCCAGGCTCCCTGGCACATGCCCTGGGGGAGGGGAGAAAGCAAATATCCAGGGAGAGGAAGGCGAATGGGCGAGGCGGGGGTAGGGTGAGAACCTCGGACCTCCCCAGTCTGCACTCACTGCGAGGGGCAGCACGGTGGCCACACGCTCAGGCGTGCTGCTCAGCAGGAAGGGCCGGCTCTCTTTGAACGGGATGTCCCTGCCCATCTTCTCCAGTAGAAGTCCCAGAACCTGAGCAGTGAGGCTGGGGGCCACGGCCAGGGCCCGCCACAGGGTGCAGGTATGGCTGGAGCAGAGTGGGAAGGGGATACCTAAAGGCTACTGCCAGCCGTGGGCAGTTCAGTCACCGCTGTTGCCTACCACCCTGGGGCCTCATGCTGCTCAGCAGGGCACGGTAGGCTCCGTCCCAGCTGGCTGTCTGATAAGTGGTGCCTCGACACCCTCCCCGACCCTAGGGCGCTGTCCAGGTTGCCTCTGGTGCTGAGCAGGCAGGAGAGAAAGAACAAGGAAGAAAGATGTGGAGGGCCTGGGGCTGGACAGGTCCCAGTTGAGGCCCCAGAGGCAGCCAGAAGCAAGCCCAGCTTCTCTGGGGGAGGTGGTGCCCATCCCAGCCTGGGTACTCCTCCCAGGAAATTCCCAGGAGCAAGGACCAGCACATGGTGAGAGAAGCAGGCACACAAGGAAGAAGGTGGCATCCCAGACGGCCAGGCAGGGGTGCTCAGACACAATGGAGCTGTTCCTTCGTGTTTAAAGAGAAATGACCAAGCTCAAAATATCTCAGGAAAACTGGATACTCTAAAAATGGATGCATCAAATTTGAAAGATGTGGTGGTTTGAAATTATGTACCCAGAAAAGCCATGTTGTTTTCCTAATTCAATCTTGTGGGGCAGATCTTTTGTTTAGGGTGGAAATTGACTGGATTATTTCCATGGAGATGTGATATGCCCAATTGTGGGTGTAAGCTTTTGATTAGATGGAGATGTGACTCCATCCATTCAAGATGGGCCTTGATTAGTTTACTGGAGTCCTTTAAAAAGGGAAACATTTTGGAGAAAGCTCAGAGGCCACAGAAACACAGACATTTAAAGATGCTTGGAATGCCAACAGAGAGAGAAGACACCTGGATACAGGCAGGTATTCTGTATCTGATTCCACCACGTGCCTTCCTGTGAGATGCTAAGCAAGTCAGAGCTGTGTCCCAGAGGAGCTAAATGAAGGCCCAGAGACACTTAGAGAGGAACCCACTGGCATGAGAAGCTGGAAGCAACAAAACTGGGAACAAGTATCAGCAGACACCAGCCACGTGCCTTCCCATGTGACAGACATCGGCCTTTCTTGAATCAAGGTATCTTTCTCTAGATGCCTTAATTTGGATATTTAAAACTGTAAACTTGTAATTTTTAAAATACCCCTTATAAAAGCCAAACCATTTCTGGTATATGACATTTCTGGCAGTATTGACAAACCAAACCAAAAGAGAACCAAACAGCCCTTTCAGAAATGGGAAACCTGACCTGGAAGGCCAGCCAGAATCCGGTGCAGAGGACAGGCATGGTGGACAGAAGTCAGAGTGCTAAGGTAGAACTTGCAATCGACCCGAGTCCCAGGAGCGGGGAGAGGAGGCAGCAGTGGTAATGTCTGAAAGTTAGAGGTTGAGAACTTTCCAGAACAGATAAGATGGCAGTCCCCAGGCCCAAGCAGCCCAGCAGCTCCCTGGCAGGACAAACAGAAAAAGATCCCCACCTGGACTGCAGTGAGACCGCAGAAACCAGCAACAGGTGGAGAAAAAGCAAGCAGTGTCGTGCAGCTGCTAGCTTGAGCACCACAGGTACAAGAAAAAAAGAACAGGTTCTCTCAGTGCACTTTGCCAAAGCATGGGCCGAAAAGAATCCTCCACCCTGCCTACGCAACACTCAAGGATGAAGAGTTTGTCACAACGATCCTTGCCAAGGAGGTGGTTCTGGAAGGTGTTTCAGGCAGAAGGAAAAGTGGTAGAGATCTGAGGCGGAAGGAGGGGCTTGTGGGGAATGTGTGAACTAGCGCACACCCTGCTACGATGGATGGCGAGAGAGCCACCCTGGGAGGCCCAAAAAACTTCCAAACAGGGCCAGGGAGCAAGCGGTTTATGCTCTGTGGGCTGGATGATCTCTGTCTCCACCAGTCACCCCATCACTGCAGTGTGAAAGCAGCCCCAGGCAATAGAAACCAGTAGGCATAACCATGCCCAATAAAACTCCACTCAGGGTTCCTGAAATGTGAATCTCATACGATATTTATGTGTCATAAAATGTTATTCTTTTTTTGCTTTTTAAAAGGCATTGATGAACACATCATGGTTCTTAAGGAAATGGCCCACGGCCAAGCTCTGCTCCTGGACATATGTATGAAAGAAGAGGTGGCTTCTGCACAGCCGGGGGTGGGGGCCAGTGTGTTCACAGCCTTGTGCCCCTAGCAGCTCTGGGCCAAACACAACCCCAGTGCCCATCCAACAGGGATGGTGTATTTATTTATCCACAGGAATCGGATTCCAAAGCCATGAAAAGCAGCAAGCCAGCATCCACCGGACGTGTGTCCTGAGGTCAGCCACCCCTCAATGACAAGCCAAGAGAAGGAGAGGAAGGAGACACATGGGCAGGCCACGAGAAGTGAGCGCACACAGGTGTTAACTGGTGTCTTGACAAAAGCCTCTGGCCAAGCATGACCGCACTCCGCAGCCTTAGATCTTCTGGACGGGGACTTATCTAACGCTTTTAGGGAACGACTAGAAGAAAAGAAGCAGAGCATATGATTTATAGACTAATGGAGTAGGAAATCTAAAATTACAGAAAATATCCTGTCACTCTATAAGAAAAAAGAAGAGAACAGGAGGTGAGACAAACAGAAAGTTAGAAACAGGGGACTTAGACCACACCATCTCAGTGGCAAGATACAGCTGTTTACCATGTGAAAGGGACATGCCTCAAACAGCACAGAAAGGCTGAAAGCAACATAACAGGAGAGGGGATGCCGCAGACGCCAGCCAAAAGGTCTGGTGATGAGAGCTGAAGAGCGGCGTGCCACTGCTAGGCCAGGCGGCCGAGAGCAGCAGGCAGTGAGGAGGGGTCAGGCCTGGGGTGGGGACAGAGGACCTGGCAGAGTACTGCAAAGAGCAAAACATCGATGGAAGCTGGGAGGTGCGAGTTTGGGAAGAACCTGGGTTGTAGGTGGTGGTCACCAGCCGACCATTGAAGTAGGCATTGGGACTCAGACCTGGGGTCTGCTCAAGGGTCAGTGGCTGCCCTGGAGGACTAGAATGAAACAGGCAGACAGCCAAGGCTCCAGTGAGCTCCCCAGAGCGGGCAGGACAGAATGGCAGGGAGCCAAGGAGCAGCGCCAACACCACCCAGGAAGTGCCACAGCTGCAGGCAGAGCCCAGCATGCAGGACAGACACCAGGAAGGTCTTAAGCAGGGATGGCACATGAGTGAGCCAGGTCTCTTCCCAGGTGCAGATCTGGCTCTGCCCCACATTTGACCCAGGGTGTTCATGAGGAAGTTCCAGGTGACACAGGTGCGGTGGGGGGCTCAGGGTGGAAGACCCATGGCAGAGCCCAGCCCACCCACCTCTCAGGCTGGAAGACATTTGGATACCTGTCGAAGGGCAGGGGGCTGCCCAGGAGGCTGGCTACCACGGCGGCACAGTGCTGGGATGCCAGAAGGTAGACACTGTGCTGGGCGGTCCTCAGGACATGCTCCTCTGGGGGCTCCTGGAGCTTGGAGCGCAGCACGTTCATGATCTCTGGCACCTGGGGATTGGCAGGCCATCACACCTGTGCCAAGGCAGGCTCCCTGGGACATGCCCCTATACCAGGGGCTTCATGACCAGGACAAAGCAGGGGGGCATCCTCCGGAAGGTCTGCTGTGAGCCCTGCTGCTGGGGGCTGGCAGACACAGCCCCTCACTGGGGAGCCTTTGGGGCCTGGCAAACCGTGGGAAGCAAGCAGCTAGGGCCTGTGCTCTGTCTCCATAAATTTCTTTAGTTTTGCCCTCACTGTCAAAGGACAAGTAACAATGCAGAAGTCCAGGGGCCAAAAGACACTGGGAAGTCTGCAGTATCTCCTAGGGCCCCCCAGGCATCTGCCTCTGCTCTCTTAACTTTCCAATTTGTCCTTGGAGTTTTATAGTTTTCCCATGGGCCCATGTGTGAATTTAGTTGTTTATGCTTTCTTTTCCAAGAACTAAAAAAGTTTTTGAGTACATTATACATTCAAAATTCACAGAAGGAATAACAGTGAAGTGTCCTTCTGCCCCTAGGACCCTAGGTGCTCAGCCTCCCCAGGGGCAGCAGAGTGCAGGGCTTTGAGCCCACCCAGGCACGCACACAGCTTCAGTTTTATGCATTCTGCTTTCACTCCGTGAGTCCCCCCACCCCCACTCTTTTCTCTCCCCTTGGGGCTCCTACCACAATGCCCAGGTAGGGGGTCCCTTCCCAGCATCGGTGCCTCCTGGGCACCTCCCCTCCTCCTCTGTGAGCATCCCGGTCTCTTTTAACCCATCTATTCAGTTTTCATGCTGCTGATTCCACCTTCTGTTCCACGAAGGACCAGCTGCGTACTCTGGCATTCTCGTCTTTTCTCATTGTGCCATGTTTTTTCATTGTGGTTTCTATGACTCCTTACCTTGTTAATGATTTTCAAAATAATTTACTTTTAACTGTGGTAAAACATATAACATAAAATCATTTTAGTCATTTTAAGCAGACAATTCTTTGATATTAGGTGCACTGTGTTAAAGAGAGCATTCATTGAATGAATTTGGCACCCTTGTCAAAAATCAGTAGACATGTGAATTTATCTCTGGTCTCTCAATTCTATTCCGTTGGTCTGTATGTCTGTCCTTATGCCAGTACCACAGTTTTAATTGCTGTAGCTTTGTGCTAACTTCTGAAATCAGAAATGTGAATCTTCTAACTGATCTTCTTCAAGGCTATTTTGGCTCATGTGGATTTGAGGACCAGCTTTTCCATTTCTGTAGAGAAAGGCTGTTGGGATTTTGATAGGGATTACACTGAATTTGCAAATTGCTTTAGGTAGTAAATGTGGCACGTAAGCTTTACTGAGATGTAATTCAAAGTACCATATAATTCACCCATTAAACTGTACCATTCAATAATGGCTTTTAGTATATTCACATAGTTGTACAATCATTACAATTTTAGAGCATTTTTCATCACCCCCAAAAATAACCCCATACCCATTAGCAGTCACTCACCACTTCTTCCCCTTCCCCCAGCCCCTGGAAACCACTACACTACTTTCTGTCTCAACAGATTTGCCTACTCTGGACATTTCATGTAAATGCAATCTTTGTGCCTGGCTTCTTTCACTTAGCATGACATCTTCAAGGTTCACCCACACTGTGGCACGAGTGCACTTCTTTCCTTCTAATGGCTGAACAATATTACATTGCACAGACATACCACATTTTGTTTATTCACCCACAAACTGATAGATATTTGGGCTGTTTCTACCTTTTGGCTGTTGTGAATAATGCTATGAACATCTGTGTCCAAATTTTTGTGTAGACAGACATCCTCAATTCTTTTGGATTTATACCTATACATGGAATTGCTGAGACATAAGTAAATGTTTAACCCTTCGAGAAACCACCTGACTGACTGCTTCCCAAAGTGCTGTACCACTTCATAGTCCCACCTGTTGTTGTTTCCACTTTAACTCTTTTTAAGTGTACACTCCAGTGGCAACAAGCAGGTTTACAGTGCTGTAAACCAGCACCCCAGAGACTTAGCCTGCATCAAGCATTACTGTCATATTCTCTTCCCCCAGCCCCTGGCAACCCCTAATCTATTTCTGTCTCTGTGAATTTGCCTATCCTAGGTATTTCCTATAAGTGGAATCACGAAATATCTGTCCTTTCGTGTCTGGCTTATTTCACTCAAAGTGATGTTTTCAAGGTTTATCTGTGCTGTAGCATGCATCCGTGCAGAAGGTACATTCTGTGGCATCAGAATCTTATTTCTTTTATGGCTGAGTAATATTCCATTGCATGGATGGCTGCACTACATTGTGTTGTATCCATCATCTGTTGATAAAGACTTGGGTTGTTTTCACCTTTTGGCTATTGTGGAAAATGCTGTTGTGAACAATGGTGTACAAGAATCTGAGTCTCTGCTTTCAATCCCTTTGGCTATATATGTAAGAGTGGAGTTTTGGGTCATATGAAAATTCAATATTTAACTTTTTGAGGGATACCCATACTACTTCCCATTGCAGCTGCCCCATCTCACATTCCAACTATCAGTGCATGAGGGTTCCAGTTTCTCCACGTCCTCACCAACACTTGATATTTTTTGTTTTTAAAATAACAGCTATCCTAGCATCTCATTGTGGTTCTGAAGAGTAATTACGTTGAGCATCTTTTTACATTCTTATGGCCATATGTGAACCTTCTTTGGAGAAATGTCCATTTGAGTCCTTGGCCCACTCTTTAATTGGTTTGTCTTTCTGTTGTTGAGTTGTTAGGATTTCTTTATATATTTTGGATGCTAATCCATTACCAACATATGACTTGCAAATATCTTCTCTCATTCTGTGGACTGTCTTTTCACTCTTTTGATAGTAACCTTTAATGTACAAAATATACCTATTTTTTTCTTGTGAAACTTGTACTTTTGGTGTCATACTTAAAAATCCATTGCCAAATCTAAAGTCATGAAGATTTTATCTTATGTTTTTTTTTTCCTCCTATGTTTTATTCTAAGAGTTTTGTAGTATCAGCTCTTACATTTAGGTTTTCAATACATTTTGAGTTTATTTTGTATATGGTATAAAATAGGGGTCCAATTTTGTTCTTCTACATGTGGCTTGTTGTTGAAAAGACCATCCTTTCCACACTGAACAGTCTTGGGGCCCTTGTTGAAAGTCAGTGGGCCATAGATGTGAGGATTTATCTCTGGCCTGTCCTTCGGTGGAGTCTCTGCTTTTACTGTTTTTTTTTTTTTTTTGCATGGCTTCCTCACATGTTCCCTTTGCAGCAAGTCCTCACCCCCCCACAACACGACCTACATAGAACCCATGGCGTCATCTTCCAGCTCATCCCCTGAGCACGTTTCTGCTGTGTGCTCCAGTCTACAATCACTGCACTGTGTGGGGGAAAGGGATGTTTAGTCTGGTCACATGGCCTGTGCTGTAACTACATTTTCTGATACCACGTCTGGGAGTCTTCATGCCAGGGTCTCACAGGACAGGGAAGAAAACAGCCCCCCAAGTGCTCGTGTGGTAGGTCACGTGGGCCAGGTCATGTGTGCCAGGAAGGTGGATGCATAGGCAGTTAAAAAGTATAAACCGGGAGTCAGGACTCCCTTTCCCAAGTGGGATGTGGTGAGTGTCATGTGTGAACCAGAGCTGGGAAAGAGGCAGCTCAGTAGCCCCACTATGAAGACAGCAGCACACTCAGAACCCAGGGGAGGGTGGTGTGCAAGCATGTGTGTGAAATACACCCTACTTCCTGCACAGCCCTCAGCCTCCAGGAAGGAGGCATGCCTGCTACCCCATAACCCCCTGCTGCAGACCTAGCATGTTCCAAGGGCCCCAAAGGCCCAGACCTCAGAAGCATTCTAGGGAGGGCCCCAATGCTTGCTGACATCCAAGTAGACAAGGACATAACCAGGCACCAAGTCAGATGGCTCTCATAGGCTGACAATGCACAGGAGGGACCCACAAAGAGCCCCAACATGGGAAGCGCTCACGAAGACAGGTGAGACCTCGTTTCTCCATGTTGTGGGGGAACCTGAGGGCTCCTGGAGCTGCTTGAACGCTTCGCATCAGGGCACCGAAAGGTTGCCACCCTGTCTCTTTAGGAACAGCCCACTTTTCTGCTGTGGGTTTCGCCTCAACATGATAAAAAAGTCCTCTCCCATGTAACCAGGGGCAGAGCCCTTTCGTTGGCTGCCTCTGTGTGACTCACACACTCCCACTCAGCAGCCCCCGTGCCATTGGAACCACTGCCAGACCCGGCCTCTGGACATGGGGATGTGCCTTCAGCCCTCACCTCCCACAACAGACGATGCTTGCTTGGGAATCAACACATGAACAGCCAATGGATGCCCGCAACAAGAGAGGAAAGATGGGGGCTTAAGAAGTTTGCTAGGTGGATGAAGAAATGGTAGGGTTGAGGGGGTAGTTGCAATGAGGGCTGGTGGACTATGTGGGACCCTGGGGCCACTACAGCCACCCAGCGGTGCCTGCCCCCAAGCTCCCTGAAGATAATGCTGAATAAGACAGCCAGCTCTGCTATTTCCCTTTCCACGTCCTACTGTCTCCTTGATTTCTTAACAGAGATGCTTTTGCCAAATTCTAACCTTTGTCTTCAAACAGAGGAAAGTGATTTGCCCACACCAGGTCCAGGAGGCAAAAGGGCAGAGTAGTGACTGTGAGACCCCAGCCAAGGGGGAGGGCAGACCCACCTGCAGTGCTCTCCAGCCTGCCCCAGGCCTCACCTTCTCCAGCAGCAGGGGGCCGCGTTCCTTCAGCAAGCAGCTGATCATGACTGCCGCGGCTCGGGAGCAGTTCTTGTCAGGATCTTCCAGGCCCTCGAACAGGGTCAGGAGGAGGCCGATGAGCTGATCTGGTGGGAGGCGCTTCCCAATGATCTAAGGAGAGGCTGATGGTGTCAGAAGGAGGCAGGGAGCCCCCTGAGGTCTCAGGGAAGCAGTCATGAAAGGAAGTCAGCATCCCTCAAGGCACCTCCAGCCAGATGGGAAGGAGGCGCTACAACTCTTGGGACGGGCTGCGGGTGGGACAATGTGTTCCTACCTCCCACCTCCAGCCCTTTCCCTGCCTTACCCAGGACCCTGTGTCTTCCAGGAGCTCCCGCCGGGGGCTTCTCCTGACCAGCAAGCCCAATCTTGGACCATGGTGAGTTATGGGCAGATGTGCCCAGGATGGAGCTCTGCAGGCCAGGACCTTGACTCACCCCCCGCTCAGAAACCCATCCAAATGCCTTTCCTCTCTCCCTTTAGCACAGCACACATCAGCCATAAGCATCTGCCAATGAGCAGCCTTAGAGCCACTGGGAGGTGCTGGCAGAAGCAAAACACGCACATCCTCTGGATGGGGCCCTCACTGGGGTCTGCTGAAACTGGTTCTTGGTACCTCTGCGAGCTTCTGGCTCAGCATCAGCCACCACATCGAGTCTATCCACTGCACTGGAGAACACCAGCACACCCACAGCCTGCACGGTTCTGCTCAGAAGTCTGTATTTCAATGCATACAGGTGACGCTAATGTAGGTGGAAGGCAGGAGACTGGAAGGACCTGGGACTCAGCTTCCTCACAGGTCTGCAGCTCTCACACCTTCCTCGGGTGGATGGCACTGCCTGGCTGGCCAGCAGTGATATAACAAAACTGGCACTTGGACATCCTACCAGATGGCTCGTTCCCCGAAGAAGGCCTACCCAGGGTGATCTGCCCCAGGCCTACACCACAAGCGATGGCCAGCACCTGCCTGCCCTTCAGCAGGAGAAGTACCTGGCCTATGCTGTGGCAGGTGTGAAAGAGGATGGTAGGGTCTGGGTGTGCAAGTCCATCTCGAAGGGTGAGGAGTCTTTCAGCCACGTCATCTCGGTAGTCTCGGGCAAAGCCTGCAGAAACAGGCGGATAAGGGTGGGGCTGGTGACCCTCCCAGTGCTACAGGAGGTGCAGGGGGGAGGGACGGCAGGCACTCACCCTCGTAGCCCAGCTGAAGGTAGAGCAGGGAGTGGACACAGCCCACGGCCTCCTGGCGGGTGGTAGGCCACATGTCTGCACAGCGCGGGGAGAAGAGGCCGACGAGGAGGCCCAGGTTGTGGAAGGGCACCAGTGCCTGGGGGAACGACAGGCTAAGAGGACACTCAAGGAGGCAGGTGCCCGGGAGAGGCAGGTACCAGTCTCCAGCCCACGCTGACATGGGTGAAGACTCTCAGTCGGAGTTGGAACTCAGGCTACAGGCAGCAGTGCAGGGCCAGGAGGGCAGCCTGTCCACTCAGCCTCAGCGCTCTACTGCCTGAGCCTCTCTGGCATTGGCGAGCTTCCCCCGCCAGGGTCATCCTGCCCCTGCCCGGGTCACCCTGCCCCTGTCCACCCCTGCCTGGATGCGTGGCTCTGACCACACTTGGTCCACCTGGTCCCTAAGCAGGGAGGAGGGCCACACTGCAGAAGATGCCAGGACAGGTAGGCAGGGCCCACCACCCAGGGCCCCAGACAAGTGGGGAGCTCACCAAGTCAGCTGCCCCCTAAGAAATGCCCTCCCCCAGGAGGTTCTGTCTGCAGACACAGGGCTGGATCCCTGTCCCTTGGAGCCCTTCCTGCTCTCCTCAAATACCAGCCCTATCCTCTGTCCCCAAATGGTCTTGCTTATTACTTCCATAGGTCCCGCGACAGCCATTACCCACCCCCATGCCAGTCATCTGGCTCACAAAGATACTCAGGTTCTCCTCCCCTGAATGCCATGGGCTAACCAGGAGGTGTCCTCACTCCGCCCTCTCCCAGACTCCCTCAGGAAGCACACACTCCTGCTCCTACATATCCTACCAAGAAGGCCTCTACCTAGCATGCCTGCCTGCAACCACCCATCCCAAAGTCACCAGGATGAGAAAGCAGAAGGCTGAGGCAGGAGGTTAGTAGTACGTCTCTCCACACACCAGGCCCCAGCTGGGTAAGCTACATGAACTTGGACCACAGGAGAATAGAAAGGAAGAGGCCCTTCCTAGCATGCACAGGGGCACCAACCATCACGAACACAAGGATGGACATGCCTAACCTGATAGATGACAAAAGCCACTATTTGTTCCTTTTAAGAATCCTCACTTCTGGAACTGGCAACCCGATCAGGCATCATGCCTAACGGTGAAATCCTCAGATAAGGTGCTGACGCCATGCCAGTCATGCCTGGAAGTGCCGGCAACAAGGCCAAGCCACATCAGCTCCATCGACACGGGGCAGAGGCAGCCCTGACTGCTGCATGCACAAGAAGCCCAAGGGTGCTGTCATGGTTAGGGACAGGTGTCAACTTGGCCAAGTTGTGGTACCTGTTCATCTGATTGGGCAAACGCTGGCCTGTCTGTTGCAATGAGGACATTTCATAGGATTAGGTCATGATCACGTCAGCTACATCCACAGCTGATTCCATTTGTAATCAGCCAAAGGGGAGTGTCTTCTGCAATTAGTGATGCTAAATGCAATCATGGAAAGCCATTTAAGGAGGACTCAGAGGAGACAGGTTCCATTCCTGCTTTGGCTGGTGAGCCTCTCCTGTGGAGTTCATCCAGGCCATCCATTGGAGTCATCGGCTTCGCAGCCTGCCCTGTGGATTTTGGACTCTGTGTTCCTATGGTCACGTGAGACACTTTCATAAATTTTATATTTGCAAGTGTTCCCTGTTGATTCTGTTTCTCTAGAGAACCCTAACTAATACAGGTGCCCACTCGGGAGCCACTGCAAATAACAAGGGGGTTCCACAAACCACGAGCAGTGTCTGTGTACTGGAAAATCCAATTTTCCATGTCACCAGCCATAACCAAGTGTTAAACATAATCAAAGAAAAAACTATATTGACGATGGCAACAAAATCTTAAAACTAAGCATGTGAGGTCCACATGAAGGAAACCAGACTGTTGGAGGGACTAAAAGAGGAAGAAGGGAGTGAAAGATACACCTTTGTGGAGCATAACACTTGTTACTAAAGACATCACTGCTCAACAGGTTAGTTCCCCAATTTGGTGGCACCCATCCAAATGCCCCTAGGATGGTTTAGGACAGGGTCACTTATCCTAGAGATCACCTGGGTTAACAATCTTATGAAAACAACTGGGAAAATTGTGAAAAAGCATATGAGCTAATCACTCTGAGTGAATGTTAAAAAGCATAGCATGAGGCCTAAGGCCCCACGCTCCTACTCCAGACCCAGGCCCGACCCCACCTCCAGATACTCCCCACCCCAGCCTGGGTACTTCCTTCCAATCCAGGCACTCCCCACCATGGCTGTGTGATCCACCCTAGGACATGCACTTAGGGCACCCTGCCTTCGCCCCAACTGCCACTTCTATCCAAGTTGCACAGCTTTGCCTCTTTTACACCTGGCTCCACATCCCTGTTCTCCCAGCTGGGGAGATATATCAAACTTGTTAGTCCTGGCCAGCAGGGGTCCCCAGGGCCAAGGATGTAGGTCGTATTTGACAGTGAGTGGCCAGCCCCAAATAACTCCTGGGCCAACAAGTCTTGACCCTGAATCTCCAAAAAGTAGGTTCTAGCAGCCGGTGGGGCGCAGCTGAGGCCACGCAGGAGGGTCAGGGTAGGCGGCAGCTCCCCAACAGCAGAGCAGGGTGCCTCCTGGGTGTGGTACTCACGCTGACATGCAGGTGTTCCAAGAAGTAGTGCAGCAGGCTGGCACTCAGGCCCAGGGCCCGCTCTCGCTCGTGACCCCGTGGGGACTTGATCCAGGGGACCAGGTGCTAAAGAAGAGGGGCAGGGCTGCATCACAGGCACCGGTACTACAGGGTCAAGTGAGGGCTGTGCCAAAGGATGCCCTCCTGGCAGCACCAGTCTCATGTGGCCCTTCCCTCTTGGCCCTGGCACCCCTCCCAAGGCTCCACCAAACCTGGGCCCAGAAGCTGAACAGCTCCAGAAGGGCGTACAGAAGGTCAGGGGAGAGCCCTCCTTGGTCTCAGAAGGACATTCCTGGGAGGAACGTGCTGCGAACTACCGCAGCACAGGGAAGGGCAGGGAAGAGGGATGCAGCACTGCCACAGGCTCCCTTTCCATCCCGCACTGCACACACAGAGACAGAGCTGCAACCGCCTCCCTCCCAGGATCAGAGACAAGTCAAGAGGGGGTTCTGGGACAGATGCTAGCTCACATGTCTGTGCCACGCACACCACCTACCTCAACCATGACCTGCAGGCCCTGAGGGGTCATGTTCCTGTGTAAAAGACCTGTCAACAAGTCCTCCAGGGAGCGGACTGTGTCTAGATGCAGGGACTGGAAAAGGAGAGTGAGTGACCCCACCAGGACGGCCTGTGCCCTTCCCACCGCCCGCCCAATGGGAGGGGCAATACCTCCTGGCTGCTGGAGCCTTCCCCGTCGTGCTCAGGGGGCAGGGCCAGGACGCTGTGGAGGCAGCTGTGGACCACATCTGCCCGCATCTGCTCTTCAAGTGCTGGCTCCAAGGAGCTGAGCAGTTGGTTAAGGGGTACCCAGGGCAATGGCCAGTGGCAGGGTCATCTCCAGCCTGGCTTCTGCACAGCTTCCAGTCCCCACATTGGTCAGCACAGAAGCCTGCGTTCCCACGTGTTCCCTGCCAGGGCTGAGCCCAACCCCAAGGTATATGTGAGCATACTCTTTACATACACCATACCCCACAAGCAGGCACCCCCACGTATATCCATGCACACCCACACACATGCAGACGTGTACCCGTAGAGAGGGCAGGATACACCAGGTATGTGCAGGCAGCCATGGCTTTCTTCCGAAGAGGTGTTCTCAAGGAGTCCAGGGGCTCTGCCCTGATGAGCTCCTGGAAAAGCACCATGGGGCTCATCCCTTGTAAGAATGGCCGGCTGCTCTTGCTGACCAGCTCCTGCCCCTCTGACCCTCATCAAGTGGCCAGACAGGAGCTCTGAGGAGCAGGACCACAGCCCAATCCACTCACCATCATCCGTGCCATCAGCTCAGCTTTCTGTGCAAAGTGGAAGGTGCTGGCCTGTGGGCTGCTACAGACAGCCTGGCTCACCATGCAGACACTCTGGACAAGACACAGCTTCAGGGTCGGGTCCTGGAGGGACACCCAGGCTGCAGGTAGGCTGTAGAAGCTGTTGCCTCTTGGCCCATGAGTGTGATGCCCATAGCAGGCGGCTTCCCACCAGCAGCAGAGTTCTGGCCACAGGCCCCTCTTTCTCTCCCCAGCCAGGACAGGCCCTTCTTGCAGTGGACCTCAAGAAGGCATCCTGCCCTAGCTCTCACCCACAGCCACATGGGGCCGAGAGCCACCAGCCCAGCGGTATTGCTAGGTCCTATAAGGGTCCTGAGCAGGACTCAAGAGCAGACACTGCACCCTATGTGCCCTGCACCATATTCAGTTTGGTGGGAGGAGGGCGCATCCCAGAAAAGCCACAGCACAGCAGGCCCCCTTCCTACCTGTTCCACCCACTGGTCTCTATGGGGTCAGAGAGTTGTTGCTTTGTGGCCGTTGGTAGGGAATCTAGAAGGGCTGCTAGGAAACGGCCACAAATCCCAGGACACAGCACACTGCTGCTTCTCTCACTCCCCCCACCCCAGCCAGGTCCAGGTGAAGGGCCCGAATATCTCCAAAGCAGGGCTTCCCATTGCCAGGGCAGGCTGCCTCATCAGGTTAGTGCACAGGTTCCAGAAGGGAAGCAGGTTAGTGTGGCCAGCAGACTGGGGCTGGGGCATGAGTGGGCACAGGTCGGACATCCCGTCCACTTCCCAGTCTTGGACCTGGCCATACTCCTGGAAGCTGGGTGGAGTCTGGAGAGACACGGCCCCAGTGGGCACTGGGGATCAGAGCCAGAGGAGGTACCTGGAGCTTTCTGAGGCTGGGGCTATGACCCTGAGGTGGAGGGAGCCCCCTCCTCCTTCCCCACCCCGTGTCCACGACCCAGGGACAAAGAAGAGGTCCTGAGCCCCCATTTAGCCCCAAAGGCAGGGGCTGCTCCATAGGAAAAGCAGGGCCTGGAGGGCCCTGGAGTGTGCTCTGGGGGTTCTCACCCTCTGGCTCTGCTTTGAAGCCCCCAGCCCAGCCCAGAAGGAGACCCAACAGGGAGGCTGAGTTCAGACTTAACTCCTAAACACTGTACCTTAGTCTCTACCTTTATTCCCAGAACCTGAGCAACAAAAAGTAAAATAGGTTAAAAAGTGAGATGCTGGCTGGTCCAGTCTCCGACCACACAGAAGGCTCCCGGGGTGCCGGCAGATCCCAGTTCGCTCAGTAGCTGCTGAGGGGCCCACCTTGGTGTAGAAGTACTGGAATATGTTTCGGAGGATGTCTGACTCGACCCGGGCTAGCACCAGCTCGCGGGGGGCCTGCGCCGCCACATGCCCATAGCACAGGATCAGTGCACTCTTGACTTTTTCTACCTCGCTTTCATTCCGGTCCTGAGAAGTCAGAGGAATTGGCAAAACTTCAACTATTCAATGAAACTCTCACCCCCACAGGATGCCATGGACTCCAACTAGGGAGTCTCCAAACTCTTGAAGTCCTTCTAGGGAAGATAGGCTAGAGCTGGGGAATGAGGTCAGAGGCCTAACCCTGAGTACAGCCTGGAGGGCCCATCTCTCTTCAGAGCAGGAGGAGGAGGGGCCAGGCTGGCCAGGTGCAGGCCCTATAGGACCAAGTTCAGAGGACAGTGCAGCAGGAAGGCATGGGGGCTCCACAATGCGGGGGGGGGGGGGGGGGTGAGGGCCCACATTACAGGGGCTGAGGGTATCAGAGAGGACACAGAGACCTGAACGTCTGCCCAACTGTGGGAACTGGGGGTGAGCTTCTCCATGCTCAGGTCCAACTATCCAAGGACAATGACAAAGGCAAGCTCCAGGAGCAGAAACTCAGGGTAGCAGTGGGCAGGTGAGGGTGCAGGGCAAATGGGGGTATGTAGCGATGACCAGCTCTCAGCCCCACTGGGTAGACCACCTGCGCTTCGGAGGAACACAGCCTGTCAGCCACCAGGGGACGGAGGGCCAAGACCAGCAGGACAGCAGGAAGGACTGGTCGGAGTGCTCTTGCCTACCCTTGCCAACAGGACCTACCAATGCCCTCCTGCCCCCCAACCACGCAGAGGCATCGCCTGAGCCTCAGCACAGCCCAGGCCCTGGTTTCATGCTGGATCGGACACTTGTGAAAAGACAGAGCTGCCCTGAGTTCGAACCCAGTAATATATATATCACAATACCCAGGCACAGAAGCCAAGGAAGAATCAGGGGATGGCCATCCCACCCCAGACATCAGACTGACTCCGCACCTTAAAAATGCTGAAAATGCCGATGGATTTTCTGAATGTGTCCGATTTGACAAAATCTGTGAGCTGGGCCAGGGTGTCATCAAGGTGGGAAATAGCACAGATTCCAAAACAAGAGGCAAGGCCCTGGGAAGGCACGTGGACACACTCACATGGGGCAAGGAGGGTAGGGCTCAACCTGAGGCCCCAGGGTGGGCAACAATTCCCCTTCCGTAAAAACACAGGGAGGGAGTCTGCAGGTGGGTGGGCCACAAGGGACAGGAAGCAGCAACTCAGCTGTCTGCCCTGGGGCGCTATTACACCTGGACCTCCAGCAAGGGCCCCAACTCTGCCTGCTGCTGACTCACAGAAGGGACATGAGTGGGCCCAGGAGACCTCTGGCACACATGCGCACATACACAGGCACATGCATGGTGAACACAGCACACACACACACACACAAGTGCACACACACATACCATGTGTACGCACGCAGGGTGCACACAAGCCCCTGCACAAGCCAGCACCACAAGCGCAGTACTGGCTGCCTGAGTAGGGGTAGAGGGGCCTGCTGTCGGCTGGGATTCGTGGCACCCTGGGCTTCCCGGGGGGAGGGCACAGCCACCTCGCGTTCTGTCTCTTCCTGGAACCTGGCTGTCTCCAGTAGCTCCTGAAGATGCTTCCGCACCACGTCCTTACTTGAAGTTGCCCCCAGGGTGGACCCAATGCACTTGTACAGGAAAGTCTGGAACAGAGCCAAGAGGAGAGTTGTGCTGAACCCCAGAGTTGGGGGCTGGACAAGGGCCAGGGGAACCCAGCTAGTCTCTGAGTGTCTGCGGGGAGTGCAGGAGCCTGTGGGCCACTGCACTGCACAGCACCAGCCCTAACTGCAAGGTCACAGGCCTTCCCTTCCCAGTCAGCCAGGACCACACAAGCCAGAAGCTCAGGCAGCAAGTGGTTCACAATGAAAGTGCTGAGACTCAGAGTTCAAAGGGTGGGGCACCCAGGAATGGTGCCTGTACTGAGGACACCTCCGAGCACCATGGGCACCTTGAGCTGCGGCAGGCCCCCCAAAGGACAGGAGGCCCTGCAGCCACTGGAGGCTGTGTGGAGACAAGGCCCTCGATACACCGCTACAGGCGCAGGACTTGACTACAGGAACAGGGGGAGGCAGAGGCTTTGTGGCTTAAATGCTTAAGTGAGGCGACCTAGGAGTCAGTTCACATGGTAGAGCCTGGCTCCCCTCTGCACCCTGTGCAGCTGTGGCCAGACACCCATCTCCCAGCCTGCTCTCCTGAGGGCCTGTGCCCCTCCCTGGTGCCCCTTATCCCAGGGCACCTCCTCCTGGAGCACCCCCTCCCACGGCACATCTTTCCGGAACCCCACTCCCTGCACCTCCTCCTGGAGTGCTCTCCCACTCTTCACACTCCCTCACAAGGTGTACCCTCCCTGCACATCCTCCTGAGGTGCTCCCTCCCCATAACTCCTGGGGCACTCCCCCACTCCCCACACCTCCTCCCAAAGTATCTCCGCCTCACACCTTCTCCTGGGGTGCTGCGTTGTAGCAAGGCAGCTGCTTGCACATCTCCAGGCTCAGCTGGCAGATCCAGGTGTTGTCAGAGATGACAGCCAGAGTGTCCCGCAGGAACTGTGAGCAAGAGCAGACGCTGTAAGGCCAGGAGGCACTAGTGAGGGTCCTACTGGGAAGGTGCCACTGCGGCATCACCTGCCCGAGGCTCTGGCACAGTCCACAGGTGGCCCTCTAACAGAGCAAGGGTAGCAGAGGGGAGGCTCAGCTCGCAGTGCCCGGGCAGGCAAGGCCAGGGTTGGGCTTGGCTGGGAGGCTCAAAAGCCCTTGAAGTGAGCATGGCCACAGGCTGGTCCCCATTCCAGCAGCGTGAACAACTGGGTGGTGATGCTCAGGCCCCACAGCAAACCTGCCGCCTCCAGCCCTCCCACCAGGTAAAAACAGACAGTGTGCCCCTGAGAACAAGCACCACCCCACCCCAAAGGTCTGCTCTCTAAGGCCAGACATGGTCTCTGTGCCCCGCCAGGATGCGCCCTGGACTTCCAGTCTCTTACCATCAGTAGCTTTTCCTCCCATTCCTTCTGAGACAGGGTTTCCTTGGTGTGCTCTGAAATAGCCCATTACCCTGTCACCCACGCCCTGCCAAGTAGGCTTGTCCCAACATGCACATGCAGGTTCCCTGAGCTGGCACCTGGCCCTCAGGAGCAGCTGACCAGCCTTGGGCGGAGTTCATGTCCCCCACCTCCCCTGGGAACCCAGTCGGGACCCTCTCCTAACCCACATCAGCAGCTGCTTCTTCTACTGCACAACACCCTCCTCCCCATGTTTGTTTTTATAACATGGGCAGGCACCAGGAATTGAACCTGGGTCTCTGGCACGGCAGGCGAGAACTCTGCCGCTGAGCCACCGTTGCCTGCCCCCTCCTCCCCATGCTGAGCCCTCCTCTTATGGAAACACCTCCAGCAGGACTAGGTCTTACCGTCCAGGTGCTCTACCAGTAGGCGAATGGCGGTCCCCCAGCACTGACCCAGTGAAGGGTGGATGTCATGATGCAAAACACTCAGGAGCCGCAGGGAGGCTGCACCCCGACCGTCCCCAAGGTAGGGGCTGGCAGAGACAACCTGGAGTGTGGGCAGGAGGGGTAGCATGGGAGCAGGACAGGGTCTGTGCATGGCTCACTCCTGGCTCCCAGGCATCTACTGCCCAGGGTCCTGAGACCCTTGGACTCAGCTCTTCGCGTTGCACAGTTCTCTCAGAACATGGGCAGAACCTGACGACCAGCAGCAAATAAGATGCTCCACCAGAGACAGTGTCCTCCCCATCTCCCCCACACCCAGGGGAAAGCCCTCCCCATGGACCTGGGTTAGCACCCACAGGCTCCCACCTAGGATAGGCGATTCAGCCCAATTTCCTATGCAATTAAACACTGAAGTGCAAGACTCACCAGGAGTCTGGTGGTGATGGCATAGGGGGATGGGAGGTTCACTGAAAATGAGAGAGGCAGAATTATCACACGGCAGGAAGCCCCCAGGGCTAAGGTCTGGAGCTGGCTCAGGCTGAAGGCCAACAACACATACCATTGCTGTCATATGGGATGAGGAAGGCATCTGTACCCGCCTCCTGCCTCTTCAGGGCCAGGTGCACGAGGCTCCTGCAGAGCGGGCTCAGAGCCTGGGTGAACTGCACAGGGGTGAGGAACTCGAGCAGATATGGCCAGAGTACCTGGGTGGGAGCGGGCCTGGTCTGTGGAGCGTGGGCCACCCAGAGCAGGAGGGTCCAACCCAAAGGCCGGCCTCCTCAAAACAGGTCGTGCAGGGCAGAGAAAGGCAAGGACCCAGAGGACTCTCCAGTGCAAGGATGAACCTGTGGGTTTTTCTGTCCAGGTAAGAGAATGCCCACAGAATGCACATGCCGCTCAGGTGAGGGCTGTGCTGCCCAGATCACCAGGGTTCCGGAGGGGGTGCTGCCAGTTGCAAGGCTGGGGCTAGCCAGCTGCAGAGGGTGGAGTGGGAGGGTGAGGTCCCTGGGAGAAAGCGGGCGGGAGTCCCAGGGACCCAGCCAGAAAGCCCAGCTGCTCCCCCCAGGCAGGGGTTGCACACTCACATCATCCATTCTGTCCACAGTGGCACTGATGAGGAAGAGGGTACTGACACTGATGGACCGAACACTGTCTGTGTTGGGGTCCTCACTGTCAGGACCCATCTTCTCAGGCTGCTGGAGGCAGGAGAGCAGGGAGAGCGGGGAGGAAGCAAAAGGCAAAGTGTGAAAAATTAAAAGGGCAGGAGAGGTGTGTGTATGCAAGGGTAGTTCAGTGATAGAAATCTCGCCTGCCATGCCGGAGACCCAGGATCGATTACCGGTCTATGCACTTTCCAAAAAACAAACAAACGAAAATTCAACAAATGGTGCTGCAATAATGGGATATTCACATGGAAAAATAATGAAATGTGACCACACCATACAGCATGCAAAAAAAATAAAGGCAAAGCATGTGGGGGCTGCATGGCCCACTGCACCATGCCGACTCTGCGGGGAGGCAAGGCAGGAATAGACGTTGCCTCTGGAGAAACAGGACGAGCACTTGGGCACATCTGCGTCACCCACCAGATAGCAAACATGCTCCGAGTCAAAGTCACTCAGGAGTACAGGCTCACCAGCTTTGGTTCCTGATCTCCAAAGTAAAAAAACCCTGTGCATTTCTGTGCTGAATCTCTAAGAAAAACATCTTCAGCCCTAGGCTTGACAGAGTGCCATCTGGAGAAAGGAGATGTCCCTATGTGGACATGAGGCTGAGAAATTTCCATTTCCCTATCAGCAAGAGTCTCTAGGCTCGGCAGCAATGGGATCTCCCTGAGATGTGGGCACCCCCACCTGCTGTGCCAGGCTCCCAGGCCTGCATGTCCTGGAGAGCTTCCGCAAAAGGAAGACTCGCTTTCCAAATACCTTTCCTGAGTCTTCCGTTCATGCTTTGAAATTCAAAGAGAAAGCGGCAAACTGTAGTGACTGTAGGATGTTTGTAACATCTCTCAGAAATTCAAGATAAAGTAGAAAACATAGGGATATTTAGGTCTTGAAAAATAATTTTAAAATATGCTATGAAAATATGGATAGAACTTATACCAACACACATGAACACTTTAAAACCTAACCAGCTATTTGGGTACAAAGAAAATCTGTTGAACAAATTCTTAAAAATAGAAATCATACTGGCCAAATTCAATGAACACAATACAATAAGATGACAAATCCACAATAGCCCTGAAAAAGTATTCCCTTGGATATTTTTAAACATCTTAAAAGAAACACTTGTGCTAAAACAAACTCTCAATTATCTGATAATTAAACAACGAGCGCACACTGTCGCACATTCCATCAGAAGCACAAGTACTAGGGTACACTGACTTGGTAAGCATCCTATTTAAGCAAGGGAGAGTATATCAACATGAGCCCAAAATAAGGAAACTAAAAACAACAAATACTATGTGAAAAATGGTAGCAGTTGAAATAAAGAATTGGATGTAGCTGGGGATACTGGTTTGAATCTATTATGTACCCCAGAAAAGTCGTATTTTAATCCTGATCCAATCTTGTGGGGGCAGCCATTTCTTCTAATCCTGATTCAATACTTTAGGTTGGAATCATTTGATTAGATTTTATCCAGGGAGATGTGACACACCCAACTGTGGGTATTAACTTTGATTACATGGAGATGTGACTCCATCCATTCCAGGTGGGTCTTGACTAATTTACTGGAATCCTTTAAAAGACGAAACATTTTGGAAAGAGAGCCAGAGACAACGGAGCCTAGAGAAAGGACAGATGTCTTAGAGCTGACAGAAATGACAGAAACCTCAGAGTTGACACAGGGCTGATAGAAACTTCAGAGCAGAGCTGGCACAGATGCTGACATTTGGAGAACAGAGACACAGATGTTTACAGATGCTTGGAGCCCAGCAGACATTACCATGAGATGTTAAGCAAGCCAGAACCCGGAGAGAGCCAAGGGAAGCCAAGAGATGAAAGCCAGCCCCAGAGAAAAAAAGTAAAGAATCCCCACAGGAACAAAGGCTGAATGAAAGCAACGGAATCCAGAAGCAAGGGACCAGTATGCCTTCCCATTTGACCATCGGCCTTCCTTGAATTAAGGTAACCTCTTGTTGGTGCATTAGTTTAGACATTTCTAAAGGCTTAGAACTGTAAACTTGTAGCTTATTAAATTCCATCTATAATAGCCATTCCAAGGGGGTGCAAGGGTAGTTCAGTGGTAGAATTCTTGCCTAACATGTAGGAGATCCGGGTTCAATTCCCAGTCCATGCACTTCCCAAAAAACAAACAAAAAATTCAACAAATGGTGCTGCAATAATGGGATACTCATGTGGAAAAATAATGAAATGTGACCCTGCCATATAGCATACAAAAAAAAAAAGTCATTCCATTTCTGGAATATCACATTCTGGCAGCAGGGAAACTAATACACTGAGGAAGAAATTACTCAGAAGGAAGGGGAGGAAGAAAGAATGAAATCTGAAAGACAGACTAATATTATAGAAGCACAAATGCCAACATTCAGACAATAGAAGTATCAATATTAGAGAGAAATACAAATGGAGGATAAGAAATATTTAAAGAAATTCAAAAGATAAATTCCCCAAAAAGAAAAGATAAAAAGACCTCATCTTGGAAAGCCCAGAGTGGGGACAAGGGAGGCATGAGGTGAGCCTGGAACATCCTTTTGTGCCAGAAAGTTAGGAGCGGCCCAGAGAGTGATGGGTCCAGTCAATGTCCCATGAAAGGGCTGCCATGGGCCATGTCCAGGGTACTGTGAGTTGCAGACGCCTGCATAAACTGGTCTCCATTAGTGGGTGTGGGTGTGTGAACACATGGGTAAGAAAAGCCCTCTGTTACAACAGACTGCCATTAGAAAAACTAACAGAGCTAGAAGATGGTCAATTAATGCTACAACTTGTAGGGGGAAGGGTGATGAACAGGAGAATATTTACTTAGTCTTAAAGTCTTATTCTTACTAACTAGTAAGAATAGTTACTAATCATAAGGGGCAAATAGTAACTTTGCAGGGCAGAGCCCTGGCACCCACCAGTGATGGGAATAGCAGCCCCATCTTGCACACTCAATACTTCCAAGGGGCTCCTACCTAAAACGCAGCACCTGAATCTAGTCACAGGGAGATACCAGCCACACCCCAATTGAGAGCCATTGCCACAGAATCCCTGGACTGAACTCTTAAAAAACATCAAGGTCAAGAAACACAAAGAGAGGTGATTAGAGGAGGATAACAACTAAGCATAAACGCATGACTATGGATCGGACCCTGGACCAGGAAGTAGCCAGAGAGGACACAAGTAAGAAAACCGATGGCAAGTGAGTATGGATGAGGCGAGCACAAAGCCTCCACGGAACAGTTACCGGTTTTGACAACTGTGCTATAGTTACGTGGGAGAGTATCCTTATTCTCAGGAAACAAACACTTGAGTATTTAGTATTTAGGAATAAAAGGATACAATGTCTCCAACTTATTCTCAAGTGATTCAGAAGACAAAATCTGTGGGTGTATGTCTGTGTATAAAATATATAAAGAATGCAAAATACATGAGAAAACCAGAGACAAATACCTCTTATGAACAATGACATAAAAATCCTCAACAATGTATTAGCAAACTAAGTATAGCAATATATAAAACCAAATATACACCATCACTGTGCTGGTTTGAATCTGTGGTGTACCCCAAAAAAGTCATGTCCTTTAATCCTCATTCAATATTGTTAGGTGGGAGCATCTTGATTTTCCATGGAGATGTGACCCACCCAATTGTGGGTGGTAACTTTTGATTAGATAGTGTACTGGTCTGAAAAGGTTTATGTACCCTAGAAAAGCCATGTTTTAATCCTAATCCCATTTTGTGGGAGCAACAGTTTCTTGTAATCCCTATTCAGCACTATAGGGCAGAAACTTGATTAAGTTAGTTCCAAGGAGATGTGACTCAATGAATTGTGGATATTAAAATTTACTAGGTAGAGGCAACTCCACTCATTCTATGTGGGTCTTGATTAGTTTACTGGAATCCTATAAAAGAGGAAACACTTTGGAGAAAGTTGGAGATTCAGAGAGAGCAGAGACGAACAACATAGCCGTGTGAAAGCCATGACAGAGAACGCCGCAGAACCACGAAGCAGAGTCTACCAGCCAGCGACTTTTGGAGATAAAGAAGGAAAACTCTTTTATCTCCTGATAAAAGATATCAGCTTCCTGATAGCTGGAGAGGAAGCTAGCAGATGACGCTGTGTTCATCATGTGCCCTTCCAGCTGAGAGAGAAACCCCGACTGTGTTCACCATGTGCTTTTCCACTTGAGAGAGAAACCCTGAACTTCATCGGCCTTCTTGAATCAAGGTATCTTTCCTCGGATGCCTTAGATTGGACATTTCTATAGACCTGTTTTAACTGGAACATTTCCATGGCCTAAAAATTGTTAATATGCAACTTATTAACTTCCCCTTTTTAAAAGCCATTCCATTTCTGGTATATTGCATTTTGGCACCTAGCAAACTAGAACAGATGGCTTCCATGGAGTTGCGTCTTCACCTATTCAAGGTAGGGTTGCTTACTGGAGCCCTTTAAGAGGGAACCCTTTTGGGAAAAAGTTTGAGAGCCATGAGAGCCCATGTAGCCAGAGACCTTTGAATATAAGGAAGGAAAACGGCCCCAGGAGCTTCATGAAACAAGAAGCCAGGAGAGAAAGCTAGTTGACTTCGCCATGTGCCCTTCCAGCTGAGAGAGAAACCCTGAACTTCAGTGGTCTTTCTTGAGTGAAGGTAACCTCTTCTTGGTGCTTTAATTTGGACATTTTTATAGCCTTGCTTTAATTTGGACATTTTCACAGCCTTAGAACTGTAAGCTCGCAACTTAATAAATTCCCCTTTTTAAAAGCCATTCTGTTTCTGGTATATCGCTTTCCGGCAGCTTTCAAACTAGAACAATGGCCAAATGCAGTTTATCCGAGTAATGCTAAGTTCTCTTAATATCCAAAAATCAATTATTGAAATACACCATATCACTAGAAAAAAGGACAAAACCATATGATCACTTTAATAAACACAGAAAAAGTGTGTGACAAAATTCAGCACCTTTTCATGATAAAAAGATTCCAGCAAACTGAAAGAAAAGAGAATGCTCTCAACCTGATAAAGGGCACCTGTGGAAACCCTCCCACTAAGCTCTTGCTGGCATGAAGGAGCAAATGCCCCCAAGGTCAGGAATGAAACAAGATTCCTGACCCACTCTTACCACTCTTACTCAACACTATCCTGGAAGGTCTGGCCAGGGCAAATGGGCAACAAAATTAAATTAAAGACATTTGGATTGTAAAGGGAGAAGTAAAACCATATTTGTAGATGACATGATATTATATATAGAAAGTGCTAAGGAATCCACTAAAAGTTAAAATCGGAGTAAGAAAGGTCACCAAGTTACAGAATACAAGGTCAATATTAAAAAACAAAATTCAACTCCTATAAAGTAGCAGTGATTGAAAACAAAGCTAAGAAAACAATTCAATGTACAATAGCATAAAAACTACCTAGGGATTCCCATGGGACCAAAGGAGGAGGTGCCCAAGGCTCTGGAACTACTCAGGCTGTGTTCACTGCTTGCTGGTTGTGAGTGAAAACCAAGAGGAAGACCGTCGTCGGTTGAGTACAGAGAATGGAGTGAGTGAACTTGAAAGAGGTAGTTAGACTTCACCAGGAAGAGTGGTCCCTGCTGGACACATCCCAGAAAAAGCTGCCCACAGATGTGATGCTGGACAATGTCAGTCATTTGCTCTCAATGGGCGTGTTTCCCTTTGCTGACCTGCAATGTCCACCTTATTCTTCTCTGGTCACTGTGGTGCTCTGAAGCTGCATGAATGAAAGAAATACATGTTCTTAAAACTATTTCACTCCTGTGAGTGCAGATCCATTGTAAGATGAGGTTGCTTCAGTTTAGCTGTGTGTTAGTTAGATTCAGTTGTCAACTTGGCCAGGTGAGCATACCTAATCTTGTTGCTGCGGACATAAGCCAACCGTATGTGAACCTCAACTGTTGCTAATTACATCTGCAGTTGGCTAGGAGGCGTGTCTGCTGCAATGAGTGACATTTAACTTAATTGGCTTGTGCTTAAATGAGAGAACGCAATGTAGCACAGCCTAGCAGCTCAGCATTCCTCATCTCAGCACTTGCAGCTCAGCCCAGGCCTTTGGAGAAGTCACCCCGGGGAAAGTTGTTGGAACCCAGGGGCCTGGAGAGAAGACCAGCAGAGACCATCCTGTGCCTTCCACGTAAGAAAAGAGCCTCAGTGGAAAGTTAGCTGCCTTTCCTCTGAAGAACCAACAAAATAAATCCCCTTTTATTAAAAGCCAATCCATCTCTGGTGTGTTGCATTCCGGCAGCTAGCAAACTAGAACAAGCTGCGACCCACCTGATTCAGGATGGGTTTTAATCTTATTACTGGAGTCCTTTATAAGAGAACAACATTTAGACAGGGAGAGAAAGAACCATAGGAAGTAAGAAGCTGAAACCCAGAAGACAAGGAAGAGACACAGGTATGCTGCCATGTGCCTGGCCATGTGACAAGCTTACAACCAAGAGTCTCCAGCAGCCAGCCCGAAATGCCACAATTCTGGGGAGAAAATGGTTGGACTTTTTGCTTGCCTTAAAACCATAAGCTAGACTTCTGGGAAGACGGAAGGGTAGGCTGGGGTTGCCTCTGCTCCATGGAGTAATAAGAAAGGGGATGGAAAAGAAGACTGAGCCTATGGTCCCAGGGGGGTAAGTGATCAAAGAGGGTCTTCAGCATTCCATAGGGAGGTCCTAGTAGAGAGAGGCAGGGGTATCGGGACGGGGAGAACAGGGTGGGTCTGTTCAGTCCCAGACACGTGCAGATCTGAGGAAGTGGACTGTCCCTCCCCTCCAGCTTGTGCTAGCAGCTAGATGGAGAGACCTCCCAACATGGCTCTGTAGCTGGCATGCCCAGCCATCTACAGCAGAAAGTGACACTCCTGGGCACTCAGATCAGTTGCCCCACCAGGTGCCACAAGTGGCTGTCCTATCAGGAGCTCTGGGTGTCAGATCTGCTGGGGACCAGGCGCTGTGGTCACCTGCCTTGCTGGATGTTGTGATAAGCCACCCCATCCTGTGCGCTGAGACTGGCTGCTCCCCATCCCACCTGCCACACATGCCATCTTGTCCACCCAGATGCAACAGCTGGGAAAGGATGGGCCTAAGGGGAGGAGGTGGCTCAAAAGCATAATCTGCTGGGAAGAAGCGGCAAGTGCAGCTATCAAACTTCCTATCTGCCTAGTTTTTATCTGGGGGTGGTGGTGCATGGGCCAGTAATTAAGCCTGTGTCTCCTGCATGGTGGGTGGTTGTTTGGCCACGGAACTACCTGTGCATCCTAGCATAGCTTTTAAAGGAACCCTTAGGTAGAACTGCACCACCTACACGAGATCCAGGCCTTGGTTTGGCAGGGAATTACTGACACACCAAGTGTAAAAAGAAACCTACAATGCAAACCAACTAAATAGAAAACTTTAGACAAACGAAGGAAGACAATTCGCAAAATAACTTTACTAAGATAATCCAATGCCCTCAAAACAACAGAATATCACAAAGTACATGAAGTTCCAGGCAGTATTAGACCAGCTAAATGACCAAATCAAAAGACTAGAGGGATCAGAGAATACAGAACAATTACTCAAGGATATTTATAAAGAAATAAATGATATTAAAAAGAGTATAAAGAATTTTAAAAATTAAACAGCAAAATGACAGACCTCACAGAGATGAAAGATACAGTAGACCAAATTAGAAATATACTAGACAATGACAGCAGATTAGAAGAAGCAGAAGGAAAAATAAGTGAGCTAGAAGACAGAACAGTTGAAGTAGAGTGGAAAAAAAAACAAACAGCAAGAAAGATGGAAAAATGAGACTGTATCTCAGGGAAATTATGGACTACAAAAGGTGAGCAAATACAAGAAACACTGGTATGCCAGAAGGAAAAGAGAAGAGTACACACGGCTGGGAAGGTTAGTTGAAGGTATAATCGGGAAAACTTCTCAACCCTTATAAAAGACATAAACATGTAAATCAAAGAACCCAACTAACCCCAAATAGAATAAACCCAAATAGTCCAGTTCCAAGACGTATACTAATCAAACAGTCAAATACTGAAGAAAAGCAGAAAGTCCTGAAAGCAGCACAAGAAAAGCAATCTACTACATACAAGGGAAACCACATAAGACTGAATTTGAACTACTCAACAGATACTATGGAGGCAAGTAGGCAGGGATATGACATATTTAAGAACCTGAACAAGAAAGACATCCAGCTAAGAATTCTATATTCAGGCAAGTTGTCTTCCAAAAAGAACAAAGACAATCCTGCTCAAACTCTTCCAAAACACTGAGGAAAAATGAATGCTATCTTACTCATTTTATGAAGCAAACATCACTTTAATAAGAAAACCAACCATCAAGCAGGAGACCTGGGCTCAACTCCTGGCCCATGCAACCCCTTCCCCCTCAAAAACTACCTCAGCAATAAGCAGACCCTGAAGACAAAAGGAGACATCCCAAGATAGATTGAGAATGAACTCAGGCTGGTGCCCACAGAAAAGAGGGGAAAAAAAAACAAAAAACAAAAAAACTATGACAAAGCTATTTGAGCTAATAAACAAATTCAGCAAAGTAGTGGGATACAAGATTCACGTACAAAAATCAGTAATGTTCCTATATACAAGTAATGACCTATCTGAGGAAACAATTAAAGAAAAAAAATTTATTAAAAATGGAGACCAAAAGAATCAGGTATCCAGGAATAAGTCCAATCAGGGATGTCAAGGACTTCTACGCAGAAAACTAAAGAACATTGCTAAAACAAATTTAAAAATGACCTAAATAGATGAAAAGACATTCCATGTTCATGGATAGGAAGGTTGAATGTCATTACAATGTCAATTCTACCCAAACTGATGTACAAATAAATGCAATATGAATTAAAATCCCCATAACATACTTTGAAGACTTGGAACAGCTGGTTATCAAATTCACTTGGATAGTGTTTTAGTTTGCTAAAGCTGCCAGGATGCAACACACCAGAGATGGATTGGCTTTTTTGTTTGATCGGCTTTTAATAAGAGGACTTTAGTTACAAATTTATAGTTCTTCAGAGGAAAGGCAACTAGCTTTCATCTGAGTTTCTCTGTCACATGGGATGGCAAATGGTGATGACAGCTGGTCTACTCTCCTGACTTTTGGGTTCAAACGACTTTCCCCAGGGTGATTCCTTCCTGCATCTCCAAATATCTGGGATGAACTGCAAGTGCTGAGATAAGGTATGCTGAGTAGCTTGGGTGCTGTGTTGAGCTCCCTTCTGACCTCTCCCTTTTAAACCCTCAGCTAGTTAAATTAAACATCACTTATTATGGAAGGCACTCCCCTTAGACAACCACAAATGTAATCAGTCATAGGGGAATTTCACATGCTGGTGATTTAAGCCCACAGCAAGAGAACAAAGGGGTATGATCATCCCGCCAAGCTGACACCTGAACCTAACTATCACATAAGGGAAAGACACCCTGAATAGCTAAATATAGCAGAAAAAAGAAAAGCAAACTGGAAGGACTAACACTTCCTGACTTTGAAACAGTATAAATCCACAGTGATCAAAATAGCATGGTACTGGCACAAAGATAAAAGTATTAAATAGAATAGAATCAAATAGAGAGTGCGGAGAAAGACCACCAGATCTATGGACAATTCATCTTTGATAAGGCCCCCAAACCCACTGAACTGAGACAGAATAGCCTCTCCAATAAGTGGGCATGGAAGAATTGGATATCAATAGTCAAAAGAATGAGAGAGGACACGTACCTTATACCCTATACAAAAATTAATTCAGAATGGATTAAAGACCTATATATAAGAGCCAGTACCATAAAACTTCTAGAAGAAAATATAGGAAAACATTGTCAAGACCTAGTAATAGCAGACAGCTTCTTAAACTTTACACTCAAAGCACAAGTAACAACATTAAAAACTGATAAATGGGAACTCCTTAAAATCAAAATTTTCTGGGCCTCAAAGGACTTTATAAAAAAGGTGAAGAGGTGTTATTCAAGATGTAATGGAGAGGCTGGAGGGAACGGCCTGAAAATGTGCAGCTGTGTTCCAGTAGCCATGTTTCTTGAAGATGATTTTATAATGATACAGTTTTTACAATGTGACTGTGTGATTGTGAAAACCTTGCATGTGATGCTCCTTTTATCTACCTTGTCAACAGACGAGTAGAACATATGGAATAAAAATAAATAATAGGGGGAACAGTTGTTAAATTTAGTTTGAAATGCTAGTGGTCAATGAAAGGGAGGGGTAAGGGGTATGGTATGTATAAATTTTTTTTCTGCTTTCATTTTATTTCTTTTTCTGAATAGATGCAAATGTTTCAAGAAATGATCATGATGATGAATATGCAACTATGTGATGATATTGTGAATTACTGATTATATATGTAGAACGGAATGATCATAATAGGAATGTTTGTGTTTGTTTGGTGTTTTTTAGTATTTAAAAAAATAAAATAAAATAATTTTTAAAAAAAGGTGAAGAGGCAACCAACTCAATGAGAAAAAATATTTGGAAACCACCTACGGGATAAAAGTTTGATATCATATGTACATAGAGAAATTTTACAGCTCAACAACAAAAGAACAAACAATCAATTATAAAAGGCAAAGGATATGCGTAGACACTTTTCCACAGCAAATACAAATGGCTAAAAGGTACACGAAGAGATACTCATCTTCATTAGCTATAACGGAAATGTAAAACAAGACTACAATGAGATATCACCTCACAAACTATAAGACTGGCTGCTATTAAACACCTAGAAAACTACACATGTTGGAGAGGAATGGAGGAACTGGAACACTTATTCACTGTGGCTGGGAATATATACTGTTGTAGCTGCTGTGGAAGACACTTTGGCAGTGCCTCAGAAAACTAAATATTGAGCTTCCCAATGACCTGGCAATGCCAATACTTAATATATACCCAGAAGAGCTGAAAGCAGTGACACAAACAGACATTTGCACACCAATGTTCACAGTGACATTATTCACAAATGCCAAAAGATGGAAACAATCCAAGTGCCTATCAATGGACAACTGGATAAACAAACTGTGGTACACACATAGGTGGAATATTATGCAGCAGTAAGATGGAATGTGATCTCAAAACATGACAATGTGGATGAACCTTGAAAAAATAATGCTGAGTGAAATAAATCAGACAAAAACACTGTATGATTTTGCTATTATGACTCTAGTAAAGGTAATTTTAGAGGTTACACTACAGAATATAGCAAACCTAGAGGTATACAAAAGCTAGAGACAGAGGAAAGGTTATCCAATGAGGTTGAACTTAGATTTAAGGGAATGGATAGAAGTGATGGTAGCTAATTAGTGGGATTATAAGTAACATTGCCTTATTGAAGGTGAATATGATTGAAAGAAGTTGCACAGTGTCATGGATCCCACCAATTCTACAATTATAAATAAGTTCTCCTGTTGAAATGTTTTCAACAAGAAAGGATGTTGAATTTTGTCAAATGCCTTTTTTGCATCAATCGAGATGATCATGTGGTTTCTCTACTTTGATTTGTTGATATGGTGTATTACATTAATTGATTTTCTTAAGTTGAACCATCCTTGCATACCTGGGATGAATCCTACTTAGTTATGGTGTATAATTCTTTTAATGTGCTGCTGGATTCAATTTGCAAGAATATATATATATATATATATATATATATATATATATATATATATATATATATATATATATATATTGCAATGATCTGCAAGAATTTTGTTGAGGATTTTTACATCTATATTCATTAAAGATTGGTCTGTAATTTTCTTTTCTTGTAGTATCTTTGGCTTTGGTATGAGAGTGATGTTGGCTTCATAGAATGAGTTAGGAAGATTTCCCTCCTCTTCAATTTTTTGAAGAGTTTGAGCAGGATTAGTACTAATTCTCTCTTGAATGTCTGGTAGAATTCACATGTGAAGCCATCTGGTCCTGGACTTTTGTTTTTGGGAGCTTCTTAAAGCTCCCTGGACTGATTCACTTTCTTTACTTGTGATTGGTTTGTTGAGGTCATATATTTCTTCTCAAGACAATGTTCATTGTCATGGCTTTCTAGGAAGTTGTCCATTTCATCTACATTGTCTAGTTTATTAGCATAAAGTTGTTCACAGTATCCTCTCATTACCTCCTTTATTTCTGCAGGGTTGGTAGTTATGTCTCCTCTTCCATTTCTGATTTTATTTATTTACATCCTCTCTCTTCTTCTTTTTGTCAACCTTGCTATGGGTCCATCAATTTTATTGATTTTCTCATAGAACCAACTTCTGGTTTTGTTGATTTTCTCAATTGTTTTCATGTTCTCAATTTCATTTATTTCTGCTCTGATCTTCATTACTTCTTTCCTTTTGCTTGCTTTGGGGTTAGTTTGTTGTGAGGCCTGGTAATTCTGTATAGCTTAATGTAACACTCAGAAACATTCCACACTATGGTGGGCTGAAAAATAAAAAGTATTGGTAGAGTTCAATTCCTGCCCACCCCCTCCCCCAAAATAAAAAATTACAAGTGGTGCTACAATAACAGGATAATCACATGGAAAAAAAAAAAGAATGAAATGTGACCCCCATCATATAGCATATCAAAAAAAAAGCATTGGTAGAGTCTCTCAAGGGAATGGAGAAAAAATATGAAACTATTAAACTTTCCCATTTGGAAAACCTTGATGCTCTCTCAAACATTAGGAACTCATAAGAAAATATACCACAACCTTAATTTTGAAGCTTGCCCATATGAAACTTATTTCTATATTGGAAAAGGTGAGAACACCTATAATTATGCCTAAGAGAGGCTTCCAGGAAATGTCTGTACTTGATCATATGTGACTTCTCTTTCTCTAAGGTTAACTCTGCAAGGAAAATCATTACCTTCCTCCCTACATGAGAGATGACATTCAGGGGTGAAAGTTTCCCCAGCAATGTGGGACGTGATCCCAGGGATGAGCCTGGCCCTGTCACTGTGGGATCAATAATACTTTTCAGACCAAAAGGGGGAAAAGAAATGTAACAAAACAAGGTATCAGTGGCTGAGAGAGTTCAAATAGAGTCGAGAGGCTATTCTGGAGGATTCTCTTATGCAATCTTCAGCTAGACTTTGCTAATTACAAGGGTTTGCCAAGCCCCAACCAATGTCATGCCTATTAAACCTAAAGAACACTTCAGGCTCTAACTGAGACGCCATAAAAGTTTCATGCACTAAGTTTATTTTCCTGAAACCCATGACCTCCAGGGTATTCCTAGGCCAGAGAAGCCCTGAAACCCAGAGGGGTCAGCCTCTCTAAGAATATCAACTAATTCCATCCCTCCTATTCTATATTTTTGACACTTTTTTCAACATGACAAAATTATAAAGATCTTTATAGATTGGAAGAAGGGTCAAAGGAGAAGAAGGAGTTATATCAGAGAAGACAGGATTTAACAAACAAGTATGACTGCTGAATTACTATATCAATGTTTCTTTCAGCTTCTAGTATTTTGGAACAGCTAGAAGGAAAAACCTGACACTGAAATGTAACCCATACCAAAGTACACAATCTGTTCCTCAGTGCCTGTTGGAGCGCACTTTGAAAATTATTGTTTTATATATATATGTTATATTTCACAATAAAATACATTTTAAAGAGCCTACAAAGCTAATAAATTTCCACTGCATAAAAAGCCTAGGAAACCAAAACAAATTTTGGTACCAGGAAACCAAAACAAATTCTGCCTCGCAAATAAAAAAATATGAAAACAGGTTCGGAACTGATTAATGGGTAGAGGCTGAAAGACTTGTGAGGCTCTTGATAGTAAAGGCCTAGATTGCTTTGAAGAGACTGTCGGTAGAAACATGGATGCTAAAGGTACTTCTGATGAGGCCTTAAAAGAAAATGATGAATTGTTCTTGGAAATTGGAGGAAAGGCAACTTTTGTTTTTAAAAGTGGCAGAGAAGTTGGGGAAATTGAGTTTTGATGTTTGATGGAAGGCAGAACTTGACAGTGGTCAATGTGGATATTTAGCTGAGGCAATTTTCAAGCTAAGTAAAGCCTAGTTTCTCCTTGCATCTTATAGTTTAATGTGAAGGAAAGGGATAAGCTGGGAACAGCACTCCTGGGCATATAGAATTCAGAAACTGGTAACTTCTGGAAAGTGAGTCCCCAGAGACTAGTGCACCACATAGGGATTAACTAAACATGGGACCAATCAGCAATTTCCAAGGAAGTCGCCGATAGGAGGTGCAGTTATCCAGGAAGGATTTATGGAAAGTCCTCTTGTCTGATGGTTTGAACCTCTGCAAACTACATGCAAAACCCACAATTTTTTTGTGTGAGATCTGTATGAATGGAACCACTGCCAGCCTGAACTAAAAGGGAAGGAAAAGGATCAGATTGAATGAGAAATCACTTCAAGGGCAGAGTCATGGAAGCTTTGACAAAAGATATCACAGGCTAAGAGATCGAGCCCACCCATACGCATGGAGAGCATGAGCCTGCCCTGAAGCTGGAGATGGCGGGCCTTCCTTCCCAATGTTCAGGGAGAGTGCTGCCATCTCAATGTTCTCAGAGGCTGGGACCTGTGGTCCAGGGACTATGGAGAGTTTTGCCACTAGACCACTGTGCTCAGAGGGTGGAACTTTCATTCCAGTGTGTGGGGAGAGCATCCTATTAAAGCAAGGGAGAGTAAATCAGCATGAATAAAAATAAGAAAACTCTGAAAACAACAAATACCATGTGAAAAATGATAGCAGTTGAAATAAAGAATTGGGTGTGGATTTGGAAGAAACTACTCAGAATGAAGTCACAAAGTAGAGAAGTTGATCTGAAAACTGGCATGGCATTGCAAGGGACCTAGAAAAACCAAGGCATTCTGCAACAGAAGAACACATTTGAAGGAATCGCACTTGCCAATTTCAAAATTGCCAAAAAGCTACAGTTAGTAGAGTATGGAGCTGTCCTACGGATAGATGTACAGGCCAATGGAAAAGAATTAAGAATCCAGAGATAAACCCTCTCCTTTACAGTCAATTGATATTTTTTTAAACATAACAACATACAAACATGAACATTCTTACCATAGGATCATTCCATTCTTGGTATATAATCAATAACTCACAGTATCATCATATAATTGCATATTCATCACGATGATCATTTCTTGGAACATTTGCATCAATTCAGAAAAAAAAAAAGAAAAAAACTCATACAAACCATATCCCTTACCCCTTCCTCTCATTGACTGCTAGTGTTTCCATCTACCCCATATATTTTAGCCTTTGTTTCCCCTAATTTTTTCTATACCCTTTACCACTCCCTTTCATTGATCACTAGCACTTCAATCTACTAAATTTATTTTAACATTTGTTCCCCCATTATTTATTTTTAATCCATATGTTTTACTCATCTGTCCATACTGTACATAAAAGAAGCATCAGATACAAGGTTTTCACAATCACACAGTCACATTGTAAAAGCTGTATCTTTATATAATTGTCTTCAAGAATTAAGGCTACTGGAACACAGCTCAACAGTTTCAGATACTTCTCTCCAGCCATGCCAAAACACCATAAATTAAAACAGGTACCTATATAATGCACAAGAATAACCTCCAGGATAAGCTCTTAACTCTGTTTGAAATCTCTCAGCTACTGAAACTTTATTTTGCCTCATTTCTCTCTTCCCCGTTTTGGTCAAGAAGGTTTTCTCAATCCTATGATGCTGGATTCCAACTCATCTTGGGATTTCTCTCCCATGTTGCCAGGGAGATTTACAACCCTGGAAGTCAAATCCCATGTAGTAGGAGGGAAGGCAGTGAGTTTACCTGTTAAGCTGGCTTAAGAGAGAAGCCACATCTGAGCAACAAGAGGTTCTCTAGGGGTGACTCTTAAGCCTAATTTTAAGTAGGGTTAGCCTATCCTTTGCAGGAATAAGTTTCATAGGGGAGAACCCCAAGATAAAGTGATTAGCCTATTGATTTGTTTATCCCCACTGCTTGCAAGAATATCAGGAATTCCCCAGATGGGGAAGTTGAGTATTTCCTCCTTTCTCCCAAGTGCCCCAAAGTGAGGTATGGTATTATTTATCTTCTTGTTTCTGAAATTTCATTCAACATACAGTCCTTAAGTTTCATTCACCTAGTTGCATCCTTCACAACTTCATTCCTTCTTGTGGCTGCTCAGTAGTCCACTGCATGTATATACCGCAGTTCCCCCTTTGTTCCCTAAGTTATTGTACCTTTAGGCCGCCCCCATCCACTGTGGATAAACACTAGTATGCAAATACCCACTCAAGTCCCCACACTCAGTTTCTCTAGGTAAATACCAAGCAACAGCGTTGCAGGATCACATGGCAACCCTATCTCTAGCCTCCTGTGGAGCCACCACACAGCCCTCCAAGGGGCTGCACCTGTCAGTTTCCCTACCAAGAGTGAATAAGTACACCTCTTTCTCCACATTTTCTCTAACACTTTTTTCTCTCCGTTCACTTTTTTTTCGTCTTTCAGTTTCCCTTAGTCTTTTTTTTAACTTTTTTTCATTGCAAAATATAACACATATATTAAAAAGCAATAAATCTCCAAGCCTCTTCCAACACGAAAAAGTTAGAATAGGCATAGCCCAAATACCCCTAAAAAGTGGGAGAAAGATCAAAGGTGATAGTGGAGATATATAGAGAGGTCTCTGGTCATTTTTAAACAGTTTTATTCATACATCGCACATTCCAACATAAGTAAACAGACATGCCTTCATCATCATGATCTATATGAAGACATTTCCTTTTCTTCCACAAAGAATCCATTTTGGCATAATGCCTTTGTTACATTCAGTGGAAGCATATTACAATGTTACTGCTGACTATAGACCCTAGCTCGCACTGACTGTTCTTTTTCTTGTATACTATCCACTTTAAACACTCTGCAATGCTGATATTCATTTGTTTTCCCTCATGCAAAAATATTTTTATATTTGGATATTTAATCACACCATCGTCCACCCCAGGCATTCCTGTTATATTGTCTCAGTATTTATCCTCTATCTTTCCTTCTGGTTTCATATGTGCCCCCAGTCCTTCTCCCTCAATCATACTCACATTCAGCATACTTATATTATAGTGTTATAATAGTCAATTGATTTTTGATAAGAGTGCAGAGAAAACTCAACAGGGAACGAGTAGTCTATTCAACGAACAGTGCTAGGGTCGCCAGATAGCCACATAGAAAAGAATGAATGTGGACCCCTACTTCACACCATACACAAAAGTTAACTCAAAATGGATCACAGAACCAAATGTAAGAGTTAAAACTATAAAACTCTTAGAAGAAAATGTCGACAAAAATCCTTGTGACCTTGGATTGGGCAACAGTTTCTGAATCAGACACTAAAAGTACAAATAATAAAATAATACATAAATTGGACATTGAATTAAAAATATTTTTGCTTCAGAAAACTGAAGCAAAACATAAAACACTGTCAAAAAAGTGTAAGGGCAGGCAATGATGGCTCAGTGGCAGAGCTCTCACCTGCCATGCCAGGGACCTGGTTCGATACCCGGTGCCTGCCCATGTATGAAAAGAAAAAAAATTTTTATATAAGTGTAAAGAAAAAAAAAAAACCCCACAAGAATGGGAGAAAAAATTTTAAAAATGAGTTATCTGTTAAGAGAGTTCTAACCCCCCCAAAATGAGAAAAAATAAAAAGTTCTACCTAAGATATAAAAAGAACTCTCATATCAGTAATAAAAAAATAAACTAATTAAGAAGTATGTAAAGGAACTGAATGGCCATTTCTTCAAAAAAGATATGCAAATAGTCAATAAGGACATAAAAATATACCCAATATCATTAGCCATCAGGGAAATGCAAATCAAAACCACAATCAGAGACCACTTTACCCAACTAAGATGGCTATGATTAAAAAGGCAGATAATAACAAGTGTTGAAGAGGATGTGGAGATACTGGAACACTTATATACTACTGCTGGGGATACAAAATGGTGCAGATATTTTGAAAACAGGCAGTTCCCCAAAAGGTTAAGCATACAGTGACCACGTTCCTAGGTATATACCCATGAAAACTAAAAATACCTGTTCATGCAAAAACTTTACATGAATGTTCACAGCAGCATGATTCCCAACAGTCAAAAAGTAGAAACAACTCAATAAATAACAACTGGTAAACGGATAAATAAAATATAGTATATCCATATAATAGAATATTTTTTGGACTATCATTTGGCAATAAAAAGGAAGTACTGATACATGTTACAACATGCAAGACCTTGAAAACATTATGCTAGGTAAGTCAGTCACAAAGATCACATATTTTATGATTCCATTTACATGAAATGTCCCGAACAGGCAAATCCATGGAGACAGGAAGTGAATTAACGGTTGCTTAGGGCTTGGGAAGGGGAGAGCTGGGAAGATAACAGTGCTTACTAAAGGGTATGAAGTTTCTTTTTGAATTGATGAAATGTTCTAATATTAGAACATGGTACTGGTTGCACAATGCTGTGAACATACTAAAATCACTGAATTGAGATTGTAGGAAGATGGCAGAGTAAGCTCTAGAAATCGGACCCTCAACCAAAACAACTAGTGAACTGGCAGCAACTGTCTGGATCAACCACCTTGAAACTCCAGAGTTTAGGGTAATACTGTGCAGCATCCAGAGAAATGCTAGCATTCTCTCTGGAGAGAGAAATGGAGAGGCTAGCAAACTGATAAAAACCATGAATTTCACCTTCCTCATAGTGACTACCACCCTTAGCCCCCAATCACGTGGCAGGCAGCTGGGGGAACTGTAGTCCAAGTCCCTGGTGCAATGTGCTGGTGACAGGGTGGACTCTAAGGACTTCCTTGGCCTCTAGAAACTGGGTGAGTGTATCTGTTGCTAATCACTGTTTTGCTTGCTCCTTCTTTCACCAGGGGGCTGGCAAGGAAAGTGGCCAATGTCTCAACCCCACAAACAGAATGGAAGAGCAGTCTGAGAGAAAGAGTACTCTTTTGTTCTTTATCTCCTTTCTCTGTGTGGACACAAGAATATTCTGTAAAAGTCACAATCTGAGGCTCCAGCTTGCAATAAGAAAAAGAAAAAAACAATGAAAATCAGCAATCCCAAAAGAGTGGGATAATAAGATATCCAGAGTTATAGTTTAACATTTAGAATGTCAAGTTCTCACACAAAAAAATTACACAACACATGAAGAAGCGGGAAAGTGTGGCCTATTCATAGGGAAAAGCTGCACAGAAACCATCCTTGAGGAAGACCATACCTTGGAACTATGCATCAGAGACTTTTGTATCAACTGTTTTGGAACTAAAACAGGGACAAAAACTCAAGGAAATTAGGAAAACATTGTCTAATCCAAATAATGAGGCAAAAATTATAGAAAGACAGAAACTGTGGGCTTGAAAAGTACAATAATTGAAATAAAAAACCCATCAGAGCGATTCAAAAACAGCTTTGAGCAGGCAGAAGAAAGGATAGGTAAACCTGAAAACAATATTAATGAAATTATCCAGTGAGGGGCTGTGGTAATTAGATTCAGTTGTCTACTTGGCCAGGTGAAGGCACCTAGTTCTGTTGCTGTGGACATAAGCCAATGGCACGTGAACCTCATCTGTCTCTAATTACATCTGCAGTAGGCTAGGAGGCATGCCTGCTGCAATGAATGATGTTTGACTTAATTGGCTGGTGCTTAAATGAGAGAGCACAACGTAACACAGCCCAAGCAGCTCAGCATACCGCATCTCAGCACTCGCAGCTCAGCCCAGGACTTTGGAGATGCAGAAAGAAATCCTCCTGGGGAAGGCTGTTGGAACCCAGAGGCCTGGAGAGAAGCCCAGAGACTATCCTGTGCCCACGTAAGAAAGAACCTCAGTGGAAAATTAGCTGCCTTTCCTCTGAAGAAATGACAAAATAAATATCCTTTTATTAAAAGCCAATCCGTCTCTGGTGTGTTGCAGTCTGGCAGCTAGCAAGCTAGAACAGGGGCTGATAGGAAAAAAAGCATGAAGTAAAATGAACAGAACTTGAAGAACCTGTGAGATATCATCAAATTTATGAACACTGTCTCAAAGGAGTCCCAGAAGGACAAGAGAGAAAGGGGGAGAAATACCTTTGAAGAAAAAATGGCCAAAAACTTCTGAAAGCTGAGGAAAAGCATGAATTTACACATCCAAGAATTTCAATTCCAGGCATGATAAATACAAAGAGATCTAAAATAGGACACATTATAAAAAATTGTCAAAATCCAAAAACAAAATAAAATTTTGAAAGACCCAAGGGAAAAATAACTTTTCATATTACAAGGGATCTTCATTAGGATTAACATCAGGTTTCTCATGAAGGCAGTGGGATGACATATTTAAAGTCTTTAAAGAAAAATACTGTCAATGAAGAATTCTTTACCTGAAAAAAATTATCCTTCTAAAATGAAGGAGAAATCCAGTAATTTATAGATAAACAGAAGATGAAAGAGTTCATTATCAGAAAAAATTGGTCTACAAAAAACATGAAAGGTCCAGTGCAACCAGTGGTCCTGTGGATCTGTCTCTTGTTTCAACAGAGTTTGTACGAAACAGTCCCAGGGACTACCTCCCCATGTGTTTAGACCCCCACCCCCAACTGCCTCTCCAGTGCAATGTCCAGTACCATCTTCTCGGCCATCCCCTACTTCCAGAACCAACTAACACTGTTTTTGTTTTGTTTTGTTTTTGTGGTTAGCTCCTCAGTGTTGACCAACATGAGCTTCCAAAGCCACCAGGATTTACCAAAGAGGAGGCCTCTGTTAACGGCCTGGTCAACCTGCATCTGCTGGCCTCTTTCAGCAACCTCTCTGAGGGTTTCTGTTTCTACGGCGATGAGGTAGACCAGAAGGGCATGGACCACTTCTTGTGCAAGTTGGTAAAAGAGAAGTGCAAGGGCACAAAGTGTCTCGGAAGAGGCAAAACCAATGTGGCAGCCATGCCCTCTTCCAGGAAATGCAGAAGCCATCCCAAAATGAGTGGGGTAAAACCCTGGATGCCAAGGAACCTGGTCTTGGAGGAAAGGCTGAACCAGACCCTTTGGGGATCTGCATGCATTGGGTTGCGCCAACACAGACCCTCAACTGTACGACTTTGTGGAGAACCATTTCCTAAAAGAGGAGGTAAAACTCATAAAAAAGATGGACAATCACTTGACCAACCTCCACAGGCTGGCCAGCCTGCAGACTGGGCTGGACAAATTTGTCTTTGAAAGGCTAAGCCACAAAGGTCCAGAGGCCTTTGCAGTGGGGGTACCGTCGGCATTCCCTTAGCATCCAAGCTTCTGCCTGAGTCCCTCCCTCCAGACAGGAGATGTCTTTTTTCTTTTTAGCATGGGTAGGCTCCGGGAATCAAAGGAGATGTCGTTTTAACTAGTCCCCCTGAAGTCCTTTAACAAGCCAGTGAACCAACTGTAAACAATAAAAGAATACAGATTTTTGCAGGAAAAAAAAAAAGAAGTGCAAGAGAAAATCCTTCAGGCTGAAAGTAAAAGGACAGTAGACAGTAAGTCAAAGCCCAAATTACAAATACTGATAAAGGTAACTACCAAGGTAAATATAAAATCATTTATTATTGTATTTTTAGTTTATAACTGCTTTTTCACCACAATGACTTAATATGAGAATTAAAAAAAACATTTAAAATCTATGTTAATAGACATACAATGTATAAAGACTTAATCTAAGGTAAAAAACAATACAAAGGGGGTAGAGATTAAGATTCCTAGTAGTAGAAAGTTTATATACTATGCAAACTAGGTTGGTACTAGTCAAGCTAGGTTGTTAGCTTTGATGTTAACTTAATTACAATGCTAACTACAAAGAAAATAATTTAAAAACACAGAATAGGACAAAAGAAAAAATCAAAATGATACTCTAAAAAAGGAAAATATTTTTTATAAAGGCAATAATGGAGTAATTAAGGAACAAAATACATGTAAGAGATATGGAAAACGAATAGCTTAATGACAAAAGTAACTCATTCCCTCTCAGTAATTACCTTAAATATTGATGGATTAAAGTACCCTATTAAAGACAGAAATTGGTAAATTAGACAAAAAAGCTTGATCAACAAAATACTTGCAAATTGCATCCAAGAGAACATTAAAAGAATTATACATCACGATAAAATAGGTTTTCTTCTAGCTAAGCAAGGATGGTTCAATACAAGAAAATGATTAATGTAAGATACCACATTAACAAATCAAAAGAGAAAAACCACATATTCACCTCATTTGATGCAGAAAAGGCAACTGACAAATCCAAGCATTGTTTCTTCTTAAAAAAAACTTCAAAAACAGGAATAGAAGGAAACTTCCTCAACTTGATAAAGGGCATATAAAAAGAGCCCTCAGCTAATAGCATACTCAATAGTGAAAGGCTGAAAGCTTCCCTTTAAGACTGGAAACAAGAAAAGGATGCTAAATGTCACCACTGTTATTCAACATTGTGCTACAAGTTCTACCTAGAGCAATTAGGCAAGAAAAATAAATAAAAGACATCCAAATCAGAAAGGAAGAAGTAAAACTTTCACTATTTGGAGGCCATATATTTAGAAAGTCCCCCCAAAACTGATGACAAAGTTTCTAGAGCTAATAAGCAAGTTCAGAAAAGTGGCAAGATACAAGATCAACATGCAAAAATCAGCAGTGTTTCTATACAATAGCAATGAGCTATCTGAGGACGAAATCAATAAAAAAATTCCATTCATAATAGCAACTAAAAGAAAAACATCTTTTAACTAAAACATCTAGGAACAAACTTAACCAAGGATTTAAAGGACATGTATACAGAAAACCAAAAAAACATTGCTAAAAGAGTCTCCTTGGGGAAATGGCAAGAAAGGAGGAAAATTCAACTTCCCCAAGTGGAGAACTCCTGATATTCTCACAAGCGGTGGGGACAACCAAAGCAATAGGTTGAGCCCTCAATCTTGGGGTTTGTTCATAGGAAACTTAATCCTGCAAAGGATAGGCTTATCCTACTTAAAATTAGGCCTAAGAGTCACCGCCAGAGAACCTCTTTTGTTGCTCAGATATGGCCTCTCTCTCCAGCCAACACAACAAGCAAACTCACTGCCCTCCCCCTGTCTACATAGGTCATAATTCCCAGGAGTGTGGACCTTCCTGGCAATGTGGGACAGAAATCCTAGAATGAGCTTGGACTCAGCATCAAGGAATTGAGAAAACCTTCTCTACCAAAAGGAGGAGTGAAATGAGACAACATAAAGTGTCAGTGGCTGAGAGATTCCAAACGGAGTCGAGAGGTTATCCTGGAGGTTATTCTTACGCATTATACAGATATCCCCTTTTTAGTTTAAGGTATATTAGTGAGGCTAGAAGGAAGTGCTTGAAACTGTAGAGCCATGTTCCAGTAGCCTTGTTTGTTGATGATGATTGTATAATGATATAGCTTTCACAGTGTGACTGTGTGATTGTGAAAATCTTGTGTCTAATGCTCCTTTTTTCTCACCTTATTGACAGATGAGTAAAACACATGGATTAAAAATAAATAAATAATAGGGGGAACAAATGTTCAAATAAATTTAGTAAATTGAATTGCTGGTGATCGGTGTGGGGGAGGGGTACGGTATGTATGAATTTTTTTCTTTTTTCTTTTTATTTCTTTTCCTGGATTGATGCAAATGTTCTGAGAGGTGATTGTGGTGATGAATATAAAACTATGTGATGATACTGTGAGTTATTGATTATATACCAAGAATGGAATGATCATATGGTAAGAACATTCATGTTTGTAAACTGTTATGTTCAAAAAAATTTTTTTTAATTAAAAAAAACAAAAACATTGCTAAAAGAAATCAAAGAAGACCTAAACAAATAGAGAGGCATATCATATTCATGGGTTGGAAAGCTAAATTATGTTAAGATGTCAATTCTGCCCAAACTGATCTACAGATTCAATGCAATACCAATTCCAATAGTCTACTGAAATGGAAAAGATAATATCAAATTTATTCTGGACAGAAAGGAACCATGAATAGCCAAAGACATCTTGAAAAAAGAAAAATGAAGTGGGAAGACTCATGCTTCCTGACTTTAAAGCATATCATAAAGCTGCCATGGTCAAAACAGCATAAAGATAGACATATTGAACAATGGAATTGAACTGAGAGTTCAGAAATAGACCCTCAAATCTGTAATCCAAATAAAGACAAATAACCCAGTTTAAAAGTGAAAAAAAGACATCGTTCCAAAGAGGAAATATAAAAGATAAAACTTCAATATCTGAGTGAGAGTAAAGCAAGAAATGTTTATTTGGTACAAAATTTATGTTTTATGTTTTGACTAGTGTATTTCCTAATTTAACTTATATGGACAGCTTACTTGAACATCGTAAGTGGAACCTTGATTTTCAAGGGCATGAGATTTTATAGGTTTGTCCAGGTTAGTGTGATGCCCCAATAAATCCCAGAGGGATTTGAATAGTGAATAAAGAAGTATTTGCAAAGTCCCCTTGGGGGGATGGGGAGAAAGGGAGAAAATTCAAACTTCCCACTTGGAGAATTCCTGATAATTCTCACAAGCAGTAGGGACAACAAAATCATAGGCTAGGCCCTCAGTCTTAGGGTTTGCTCCTATGAAACTTATCCCCACAAAGCATAGGCTAAGCCTACTTAGAATTAGGTCTAAGAGTCAACCCAGAGAACCTCTTTTGTTTCTCAGATGTGGCCTCTTTCTCTCTCAGCCAACATAGCAGCGAACTCACTGGCTCCCCCTTCTCTATGTGGGACATGACTCCCAGAAGTGTGAATCTTCCTGGCAAAGTGGGACCAAAATCCTAGAATGAGCTGACTCAGCATCAAGGGATTGAGAGAAATTTCTTGACCAAAAGGAGGAAGAGAGAAATGAGATAAAATAGGGTATTGGTGGCTGAGAGATTTCAAACAGAATCAAGAGGGTATACTGGAGGTTATTCTTATGTATTAAATAGATATCACCTCGTTAGTCAAGATGTAATGGAGAGGCTGGAGGGAACTGCCTGAAAATGTAGAGCTGTGTTCCAGTAGCCATGTTTCTTGAAGATGATTGTATAATGATATAGCGATTGTGAAAACCTTGTGTCTGAAGCTCCTTTTATCTATGGTATGGACAGATGAGTGAAAAATATAGATTAAAAAATAAACAAATAATAGGGGGAACAGGTTAAAATAAATTGAGTAGATTGAAATACTAGTGGTCAATGAAAGGGAGTGGTAAGGGGTATGGCCTGCATGAGTTTTTTCTTTTTTCCTTCTTTTGCTGGAGAGATGCAAATGTTCAAAAAGATGATCATGGTGATGAATACGCAACTATGTGATGATATTGTGAGCCACTGATTGAAACCATGTCAACAATGTTTGTACGTCAATTGGTATGGGAGAAGGAGTCAAGATGGCGGCTTAGCAATGTGTGCGTTTTAGTTTGTCCTCCAGAACAACTACTAAATAACCAGAAACAGTACAGAACAGCTCCCGGAGGCACATCAGTGACCAGACACACAGCGTACCCCAGTCTGGACCAGCTGGACCGGCTGCAAGCCTCCCCAAAACCGTGAGTTCCTCAAGCCGTGGTGGCCGGTGCCAGGCGCCCCTCCCCCACAGGCGGCTTCCCAGAGGGAAAGGAAAGAGACTCTAAACCTGGTCAAGAGGAGTTCACTCATTGTGCTCACGGAAAAACAGGAAAGGGGGAGGAAACAGAGGTTTTAGTGGCTGTGTTTCTACAGAGACTTGGCAGCCTCTGGATTCAGCAGTGGGACTTCTTGGGCTGCAACTGCCCCAGGCATAGGCAGAAACGAGCTGCTTTCAGGGCTGTCTCCCACCTGTGCCTTCCCCAGGGGAGAGGTGAAGCCCAACTCAGGTGGAATCCCTCTCTCAAGGAATTCAGACCCCAGGGCTTGGCAATTTGAAGCCATTAAAACCAGCCTACAACCTCTCCAGTGATCCCTGTTTTCCTTCCACAGATAACTTGCTCTAAGGTCACAGGTTCACAGCCAAAGAAGAATTTTACCTTAGGACAGACCATGTCTGCAACTGATTTTGATGAGATTTTGTATTGTTTCTGACTTTGTATTGTATTTTTATTGTTACTGAAATGGTAACTGGTAATTGGTAGGCTTATGTGATTCTGTGAATAGAAGGAATGCATGTTGTATATGGAAAGTACATGTCTTTGGGGGGTCCAGAGGGTAGAATGTGCTGGTTTGAAACTGTTAGGCATCCGAGAAAAGCCATATTCTTTATTCTAATCCAATCTTGTGGGAGCAGACCTACTGTTGGACCAGATCTTTTTGATTAAGTTGTTTCCATGGAGATGTAACCAACCCAACTGTGGGTAGGACCTTTTCATTAGGCAGTGTCCATGGAGATCTATCTCCACCCATTCAAGGTGGGTCTTAATCCATTTATTGGAGTAAAAAGTTCAGAGCTGACACAAAGACATTTGGAGATGCAGAAAGAAAACACCCCTGGGGAAGTTGTTTGAAAGCAGAAGCCACAGGACTAGCAACACCAGCCATGTGCCGTGCCAGAGGACAGAGGTGTTCTGGACACACCAGCCTTTCTTAAATCAAGGTATCATTGTCTAGATTTCTTAGTTTGGACATTTTTATGGCCTTAGAACTGTAAACTTGTACTTAATAAATCCCTTTGTGCTGGTTTAAAAGGATGTATGTACCCTAGAAAAGCCATGTTTTAATCCTTATCCCATTTTTTAAAGGCAACTGTTTCTTCTAATCCCTATTCAGTAACTGTATGTTTGAAACTGTAATTAGATCACCTCCCTGGAGATGTGACTTAGGGAGTAACATCTTGATGTGATCTTGAATGATCAAGAGTGGTTGTTAAAATGGATTAGGTGGAGGCATGTCTTCACCCATTAGGGTAGGTCTTGATTGGTTTACTGGAATTCTATAAAAGAGGAAACATTTTGGAGAATGAGAGAGATTCGGAGAGAGCAGAGAATGCTGCAGTACAACAAAGCAGAGAGTCTACAAGCCAGTGACCCTTGGAGGTGAAGAAGGAATAAGCCTCCTGGAGAGCTTCATGAAACAGGAAGCCAGGGGAGAAAGCTAGCAGATAATGCTGTGTTCACCATGTGCCTTTCTAGATGAGAGAGAAACCCTGACTATGTTCGCCATCTGCCTACTCACTTGAGAGAGAGAAACCCTGAACTTCATCGGCCTTCTTGAACTAAGTATCTTTCTCCGGATGCTTTTGATAGGACATTTCTATAGACTTGTTTTAATTGGGACATTTTCTTGGTCTTAGAACTGTAAACTAGAAACTGATTAAATTCTCCTTTTAAAAAGCCATTCCATTCCTGGTATATTACATTCCAGCAGCTAGCAAACTAGAACACGCTTTATAAAAGGCAACCCATTTTTCATATATTGCAATCTGGAAGCATTAGCAAACTAAAATATATATGTACTAGCATGAAAATGTGTTCAAAATCTATTACATTTACGGAAAGCAAGTGGAAAAACAATTCTTACAACAGGACACTTTCTTTTAATATTATATTATTTGTATAAGCTACAGATTTATGCAAATACATGAAACAATATTTAAGTAACATACAAAAATGCTAATCATCCTAACCTCTAGAAAGCTATACTTTACTTTTCTATGGGCATAGGCATATCCGTGGTGTTTTGATAGTTTATCAGGATGATAAGTTAATGTATTATTTTTTATTTTTTTTTTTTTTTTTTTTAAAGGAAAGACAGAGAGAAGGAAGGAAGGATAGAAGGAAGGAAGGAAGGAAGAAAGGGAAACATCTTTAAACATTTTCTTGTTTTATTGTATTCTGTTTCTCCGTTTTTGTTACATGGGCTGGGGCCGGGAATCGAACCGAGGTCCTCCGGCATAGCAGGCAAGCACTTTGCCCGCTGAGCCACCGCGGCCCGCCCAGTTAATGTATTATTATTGTGCTTAAAAAAGCAAACCGAGCACCAAAAAAGGGATAAAGAAATTCCAAGATCTTTATATTTAAAAGCTCATTTAAGGATTAAAGTTTACTTCAATAATTAATCAATTAATTAGATAAATTTTTAAAATTATAGTTTTTAAAAATTAAAAAATCATAAATCTCTAACTGAAAATTAATGACAGTGGGGGTAAGTGCCAAGATAGCAGCTTAGCAAAGTGCGCAATTTAGTTCATCCTCCAGAACAGCTACTAAATAACCAAAACAGTACAGAACAGCTCCTGGGGCCATGTCAGTCACTGGATACACAGCATACCCTAGTCTGGACTAGCTGGACCAGCTGCGAGCCCCCCCAGAACCGTGAGTTCCCCAAGCAGCAGGGCCGGCGCCCCTCCCCCATGGCTGCTTCCCAGAGGGGAAAGGAAAGAGACTTTACCAGCAGCAGGGGCTGAGCCTAATCAAACACCAATTGTGGCATTAATTAACAAATTCTCACAACTAAAAATAGGTCCCCAGCTCAGATGAACCTGGTCAAAGCAGAGGTCGCTCATTTATGCCCCGGCACCAAGGGGGCAGGGCTGACAGAAAAAGAAAATAAAAAAAGAAACAGAGGTTTTTGTGGCTGTGTTTCTACAAAGGCCTGACAGCCTTTGGATACAGCCGCAGGACTTCTCAGGCTGCAACTGCCCCAGGCATAGGGAGAAACAAGCTCGTTTGAGGGCTTCTCTGGAGCTTGTGCCTTCCCAAGGGGAAGAGTGAAGCCCGACAAGGTGAAATCCCTCTATCAAGGAATTCAGACACCAGAGCTTGGTAATTTGAAGCCATTAAAATCACCCTACAACCTCTCCTCTGTCTCCACCATGCCCCCCGCAGGAAGAGTCTGCCAAAGTTAAAGGTACCGCATCATCTTATGCTGGTGGGACCTGCAGGCAGACAAGCGCCACATACTGGGCAGGATAAGAAAAATAGAACCCAGAGACTTCACAGGAAAGTCTTACAACCAGCTGGGTCTCACCCTCAGGGAAAATTGAAGCAGGTGATTCTTTCCTCTTGACGGGAGGCCAGCTTGGTCTGGGAAAATGCAGCTGGAGTCTGTAATACCTATGTAGACCCTCCTAAGGGTGGGGAGGGAAAGGCACCATATAGGCAGGGCAAGAAACAAAAAAAAAAGAACTGAAAAAATTCACCTCTGTTAAACAAAACCTAAGGTAGAGGTCCAGAAAAAGCTGAACTGAATGTCAAAGAACAGACAGACAACAAATTCATCCAGCAAGAAAACCCTAGTAAAAAAAGTGAAAACAATCTCCAGAATAAACTAATTAAGGTAATTAAATGCTTAGACATCAGCAAAAAATAACAAATCACACTAGGAAAACTAAAGATGTGGCCCAATCAAAGGAACAAACCAACAATTCAAATGAGATCAGGAGTTGAAACAATTAATTCAGAATATACGAAAGGACATGGAAAACCTCATCAAATATCAAATCAACGAATTGAGGGAGGATATAAGAAAGGCAAGGAATCAACAAAAAGAAGAAATCGAAAGCCTTAAAAAACAAATCACAGAACTTACGGGAATGAAAGGCACAGTAGAAGAGATGAAAAAAACAATGGAAACCTACAATATTAGATTTCAAGTGGCAGAAGATAGGATTAGTGAACTGGAGGACGGAACACCTGAAATCCAAAAAGCAAAAGAAAATACAGGGGACTTCGGGAGAAGATGGCGGCGTAGTAAGACGCGCGGGTCTTAGTTCCTCCTCCAGAACAGCTACTAGAGAAGTAAAAACGATTCAGAACAGCTCTCGGAGCCACGACAGAGACCAAGAAGACAGCATACCCCATTCTGGAACAGCTGACTGGCTGGGAGAACTCGCTCTGGTGAGATCGCCAAGGGGCGCGGGCTTCCCCGGACCGGGGCGGCAGGCGGCTGAGGTCCCTCCCTCCCTCCTTCCCGGGCCGGCTGGGAGAATTGGACAGGCGGTCCCCTCAAGCCACGGCGGCTGGCACCACCCCCACACGCAGCCCCCAGGACCAGCTGGGAGAATTGGATCGGAGATCCCCAAGCTGCAGAGAACGGCGACCGGGGTCCCTTCCAAACACGTGGCTTCCCGGTCCAGCTGGGAACGGTGGATAGACACTTCCCCAAGCTACGGCGGCTGGCGCCCACCCCCCAAGCTTGGCGCCCCGGGCCGGCTGGGAAATTTGGACAGGCGTTCCCCCAAGCCACAGAGGCCGGCGACCCTCCCCACGCGCGGATCCCCAGGCCGGCTGGGAGATACGGATTGGCACTCCCCTAAGCTGCTTCGGCTGGCGACCCCCCCCACCTAGAGCAAGAGTTTTCCAAAGTTAAAGGGGCCACAGCATCTTTTACTGGTGGGACCCGCAGACAGATGAGCGCCACGATCGCCACCTACTGGGCAGGATAAGAAAAACAGAGCCCAGAGATTTCACAGAAATCTTTCAACCTGCGGGGTCTTACACCCAGGGAAATCCGATTAAATGCCCAGACGCCAGGAGAAGATAATGGATCACGCTCAGAAAATTGAAAATATGGCCCAGTCAAAGGAACAAATCAATAGTTCAAAAGAGATACAGGAGCTGAGACAACTAATGCTGAATATACGAACAGAAATGGAAAACCTCTTCAAAAATCAAATCGATAAATTGAGGGAGGACATGAAGAAGGCATGGGCTGAACAAAAAGAAGAAATAGAAAAACTGAAAAAACAAATCACAGAACTTATGGGAATGAAGGACAAAGTAGAAAAGCTGGAAAAAAACAATGGATACCTATAATGGTAGATTTAAAGAGACAGAAGATAGAATTAGTGAATTGGAGGATGGAACATCTGGATTCCAAAAAGAAACAGAAACTATAGGGAAAAGAATGGAAAAATTTGAACAAGGGATCAGGGAACTCAAGGACAATATGAAGTGCACAAATATACGTGTTGTGGGTGTCCCAGAAGGAGAAGAGAAGGGAAAAGGAGGAGAAAAACTAATGGAAGGAATTATCACTGAAAATTTCCCAACTCTTATGAAAGACCTAAAATTACAGATCCAAGAAGTGCAGCGCACCCCAAAGAGAATAGACCCAAATAGGCGTTCTCCAAGACACTTACTAGTTAGAATGTCAGAGGTCAAAGAGAAAGAGAGGATCTTGAAAGCAGCAAGAGAAAAACAATCCATCACATACAAGGGAAACCCATTAAGACTATGTATAGATTTCTCAGCAGAAACCATGGAAGCTAGAAGACAGTAGGATGATATATTTAAATTTAAAAAAAAAAAAAATTGCCAACCAAGACTCCTATATCCAGCAAAGTTGTCCTTCAAAAATGAGGGAGAAATTAAAACATTCTCAGACAAAAAGTCACCGAGAGAATTTGTGACCAAGAGACCAGCTCTGCAAGAAATACTAAAGGGAGCACTAGAGTCAGATACGAAAAGACAGAAGAGAGAGGTATGGAGAAGAGTGTAGAAAGAAGGAAAATCAGATATGATATATATAATACAAAAGGCAAAATGGTAGAGGAAAATATTATCCAAACAGTAATAACACTAAATGTTAATGGACTGAATTCCCCAATCAAAAGACATAGAATGGCAGAATGGATTAAAAAACAGGATCCTTCTATATGCTGTCTACAGGAAACACATCTTAGACCCAAAGATAAACATAGGTTGAAAGTGAAAGGTTAGGAAAAGATATTTCATGCAAATAACAACCAGAAAAGAGCAGGAGTGGCGATACTAATATCCAACAAATTAGACTTCAAATGTAAAACAGTTAAAAGAGACAAAGAAGGACACTATCTACTAATAAAAGGAACAATTAAACAAGAAGACATAACAATCATAAATATTTATGCACCGAACCAGAATGCCCCAAAATACGTGAGGAATACACTGCAAACACTGAAAAGGGAAATGGACACATATACCATAATAATTGGAGACTTCAATTCACCACTCTCATCAATGGACAGAACATCTAAACAGAGGATCAATAAAGAAATAGAGAATCTGAATATTACTATAAATGAGCTAGACTTAACAGACATTTATAGGACATTACATCCCACAACAGCAGGATACACCTTTTTCTCAAGTGATCATGGATCATTCTCAAAGATAGACCACATGCTGGGTCACAAAGCAAGTCTTAACAAATTTAAAAAGATTGAAATCATACACAATACATTCTCAGATCATAAAGGAATGAAGTTGGATATCAATAATAGACGGAGTGCCAGAAAATTCACAAATACGTGGAGGCTCAACAACACACTCTTAAACAACGAGTGGGTCAAGGAAGAAATTGCAAGAGAAATTAGTAAATACCTCGAGGCGAATGAAAACGAAAACACAACATATCAAAACCTATGGGACCCAGCAAAGGCAGTGCTAAGAGGGAAATTTATTGCCTTAAATGCCTATACCAGAAAAGAAGAAAAGGCAAAAATTCAGGAATTAACAGTCCACTTGGGAGAACTGGAGAAAGAACAGCAAACTAACCCCAAAGCAAGCAAAAGGAAAGAAATAACAAAGATTAGAGCAGAAATAAATGAAATTGAAAACATGAAAACAATAGAGAAAATCAATAAGACCAGAAGTTGGTTCTATGAGAAAATCAATAAGATTGATGGGCCCTTAGCAAGATTGACAAAAAAAAGAAGAGAGGATGCAAATAAATAAGATCAGAAATGGAAGAGGAGACATAACTACTGACATCACAGAAATAAAGAAGGTAATAGCAGGATACTATGAACAACTTTACGCTAATAAATACAACAATTTAGATGAAATGGACGGGTTCCTGGAAAGACATGAACAACCAACTTTGACTCAAGAAGAAATAGATGACCTCAACAAACCAATCACAAGTAAAGAGATTGAATTAGTCATTCAAAAGCTCCCTAAAAAGAAAAGTCCAGGACCAGACGGCTTCACATGTGAATTCTATCAAACATTCCAGAAAGAATTAGTACCAACTCTCCTCAAACTCTTCAAAATAATCGAAGTAGAGGGAAAACTACCTAATTCATTCTATGAAGCCAACATCACCCTCATACCAAAACCAGGCAAAGATATTACAAGAAAAGAAAACTACAGGCCGATCTCTCTAATGAATATAGATGCAAAAATCCTCAACAAAATTCTAGCAAATCATATCCAACAACACATTAAAAGAATTATACATCATGACCAAGTAGGATTCATCCCAGGTATGCAAGGATGGTTCAACATAAGAAAATCAATTAATGTAATACACCACATCAACAAATCAAAGCAGAAAAATCACATGATCATCTCAATTGATGCAGAGAAGGCATTTGACAAGATTCAACATCCTTTCCTGTTGAAAACACTTCAAAAGATAGGAATACAAGGGAACTTCCTTAAAATGATAGAGGGAATATATGAAAAACCCACAGCTAATATCATCCTCAATGGGGAAAAAATTGAAAACTTTCCCCCTAAGATCAGGAACAAGACAAGGATGTCCACTATCACCACTATTATTCAACATTGTGTTGGAGGTTCTAGCCAGAGCAATTAGACAAGAAAAAGAAATACAAGGCTTCAAAATTGGAAAGGAAGAAGTAAAACTATCACTGTTTGCAGATGATATGATACTATACGTCGAAAACCCGGAAAAATCCACAACAAAACTACTAGAGCTAATAAATGAGTACAGCAAAGTAGCAGGTTACAAGATCAACATTCAAAAATCTGTAGCATTTCTATACACTAGTAATGAACAAGCTGAGGGTGAAATCAAGAAACGAATCCCATTTATAATTGAAACTAAAAGAATAAAATACCTAGGAATAAATTTAACTAAAGAGACAAAAAACCTATACAAAGAAAACTACAAAAAACTGCTAAAAGAAATCACAGAAGACCTAAATAGATGGAAGGGCATACCGTGTTCATGAATTGGAAGACTAAATATAGTTAATATGTCAACCCTACCTAAATTGATTTACAGATTCAACGCAATACCAATCAAAATCCCAACAACTTACTTTTCAGAAATAGAAAAACCAATAAGCAAATTTATCTGGAAGGGCAGGGTGCCCTGAGTTGCTAAAAGTATCTTGAGGAAAAAAAACGAAGCTGGAGGTCTCACGCTGCCGGACTTTAAGGCATATTATGAAGCCACAGTGGTCAAAACAGCATGGTATTGGCATAAAGATAGATATATCGACCAATGGAATCGAATAGAGTGCTCAGATATAGACCCTCTCATCTATAGACATCTGATCTTTGATAAGGCCGTCAAGCCAACTCACCTGGGACAGAACAGTCTCTTCAATAAATGGTGCCTAGAGAATTGGATATCTATATGCAAAAGAATGAAAGAAGACCTGTATCTCATACCCTATACAAAAGTTAACTCAAAATGGATCAAAGATCTAAACATTAGGTCTAAGACCATAAAACAGTTAGAGGAAAATGTAGGGAGATATCTTATGAAACTTACAATTGGAGGCAGTTTTATGGACCTTAAACCTAAACCAAGAGCACTGAAGAAAGAAAGAAATAAATGGGAGCTCCTCAAAATTAAACATTTTTGTGCATCAAAGAACTTCATCAAGAAAGTAGAAAGACAGCCTACACAATGGGAGACAATATTTGGAAACGACATATCAGATAAAGCTCTAGTATCCAGAATTTATAAAGAGATTGTCCAACTCAACAACAAAAAGACAGACAACCCAATAACAAAATGGGAAAAAGACTTGAACAGACACCTCTCAGAAGAGGAAATACAAATGGCCAAAAGGCACATGAAGAGATGCTCAATGTCCCTGGTCATTAGAGAAATGCAAATCAAAACCACAATGAGATATCATCTCACACCCACCAGAATGGCCATTATCAACCAAACAGAAAATGACAAGTGCTGGAGAGGATGCGGAGAAAGAGGCACACTTATCCACTGTTGGTGGGAATGTCAAATGGTGCAACCACTGTGGAAGGCTGTTTGGTGGTTCCTCAAAAAGCTGAATATAGAATTGCCATACGACCCAGCAATACCATTGCTAGGTATCTACTCAAAGGACTTAAGGGCAAAGACACAAACAGACATTTGCACACCAATGTTTATAGCAGCATTATTTACAATTGCAAAGAGATGGAAACAGCCAAAATGTCCATCAACAGACGAGTGGCTAAACAAACTGTGGTATATACATACAATGGAATATTATGCAGCTTTAAGACAGAATAAACTTATGAAGTATGTAATAACATGGATGGACCTAGAGAACATTATGCTGAGTGAGTCTAGCCAAAAACTAAAGGACAAATACTGTATGGTCCCACTGATGTGAACCGACATTCGATAATAAACTTGGAATATGTCATTGGTAACAGAGACCAGCAGAAATTAGAAACAGGGTAAGATAATGGGTAATTGGAGCTGAAGGGATACAGACTGTGCAACAGGCCTAGATACAAAAACTCAAAAATGGACAGCACAATAATACCTAATTGTAAAGTAATCATGTTAAAACACTGAATGAAGCTGCATTTGAGCTATAGGTTTTTTTTTTGTCTGTTTGTTTGTCTTTTTTTTTTTTACTATTATTATTTTTATTTTTTCTGTATATTAACATTTTATATCTATTTCTGTTGTTCTGCTAGTTCTTTTCCTAAATTGATGCAAATGTACTAAGAAATGATGATCATGCATCTATGTGATGATGTTAAGAATTACTGATTGCATATGTAGAATGGAATGATTTCTAAATGTTGTGTTAATTTCTTTTTTTTCTTTAATTCATGAAGAAAAAAAGAAAATACAGGGAAAAAAATGGAAAAATATGAGCAGGGACTCAGGGAATTGAATGACCATATGAAGTGCACGAATATATGTGTTGTGGGTGTCCAAGAAGGAGAAGAGAAGGGAAAAGGAGGAGAAAAACTAATGGAGGAAATTATCACTGAAAATTTCCCAACTCTAATGAAAGACTTAAAATTACAGATCCAAGAAGTGCAGTGTACCCCAAAGAGAATAGATCCAAATAGACGTACTCCAAGACACTTACTAATCAGAATGTCAGAGGTCAAAGAGAAAGAGAGGATCTTGAAAGCAGCAAGAGAAAAGCAATCCATCACATACAAGGGAAGCCCAATAAGACATGTGAAGATTTCTCAGCAGAAACCATGGAGGCGAGAAGACAGTGGGATGATATATTTAAATTACAAAAAGAGAAAAACTGCCAACCAAGAATTCTATATGCTGTGGAAGGCAATGTGGCAGTTCCTCAAAAAGCTGAATATAGAATTGCCATATGACCCGGCAATACCACTGCTAGGTATCTACTCAGAGGACATGAGGCCAAGGACACAAATGGACATTTGCACACCAATGTTTATAGCAGCATTATTTACAATTGCGGAGAGATGGAAACAACCAAAATGTCCATCAACAGACGAGTGGCTAAACAAACTGTGGTATATACATACGATGGAATATTATGCAGCCGTAAGACAGAATAAAGTTATGAAGTATGTAACAACATGGATGGACCTTAAGGACATTATGCTGAGTGAGATTAGCCAGAAACCAAAGGACAAATACTGTATGGTCTCACTGATATGAACTGACATTAGTGAATAAACTTGGAGAATTTTATTGGTCACAGAGACCATCAGGAGATAGAAATAGGGTAAGATATTGGGTAATTGGAGCTGAAGGGATACAGATTGTACAACAGGACTGAATGTAAAAACTCAGAAATGGACAGCACAATACTATCTAACTGTAATACAATTATGTTAAAACACCAAACGAAGCTGAATGTGAGAATGATAGAGGAGGAGGGCTGGGGGCATAAATGAAATCAGAAAGAAAGATACACGACAAAGATTGAGATGGTATAATCTAGGAATGCCTAGAATGTATAATGATAGTGACAAAATGTACAAATTAAAAAAATGTTTTTGCATGAGGAAGAAAAAAGGAATGTCATTACTGCAGGGTGCTGAAAATAGATGGCAATTAATATTTTAAAATTTGAACTCATGTGTGAGACTAAAGCAAAAAATGTTTATTTGGTACAAAATTTATATTTTGAATAGTGCATTTCCTAATATAACTTATGTAGACAGCTTAATTGAACACCATAAGTACATGGAACCTTGAGCAGGACATGAGATTTTGTTGGTTTGTCCAGAGTGATACCCTGATAAATCCCAGAGTGATTTGATCAGTGAATAAAAAAATACTCTCCTTCGGGGAATGGTGACTACAGGGGAAAATTCAATTTCCCCAAATTGAATTCTTGATATTCTCACAAGCAGTGTGGACAACCAAAGCTATAGGCTGAGCCCCCAGTCTTGGGGTTTGTTCATATGAAACTTAACTCCACAAAGGATAGGTCAAGCCTACTTAGAATTAATTCTAAAAGTCACCCCATAGAGAACCTCTTTTGTTGCTCAGATGTGGCCTCTCTCTCCAGCCAACACTACAAGCAAACTCACCACCCTCCCCCTGTCTGCATGGGACATGACTCCCAGGTGTATAGACCTTCCTGGCAACGTGGGACAGAAATCCTGGAATGAGCTGAGACTCAGCATCAAGCGATTGAGAAAAACCCTAGAATGAGCTGAGACTCAGCATCAAGGGACTGAGAAAACCGTCTTCACCAAAAGGGGGAAGAGTGAAATGAGACAAAGTGTCAATGCCTGAGAAATTCCAAACAGAGTCGAGAGGTTATACTGGAGGTTATTCTTACGTATTAAGTAGATATCACCCTGTTATTCAAGATGTAATGGAGAGGCTGGAGGGAACTGCCTGAAAATACAGAGCTGTGTTCCAGTAGCCATGTTTCTTGAAGATGATTGTATAACGATATAGCTTTCACAATGTGACCATGTGATTGTGAAAACCTTGTGTCTGATGCTCCTTCTATCTACCTTGTGAACAGATAAGAACATATGGAACAAAAGTAAATTATAGGGGGAACAAATGTTAAAATAAATTTAGTTTGAAATGCTAGTGATCAATGAAAGGGAGGGGTAAGGGGTATGGTATGTATAAATTTTTTTCTGTTTTCATTTTAGTTCTTTTTCTGAACAGATGCAAATGTTCCAAGAAATGATCATGATGATGAATATGCAACTATGTGATGATATTGTGTATTACTGATTATATATGTAGAATGGAATGATCAAAATAGGAATGTTTGCGTTTGGTATTTTTTTTGGTATTTAAAAAAATTAAATAAAAAATTTTTAAAAAAGGAAAATTAATGATAGTAAAAATATCAATAACTCAGCAGTGATAAGCTTAAAGTCCATCCATCACATAGAAAAACAATTAAAAATCTGTATTGACAATCTGTTGAAAGAGCAAACTAGTTTTTCTCTCCCTACTGTGGTATAATTCTTCAATAAATGATTTCCATCTGTTTTCCTGAAATTAACACAGTGTAATCACTTTTCTTTCATTAAACTTTTTCTTCCACAAGGGTAAAACAAGGGGGTGCATGGATGATTCAGTGGTAGAATTTTTGCCTGCCACGCAGAAGACCAGTGTTTGATTCGTAGCCGATGTACTAACAACCCTCTACCCACATCCCCAAAAAGAGTAAAGCAGTGAATCAAGTAAAACAAACAATATAAACAAGGGCACAGCACAAATGAATGAAATGACAAAGAGAGAAATGGAAAAGAGTACAATTACAAAATATGGTAACCTGAAACAATAAATGAGGTAATTCTCTGACAAGACTGCTGAGCATGTGTCTCATGAACTAAAGCACAAGATTATCTCAACACCTTGTACCTAAAGATTAAGAAAGAGGAAGGTCCTACAGACACTCAAGGAACAGACGTGGGGAGAGCACCAATTCATTCTGAGGCTGCTACAGCTTTGACTCCAAACACGACAGGCCTAGCAGAATGGGACAGGAATGGGGAGGGTAAAGACAGAAGGGCTAGAAGCCATCTCTTTATTTATAAATTTTAAAATACCAAATAAAAAGTGATCAAGTTAAAATCCAAGTAAAGTTTATGTGTGATATGCAAACATGTTTTAAACATTAATAAATCTTACCTCACAGAGTAAGGAATAAAACAATAATTTAATAGAGGCTATAAATGGAAGCCATTCTTGATAAAAACCCAAAGCAAGAACAAAACATGTAACTTCTCTAATTTGATAAAAGACATCTACCTGAAATCTAGGGCAACTGTCAAACTGAATTACAATGCATGGAACCTGTTTTGGTTAAAACCAGTAGGAGCTATGGGCATTCAACATCACGCTAGAGTCCCAGCCAGTGTCATGAGAAAAGAAAAAGGAATGAGGTATAAATATCTTTAATAAGAGATAAAACCACCAGCTAGAAAAAAAATCTTCCTGCTAGAAAACCCAAGGAAATTAGCTGACAAACTATTAGAACTAAAAATAGTTCCATAGGGTGTAATCAACATATCAAAAATAAAATGCTTTACTATGTATTAGAAAGAAGAAATAAATGTGCAAATACAGTATGAAAAGATCCCACTTATACTAGCACCATAAATATTTGAAATACCTAAGAAGAAATGTAAATATATAATACATAAAACTTTACTGAAGGACATGCAAAAAAAGGACATGAGGGCACGCCACGGTGGCTCAGTAGGTAAGAATGCTTGCCTGCCAAGCCCGAGGACCCGGTTTCGATTCCCGGTGCCTGCCCATGTAAAAAAAAAAAAAAAAAAAAAGGACATGAATAGGTTCTAAACAAACTGGAAACACGGACCATGATGTTTCCCTTTCATTAATGTGTAAATTTATATCAATTCAAACAAAAATAAAAAAAGAGACATAAATGGAATAATAAAATAAGTTAATTAATCCAAAAGCAGGCAGAACAAAAGTACAAAAGAATAGAGAAAGAACAGATGGAACAAAAACAAAACAGCTACAAGACGGTAGATTTTAACCCAATATATCAATGATTACAGTGAATTTAAATGTTCTAAACAATCCAATTAAAAAAAAAAGCAAAACTAAAGTACATATTGTCAACAGGAAACTCACTTTAAATATAAAGATATAGGCTAAAAGTGAAAGGATGGAAAAAAGGTATACCATGTAAACACTGATTGATGAAAAGCTGGAGTGACTATATATTAATATCAAGGCAAATTTCAGAACAAGAAATAATACTGGGACAAGGAGTAACATTTCATAATGAGAAAGGGGTAAACACATCAAGAAGACAACTGATCATGAAAGTGTGTGTATCTAACAGTAGAGCTTTAAAATTCATAAATCCAAAAGTAACAGAAATTAAAGGAGAGACAGACAAACTCACAACTGTAGTTGGGGGACTTCAATACTCCTCTCTCAATAACTGACAAAAAAGGGGGCCAGAAAATCAGAAAGGATATAGAACTAAAAATACCTCCAACCAACTGAACCTAATGATATTTATAGAATACTTCACCCAACAACAACAGTGCACATGGAACTTCCACCAATATATGCCTAATTCTGAGACACAAAACAGCCTCAAACAATTTAAAAGAATTAAAATCATACAAAGTTCTCTGACCACAACAAAATTTAACTAGAAATCAATAACAGAAAGATATCGAGAAACCTCCCAAATATTTGGAAATTAAACTACACACATATAAATACTCCACAGGGTAACAGAGAAAACCACAAGAAAAATTAGAAAATATTTTGAACTGAATAAAAATGAAAACACAGCATAGTGAAATTGTGACATGCAGGTAAAGCAGTTCTTAGAGGGAGACTTACAGCATTAAATGTTTACATTAGAAATGAAGAAAGGCCTGACTCAAATCAATGATCTAAGCTTCCACTCTAAGAAAGGAGTAAAAGAACAAATTAAACCCAAAGCAAGCAGAAGAAAAGAATGAAGAGCAGAAATCAATAATTTAAAAATGAAAATAGAATCAACAAAACCAAATCCTGAATTATTTGAGATCAATAAAATTAATAAACCTCTAGCAAAATTGATCAAGAAAAAAAAAGACAAACTGTCAATATCTGTTATGAAAGAGATATTACCATAGATCTTACAAACATGACAAAGTTAATAAAGGAATATTATGTAGAATTTTATGCCCATAAATTTGACACCTTAGATGAAAGGACAAAATTACTGAAAGAAGATGTATAGGAAAGAGCTGACCTAGCAGGCTGGGTGTTTGCAGGGTTGACCTGTGAGTGGAGTCTGGGAACTTGGCTTTTTCAACAGTCCCTAATAATAAGATTGTTCTATGGCCTAAGCCTGAACTCCTTTCCTCTGGAAGTCTGGAATTAGGATGGCTGTGGCTGACAGACACACAACTAGCCTCTGATAAAAATCTTGAGCTCTGAATCTCAAACAAACTCCCCCAGGCAGAAATACTACACTTTTACAGATGCATTTTGACACATTCCTGCTTTGGACAACAGTTTCCTATTCAGATAAAACATACATTTCCCATTTGTTATAGCATCCCAGTCCTGGGTATTAATATTTATTTACTCAAAGGAGGGGCTTGGGCCAAGATGGCAGCTTAGCAATGTGCGCATTTTAGTTCGTCCTCCAGAACAACTACTAAATAACCAGAAACAGTACAGAACAGCTCCTGGAGCCATGTCAGTGACCAGATACATAGCATAGCCCAGTCTGGACCAGCTGGACCAGCTGTGAGCCTCCCCAGAACTGTGAGTTCCCCAAGCCGCGGCGGCCAGCACCCATCCACCACAGGCTGCTTCCCAGAGGGGAAAGGAAAGAGACTTAACCAGCAGCAGGAACTGAGCCCAACTAAACGCCAACTGTGGAATTAATTAACAAATTCTGACTACTAAAAATAGGCCCCCGGGTTAGGTGAACCTGGTCAAAGCGGAGGTCACTCATTGGGCTAATGGAAAAAGAGGAAAGGGGAGGAAACGGAGGTTTTTGTGGCTTTCTACGGAGGCTTGGTTGCCTCTGGATTCAGCGGTGAGACTTCTTGGGCTGCAACTGCCCCAGGCATAGGCAGAAACAGGCTGCATTCAGGGCTTGTTCCCGCCTGTGCCTTTCCCAGGGGAGGGAATCCCTCCCTCAAGGAATTCAGACCCCAGGGCTTGGCAATTTGAAGCCATTAAAACCAGCCTACAACCTCTCCTCTGTCTCCACCATGCCCCCAGCAGGGAGAGTCTGCCAAAGTTAAAGGTACTGCATCATCTTATGCTGGTGGGACCTGCAGGCAGACAAGCGCCACATACTGGGCAGGATAAGAAAAACAGAGCCCAAAGACTTCACAGGAAAGTCTTTTAACCTGCTGGGTCTCACCCTCAGGGAAAATCAATGCAGGTGACTCCTTCCCCATGATAGGAGGCCAGTTTAGTCCAGGAAAATCCGACTGGAGTCTATAATACCTACGTAGACCCTCCTAAGGGTGGGGGGAGGGGGGAAAGGCACCATATAGGCAGGGCAAGAAACAAGAAAACAAGAACCGAAAAATTATCCTCTGTTAAACAAAACCTAAGCTAGAGGTCCAGAAAAAGCTGAACTGAATGTCAAAGAACAGATAGACAACAAATTCATCCAGCAAGAAAACCCTTGGTAAGAGAAATGAAAGCAACCTCCAGAATAAATAATTAAGGTAATTAAATGTCTAGACGCCAGCAAAAATAACAAATCACACCAGGAAAATTGAAGATATGGCCCAGTCAAAGGAACAAACCAATAGTTCAAATGAGATACAAGAGCTGAAACAATTAATTCAGAGTATACGAGCAGACATGGAAAACCTCATCAAAAACCAAATCAATGAATTGAGGGAGGATATGAAGAAGGCAAGGAATGAACAAAAAGAAGAAATGGAAAGTCTGAAAAAACAAATCACAGAACTTATGGGAATGAAAGGCATGGTAGAAGAGATGTAAAAAACAATGGAAACCTACAATGGTAGATTTCGAGAGACAGAGGAAGGGGTTAGTGAACTGGAGGACGGAACATCTGAAATCCCACAAGAAACAGAAACTATAGGGGAAAAAATGGAAAAATATGAGCAGGGACTCAGGGAATTGAGTGATAATATGAAGCGCACGAACATACGTGTTGTGGGTATCCCGGAAGAAGAGAAGGGAAAAGGAGGAGAAAAACTAATGGAAGAAATTATCACTGAAAATTTCCCAACTCTTATGAAAGACCTAAAATTATAGATCCAAGAAGTACAGGATACCCCAAAGAGAATAGATCCAAATAGACGTTCTCCAAGACACTTACTAATCAGAATGTTAGAGGTCAAAGAGAAAGAGAGGATCTTGAAAGCAGCAAGAGAAAAGCAATCCATCACATACAAGGGAAATCCAATAAGACTATATGTAGATTTCTCAGCAGAAACCACGGAGGCGAGAAGACAGTGGGATGATATATTTAAATTACTAAAACAGAAAACTGCCAACCAAGAATTCTATACCCAGCAAAATTGTCCTTCAAAAATGAGGGGGGATATTAAAACATTTTCAGACAAAAAATCACTGAGAGAATTTGTGACCAAGACACCAGCTCTGCAAGAAACACTAAAGGGAGCACCAGAGACAGATATGAAATATTTTTTTACTCAAGGAAACAAAAATGTGTGTTCTCATGAAAACCCATACCGAAATATTCATGGAGACTTTATTCACAGTTGACAAACCTGGAAACAACTTAAATGTCTTTTCACTGTTGAGTGGATAAACTAACTACTGTGGTGCCTCCAAATGATGGAATGCTACACTGCAGTTAAAGGAACAAATTGCTGATATATGTTGTAACTTGGACAAACCTCCAGTGCATTATAACAATAAAGAATGCAGACTCAAAGAGTACATACTACATGATTCCATTTAAATGACATCCCAGAAAAGGCAAAACTCTAGGGACAGAAAACAAATCAAGGCTGCCAGGGGCTAGGGGCTGTCAGTGCTGATTACTAAGAGGCAAAGGGAAGTCTGGGGATAATGGGCATGTTATCTTCCTTCAGTTCATGCCTAACAACCTACAAAACTGTCGGAAGGACACCAAAGTCAAAATGGGTCAAACTAACAGTGGACTTTTCTTTTGTGGCTTCCAGGAAAAAAGCAGCAAACCTGACTGCCTTTTCATAACAGGTTTATAGTCAAGAAATTCTCCTCTTATTAAATGCAAAGTAAACTACCTGCACTCACTTTTGGTGAACTGCATTGTTTTGATGTACACTTGGTCTGGGGGTGTAGGGAACTGGAGGGACATGAACAGTGGGCCAGGAAGCAGGCAGGCAACTCTGTGCTGACCAGGGAAGAATGGCTGGTCCCAAGGCCGTGGAATCCTTTGGCAGTTCTGGCAATTCAGTGTGACATTGAGGTCACCTGGTCACAGCTACAGTTTATTTCCACAACATTCTAACTGACTCCCCTGCAAGAAAACTGGCTTTTGTTGGGCACTTTTTACATGGAAAACCCGCAAGAGAATGAGGCTCTTCTGCCCTTGCTCTCAGTCCTCCAAGAGCTAACCCAGCTAACCAGGACTCCCTGGTGGCTGAGAGCCCAATGCCCAACAATGGCCAGGCAGCACGTAGATCAAGCATGCTTACTGGTTCCAGGCCCAAAGGACACAGGAGAGGGGCCTTTCCTTACCTCCAGCTCAGGGACCAGCGCACACTGCTGCACGATGTACTCCACCATTGCCCTGCCTCCAGGCTGCTCCAGGTAACCATGGTGGGCCATGGCACTGATCACCTGCACCACAGCCCGCTTCACCTGTCCATGACCAAAGGGAGATAAGGAAGGGGTCTAGAAGCAGAGCGCTCAGATAGTGTCACAATGGTCGGTCTGGGGACAAGAACTTCACCCGCACCCACACCTGCACCCAGACACACACCTATACCTTCACCGGCACTGGTACCCACATCTGCACTCACATCTACACTCACACCCGTATCCATACCTACTCTTACAGCTGTACTACACATATACCTATATCCACATCTGTACCCACAACTGTACTTGCACCCACCTCTGCATCCATATCTGCACTTGGATCCACAGCACATCTATACATGCACCCACATCCACACCTGTATTACACAGAAACTGCTCTGCACCCATACCTATAGCTATAGTCACAACTGTACCCACACCTGCATCTATATTTGCACTCACACCTGTATCCAGACATGCACCTGTACCCACAACTGCCTGTACCTTCATCCATACCCACATCTGTACCTATACCCACATGTGCACTCATATCTGCACCTGCATCCACATCTGTACCTGCGTCCACACCTGCACCCACAAGTGCACCCACACCCGCATCTGTATTTGCACTCACAACTATACCCCCCACACAGCTGTACCCAGACATGCAAGTATAAATGCACCTGCATCGGTACCCACACCTGCACTGGGGGAAATATAATGAGATTCTCATAATGGTCCTGATGAGCAGGCCCAGGGACCCACAGGATACCTAGGACCAATGCAAAGACTGGAGTAGCTCCAGAGGGGCTGGAGGGTTCTCCTCAGTCCCTGAGCCAAACAGATCCTGGGCTGATCATAGAGTGGCTGGCCACGGTCCCTGGGTAACTTGGTGAAGGGTAAAGGATTGGCCTTTCCCCTGGGCCATGGCCACTGGGCCTATGGACTGTATATCTGTTAAGAAAACTGTCTACTGGGGACCTCGGGCCATGCCATACAGTCCATGCCTAAGGTGAGATTCATGGGCGCAAGCTAGGGCCACCATCACAGCCTACAGTCTGATTTTGGGTGGTGGAGGCTTTGGACCTTGGGAAGTCAACCACATGGCAACCAACCACGTCTTCATGACTGACCACCCCATGGAAAAACCCTAGTCCCAAGTGCAGGCCAGCCTCCTTGGATGGCACTCCTCCAAGGGTGTGGTCACACGTCACTGCCTGGAAGAGTTGCTCCTGTTCTGATTCCCTGGGGAGAGGACACCTGGTAGTGCCCCATTTGGGGCCCTCCTGGGCTCTGCCCGGGTCCTTCCCTTGGCTGACTGCAATCTGCACCCTCGGCTGGAAGGGACCATGGCCACAGGTAGGGCAGCTTCCTAAGTTCCATGAGCCCCTCAGGTGAGCCACTGAGCCTGCGAGTGGTCTCGCAGAATGCTCCCCAACTTCACATTTGGTTCATATCTTACTCTTCCTATCAAGAGCAAGAAATGGAAGTGCTCTCTGCACTTGCCTGTGCTTCCCATCCAAGGGCTGGCAGCCTAGCCGGGCAGTCCTGGCCACATGCAATGCAGCAAATTAGGTGAGGCTCAAGCTGACCCATCCAGGTTACCTTGTTGTTGGTGTCCAGAAGAGGAAGCCTCATGGAAGAGAGAATGAAGGGTTTCTTAGCTTCCATCTGAGTAGCTGCAAAAAACCAACAAGATGACTCAGTCTCCCAGTGAGATGGAGAGTGTCTGCCACATTCAGGCCTGCTGAAGCCAGAGGACACCCACCCCACCCTGAGGGCCAAGGCCACATTCCACAGGTCTGGCCACCCATGAAAGGGAGAAAGGGAGCATAAGAGCAAAACACACTTGCTTAACTCATGGGAACAAGTTGACTTTTTCCCTTTGAAAATAACATGATTTTTCCTAACTAAAAAGTTAAAAGACAGGCAGTTTGTAAAAAAGAACAGGCTTAAGGGTTTAAATTCTGGGGCAGTGACTTTAGTGGTTCACAAACATAGCAGCATCAGAACCAGCTGGGGAGCTCATTACAAAGCATGGCCCTGGCTTGTTCCGACACAACAGGTGTGGAGTGAGGGGCCCTGAGTTGGTGTTTCCCACATGTCATTCAGTGAGCTGGGGCTGCTGGTCTAAGGAGCTCACTCTGAAAACCACCATATAACCCTTCATTTCCTGATATTTTAATGGGGATAAAGAAGTCACTATCATAGAAGCAGCTGAGTGATTAGGAAAGATAAAAACAGTGTGCCCAGCAGTGTTCTGGGCTGGCTCTAGCGTCAGGCAGGCTATGTGTGCCAACTCTTATTCTCTGGATGGAGAACTACCTTCCACTACACAGAGGAAGAGCCCAGGCCCGGGGCTGGTGAAGTCTCAGTGCTGGTGAGCAGCTGAGCCCGTGCTCCACACCACAAGAGAGCTGATGTCAGCTCGTGGTTATAATGTGGCAAAACAGCAAAAAAACACATCTACTGTACATGCTGAGAAAATAGAGATTATAGACTGAATTACAAGACAAAACTTTAAAGCTTTTACCAAATAGCACAGAAAGATATTTTCATGACCTTGGAACTGGTAAGTAATTAACAAGATACAAAAAGCACTAACCATTGAGAAAAAGGTGATAACAGATCACAGTGAAGGTTAGTATGCCTGTTCATCAGAGACAGCATGAAGCAGACTGAAAGGTACACAACGAGTTCCAACAAGCTGCTGAGAAAGCAACAGACAATCCACAGAAAAATGAGCAGAAGACTCGAATGGTTCCATGGCAGAAGAAGAAACCCCAGCAACTAACACACATTCAGGGGTACTGGGGCCCATCGATATCAGAGAGAGGCAGGATGGCACAGATGGCTGGGGTGAGTCAGAACGGGCATGAAAGCAACCGGGACTGAGGGAAGATCAATCCAAGCCGGAAGGAGACCAAGCAAGGAAGTCCCCAAGATGAAGCTGCCACACAGACAACAGAAGAGTGGGCTCCTATATAAGATTGTAAATTAACGCATAAAAATGAGCAGCAGAAAAAGTTCTGAGGGCAAATCCTGTACATGGTAATCATAAGAAAAGAGGGAGTAAGGAGCTGAATGACATCTCTACAAACAGGAGAAAAACAGACCAGAAAGCCCACAAAACAAAGCAAAACTGCAACTTGGTTTCAAGACAAGCTAAGTGGCATTAAGAAAATGAAACAAGACATGAAAGAAAGGCTTAAAGAGACAGGTGACAGAACAAAGGAACAAATTATAAATAAGAGAAAAAAATCATCTCAGAAATGAAGACCAAACTAGCAGAAACACAGTGAGTAAATACAGTAAGTGAAGCCTTAAGAGAAACAGGAGATAAAGAGGCAAGATCTAAATATGCAGAAGAAATGAAGAGATAAAAATGGCAGCACAACATTGTGAACTAAGAACACTAAGGTAAATATCTGAATGTGATTAAACAGGGGGTATGTTGGGACTGTATACATGGTAGTAGAATAAAAATGTTTAAAACACCCAAGAAACTACACTACACAAATGGTGAAGTTAAATCACGGACTCTAGTTAATGGTTCAAGTATAAAAATGTGCTCTCCTCAATTGTAGCAGATGTTCTGCAATGATGTGGGGTGGTGTACGGGAATCCTGTTTTATGCATGATGGTTCTGTAAACCTACAACTAAAATAAAAAAAATTAAAAATTGGAAAATAAGGAATGAGCTAACAAGCCAATGGACGACTGGAATGCATACCACAATGCCAAAGAAGCCAGTCCAATTGTATACTTTTATTTATATGGTATTTTGAAAAAGGGGAAAAAAATTATACAAAGTAAACTGGTAAGAGGTTGCCAGGGGTTTTCAGAAAGAGAGAGAGGGTTGAATAAGTGAAGCATGGGGGATTTTTAGGGCCATAAAACTATTCTGTATGATATTTTAATTGTGGATATATGACATTATGCTTTTTTTAATTCTTTAATAAATTTTTAAATTAAAAAAATTTATAGGAAACACAAACTTTCTTAATATACGATCATTCCGTTCTGCATGTATAATCAGTAATTCACAATATCATCACATAGTTGCATATTCATCATCATGATTATTTCTTAGAACATTTGCATCAATTCAGAGAACGAAATAAAAAGACAAGAGAAAAATAAAGTGAAAACAGAAAGAAAAAAAAAGTATACATACCATACCCCTTGCCCCTCCCTTTCATTGATCACTAGCATTTCAAACTAAATTTATTTTAACAGTTGTTCCCCCTATTATTTATTTTCATTCCATATGTTCTACTCATCTGTTGACAAAGTAGATAAAAGGAGCGTCAGACACAAGGTTTTCACAATCACACAGTCACATTGTGAAAGCTATATCATTATACAATCATCACCAAGAAACATGGCTACTGGAACACGGCTCTACATTTTCAAGCAGTTCCTTCCAGCCTCTCCATTACATCTTGTATAATAAGGTGATATCTACTTAATGCATAAGAATAACCTCCAGGATAACCTCTCAACTCTGTTTCAAATCTCTCAGCGATTGATGTTTTGTCTCATTTCATTTTTCCCCCTTTTGGTCGAGAAGGTTTTCTCAATCCCTTGATGCTGGGTCTCAGCTCATTCTAGAGTTTTTCTCAATCCCTTCATGCTGAGTCTCAGTTCATTCTAGGATTTCTGTCCCATGTTGCCAGGAAGGTCCACACCCCTGGGAGTCATGTCCCATGTAGACAGGGGGAGGGTGACGAGTTTGCTTGTAGTGTTGGCTGGAGAGAGAGGCCACATTTGAACACAAAAGAGGTTCTCTTGGGGGTGACTCTTAGGCCTAATTTTAGGTAGGCTTGACCTATCCTTTGTGGGGTTAAGTTTCATATGAACAAACCCCAAGCCTGGGGACTCAGTCTATAGCTTTGGTTGTCCACACTGCTTGTGAGAATATCAAGAATTCAACTTGGGGAGGTTGAATTTTCGCCCATACTCACCATTCCTCAAAGGGGACTTTGCAAATACTTTTCTACTCACTCATCTAATCACTCTGGGATTCATCGGGGCATCACTCTGGACAAACCAACAAAATCTCATGTCCTATGAGACAAAGTGTCAATGGCTGAGAGATTCCAAACAGAGTCGAGAGGTTATCCTGGACGTTATTCTTACACATTAAGTACATATCACCTTGTTATTCAAGATGTAATGGAGAGGCTGGAGGGAACTGCCTGAAAATGTAGAGCTGTGTTCCAGTAGTCATGTTTGTTGATGATTATTGTATAATGATATAGCTTTCACAAAGTGACTGTGTGATTGTGAAAACCTTGTGTCTGATACTCCTTTTATCTACCTTGTCAACAGACGAGTAGAACATACAGAATAAAAATAAATAATAGGGGTAACAAATGTTAAAATAAATTTTTCTGAATTGATGCAAATGTTCTAAGAAATTATGAATATGCAACTAAGTGATGGTATTGTGAATTACTGATTATATATGTTGGTGTTTTACTTGGTTTGTTAAACTTTTTTAATTCATGAATTAAAAAAAAATCTCATGTCCTATCCAAGGTTCCGTGTACTTATGTTGTTCAACCAACTATCTACATAAGTTATATTAAGAAATGCACTAGTCTAAATATAAATTTTGACTGGATACAAAAAACTCAGAAATGGACAGCACAATACTACCTTACTGTAATATAATTATGTTAAAATACTGAATGAAGCTGCATGTGAGAATGATAGAGGGAGTAGGGCTGGGGACATATTGAAATCAGAAAGAAAAATAGATGTTAAAGATTGAGATGGTATAATCTAGGAATGCCTAGAGTGTATAATAATAGTGAAATGTACAAGGTACAATTTTAAAAATGTTTTTCCGTGAGGAAGAACAAAGGAATGTCATTATTGCAGGGTACTGAAAATAGATGGTAATTAACATTTTAAAATGTCACCTTCTGTGTGAGACTAAAGCAAAAAATGTTTATTTGGTAGAAAATTAAAATTTTGACTAGTGCATTTCCTAATATAACTTATATAGATAGTTTGATTGAACGCCATAAGTACTTGGAATCTCAGGTAGGACATGAGATTTTGTTGGTTTGTCCAGAGTGATGTCCCGATGAATCCTAGAGTGATTCGATCAGTGAGTGGAAAAGTATCTGCAAAGCCCCCTTTGGGGAGTGGTGAGAACGGGGAGAAATTCAACTTCCCCAAGTTGAATTCTTGATATTCTCACAAACAGTGTGGACAACCAAAGCTATAGGCAGAGCCCCCAGTCTTGGGGTTTGTTCATATGAAACTTAACCCCATAAAGGATAGGTCAAGCCTACTTAAAATTAGGCCTAAGAGTCACCCCCAAGAGAGCCTCTTTTGTTGCTCAGATGTGACCCCTCTCTCCAGCCAACACAACGAGCAGTCTCACCACCCTACCCCTCTGTAAGCGGGACATGACTCCCAGGGGTGTGGACCTTCCTGGCAAAGTAGGACAGAGATCTTGGAATGAGCGGATACTCAGCATCAAGGGATTGAGAAAACCTTCTGGACCAAAAGGGGGAAGAGGGAAATGAGACAAAATGGCAATGGCTGAGAGATTCCGTTTCAAACAGAGTCAAGAGGTTATTCTGGAGGTTATTCTTATGCATCAAGTAGATATCATCTTGTTATTCAAGATGTAATGGAGAGGCTGGAGGGAACTGCCTGAAAATGTAGAGCTGTGTTCCAGTAGCCATGTTTCTTGATGATGATTGTATAATGATATAGCTTTCACAATGTGACTGTGTGATTGTGAAAATCTTGTGTCTGATGCTCCTTTTATCTACTTTGTCAACAGACGAGTAGAACATATGGAATAAAAATAAATAATAGGGGGAAGAAATGTTAAAATAAAAAAAAATATATATATATGTAAATATATATATAAATTTTGTACCAAATAAACACTTTTTGCTTTAGTCTCACACGAGTTGAAATTTTAAAATATTAATTACCATCTATTTTCAGCACCCTGCAGTAAGTACATTCCTTTGTTCTTCCTCATGCAAAAATATTTTTAAAATTTGTACATTTAGTCATTAATTATACACTCTAGGCACTCCTAGATTATACCATCTCAATCTTTATCGTCTCTCTTTCTTTGTGATTTCATTTATGTACCCCGCCCTCCTCCCTCTATCATTCTCACATTCAGCTTCATTCAGTGTTTTAACATAATTGTATTACAGTTAGGCAGTATTGTGCTGTCCATTTCTGAGTTTTTATATTCAGTTCTGTTGTACAATCTGTATCCCTTCAGCTCCAATTACCCAATATCTTACCTTATTTCTCTCCTGATGGTCTCTGTTACCAACAAAATATTCCAAGTTTATTCACTAATGTCAGCTAATATGAGTGAGACCATAGAGTATGTGTCCTTTTGTTTTTGGCTAATCTCACTCAGCATAATGTCCTTAAAGTCCATCCATGTTGTTACATACTTCATAACTTTATTCTGTCTTACAGCTGCATAATATTCCATTGTATGTATATGCCACAGTTTGTTTAGCCACCCATCTGCTGATGGACATTTTGGCTGTTTCCATCTCTTGGTAATTGTAAATAATGCTGCTATAAACATTGGTGGGCAAATGTCCGTTTGTGTCCTTGCCATCATGTCCTTTGAGTAGAGACAGCATATAGATGGGTCCTGTTTTTTAATCCATTCTGCCAGACTATGTCTTTTGATTGGGGAGTTTAATCCATTAACATTTAGTGTTATTACTGTATGGGTAGTACTTTCTTCTACCATTTTGCCTTTTGGATTTTATATGTCATAGCTAATTTTCCTTCTTTTTACCTTTACTCATAGTCTTCCTTTCTACACTCTTCTCCACACCTCTTTCTTCTGTCTTTTCGTATCTGTCTCTAGTGCTCCCTTTAGTATTTCATGCAGAGCTGGTCTCTTAGTCACAAATTCTCTCAGTGATTTTTTGTCTGAAAATGTTTTAATTTCTCGCTCATTTTTGAAGGACAATTTTGCTGGATATAGAATTCTTGGTTGGCAGTTTTTCTCTTTTTGTAATTTAAATATATCATCCCACTGTCTTCTCGCCTCCATGGTTTCTGCTGAGAAATCTTCACATGTCTTATTGGGCTTCCCTTGTATGTGATGGATTGCTTTTCTCTTGCTGCTTTCAAGATCCTCTCTTTCTCTTTGACCTCTGACATTCTGATTAGTAAGTGTCTTGGAGTATGTCTATTTGGATCTATTCTCTTTGGGGTACACTGCACTTCTTGGATCTGTAATTTTAAGTCTTTCATTAGAGTTGGGAAATTTTCAGTGATAATTTCCTCCATTAGTTTTTCTCCTCCTTTTCCCTTCTCTTCTCCTTCTTGGACACCCACAACACATATATTCGTGCACTTCATATGGTCATTCAATTCCCTGAGTCCCTGCTCATATTTTTCCATTATTTTCCCTATATTTTCTTTTTGTTGTTGGATTTCAGGTGTTCCATCCTCCAGTTCACTAATCCTATCTTCTGCCTCTCAAAATCTACCATTGTAGGTTTCCATTGTTTTTTACATCTCTTCTACCATGACTTTCATTCCCATAAGTTCTGTGATTTGTTTTTCAGACTTTTGATTTCTTCTTTTTGTTCATTCCTTGCCTTCTTTATATCCTCCCTCAATTCATTGATTTGGTTTTTGATGAGGTTTTCCATGTCTGTTCATATATTCTGAATTGTTTCAGCTCCTGTATATCTCATCTGAAGTGTTGGCTTGTTCCTTTGACTGGGCCATATCTTCAATTTTCCTGGTGTGATTTGTTATTTTTGCTGGCGCCTAGACATTTAATTACCTTAATTAGTTTATTTTGGAGATTGCTTTCACTTCTTTTACCTAGGGTTTTCCTGCTGGATGAGTTTGTTGTCTATCTGTTCTTTGACATTCGGTTCAGCTTTTTCTGGACTTCTAGCTTAGGTTTTGTTTAACAGAGGATAATTTTTCAGTTCTTGTTTCTTGCCCTGCTTGTATGGTGCCTTTTCCCCCCACCCTTAGGAGGGTATACATAGGTATTATAGACCCCAGTTGGATTTTCCCAGACCAAACTGGCCTTCTATCAGGAGGAAAGAGTCACCTGCGTCGGTTTTCCCTGAGGGTGAGACCCAGCAGGTTGAAAGACACTCCTGTGAAGTCTCTGGACTCTGTTTTTCTTATCCTGCCCAGTTTGAAGCGCATGTCTGCCTGCATGTCCCACCAGTATAAGATGATGTGGTATTTTAACTTCGGTAGACTCTCCCTGCTGGGGGCGTGGTGGAGACAGAGGAGAGGTTGTAGGGTGATTTTAATGGCTTCAAATTACCAAGCCCTGGTGTCTGAATTCCTTGATGGAGGGATTCCACCTGAGTTGGGCTTCACCCCTCCCCTGGGGAAGGCACAGGCTCCAGACAAGCCTTCAAAAAAGCTTGTTTCTGCCTATGCCTGGGGCAGTTACAGCCTGAGAAGCCCTGTCGCTGTGTCCAAAGGCAGTCAAGCCTTTGTAGAAACACAGCCACAAAAACCTCTGTTTCTTTTTTTATATTCTTTTTACATCAGCCCTGCCCCACTGGCGCCAGGGCAAAAATGAGCGACCTCTGCTTTGACCAGGTTCACCTGAGCTGCGGCCTATTTTTAGTAGTAAGAATTTGTGAATTAATTCCACAGTCAGCATTTGGTTGGGCTCAGCCCCTGCTGCTGGTAAAGTCTCTTTCCTTTCCCCTCTGGGAAGCAGCCTGTGGGGGAGGGGTGCTGGCCACCGCAGCTTGGGGAACTCACGGTTCTGGGGGGGCTCTCAGCCGGTCCAGCTGGTCCAGACGGGGGTACGCTGTGTGTCCGGTCACTGACGTGGCTCCAGGAGCTGTTCTCTACTGTTTCTGGTTATTTAGTACTTGTTCTGGAGGACGAACTAAAAGGCGCACATTGCTAAGCCGCCACCTTGGCCCAGAATCGACACTATGCTTTTATTAAATCTCATAAAACTTGACAGCACAAAGAGTAAACCCAATGTATACAAATTTTAAAAAGTCATTTAGAAGTCAGAGGATCTCAGAATGGGAATGCAGAGTATTACAAAATAATCTGACTATATAATAAACCGAGTTGTATGAAATAAACTCATTGAAAGGGGTAGGGGCAGACTTAAGGAAGTTTTGAAATGAGAGGAGACTAAAAAAGCAAAAGGACCTGTTCATAAGCACACAGCATAGATGATAACATTGTTTTTCAAAGGCGTATACAGTTTAACAATTCTGAAACCATTATGCACATACCTCGGACATGAACAACTAAATACGTGATGGTAAATGGTGGACAGCCAAGTTTCTCACCGATACAGTGGTAGATTACAGAGAAGCAAGGGGCAGAAGCAAGAATGATCCCTGTGGTGATGGACTAGAGCTGGAGGTATCTGCATGAGTCAACAATTACCTTAATAGAAGTGGATTTGGATACATATACATATTTATATATTTGTGTATGTACACAGATTAGGAAAAACATGCATTTCCTTGCTAAGTCAACATTACCAAGTAGAAATAAGCATATGTAGAGTCCAGACCTTGATTTTTAAAATCATTCTCCAATAAAAGGCACTAAACTCTTTGGAAAAAAGATTCTAGGCTGGGGTAAGGAATGAAATGAGCCTGGAGCCCTGAATACTGCCTGAAAGCAAAGAGGTGCTTTAAAAAAGCACAATGGGAGCATGTCAAGGGGACAAGGGAGCACATTGAAAGAGCTCTCAATGGTTAAAGCTGGAACAATTTGAGTTAGAAAATTTTTAAAACAGCATTGGATTTTTCCTTTTTGAAGAGGTTGTGGGTTTACACAGAAATCATGAGGAAAGTACAGAGTTCTCATTTACCACCCTCATACATACAGTTTTCCCTACTGTTAACATTTTGTATTGGTATGGTACCTTTGTTACAATTAATAAAACAATAGAAAAAAAAAAAGGAGTCAAGAGAAAGTGATAAATGTTGAAGACAGGTAAGGAAGACTGAATATACAGATAACAGGAGCCCCTGAAGAAGAAAACCAAAGCAAGGGGACAATATGAAATGCTAGAACCCAACATACTGGAAGAACAGGCCAGGCACCTGAGGATACCGACCCATTGCCCCAAAATGACCAATACAAGGCAGTCTAATAAAATTACAGCACTATCAAAAAAACACCTCTCAACATCTAAGGATACAAGCAGAACCAAAAACAAAACAAACAAAATACATGGCATATAAGAGGAGAGAAAATTATCACCTGACTTTGACAGCAATGCTTCATGCCAGAATAGGGTTCCCAGATAAAATATGGGCCGCCCGGTTAAATTTGAATTTCAGTTAAACAACAAATAATTTAGTGTAGGAATGTCCCATGCAATATTTGGGACATCTGTTTGCTTGCTTGCTTTTGCTAAATCTAGCAAACCTATGCCACAAGAAAATGCAGTAACATATTTAAAGATACTCAAGGAAGTAAAATATGAACCAAGAATTTTATAGCCAAAAAACTGACCTTTAAATAAAAAGGGTACAGGTAAAGTGTTATCAACATACAACTCAAGAACTATTGTTCCTCTGAGTCCTTCCTCTGGAATCTTCTAGAGAATGAGCTTCAGAGAAGAGAACGGCAAGAGAGACGTGGGCCTAAGAGCACTCCACCTGCAGTTACCTTGGAACTAAGACTAATGGAGGACCAGGAGGGAACCAGCAAAGTGGAAAGGCTATTTCCTCAGACCATGAAAGACAAAGGACACATTTGTTCAAACAATGAAGGATAGGGGAGCACACAAAAACATTTTCCTTGTTTTCTGTGATTTTTTATTGATGGTGGCAGCATTAATGCCATTCCAGTGCTGGTGCAGTGTTGTTGGAGCACAAGGCCCAAGGCAGATGTGGATGGCTGTACTAGTTTTGCAACTATTCAAAAAGCTCAAGATTTTATAAAACAGAAAACTGGGGTAAATATTTTTGAGAATTAAAATCAGGCTGCTTCTTTTCATCTAACAAGGGATGGCATATGCCTTCTTCAGACACCACACCCACGGGAAGGCAGCCCATATGTGTGAGCGCACTCACCGGCCGAGTTGATGACGTGCCTCACGACCTGCAGGGTGCCCACACGGACCCTCTCATGGCTGGTGTCCAGCTTGGGCAGCAGGAAGGCCAGTAGGCGGTCTGGAGAACAGCAGGCTGCAGAGCAACACAAACAGCCAGTCACTCTACTCTTCTCACTGATGAGCCTCTCTACTGTGGGAAGCTGACAGCATCTCAGGAAGCTCCTGGTTCTGACTGTCCTTTCCACAGGGCCTGTCCAGGCCGCAGGGTCTCAATATAGCAGCAGTGGCATTGCCCAGTGTGGAGACGTAGGTCACGCTGAGGGGCAGGCGCCCTGTTCCAACATGGGGGATCAGTGCACCCTCCTTGCCCTCCTAGCTGGGGCCAATCTAAAGCTGGGGGGTGACTTGGGACCCCAATGAGGCCCCCATGCAGGGCATCTGGATCTGTCTTTCTCAAAGGGCTCTTCACCCACCACAGGAATGGGAACTTTCTAGCAATCACCTCTGCAGGTTCTTTAACCTTGGCTAACCTTGTCATCACCCATCAGGTGGTCTCTGCACACCTGCTCTGCAGGGTCCACCCGAGGATTCAGGGACAGTCAGGCCTGCTGTCCTATGCCCACCATATTCCTCCCCTTGCAGCAGGTGGGGCTCCGGCCTCTCTTCCCCTCAACCACTGTTCCCCCTGCCCCACCTTAGCAAGCAGGGACCCACTCCCTCAACAGCAGACTCAGTCACTCCTGAAGAGTCTTGTTTAAAGACACAATGCTGAAAAGACCGGGTCTCTGCTCTCCAAGAAACCAGAGCACCCTGGCGGGGGGGTGGGCAACAACAAGCAGCCAGTGACCTTCCAAGTTGAGGGATTAATGGAGGCCATGCAGATTGACCATCTCAGGAGCCCCATGAAAAATGGGGGAGGGGGTCACATGCCTAGCAGAGGAAAAGCAGAGGAGACAGGTGCAAAGACCTGGAAGGAACTGGACTGAGCGTTCTGAAGCAAAGAGGCCAAGGGAGCAAGTGGTAGGCAAGGGGCCAGGAGAAGGAGCCCCTGGATGGTGAGTCGGAAGCCTCTGGAAGGGGTATAAGCAAGGGAATAACAATGTCCTTAGGACAGGGCCCGCCTCTGTGTGGAGAACAGGTGCTTGGGGCTGCTGCCATCACCAGGCCCAGCCACTAAAGACCCTGGAGTGAGGGTCCTGGGTACACCAGCCACACACAGGCCCTGGAAGTGGTGGAAGAAAGAAGCCTCCTCCCCTCCCAACCTGCCCCAAATCTGCCACCGTACTCTGCCCATAAGCAGTCAGTCAGCCAAGCACAGCAGGCTCAGTCATGCCCTTCTGCTCACGGGCTGGGCCCCAGAGGCTCATGGCGCACCAGGGGCTAGGGAACACGCCACCTAAAGCTCACCTAGCACGGTGAAGCAGCGCAGCACTTCCTTCTGGTTGTTTACTACCAAGGGGCTCGACAACTCCACAGGCATGCAGATCTGCAACAGGACAAAGGACACAGGTCACAAGGGTGGCTCTGCCTGCTGGAGCCCAGCTCTGGCCCCAGGAAGTCCACGCGTTCTCCATAAATGCTGGGCCCCAAGGAGTCCGAGCTGAAGGTCCAGTTCCCACCTCAGCAGCATGCAGAAGGTGCTCATCACTTTCTGCCCCTTCTCACGCGGGCGGAGGTGAGGCCCAATCCCCTGATGCAGGAAGCCTCACCCAAAGAACTACAGGCTGCTCCAGGGTCCGCACCTTAACCCGTGCGGTGGGAAGAGAAATAAGCAGACAGACAGACAACAACATGCACAAGCACAATGGGAAAATTCTGGCTCCTTCTACATCTTGCCCTTCCCACCAGGAGGAGCTTGTTTTCTAAAAAGGAGAACAAGAGTTAAAAAAAAAAAAAGGAGACATTGAGATGAACTCAATTTAAAAATGGGCAAAAGATATGAACAGATAATTTTCCACAGAGGAAATACAAATGGCTAAAAAGCACGTGAAAAGATGTTCATCTTCACTAGCTATTAGGGAAACACAAATCAAAATCCCAATGAGATATCATCTGACACCTGTAAGAATGACCACAATTAAGCAAACAGGAAACTACAAGTGTTGGAGAAAACGTGGACAAATAGGAACACTTATTCACTGCTGGTGGGAATGTACAATAGTACAGCCACCATGGAGGACAGTTTGGCGTTTCCTCAGGAAGCGAAGTATATAGAGTTGTCTTATGAACGGGCAATCCCACTACTCAGTATTTCCTCAGAAGAACTGAAAGCAGGGACACGAACAGACATTTGCACACTGAAGTTCACAGCAGCATTATCCACAACTGTCAAAAAACGGAAACAAGCCCAGCGTCCATCAACAGATGAATGGATAAGTAAAATGTGATCTATACACATTATGAAATATTATTCAGCAATAGGAAAGAAATTAAATCCTAAAGCATAGGACAACACAGCTGAACCCTGAGGACATAATGTTGAGTGAAATAAGCCAGACTAAAAAGGAGAAATATTTTATGATCTCATGAATATGAACTAATTATAATATATAAACTCATAAACATAAAATACAGAATATAGGTTACCCAGATACAGAATGAGGCTAAAGAATGGGGCGCAGTTGTTTAATATGTTCAGAATGTTTACCTCAGGTGAATTTAAAACATTTGGAAATGATTATAGGTGACAGTAGCATGGTATTGTCAGAATAATTAACAGTGCCAAATGGTGGGTGAGTGGGGTGGAAAGGGGAAGTTTAGAGCCATGTATGTCACCAGAAGGAAAGCTGGAGGTTAAAACATGGGAATATGTAAAGACGGTGAATTGGGAATATGTAAAGACAGTGAATCTTGTGATGGACAATGATTGTGATTAACAGCACAAATATAGAAAAGTTTTTTCATGAACTAGAACAAATGAATGGCCCTATTATGAGGGGCTAATAGTAGACAGATACATGAGGAAAAATGTACCTATTGTAAACT